>NC_132859.1:23948972-24603972 GCF_048164855.1 Canis lupus baileyi | reverse complement strand
GGGTGGTTCCTCTTCAAGGCCAGTCATGGTTATTTCCCAGCAAGAAAGATAGTTTGGACCTGTCAGACCTTTTATTTCTCTTAGAGTCAGGAAGAGTTTCTATGATTCACATTCTAATAGTGCTTGTCTTTGGTAAATCTTGCCACCCACACAGGTATGAGACTAACAATATTAAAGAAAATTCAATTTCCAGTGAAATATGGCAGGCACAGACTACGGAACAAAATTCCTTAAGTGAGCCAAATCAAATCCTTTTGGTGTGAAATTCCTGTTTCCTTTGTGGTCTTTTCTTACATTCAAATTCTTGTTAACAGACTTCAAAAATATATCTTTTGAGGACTTGGGAGCCAATCTGAAGAGTTGTCCCAAAGATGAGACAATTTTAGGATGAGTAAGGGTAATATCTATGGGAGGTCTGAACACATCAATGATGTTTAAATTCATGAGTTCATTATCACATACATATGTGTATGCGAGCATACATGTGCACATACACACACACACAGCTAGTTGGTCACCTTGGAGATGCTATTCACTTTGAAAATTAGTAAGCAAATGGAAAGAATTCTTTAACCTGCCTTTCTTATATGGACTGTATACTTACTACATAATCAAATAACAGATGAGGTAAAGTTTCTCTTTATAAATGATTTCCAATAAATGAAGAAGGAAAGTGAGAATGGGAATTTTACCTTTTGCAACCCCAAAAGATTAAATCATCTGAACATTAAGCATCCAAGGTGGCTTAGGGCACAAAAGAGAAACAACAGAACATTATGTGCCTTCTAATGAAGAATATACCACCAACTATGAAATGATCTTGCTAAAACAATTAAATCTGAGTCTAACTAAGCCTCAAAATCCAAATACCAATTTATAGGAATAACAGAGGGCAGAGGAACATGTTCAAAGGGGAATATAATCAGCAAATCCAGGCTGTGGGCAACTATAGGAGCAATCATCATATTTCTAGAACAAATAAGCAAAGAGAAAAACAAGAGAGATGAAGAAGAGACCTGTAAATTAAAAGTCTCAATAGAGGGATCTCTGGGTGGCGCAGCCATTTAGCACCTGCCTTTGGCCCGAGGCGTGATCCTGGAGACCCAGGATCAAATCCCACATCGGGCTCCCGGTGCATGGAGCCTGCTTCTCCTTCTGCCTATGTCTCTGCCTCTCTCTCTCTCTCTCTCTCTCTCTGTGTGTGTGTGACTAAATAAAAAACTAAAAAAAAAAAAAAAAAAGATTCTAGATTTAAAAAATAAAAATAAAAATAAAAATAAAAAATAAAAGTCTCAATAGAAAACCTTAAAACAAAAGCAAGTAAAACTATAGAATTCAATTTCAAGTCTAGCAAACTTAGGTTATAAAGCTGTAAGGAAAAATACGGAAACAAATATCATAAAGTCAAGATAGTGCTTAGTCTTGAGGGAAGGATGAATTGAGATGGGGACAGAACATGTGTAGGAAAGTCTCTGTCTTCTGATATGAACAGTGATTTCAAGGCTGTTAGCCCGATAATTCACTAAGCTATATAAACCATTGGTTAAAGGCAAAAAGCCTGTAGAACATAAATATTGCAATATAACAAGGTGATGGGGTGAAAAAACAGTAATAATGCTAATTTGCCTCATGTAGAACTTTAACAGATCTGTAAATTGCATGACTTTTATCAAAAGCTTTGAAGGCACATCAAGTAATTATAAAAACAGTGTTAAAAAGAGGGAGTACGGTGGCAATTATTTTCCCTTTGGCTGGAATGTAATTTAATTCACTGGATGTAAATACTGTGCATATCTGCCATGTATTATTTACCAAGAGAAGTCTGAAACCTTGTCTCCTATCCTGTCATTAAGAAATAAAACATTAAAAGATAAACACAAATCTGTTGATATCTTAAGATGCAAAAATGCAGTAAATCCACACATCAGGTTATGAAAAGAATTTGAACTCTTTCTGATGCCATAGGGCAAAATCAAATTTCACTTCCACACTTTAGTATATGCTTGGCCTCAAAGCCAAACACTGTATATAATATGTCACATCCTAATTTATTAGTTAACAAATCACACTTGTTATAGAATTAAAAGTAAATTAAACACATTCATTGTTAATTGGGGAAGAGTCAAGGTTTGTCTCCATATATTACTGACATTAAGGAGTGTATATTTTTTTAAAGATTTTTAGATTATTTATTTATTCATGAGAGACAGAGAAAGAGAGGCAGAGACATAGACAGAGGGAGAAGCAGGCCCCTCACAGGGAGCCCGATGCGGGACTCCATCCTAGGACCCTGGGATCATGCTCTGAGCCAAAGGCACTCTCAACCACTGAGCCACTCAGGCATCCCAAGGAGTGTATTTTCTTTTTAAGATTTTATTTATTTATTTGAAAGAGAGGGAGAGAGCACACAAGCTGTGGGGAGAGGTAGAGGGAGAGGGAGAAGCAGACTCCCCACTGAGCAGGGAGTCTGATGCAGCATTTGATCCCATGATCTGAGCAGAGGGCAGACGCTTAACCCACTGAGCCACCCAGGTGCCCCAGGAGTATATTTAAAATAAATTTTGTAATACAATAGTTATATATTTTTGCTTCAGTTTACTGTATAGTATAGCATAAAAATGATTTTAAAAATCCAAAGAGGATTTGCAAGATCACATATTTCTATGAAAGGAATTCTAGAATTTCTTTCCTAAAGGTAGAGATAGGAAGAATCTGGCAAATGCTGGTCTATAGAATAATAATACCTCTCTTAACTTGTACAGAGAATCTTTCATAATCTGATCCCATCTGCCCTTTACCTTCTCCCTATTCCAGTTATTCTATCTGCACAAATTCACTGGGCCCTGAAACTTCTCTGACACTAAATGTCATACTATTTTCCAAGCCTGCCCAATCTCTCCACAGCTCTCTCATTTGCATATGCTCTTTCCTGACATTTTTCTCTAATTCCAACTATCAGACTCCTATCCATATATTGGATCCTAGTGCAAATGTCTGCTTTTCCTGTTTTTGCCTGACGGAATGAGTCAATCTCTCCTCTATGGTCCCTTAACCCATGTCTTGACTTCTGTTCCTGCAAATACAGCACCCTATTGTAATTTATCATTTGGAACGTCTGCTTCTACCCAGGGTTATCAGGTAAAACACAGGTGCCAAGTTAAGTCTGAATTTCAGCTAAGCAACAAATAATTTTTTAGTAGAAGTATATCCCATGCAATATTTGGGACATTTATGCTAAAAATTTTTGTTCATTGTTTGGAATTTAAATTTAACTGGGCTCTCTGTATTTTTGCATACTAAGTCTGCTAACCCTAGTCTCCACCATAAGATCATAAGCAACTTAAAACTGTGTTTTCTTATGATGCCATTTGTGTGCGTGTGTGTGTGTGTGCGTGGGCGGGTGTACACATGTGTGTGATTATCTGCATGCTGGAAGGATACAAAGGAAACTACTAATAATGGTTATCTCTGAGAAGTCTTGAACTTGGAGAAGCAGTGACTTTTTCTTCTGTATTATTTAACATTCTATCATTAACATATATTAATATTGCAATAAGAATTCATTTTTTAAAAAAGATCATAAGCAACTCAAAAGTAGGAATAATTATTCTTCTTTATATCCACATAACGGTTGGCATATTTCCATAGTTTTCAGCAAATGTGAGTTGAATAAATGATGATTGAAGTGGGACTCTTACGAGAGCACTTTGTGAAATCTACACTGCCATTTGTTCAGCAAATACCTATCGAGCAATTACAGTGGCCCATGCACTGTGCTAGCAGCAGCAATAAAGCACTTCTAAATACGCAACAACAATCTAATATTGCAGCTTTTGAATAATGCTTCCTGGGCTCTCAACTAATGGATTTTCAGGAGGTTGAATGGTTGTGTTCAGCCTTGATTACATAGTTTCATTTTCCTTGTTGCCCATGAACCAAAGACCCACTCTTGTGGAATTTACATCCTGGTGGAGATAGACAAATGATAGAATGTAAACAAATATATAAATAATTTCAGATAGTTATAAAAGTGTTATGAAAGCAACCAAACAGGGTAAGGTGATGCAGAGTGAAGGCTTCTCTGAGGAGGTGTTACTTGAGATGAGGTCTCACTGATGAGGAGTCAGTCTGTGACAATCTGGGGAAAGAACTTCAAAGCAAATCAATGGTGGTGAGGGGAACAAGCTAGTGGTATTTGAGAAATGGAAAAAGCCCCCCAAACTGCAAATCAAAGCAGAGCTTCACAAAAGAAGATAGATGCATATGAAAACATGCTATCATTAGCATGCAGACAAGTGTAAATTAAGACCACAATCAGATATCTCTACATAGCCACTAGAGTAAGAAAAAAAATTTTTTTAAGATTTTATTTATTAATTCATGAGAGAGAGAGAGACAGAGATATAGGCAGAGGGAGAAACAGGCTCACCACGGGGAGCCCGATGTAAGACTCAATCCCAAAACCCCAGGATCACGCCCTGAGTCAAAGGCAGACGCTCTACCACTGAGCCATCCAGGTGTCCCGAGTAACAAAAATTTTTAAATCTGGGAGTGACTTTGAGCCTACAGAAGAGAGACAATGAGTCTCTGGAGGCCACGTGTTCTGGGTGGTGTGCAAGGAACCAAGCTCTGTGTCTATGCATCCCAGGGGTCGGACTTGCTCATGTCTCAGCATTTCTCCCTACCCCAGGATGGTGTGGAACACAGCACATTCACCTGTCACCAAACCGCCGTTCTGATTCTAAGGCAGCATCTCTCCACTGGACTCAGGAGAGGGTTGCCAGTGTTTTGCTCCCGGGCCTACTTCCAGCTGCTTTATTTGAATCCTGGCTCTGCGGTGGACGACTCCCTGGCTGCAGCCCCCACTCTCCATAGTCACTGGGACCTTGGACAAATGGTTACTATGTTCAAGGGGATGCTTTGCAAAAAGCTGCCAGGGCAGGCGCTCGGCACTCTTAGCTTTCACCCTCGCTGGGCTCTGTTATTTCAACTATCATGATGTGGGCATCTGCAAAGCTGTTGCCATGCTGTGAAAGCCCTGAACTTTTTGACTTAAAACCTTGAGAAATGATTATATACCTCTTTGCCTCTGCTTTGTCATGCCATTCAACTCACAATAAGGAGGAAATAACAGATAAGCCCATTGATAAGACAAACTTCTCCTAATCATATGGTTATTTTTTAGGATTCAGTCTCTGAGGAAAAGGTTCTAGAGGAATTGTATCCAAGAAACTTGGAGACTGAGTTCTTTATTCTGGTGAGTTTATGGGGTTGTCTCCCAGCTTCCCACAAAACTCACGGTATAACTGCACATTGTATATGAGCTTTTGCCATTTAGTTTATCAAAATCTTGAAGGGAATTTAGCTTTATTACTATTAATATTTGATCAACCTTCTGTGTCTGTCCTGGGAGTAATGGAAAAAGGGTAAGACTGTTAATTCATAAGTAAAGACTTTGCAGAAAGTCTGTCAGTGTAATTTTTGGAAACTTTTCTATCAGTTGATACCAATTTCTGATGGTTATATGTCCCAGGGAAACTAAAATTAGGAAATACTGATGTTTCACATTACTAATTTCTAAATCCTGGGAAGAAAAGCCTGGGGAGCTTCTGAGTATAGAGAAGCTCCATGTATGGAAGAGATTCCCTTAGAGATGTATCAAAATACTACAGATTCTAAACCGATACGTAATCCTCAAATGTGTTTACTCGTCCCAGATAATCTGTCCACAAATATAAAACTGTAAGTAATAAATTATTTTCCCACTGTAGGAATTTCTAATGTGAAATTAGAAAATATGAAAATAAGGCTTTTTAAAAAATAAAATGCTATGTAATAAAAACTTTTAAAATTTTAAAAGAATTTTTTAAGTCTGACCATATCAAGTGTTGGTGAGGATATAGAAGAATTGAAAATCTCACATCAAGGGACGCCTGGCTGGCTTAGTGGTTGAGCGTCTGCCTTTGATTCAGGGCCTGATCCCGGGGTTGGGGATGGAGTCCCACATCAGGCTCCTGCAGAGAGCCTGCTTCTTCCTCTGCCTGTGTCTCTGCCTCTCTCTCCGTCTCTCATGAATAAATAAGTAAAATCTTTAAAAAAAAAAAAATCTCACATCAAGCTGGTAGGAATACAAAATGGTACAACCACTACAAAAATTAGTTCAGGCATTTTCTTATGAAGTTAAACATACATTTGACATATGATCATATATATTTGTATGTGTGTGCATACATATACATATTTATATATACATGTGTATATATGTGTACATACCAAAGAGAAATGAAAATATATGTCCAAAGAACTGTACATAAATGTTCATATCAGCTTTATTTACTACACCAAAACATTGGAAACAGCCCAAATTTCCAACAGCAGGTGAATGGATCAAGTAATTGGGGTATATCTGTGCAATGGCACACAACACAACAGGCAAAATGAACAAAATTCTGAAATACACAACAACATAGATAAATCTCAAGAACATTATGCAGACCCAATAAGCTAGGCACCAAAGAGTACCAACTGGTACTCTTTGATTCCACTTATGTGGAACTTTGGAAAAAGCAAAACTAATTTAGAGTGGCCAGCAGTAACTGGGGACAAAAGTGATGGTGGAGTGGGGAAATTAGCTGCAAATGTCATGGGGGAGCTTTTTGAGGTGATGGAAATATTCTTTCTTGATTGTGGTGATGGTGTTAGCAGAGTATACATTTTGTCAAAGCTCAGCAAACTTGGGTTCAGTAGGAGTACATTTTATTATGGGTGAATTATAACTCAATCAAGCCAATATTTTAAAAAGTGCTAGAAGAAACTATGTATTAAAAGTGCTGAAAAGATTTGGTGCTAAAAAGATGGGGGGAAAATTGGCTTGCCTCCCAGAAGGATTTTGAAGAGGAGAGAAGCCAGCCGAGGGAAAGGGCAGAAGAGAAGCACAAGAGTAAGGAATTCACACAGTGGGGGAGAGAAAAAGATTCTTACTTTATCAAAAATGAACTTCAAAATAGAATAATGTTACTGAGGATTTGGGCTCTTATTTTTATTACTTTCTCGACATTGTTTAGCAGCAATAGGCACTTTAAGAAACTGCACCGATGGTTTAATATTGCCACTTTCAAATAATGTTTCTCAAGCTTTTGCCTAATGGATTTTAAGGAGGTTGAATGGTTGTATCTGGTCCTTGACCTACACTGTTTAATTATCCTTATCGACTGACTCATGAAATTCTATCATGTGTGGTGGCATGCTATAAATGAAGCTTTGTTCCTTTTGTGAAATTGAGAGCTCCCTGCCTTTCCTCTGGCTCATGATCAAGAATTGGGCTGCATCTTCTCCACTGCCTGAGACAGAAACCTAATAAGACAATGATCACGAAAAAGACATCTTGATATTCTTCCAGAAATCCACATGAGCACCTTTCATACAACATTTAAAAAAAAATACACAATGAGGTGTGCCTTGCTGGCTCAGTCCAAAGAACATGTGACTTGTGTTCTCGGCATTGTGGGTTCAAGCCCCACGTAGGGTGTAGAGATCACTGAAAATAAGTCAATAAATAAAAATAAAAATACACAATGAAATCAGATTTTAGAATCAGGGCCAGCCATGCCAGCAGGAAGATAGATGGTTGGGAGGTGAGGTGGGGGGGTGATGTCTGGACATTTGGAAGGCAAGGTTGCTTCTTAAAATGTACCCCTTCTGCTGACTGGTGGCCAAAAATCTTCAAGAAAGTGCCATTCCTGTAACTTGAGGCATTTTTTAAATAGATGACCTTCAGGGGCACCTGGGTGGCTCAGTCAGTTAAGCGTCTGCCTTTGGCTCATGTCATGATCTCCAGGTCCTGGGATCCAGCCCCATATCAGGCTCTTTGCTTAGCAGGGAGCCTGCTTCTCCCTCTCCTTCTGCCCCTCCCCACAGCTCATGTTCTCTCTCTCTCTCTCTCTCTCTCTCTTTCTCTCTCTCTCTCTTTCTGTAGCAAATAAATAAATAAAACCTTTCAAGGAAAAAAAAAATAGATGACCTTTAAGGTTCCTTTGCAACTGAACATTTTAAATTTCTAAATCAGCACTTGAAAATCTAAGGTTCCAGGTCTAAAACAGGCCCATATACATGTCTTACTCAGACCTCCTAGTGTTATATTCATTATAAGATACTTTTTATGAATATATGTGTGTATATATACATATGTATTAAGAAAGAGTATGAAAGGCTCAGTGGTGGCTATCCTCTCTAGCTCATCTGTCCTAGGAAATTCATCCTTTCACTGTCTTTGGTTTGTTGTTGTTTTTTTTTTTTTTTTTATAATTCTGTTGGTTTTAGAAAACTGATAATATAAATG
Source organism: Canis lupus baileyi (assembly GCF_048164855.1). Classification (NCBI taxonomy): domain Eukaryota; kingdom Metazoa; phylum Chordata; class Mammalia; order Carnivora; family Canidae; genus Canis; species Canis lupus. The sequence goes on along the minus strand of NC_132859.1, from coordinate 24,595,634 downwards.
ATTCTTGTCCAGAGAAATACACATTGATTGTGTCCAGTGAAATGCAATTGATTGTTGCATCAATGAATAAATAGATCCACTGGGTGGGTAGATCCGTTTTGCATCTATTTGGAAATGCAGTTCAAGAGTCATTATTCCCTGTAAGTCTCTGCACTTTAAATTATCTCTTGAACTAGTTGTAACATCTTACTGATTCCCTCATTAATGAGTTAAACAAAATATTTGATACATATACATTTTATAGTTGATTTTATCTTTTTAAAAAATTCTCTCTTAAATATATATAACTTGGGAACTCAAGAGGAGAAAGTTGAGTGAATCATTACATAATCGCTATTCATGATACAGTCATCTTTGATGCTTGCAAGGGTCCTTTCTTGTTTGTTTTCATAATTTCCTTTTTATCCTTATACCTCCCATTCTTTCGCTGCCCCACCCCTGAACAACTGTTTTAATGTATATAATACATATCTTTTTCTTTGAATGTGTTCATATGTTTTTTTTAACTGGGGTAAGACATATAAAGTCCATAAAGTATTTTAATCTTGGGTATAGAGCTCAATGAAGTTCTGTGTAATCCCACCCAGACATAGACTATTTCCAACGTGCTTAAGATCCCGGGACCCCTTCTTAGGCCATACTGGCAGGCAATACAACTAGCACCTGCCCCTCTTCCTCACAGGTGCCACTGTTCAGGAGTCTACCTCTATTGATTAGTTTTTCCTCTTCTTGAACATATCCAGTATGGGCTCTTCTGCATCTGCCTTTTTTCTTTCACCATTAGGCCTGTAAAACTCATGCATGTAGGAATAGTTTATTCATTTTTTATTGCTGAGTAGTGTTCACTTTATAAATATCTACAAGGTATTCATTCTGTTGTTGCAGGTGAGAACCAAAATCATTTACATTCATATTGCTTACTGTTTACATAATATGACTTTACTATTCCAGTGGCATCCACAGTAGGATTTTATTATTTTAGTAAACTCTTATGCAGGAAGATAAAAGTTGCAAGCCACTTTTTTGTTCATTATAGGAACTCCCTGAAAGAAACTTATTAAACCATAATTTATCCTTCTAATCACTTTAAACCCTTTGCCCTGCCTCACAGTGTCCATCAGTCCTAAACTATGATACCATTACCCTTACCTAGTTTTAACTAAGATCCGCTTCCTTATGTTAAAAGACTCACTGTAGAGCAGACCTCAAAATTTCATTAACTATCTTACCTTGACCCTTCTCGCTATGAGATACTACAAAGATTTTGTCAGGGTAGTTTTTGACTCAGTTTTGTCTCAAAAATAGGTGATTTTGCTGATAACTTAGGGAACCAGCATTCAACGGGGACATTTGGCTTGCTTCTCATTTTTGGCTTTTATAAGTACAGCTGCTTTGAACATTCTTTACTTGATTCTTTATGGACATACCCACTCATTTCTATTAAGTAGATAGTTAGGAATGGGCTTGTGGGCTTGTATTCTAATTTACTAATGGGTATCATGTTATATGCCTCCCCTAAAAGTTTTGGAGATTTCACACAAAATAGAGCTTTCCAGTTTTCTTGAAAAATCCAAGGAACTTGCAATACTGGGTCAGCATGTCCTTTCTTGTCACAGTTGACTGCAGCTGCAAAGGAGCTCTCCAACCTCTCTCCTTGTGTAAGTCATCTGTCTGCTCCAGTAGGAATTTTAGTTGGTAACCTCTGTTCTAACTATAGGCCTTGAAAGGGTAACTCTCTAAGCACCCATTAATTTTATTACAGATAACCAAGAGCAGGTTTGACTGGAAAGGAATAGGACCATCAGGGCATAAGGAAGGAGGCCCCTCTGCCACTGATGCTGAAAGGAGCAAAGACAGAAAGAAAAGATGCCTTAGGACATCTTGATTTATTGCACAATTCTCTCCAGAAAGAGACTGGCAGTGGCAAAAGGAGAAGCATGATAATAGAAAAAGACTGTGTCAGTCTCCCTTATTTGTTTATCACCGTAAGTCACATTTATGGAACATTTTTTTGCACATAGGATATTGCAGATGCAAACAAGAGTCAAAGTAGCTCCCAACTGCTGAACCAAAAGAATTCAACCGAATCCAGAGTATTTTATGTCATTGAAAAAGAAATTAGCTATTGAAGACCAATAATACAGCTTCTCTATTATGCTGGTAAGTATAAGAACAGAGCAGAACAGAAATCAAATGCACCTCCACACAATCAATGGGGCCCATTGGTTCCAAGGGCTGGACAAGCTCTATGCTAATTGAAGAAATATTTTACTCCTCAGAATAGGTTTTGTTTTCCAGGCTAAAAAGAAAATGTCTGTGTTTGGGAGGTATGTCTGTACTTTGTATAATTAACAAATAGAAGTGGTTTGTCCGTACCTCATACAGGGAACTGCAAAAGAGAAGTCACTTCTTCCCCTTACTTCCCTTCCTTAAAAACTTGGGCTAAAATTGCTTAACCCTTTCATAAATGAAATTTGACTTGACCTGTTTGGCTTGATGTGATGGTCTTAGGATAATTGAATGATGCATGGGGCAAAAAAGGGAGGTTTTAACCAACCATCCTCATGGCAACTCAGCACCTCATATGCACTGAACCTTAGAAACATCATCAGTGGACGCCTGGGTGGCTCAGTGGTTGAGCGTCTGCCTTTGGCTCAGAGCATGATCCCGGAGTCCCAGGATCGAGTCCCACATCAGGCTCCCCGCATAGAACCTGCCTCTCCTTCTGCCTATGTCTCTGCCTCTCTCTCTCTCTGTGTCCCTCATGAATAAATAAATAAATAAAATATTTTTAAAAAAAGAAACATCATCAGTGCACACAAGGAGGAGAGTAGCTAACAGAATGAAAGACATAGAATGCTAGGGGAAGCTCTCGAAATATGGAATCTTCTGCTTGTCCCTGTAGCTGAGAGGACACTGCCTTCTGAAAAGGAAAGGGAGGGAGACTGAGTTGCATTTGTATTGTTTCAGAGCCAAATAAGTCATACCCACCATCATTTGTCAAAGAGCTCAATGTGAATCAAATGACTCCATCAGATGTCAGTCATGAACACAGATGAGGGAGCATTTTATGCCAGACCAATTGACTGCCCAGAACAACGTTGGGTTTTGCAGGCAGCATTTGACATCCAGGTGTCCAAAATGTGTGATCCTCAACTTTTCAGGCCAGAAGCCCATTGCTTTTAGCTTTTTTCAGAGCAGTGCAGGTCCACCATGCTACGAAACAGTTGGAATTGAGAGCACTGAGTCTCCACCTCCAATGTCTACTCTGCTCCTCTTTCTCTGATCCTCCATGATGCCTTCCCACATTCTCAGCATGCATGCTGGTCTCCAGCTTCAGCCCATCAGTCAACCTGATCTCTCCTATATCAACCTACCAGTGTTCTGTCCTGGGTTGAGTTTCTAAAAATATCCACCACCAGCCAGCCTGACTTGCCTGGATCTCCTCTCTTAACTTATTGAATAGGCATTTCTGTTTCTATGGATGTATCCTCAAAAAATTAAACTTGGAACAATTTAGAAGGTTACAATTATGGAATCATTTACACTTTTTAAATGTGAACTATAAGCCAATTTCCTAAGCTACCTCAGTTATCAGCTCCAGTGAACTAAAGTCAAACAGACCTTTACGGGTGAGTTTGTGGGAAACGTTAAGGATATAAAACACATTTAGGAGATATTAGAAAGGCATCATAGAGAGAATTAAGTTTAGTGCCCTCCATTTTCTGTGTAATAACCTGTAGCTGCTACCCCTCAAAACTTATCAGTTTCAGCAGGACAAGACATTTCTTGAGGTCATAACCACACTTAAACGTTTACATTGCACTCTACAATTTAATAAGTTCATCCAACATGGTCTCCCTGTGGAGTCAGCCTAGTGATCTATGTGTAGAAGTGCTGGATAAAGCTAATTTCCAGACTGAGCAACCCCACAGGAGATTGGAGACATAGGTGCTCCCATAGTTCCTCCCATGACTAGCTCTGTGACCATATATGAGTCTCAACTTTTTCCCTGAAAGTTGAAAATGTAAGTTAAAAATGCATTTAATATACCTAACCTACCAACCCTGAGAGCTTAGCCTAGCCTAACTTAAACATGCTCAGAACACTTACAATAACCTACAGTTGGACAAAATCATCCAACACAAAAGCCCACTTTTTGTTTTTTAAAGATTTTATTTATTTATTCATGATAGACACACACACACACAGAGAGAGAGAGAGAGAGAGAGAGAGAGAGAGGCAGAGACACAGGCAGAGGGAGAAACAGACTCCACACCAGGAGCCCGATGCGGGACTCGATCCCGGGACTCCAGGATTGCGCCCCAGGCCAAAGGCAGGCGCCAAACTGCTGAGCCACCCAGGGATCCCCAAAAGCCCACTTTATAATAAAGTGTTGATTATCTCATGTTTAAAAAATAAGAAAGAGTCACAACTTCTTAGAACTGCCTTTTATAATCTATAAAGCCCAAAACTCTAAGTCTTTTCAGATCTGACATTCCATGATCCCATTAATCTGTGATCACACAAGTTATATAGTCACCAAGCTGAAATGACTATGGTGGCCAAGCCAAATAAGTGAAGTAGCTGAATATGGTGGTGAGAACAAGGGGGGATCTTGGTAAGGGAAGACTTTACTACCAACTCCCATAATCATCATCACATTCTCCATGCTGAGATATGGACCACTGATGTTTTTCCATCTTGTATCAAGTACTAAGTAAGCATAGACTCAAGACAGGGTCCCTGTCCCCAGCCCTTCCAGCCACAGTGCCATGCTCAAACCCCTCAATTATAGAATCCCTGGTGCTGTAGCTAGCCAGGAACCAATCTTGGGAATGGTTAGACTTTGGCACCGGAGAGCACATACCCCATCTGTAATGGACCCTTGTTGTAAGGGACCCCTGGAGCCCTCAGATCACTTTTACTAGCCCTGTGTGCCCAGCACCCAGCTCCTACATCCTTTGCTGCTTAGTGTTTCACCCCTGTGACCTTTGGAGGTTTGTTCTTGGGTCCTAGAGTTAATCTCTGAGAAAGACAGAAAAAGTGCCTAGAGATTATGGCCTCCTTTCTTCCTGGTCATCCATGACCAATGAAGTCGGGGTGTAAAAACCCGCCTCCTTTACCTCTAGGCAAGATAAACTCTGAAGTATCAATTATCCTGTAGTGCTCCCCAGGCAGTCAGTCTGTCTGGGATATTACCTGAAATATCCTTGTTTGACTTCTTCCCCTACATTAATTTGCTTCTTGACCTTTATCAGTTTCTGTCAGAAGCACTTTTTTAAGTAATCACTCGGACCCAAATCCTTGGCTCAGACACTGTTTATGGCAGAATCGCCCTTCTAATACTATCTGAATGCATTCATATGCAACTTTTAAGAAAGGTTATTGTTCTGTCAAACGAAGTATATCAGAGAACCGAAGTTAGCCAGTAAACTACCAGTCTGCAATCTTTGGCTTATCTAAGAAGTTTTATTTTGTTTGGTGAAGAAAGCAGGGACTCAATGAGGATGCTGAAGAATCTGACAAAGATGTTGAGAGACTCCAGAGACTTGTATTCATAATGCCTGTGGCTACTATAAGCTCTTAGGTTTCCTCATGCATTTGGTTCTTTCTGCTCTGTATATCAATACGTGCTATAAAGATTAGAGAGCAGGAACGAAGTGGCTAATTCTTGGGCTGGTTTATGATGCAGAGTAGAAATTACTTACTCTTTCCATATTTTAAAGACTCCATGGTGTTCTCTGTACTAATAATGCCTACCATTTATTTAGTATAATGTAGTCTCCAAAGTACTCCCCATGATCTCTGCCATTCCTACAATATCTCTGTAAGGGAGTATGATTATCCCTATTTCACAGGTGAGAAAACTGAAGGTCTTAAATTTGCAAGTCAGACAAACATAATTCTAAAATATGAAGTTTTTTTTCAGCATACAGAGAGTTGGTGAAAGACACATTTTTCTTAGAAAATTGGTGATGCCAAATCAGATAGCAGTAGGAGGAGAACATATGAAAATCGAGACAGAGAGAATTAGAAGAAAACATGCAAAGAGAAAATAGGATGTTTATAGGAGAAACCAAAGAATTTGATATTATGAAGAGTTGGGAAAATAAGCAAAATGGAGAGAAGACATAGAATGGTGTGAGTCACAAGAAAGGTGGAAATGTAGAGAGAGGACAGTTTGCTGGGGGTGCAGGGGTGGGGGGTACAAGGACAAAGATCTCCTCATGCTGAGAAACGGGAAAACAGCGGGAATGGTCAGAACTGAAGCTGGCCGGGTCAGTTTTGAGGGTGACAAAGGCCATAAACATCAGAAACCATAAACAATACAGGCAAGATGTCAAGATATTCCCAGCACAGGTATGAAAGAAATCCAGAGAGCTGTCCTGCTAGCTCTGGGAAGGGCAGACAGCTAATGTACGAGGCCAAGATTGGGCTAAGCCAGGCACAGGGAGGTCTGTGATAGGCAACAGGCAGAAAAGCAAGCAGCAGAGTCCACCAGCCGATAAGCAAGAGAAGAATGCTTAGCAAGCTAGGACCAGACAGCTCCAACCTCTGGTTTTTGGGATTCCACCTCACACATTAGTTCCAAAGGCCTAGCCATACTGGGCAGGGACTATGACTTGGAGAGCACAGGAGGTGATAGACACTGGGGTCCAAGGCAAAGCATATCAAGTCTGAGGCTACAAGCCTAACAGGTTACGGATGTGGCCCTATAATTTTTCCTATTTGCTGCTCAGTTTGATCCCAAACCCAGAGGTCAGCTGTGAGACTATGGAGCATGGTGGTTCAAAGTATAGACTCCCAGAGCCAGTCAGCCTGGGTTCAAATTCTGGTTCTGCTGCTTGCTAGCTGTGTGACCTAGCATATCGGTTTCCCTGTCCGTGAATTGGATCTAGTAATAGTATGTACTTTGTAGGGTTATTAGGAGAATTGAGCTAATATATGTAAAGTGGTTGGAAGAGTGGTTCATACATGGTAAATATTATGTAAATGTCAACTGTCATTTAGGATAGAGGCTGCAACTGGTATGTGGGGAGAGGCTACGTGGGCAGGACACCAGGCAGGTCATTACAAATGGGGAGCTAGGAAAAATGTTTGAGAACAGAATCTGCATAGTATCTTACCCAAGGCTGTTGGATGGCTTCAGAAAGGGATTACAGACATTTTAATGAAAAACCAGTCAGTCTTGATAGTTTCCTTTTTCTCTGTGGCCTTGAATCCTCACTAGTTTGAGAACACATTCCCAGTCTTCGCAAGTCTTTAAAAGGTCAGGAACTTGGCAATAAGCCTGCACTTTGCCCTTACTCTTTATTTATTCTGTGCAAAAACAAAGAACTTCAATTTTATTAATACCATGAGTCCAACAAACCAGGACATTTTCTGTAATTTGTCCTGAGTCCTACAACCTCTACCCGGAATTAGATGCGCCTCTCAGTTGGGGAAAAAAAAAAAATGGAAACGTGATTTCAAATGTGTTTGTCTTTTTCAATGGAAATGATGGAGACGGCTTTTGTTATGCCAAAGCAGATTCAGTGAAATGAATAGAATTAGCTAAATTATTATTACATATGTACATAAATTAATTGCAAAAGCTTTTGGTCATGAGCTTTCATTTGGGAGGACTGAAAAGAAGGCTTCCCATGGCTTTAGTTTTATGAGAAGACTGGTTAGAAGGAAAATAACAAGGAAAGGGATGCTCAAACATCTAGGCATACCAGATGTTTGTAGGTTCGCACATAGGATTAGGATTTGACATTAACCCAACACTGCTTTTTGAAGCCCATGGCATGTGATAAACTATACTATTCACATTTATGCCACACATAATATTTTCTACCATAGACATATTTCAAATGCTAACATCACAGCTATTTGAAGGATTAGTAAATGGTTCAGTTTTTCGTCATTTGTGTAATACTGCAAAAAGCAAGCCATGCATAAAGTTGAATTAAAATATTAATTTGGGGGATGCCTGGGTGGGTCAGTGTTGAGCGTCTGCCTTTGGACCAGGTTGTGATCCAGAGTCCTGGGATCGAGTCCCACATTGGGCTCCTTGCAGGAAGCTTGCTTCTCCCTCTATGTCTCTGCCTCTCTCTGTGTGTGTGTCTCTCATGAATAAATAAACAAAATCTTTAAAAAAATTATTAATTTTCTAAGAGTTCTAGGAGTTGCAAGTTTTATTTCTATAGATATTTAGCACATCCTTAAAATGAGCTATAACTGCTGTGATGGTTTTAATAGAATTCCCCTAAAACCTTTAATTTTTTTCCAGAAGTCTAGGTTCTGGCCAACGCTGGAGTGGGGGAGAGCTAAATAAAAGGTAGCAAATTCATTCAGAGAAATCATTTCCCCAGGCTGAAAGATAATAGCAGTGATAACCAGCATGGGATAAAGATTTGGAAATAACCTGAAAACCAATCTATGCACCTGCTGAGACTTGTAGGATACAATATGATTTGAAGATGGGCCAGTCAGCCATGATCCTCAGTAAACAAACATTCCTAGAGGGTCTATTGCACAAAGGTCATGATATCAGATGTTGCAAGAGATCCAAAACAGAACTTATAAATGCTACTCCTGAGAATGTCTGTAACCCACTTGAAGGGAGAAGAAAGACAAACATACCTGAAAATGAGATAAAACTTCAGAATGGATGTATGTCTATTTAGGATATGCTCTGTTGCAACAAAAGAAAACCATCTGAACAATAGAAAAAGATCTGAGTTCATGCACCTGGCCAGTCCAAAGGTCAGGTAGAGGACAGTTTGACTGGTCAGCTTGGCAATGTCATCAAAGTCCTAATTTCTTCTGGTCTCTCTCTATTCTTTCTCCTTTAAGCTGGCTTCTCTCATGATCCTGAAATGGTTGCTACAGATTCAGGCTTCACATCTCAACATCACAATGACCCTTCTTTAACAAGAGAACTTATTTCCCAGAAATTCAAGCAAGAGTACTGAAATTCATTCTGATCAGGCATCTTAACTCCCATGACCACTTGGGTAATGGATGTCTTCACTAATATAAAACAACTACACACCCACTGCTAGAACTAGGGGAAAAAGAAGCTCTCAAAACTCTTGGGCTAGGGGCACCTGGGTGGCTCAGTCAATGAAGTGTCCAACTCTTGACTTTGGCTCAGATCATGATCTCAGGGTCATGAAATTGAGCCACACTTTGGGCTCAGCACTGGGTGTGGAATCTGCTTCAGATTCTCTCTCCCTCTGCTCCTCCCCATCTTCCCACCCACAACCTACCACTGGTGCTCTCTCTGCTCATGCTCGCTCACTCTCTCTCTTTCTCAAAAACACAAAACAAATCAAAAACCATCTTGGACTAGAAGGAAGAATAGATAAGCAAAGGAGAATCTGGGTATTGTTAAGAAAGGGGTAGGGGAAATGGATACTGCGTAGGCAACCACCCATGTCTACTCAGGAAATTCTGAAATCTCTCTTAGAATTATTGCTAACATTTCACAGTTAAAATGGTAGTCATTTTGTTGAGCCTAAATTGCTTGTTGCAATTTAAGCTAATTTATTTTTCTTTTATTCAGAATGGAGCTGGAAAGACATGAACTCCTCCTCCCCATCATACTCCTGGAGTATTTGAAGAGGGCTATTAGATAATGCCTGCAATTGTCATCCATCCATTTCAAGTAATTTGAATTTCTTTGATTTCTTAAAACTTGCTTGAGAATTACCTGTTTTTCTACTTTTGGATTTTCATTTCTCTTCTCTGGGTCCTCTTCAGTGTTTCAGAATGTCTTGTTAAAGTAGAGTAACAATCTCAGTGTTGCCTAGTGCCCGCTATCACTACCATTGAGGACCTTTTATGTACTGGTAGACTTTACATGTTTTTCATTCTTTAAGTAATTTAATGCTTGCAACCATGCCGTAAAATATGTGATATCACCCATATTTTAAAGATGAAGAAAATAAAGTTCCAAGAGGTTAAGTAACTTGCCCTCAAGCATGACATAACAGAGACTGGGTTAGAACCCAGGATTCTAAGGCCTGCTTTATTTCCATCAAGCCAAATTGCCTCTAAAACACTAACAGTCTAGCTTGAGTAATGCCAAGTATAATTAGTGTATAGAAATGATTCCTGCACATTATGTAAATGTAAGGAAAGAATAAACACCAGCACCTGTAAGCCTGTCACTTGAGAATTATTCCAAGGTTAATATACCAAAACAAACTATCCTTCTTCAGTATTCAAACTGTATCCCCCCGAACAAATCACTTAATTCTCCTTTAAAGCCAGGTTTATGAAGTGATGGGAGTCAAATTCATTATAATATAGAAATGATTAATGATTTGCATATGATAATAACAGTTTTATAACCCTACTTCACGTCTTGCTGATTAACTGATTTTAGACAAGGTTACTTTAATTTTCAAAATATAGGAAATTGAAAACGTTTTGCTTTCAAAATCAGTAGAAATTCACTGGCTAATGCAGTCATTGGAAGGGGTTAAAAAGAAAAAATGCAAACAATTATGTAATGTTGAGTTTAAGGGATAAAGGGCCTCAATTAAAGCTATGCCAAAAAAAGTAATTAGGCTGCACATCATTGTCAGAATGAACTGGAACAAGAAAAATGAAAAATCTGATCAGGAAAAGACAGGGAAGCATCATGGTGCTGTCATCCTATATTAGCACAAAATTATCTTCTCGGTGATATTCTTTTCCTCTCTCTCTGGGCGTAATGTTGCCTTTCACACATTTGCAAATGTTGCTGAAAGTCTCAACCCGTCTTCCTTCTAACAACCAAAGAATTACATTTCCAAGTGCCTCCGCGATCTTTTTTTTTTCTAAAACTGCCAATAGGGTGTATAGTAAGTAGGAGCCTGTTGGGGTCATGTGACCTTGAGAAGAATTATTTGGCCTCAATACACTTTTAGAAGGAAAAGAAGCTTTATCCTGAATTAAGTAGTGACATCCAATTAATTTAATCAAAATACTGTAATTTACTGGAAACATTTTCAATTGATAAAAGAAATTTTTAAATGTTTCTATTCAGTCTAACATTTTTTCTTATTTACTATATATTTATTATGCAAACATTATAATGAGTTATAATGTTTACAATATAACAATTATAATGTTTATTATATAATAATCATACAAAAAAGTCCCCTTTTGTTAAGGAGGCACAAAAACATTTCCACTAGCCAAACAAATCAATTGTTTTTCTTTTTTTATGTCCCTCTCTAATTCATGTCTACATATGTATATATGTATATATGTAGACACGAATTATACATATATATGTATATAAAATTTAAAATACTGGGATCTCTGGGTGGCGCAGTGGTTTGGCGCCTGCCTTTGGCCCAGGGCGCGATCCTGGAGACCCGGGATCGAATCCCACATCGGGCTCCCAGTGCATGGAGCCTGCTTCTCCCTCTGCCTGTGTCTCTGCGCCTCTCTCTCTCTCTGTGACTATCATAAATAAAAAAATAAATAAAAAAAAAATTAAAAAAAAATAAAAAACATTTAAAATACGTCCTAAATTTAATACAAATTTTGTATACTATATTATTCATTTAATACTGGGTGATAAACATTTTACATATTACTATGAGCATCACAAATATTTTTAATAATTTCATGATATTAAGATAATTGCCTATGACTATTTTTTATTATTGTAAATACAAGTTATTTTCCATTTTTCCTGATTACTAATGAAGTTGCCATGAATTTCATCTTGCATAAAACTTTCTCTTTATTTTGATATTTCCTTAGGGCAAATTCCCAAATATTTCACTACAATTTTTTAAAAAAATTTTTAAAGATTTTATTTATCTATTCATGAGAGACAGAGAGAGAGAGATAGGCAGAGGCAGAGGCAAAGGGAGAAGCAGGGAGCCATAAGATGTTCAGTTCCAGAACCTCAGGATCACAACCTGAGCAAAAGGCAGATACTTAACCGACTGAGCCACCCAGGTTCCTCCACTACAATTGTTCTAAAATGTGCCTGATTCAGCCACTACTGAAGGGGTTCAGGATCCCCATAGAATGTGTCCCTTTGACATGTGGATTATTTTGAGGCAAAGGCACTTGAGACCCTGTGGACTCAAGAGAAACTTTCATCCTTCTCTTAACTACATAGAAGAGTCTAAATTGAGGGTCTTTCCCAGAATAAGGGTTATTAGCAGAGATCAATTTTATCTGAGTGACCCATCTGTACGGTAAGGCAAATATCTAATTACCATACAACTGCTCTTCTTATCACCCTATGAAATGCATTCCTTGCAGAGGCCACTTTTAGGCCATAGGCTTAAGCAATGGAAACTTATGTAAGGCAAAAGGGCCCGAAGTACCACACTCAGTGTAAACAGGTTCATTAAGTGACCCACCTTGAAATGGCCATGAGCCCTAACTAGCCAACAGGCTACTTATAACCAGGCAGTTACCCAAAAAAGGAAAAATTTCATATGTTCCCATATTTCCTCACTCCACTAGATACGTATAGCCCCTCACCACCACCTCCTGGCACACAGTCTCTCCTTTGCTGTCCTACCCTTGTGGTGTATTCAGTAAACTCTTTCTTCCTTTGTTCTGCCTTGGATGAATTCATTCACTGCCCAGGCCACCAGCCCCCATCCAATCAGAAAGTACCATATTCCTTCCAATCAGAAAGTACCATATTCCTTTCCTCTAAAACCCCAAATCCCTACCCTCTTCTCGGTTCAAAATGACTTATGTACCTCATTTTGCCTGACTGTCTGGAATTTCCATGTCTATGTGGATTCCCCATATGTAAGCCTATTAAATTTGATTTTCTCCTATTAATCGATCTCACATCAATTTGATTCTCAGTCCAGCTAGAAGGACCTTTGAGCAAACAGGAATTCTTACTCTCCAACACTACTACTAAGAAAGGGCTTCAGGTCAGCCCAGGTGGCTCAGCCGTTTAGCGCTGCCTTCAGCCTAGGGCCTGATCCTGGAGACCGGGGATCGAGTCCCATGTCGGGCTCCCTGCCTGTGTCTCTGCCTCTCTCTCTGTCTCTCATGGATAAATAAACAAACAAACAAATTAATTAAATTAAATTAAAAAGGCTTCAAGATTAGGACAATAACTTGAAAGTTCACTATCTTGAAATAAAATGATAGCCAGCCTGTTTTTATATACTCTTTAGTATTTTTGATAGATTGCAATGAAGCTTGGAATATGTATATAAAATTATACTGCAAGCCACATACATAATTAAAATATTCCCAGTAGGGCAGCCCAGGTGGCTCAGCGGTTTAGCGCCACCTTCAGCCCAGGGCGTGACCCTGGAGACCCGGGATAGAGTCCCACATCAGGCTACCTGCATGGAGCCTGCTTCTCCCTCTGCCTGTGTCTCTGCCTCTCTCTCTCTCTGTCTCTCAAGAATAAATAAATAAAATCTTTTTTTTTCTTTTTTTTTTAATCTTTAATCAATAAATAATTTCCAATAGTCATCTTAACAAAAAATAAAAGTAAATAGGTAAAATTAATTTTAACAATATATTTTATTTAACTCCACATACCCAAAAGATTATCACTTCAACATGTAATGAATATGAAATATTATTGAGATATCATATATTCTTTTTTTCATAGCAAGTCTTCAAAATCTGTTTTGTGTTTTACATTTACAAAACATCTCAATTTAGGTGCTAAATCTTCATTAAAATTATTTTTCTTTTCTTTTCTTTTCCTTTTTTTTTTTTTTTTTTTTTTTTGAGTAAGCTCCACACCCAGCATGGAGCCCAATTCAGGGCTTGAACTCGCAACCTTGAGATCAAAACTGGGCTGAAATCAAGAGTTAGATACTTAACTGAGCCACCCAGGTGCGCCCCCCCCCCCATTAAAAAAAATAGCTTCACATGAGTTTGGAGCCCAGTGTGGGGCTTGAACTCACAACCCTGAGATCAAGACCTGAGCTGAGACAGTAAGTTAGATGCTTTACCAATTGAGCCACCCAAATGCCTCCACTAAAATTCTTAATCTGTATTTATATTATGCAAAATTTACAGTTAAGAAAAAGTAAATTTATATACTCCAATTGTTCAAAACTTACTTAAAAGTTTTCCAGTAACTTAATTATCAGTTTTTAAATGTAAATTAATGAATATTAAGTAAAGTTAAAAATTCAGTTTCTTGGTTTTGCTAGACCTATTGCAAGTGCTCAATAGCCAATGTAGCTATTGTATTGGACAGCACAATGTAGTTATAGGTCTCACGACTGATTTTCCTGAGTAAGATATGTGATACAGAGAACCATTAATTACCTTAACATTTATTTCTTTTTAGCAGAAAGAAAAATCTGTATTGACTTTCTTGAAAACATTTCTCCTCCCTCCTAACAAGAAAGTCATTCAATAATCATTTGTATTCATTTGGTCAAAATGGCACATGGGATCCAATAGATGGAGTACCAACCTCTTCTCAAAGACTTGACTAGCCAATACTAAAACAAGATTTTTGTGAATAAAATCTTCCTGTATGAAAAGAACATGAACTCTTTTAGAAGTTTTTTTGAGGGAAGAGGAAAAATCCAATTAACTGTTTTCATAGCACCAGCTGGTTCTTTGGGGCTGAAAGAAACAACACCTCCCAGGAGTCAACATTTATTTTACTTCCAGTCAGAAATTCCTAAAAGATCAGGCTACCTGTTAAACAATATTGATGGTAATTAGGATGACAAATAACAGCAAGTAATAAGGACCCAAATTCTCACCCTTATAGCTATTCTCTAATCTTTATTTACTTTGTCTATGTGTTGTTGGTACTAATGAGATTTTTAAAAAATATATATATTTCAAGTTCAGCCTCACTTCCTATCTTATGAGAGTGTGGTATTTCATGATAGTTACATAATGCTAAAACTAATAACGATAGCTATTATTTTATTTTGAGAATTTTTATTTTTTTGTGCTTAGAAACTATTATGGGCATTTCATAATATATTAGAATATTTAATACAACTATGAGATGAAGCAGAGGTTAAGTAATTTGTTCCAGGTCATATAGTTATGATCTTAAGAGTCATTATTTTAGATAAAGAATTTGTCATTGAATATATTTTTCCTAGATGACTTCTTTCCACACACATCCTACTCATTTTTCCTTCCTCTCCTCCTCCCCTCCCTTTTTCCTTCCTCATTTTGTACCTTCTTTCCCCACTGTCACTACTCAATTCATCACAGTCTGGGCTCTACTATCCCAAACTGCTCCTGTTGAGGTCATTAAAGACCTTCTAAGTGACAAGCCCAAGGGGCAAGTTTATAATTCTCTGCACCAGTTGATGACCTTTTTTTAAAAAAAATATTTATTTATTTGGGGGAAGGAGGGACAGAGGGAGAGGGAGACAGAGTCTTCAGCCGACTCAATACTGAGCATGGAGCCCAATACGGGGCTCAATCCCATGACCCTGAGATCACTACCCCACCTGAAACCAAGAGCTGGATGCCTCACCAACTGTCCCACCAGGGCACCCCAGCAGTTGATCACATTTAAACATTTGCTTCTCTGGGGGGTCCCTGGGTGGCTCAGCAATTTAGCGCCTGCCTTTGGCCCAGGGTGTGATCCTGGAGACCCGGGATCGAGTCCCATGTCGGGCTCCCTGCATGGAGCCTGCTTCTCCCTCTGCCTGTGTCTCTGCCTCTCTCTCTCTCTCTCTCTCTCTCAATCTCATAAATAAATAAAATAAAAAAAAATATTTTATTTATTCATTCGTGAGAGACACACAGAGACAGGCATGAGATCAGTCATGTATATATACATGAACTCTTGTTCAAGGTCTCTCTTGCCCTTAGACCTTCAGATGTGCCATTTCACATACATAGGAAACTCTTCCTTGATTTGTTCTCTACTCTTTTTCACCTGGGCACAGAAACAGCATCTACAGAGAAAGACCTTACAACAGGGCCCAGTACACAGTAAGTGCTATATTCTTATTAGTATTTCTCATCATTGTGTTTTCATAGATTTTTCCGTGCCCATTGATAATTCTCTTCACAGACTGCATAGTTTATTTAACCAGCCCTCTACTGTGGGGATTTGTTTCGATCTTCTGCTATTATAAATCCCTGTGCATACGTTATTTCAAATATGTCTTGGATTAGTTCCCTGGAAACAGGCTCTGAGGTGGAGAGTGTGTGTAAAAGCTATATTTGAGGCGCTTTTTTTTTTTTTAAGATTTTATTTATTTACTCATGAGACACACAGAGAGAGAGAGAAGCAGAGACACAGGCAGAGGGAGAAGCAGGCTCCATGCAGAGAGCCTGATGTGGGACTCAATCCTGGGTCTCCAGGATCACACCCTGGGCCGAAGTTGGCGCTAAACCATTGAGCCACCCAGGCTGCCCTCAAGGCACTCATAAGAGTTAGATATATAAGGGAGTAAAGTGAGTAAGATCGGATGAAGAAAGAAGCTGACTTACAATGTGCTCACAATGGAGCTTCCGCTGATCCACAGTGAGCTCTGGAGCTGAGAAAGCTCTTTAGAATTGTCCCAGTGTGGGGTGCCTGGATGGCTCAGTCAATTAAGTATCTGCCTTAGACTCTGGTCATGATCCCAGGGTTCTGGGATAGAGCCTTGCCTCAGGCTCCCTGCTCAGCGGGAGTCTGCTTCTCCCTCTGCCCCTCCCCTCAGGCTCTCTTACTCTCAAATAAATAGAGTCTTTAAAAAAAATTATTGTCCCAATTTAAAACAAGAAGTTGGGCTTTCATATTCCTCCATTGGCTAGTCATTGACCATGGACCACATGCTGGTGGGGAGTATAAGCATGAGCAAGGCAGGTCCCTGAAGTTGAGGGCAATTCCCAGTGAGGAACACAAGTATGTTAGCAGTGAAGATTCCCTGCAGCTGGAGAACTGGCTGCATTGGCCTTAAAGAAGGGACTTGGGCCCAGCACCACAGTATGAGCATGGTTCTCAAACTTGGGGGTGCAACGGAATCACCTAATGTTAAAATACACATTGTAAAGCTCAACCCTAGGGTCCCTTATTCAGTAGGTCTAGAGTGGCTTAAGGTAGCCACAAAACTCCCTTCTGGCAATTATGTGTGAGCTATTGAAAGACAAATATGATACTTAACAGATAGCTACAATAGAACAGGGAAGGGAGTGTGGGAGACTATAATAGCCCCAAATTTGCCCCATCTATATATGTATGCCCCTCTGCAATGTGACCTTGCCATTCCTTCCACCAAAAGGTGAAGTCTCTTTCCCCATCCCTTTACGCTTCTTTCACAAGTAGAATGGGGAAAGAGTCAATAACAAGGTTCTAGGCCTAGGTCTTAAGGGTACCACACAACGTCTCCTTTTTCTTTTCTCGGTAAGCTGGGACTGCCGTGTAAAGATGCCTGAGTTAGCCTCCTTGATGATGAGAGACTACGTGGAGAGAGATGCCTAGTTAACAGCCAGCACATGACTGGGCCATTTTAAAGTATCTAGCCTCAGTCAAGGTGATCAAGTCATCAAGATATAGATGACTGTAGCTACATGAGTGATCCCAGGTGAGACCAGTAGAAGAACTAGCCACCTGAGTACAAATTAAACTGATGATCTTAAGAACCATAAGAAAAAAAAAATGTTGTCTTAAGTTATCACATTTTGGGGCAGTTTGTTAGGCAGCAATAGTTTAATGGTATAAGGGGCAACAGTCTAGGAGGTGGAGGAAAACCAAGATGAAAGGAACATGATGCCTGAGCCTATCTCATGGGAAAGAAAGACCTGATTGTCCTAGACTATTACAGGAGAGAGAAATAGACTTCTATCTAGTTTGAATCACATATCACATACATTATTTCATTTCACTTGCATGTCACCTAAGAAGTAAATACTGAGATCTTATTTTATTTTATAAATGACAGGGGGAAAAAAAAAAACAACCTCTTAAGCATGAAAAGCAAGTAAGAAAACACTCAAGCAGCTTAATTTAGGGGATACTTGGCAGGGCCTCAGATCTGAGTGATAGGATGATGTTAGAAGTATGTTTTGAACTGATTTCTCCACGCAAGTAAACACCACCATCACCACCTCATACCACAGTAGTCCTTTTTGAAAACACATTAATATATTCATCCAAGAAGTATTTCTTGAACAACAGCTTTGTGCCAGGCACCATTCTAGGCACTGGGGAGCCACCACTGAGCAAAACAGAAAAAGATGTCTAGCCTTGTAGAGGTTATGTTTTAGCAAAGGGGTACAGTAAACAATAAATGTAGTGCATAGATTAGAAGAAAATACTGCAAGTTATATATCTCTGATAACCATATATCTAATAAAAGACTTACATCCAGGATATATAAAGAACACTTACAATCCAGTAACAAGAACACAAATCACACAATTAAACAGCTTAACAATAACCCACAACCCTCGGACCACAAATCACACAATTAAAAATAGAGAAAGGATATGAACAGATATTTCTCCAAAGAAGGAATACAATGGCCAAAAACTGCATGAAAAGATATCTAATACCATAGGCCATTAGGGAAATGAAATTCAAAACCACAATGAGATACTACTTCATGCCACTAAGATGGCTAGCATCAAATACCAATTAGTGTTGGAGATGAGAAGTTGGAACCCTCATATATTGCTGGTGGGGATGTAAAAAGGTGCACTCACTCTGGGAAACAACTGGGCAGTTTCTCAAATGGTTCAATAGAGAATTACCATATGACCCCATAATTCCTTCCCTAGATATATACGAAAGACAACTAAAAATATATGTCCACACATAAATCTATGCACAGGGTTCATAACACCATTAGCCATAACAGTCAAAATGTCCATGTACTGATTAATGAATAAAATGTGTCGGAGGGCAGCCCAGGTGGATCAGCGGTTTAGTGCTGCCTTCAGCCCAGGGCATGATCCTGGAGACCCGGGATCGAGTCCCATGTTGGGCTCCCTGCGTGGAGCCTGCTTCTCCCTCTACCTGTGTCTCTGCTTCTCTATCTCTCTCTCTCTGTCTCTCATGAATAAATAAATAAAATCTTTAAAAAAATAAATAAATAAAATGTGTCCGACCCACAAAATGGAGTAGCATTCAGCAATGAAGGGGAATGAGGTATTGTTACATGCTACAACATAAATGAGCCTTGAAAGTATGCAAAGTGAAGGAAGCCAATCACAAAAGGCCACATACTGCATGAGTCTATTTGCATGATATGCCCAGAGTAGGCAAATACATAGACACAGAAAGATGATTAAAGGTTAGGACAGGATAGATGGGGAAATAGAAGGATGACAGCCAAAGTGTACAGGATTCCTTTCTGTGGTGATGAAAATGTTCTAAAACAAGGGAGTGATAGTTGCACGTCTCTAAATATATTTTAATTTTTTTAAAAGATCATTTATTTATTTATTCATAAGAGACACAGAGAGAAAGGTAGAGACAGAGGCAGAGACTTAGGCAGAGAAGCAGGCTCCCTCCAGGGAGCCTGACCCGGGACTTGATCCCAGGATGCCAGGATCACGACCTGAGCCAAAGTCAGATGCTCAACCACAGAGCCACCCAGGTGCCCTAAATATACTTTAAACCATTGATGTGTGCGTTTAAAACAGGTGAATTTGATGCAAATTATACCTCAATAAAGCTGGTGAGAAAAAGGAGAGGAGATAATGGCCTGGGCCATGCATATATCTGAAGGAAGAACATCCTGGCAGAGGGAAGAGCCAGAGCAAACCCGTAAGATCACCTGGTATGTTCAAGGAACTACAAGAACGGTGTGGCTGGAACAGGGTGAGGAAAGGGAAGGCTCGTAGGAAATGAGGTCAGAGAGGTAATGAAAGGCCAACTCATGTAGGGTCTTTTAAGCCACTGTAGACCCTTTTGTCTTTCAAGTAAGGAAGATGGGGAGCTCTTATAGGGTAGAGAGCAAAAGATTGGCATTACATTTGACTTTTATTTTCAAAGGATAAGTCTATTCTGCTGTGTTGGGAAATAGACCATGGCATTGAAGGGCAAAGGTAGAGACAGGGAGACTAGTTAGAAGGCTGGAACCCATAGAGAGGATGGTGGCTCGGACACCAATGATAGGTAGTGACGGAGGGGGCAAGTAGTTGGATTCTAGAGACGTGAACTCATTTAATCCTCACAATAACACTATGAGGTACGCATTAACATCATTCCCACTTTACAGATGAGGAAACCAAGGCACTGTAATTTCATAGTTTCCAACATCACACAAGGAATAGATGTTAAGGCTGGGGGTTAAACCAGGATAGTCTGAATCCAGAATCTGTTCTCTTATTTGTCACACTCTACTACCTCTCTGAAAGCTCATCTATCGTCACCTCTGCCCGTCAGTTCTGATATGCAAACCTGTGGAGATTTTTTTAAAAGCACGCAGGCCACAGCTGCCTGCCAGGATTCTCTTCCTGATAACAACGTTCCTGGGGATAGGTCTAAATTTGTACTCACACCGAAACAATTTGTTTCCGAGAAAAGTGAGCCAGCATCAACACTGAACCAGAGAGGAGAAAACAACAACAAAAAAAAGAAGTTGAGGCCTAAAATGAGAATGAAAAAAATACGGCTGAGAAGTATGGCATTGCTCTAACAAGGAAGAAGAAAATAAATGTCAGGGGAAGGGAAACTCTGACAAGCACCACAGTGTGGAATTAAACTGTGAGCCTTTGTGAATTGAAATTTTTGGTTCTACTGAAAGCCTAGATAATGGGAGTGAAATCCCTTTTACTTTTAAAGCGTTTGAATTGAGCCATTGTGTAGCTTTTACTCAGTGCTCTGATGACACGCCTTAACTGCAATCCTGTCAGCTCATTCTGGCCGCTTTCCAAGTTTTTTATAAATCCAGATTTTTGAATTGGGAGGAAATTGCATGTGATTGGTTTTTCTTTTGCTTCCTCTAAACAATGCTCTATCAAGGGAATAGTATTTCACTAGAATTTGTACACTGCTCTCCCTTTCTCTCCTTCCTTCCTCTCATCCTCTTTAAATCTCTGTTTTAAAAAGAATATTCCATTTCCAGTTCTGCTGTGTGTGTCGGGCTCCACACTTCTTTTGTGAGACTCACCTCTTTTACTGTTTGTGCACATCCCTTCCCCTCATCTCTACCCTGGGTGCCATGAGGAGGTGTTGGCTGGAGCAGCAGCTGCCATCTTGCAGCTGGAAGAGAACGCCAAGAGAATTCAGTGCTAACTCATTTTGAGAAGCTGAACAAACTCTGGAATCTCCTCCCTCTAGACTTACATGAGACATTTAAATGATTTCATTGCTTCAA
This sequence comes from Canis lupus baileyi, assembly GCF_048164855.1. Lineage (NCBI taxonomy): Eukaryota > Metazoa > Chordata > Mammalia > Carnivora > Canidae > Canis > Canis lupus. The sequence continues at coordinate 24,574,392 of NC_132859.1, read as the reverse complement.
CTTAATTTTTTATTATATCAGAAGGTATACTAAGGGATCATGTAATTACCAATTTCACCTTTTTTCCTTCTTTTTGTCTTCCAACTTTTCTCAGGTGTTGGCCCAAGGGTGGGATGGGGTGAGGCTAGAGGATTTTTCCAACTCCACCCAGCCCTCACCTGGTGCCCAATCTATGACTGGGTCTAAATTTCTCCACATCTGGATCCTTCCTCCCACCACCCATTGCTGCCTCTGTGTCTCTCTCTCTCTCTGAGCAATCAGACAAACCCTGTCTTGACTCCAGTGAGTTCAGAAAACAAAAGACTGTAGGAATCAGGAACACTTTCCAAAAGAACTCCTATAATTTCTGACTGGTCTGCGTCATAAAGGAATGGCAGGAGGTCAATATAATAGCAACTTCCCACTGACTAGTCTCCAATCTCCCTTCTGTATGGGAGTTTCTAGTTTTGTAAGATACCATATATTATTTTGTCATTTATTTCCTTGGCTTAACTTGTTTAAATATTTCCTCCAATTCAAAAGCAATTCAAAAAGCAATACATTTTTGTCAGTGACAAGTATTTTCTAAAGTTTGGGTGGCAAAATGTAAATATCTTGTCTTCTCTTATATACACAATGCATTTTAAGACTTGAGCTTCGCATGCACTGTTGGTTATCTGTTTCCACAGCACTTTCATAAATTCAGTTCAGCCAAATTCCTTGCTTTCCCCATGCTCTTTCTTCATTGTGACAGTATTCTGCTATGATTGATGGAGGCACCAAACAATGTGTCAGCATATTTAAAAATTGTATTTGGGAAACCTAACTTATTTGTGATAAAAAAAAAAAAAACTTTAGTATGCCTACTAAAGCAATCCTGATTCTCTAACAAGACCAGTTTGTGTAGCTATTGCCTTTTTGAGACTTTTTTATGATTTTGAATGAACTTTGAATCTATCTCAGACACAGGAGTAGAACACTCTTTATGTTTCTGCAGAGTGTTTTTTCATCACAAACTAATACAAAACTCTCTGTGGAGTCTGCTCACCACATCAGATCTCCACTGTACCACTGTTTGGAAAATTAAAATATAGGAGGGCCAAGAAATCAGGCACATCCACAGAAAAATGGCAACCTCTATGACAAGGCTATGCAATTGTTGACAGGGTCTGTCTCCCCAGAAATAAAAGGGTGATGTGACACCATAAGAAAAAAGTGTCTAATGCACTGACAATTTTCTACAGGGAGGCTATGGCTCTCAGCCTCTCTTTTGCATTTCATTGAGAACAGAATTTAAATTCTATCCAGATATGAATATTTCTGAATTGATTTAAATTGAAAAATAGCATTAGGTCTTCTTCTTTGGATATTTAAGTCTTTGTTTGCATGTTTACAGAAGTTGTACTTGGGAGAAATAGAACTCAGCCCCATGGAATATAGTAGTGAGTTTATTTTTTTTAATTAATTAATTTATTTATGATAGGCACACAGTGAGAGACACAGGCAGAGACACAGGCAGAGGGAGAAGCAGGCTCCACGCACCGGGAGCCCGATGTGGGATTCGATCCCGGGTCTCCAGGATCGCGCCCTGGGCCAAAGGCAGGCGCTAAACCGCTGCGCCACCCAGGGATCCCTAGTAGTGAGTTTATACAGTATGTCTGCTCAGGTTTGTTCCAAGAACTCTGCTGGTTATTTTAGTTTCATAAACCACCTGCAATCTCCCAACAAGACTGAGTACTGTGTAATGACATCCCAAAACAAGCAGGCCTATTTCAAGCCCTCTTCAAGATGGTTTAGATTGAGGGTGCCTGGGTAGCTCAGTCGGTTAAGTATCTATCTGCCTTCAGCTCAGGTCATGATCCCAGGGTCCTGTGTTGGAGCCCCATGTCAGGCTCCCTGTTCAGCGGGGAGTCTGCTTCTCTCACTGCTCCTTCCCTCACTCGTGTTCTCTCTCTCTCTCTCAAATAAAGAAAATCTTTAAAAAAAATAAATAAATAGATGGTTTGCTTCGAAAAACTGAAATGATTTGATCAAAAAACTGAGGATGACTTTGAGGGCAATGTCAAAGGTGTCTCCAATCTTTAGAACTCAAGACTCATAAGACAGGACAATTTCACATGACAAGAGGGGCAGATGAGAAAGAATGGAACCAGGGCTGCAGGGAGATAATTCTGTCACCTGATCCACTGCTTAGCAGCTTTGAAATTGTGACAGACACACCCCAAAGTGACCACCAATGAATTATATCCTGGTACAATCCTCTCCCCTTGAGGGCAGTTGGAATACAGGACCTGCTTCTAACCTATCAAATATGGCAAATGAGATGGGATGTCACTACTGCAATTATGTTACATTACATAGCAAAGGTGAAGTGATGTCACTCCCATGATTATGTTCCTGTAGATAAGACCTCATCTTAGCAGACTGGAGTGAAGGATTATTTTAGCCTTGAAAAAACAAACGGCCGCATGAACTATTTATAAAGCAGGCCATGTGGCAGGGAAGTGTGGGTAGCCTTGAGTAAGGGTGGCTTTAAGCTGATAGCCAATAAGAAGCTGGGCCCTCAGTCATAGAGCTACAAGGAAATGAATTTTGTCAACGATGTGAATGAGCTTGGGAGTGGATTTTTCCTCTGTCAAGCACCTAGACAAGAATGTAACCCATCTGACAGCTTTTGACACCCTTGTGAGACCCTGAGCAGAATATCAAACCATGTTTGTGCCCAGACACCTCCCACAGGAACTTTGAGGTAATTAATGTGTGTTATTTTAAGGCAGTAAGTCTGTGATAATTTGCTATACAGCAATAAAAAGTTAATATGATAATCCAGAACAAGTTTGGTTTCTTTTTCTAAGTCTTAGTTTCTTCATTTTTAAAATGGGGATGATAAAACCTACTAAAATAGTAGTTATTTTATTATAGTATTAGTCATCTTGTTTTTCTGAGTATGTGGTCCTACTAGACACACCACATAGCTGGACAGGCATTTAGAGGAAATGGCCTTGGGGCCCCTGGCTGGCTTAGTTGGTAGAACATGCAACTCTTGATCTCAGAGTCCTGAGTTTGAACCCCCTGTTGGATGCAGAGATTACTTAAAAAATAAAAATAAAAAATAAATAGGGGAAATGGCCTTACTCTTTGGGCCAACTATAGAAGTGCAGCAAAGAGCAAAGCATGGTGACCAAAACACCCAACAGCCAATGGTCAGCACTGAAAATCCAAGAGGAAAGGGTTGGGTCCTCATGGATGGGTAAGACCCTGAATTGGAATTCCAAATGAGTGATGCTGAAAAATCTGATAGGCAGGTAGTTATGTGAGCTGTGGCCAGACCAGAGCAGGAAAATGAGACCCACAGCCCTAGCTAGATTGCAGGAGCTGAGTTCCTTCCTGGGCCCAGGGGAATTTATGCATGAATGAAGGACAACACTGCCAGCTGTCCTTCTGATTCAGCTCCCCCTGAGGCTGATACAGTGGTCTACTACGTATTTTCCTGGTTATATACCCTGTCCCCCAGCAACAGGCCAGGCACAGACGATGCTAAGAGGAGTGCGAGGTTCCTTGACAGTTCCCAGGCTACTGACCACAATTTCAATTCTTAAGACTAACATTGGAGTTCTGTGGGATTGGGATTCTGTGGAGAACTGGGATTCAAAATCTAAGGGCAACCAATGCCAAGGTCCAGGATATATGAGTTGCAGTGAGGGCTTTCATCCTGCTTACATCCTTGGCTATCTGACACCCAGGGTCAATAAGGTTGAGCTTTCTGGTGGAGCACGAGTAACCTACTTACAGAAGGCAGGTGACAGCTAAAGCCAAGGGAATGAGGTAGGACCTGGGTACCACTTCATAAACCACCTGGAAGCTCCCAACAAAGCTTGGCACTGTGTTAGTGGTATTTGAAGACAAGGCAGACTTATTTTAAACCCTTTAAGAGGGCTCCTAATCACTCCCTTGCTGTGCCAGTGTGGGAAGAGCAGGGGTACTCTCCATCTTACTTTTGAAGTTGTAAAGGCTTGGATGGTTGGTCATTCAAAATATCAGAGAATATCCAAATTCAGAAACTCAAAAATCAAACATAAGTGGGACTAGAAGCTTTGGGTACTATTTCCTCTTTGTGAGGTGTCTACTATAATACTATCTTGAATGGTTTATCAACATGTTTCATTGAGGAAACAGAAAGTGACACTGATAGTTACCTTGACAACTTGGGAGGTAGAGTGCCCATCACAAATTAAGTTGCTCTGGGCAACCTGACATCCACTGTCTCATTAGCACCAATTTCATGAGGGGGTCCTTCTTTTTCCTGGCTTTCACTCTCTATGATGGATGAAGGGCAACATAGTAAAGTGTGGTGGTTAAGACCTCAGCCTCTGGAGACAGATATGTAGGATAAAAGGATAAATGCAGCTATGCCACTTGCCACCTGCCCTCTGCTCCTGCACAATTTACTTAACCTCTTTGAACTTGGAATCAGGCTAGTAGAAGTATGTTAGTAAAAGCTTTCCTCACAGAGCCTGAACATAGGGAATCCTCATTAATGACCGTTGTTGTTAATACTATTATTATTACAGCTATTGCTTTGACCTAGATTTGTTTATTGTGTAGTCATTAATGTCTGTAGGACAGTACAGAACAAATGACTCTAGGTAGGGGACTCCTAGAAGCTTAATTCAGAGAAGCTAAATTATTTATAACTATGCACTAGGGGGTTGGCAAATTTTCTCTATAAAGAACAAGATAGTAAATATTTTAGGCCTGCTAAAGCCTAAACATGGTATGCATTCCAACTACTCAACACTGCTGACCATAACTCAAAAGCAGCCTTAGATAATACTTGAGCAAATGGATGTGGCTCTGTTCCAATGAAATGTTATTTATGAGAGAATTGGCCGGCAGGATGTGAGCCATAGTTTGCCAACCCCTGCTGTAGACCTTTGCCCATGGTATTCCTAAACAGAACTCTAAAGGGAAGGGCACATGGCAGAGAGGACACAATGGCATTTTAGTCTCAATTTTGCCCATGTCCCAACAGTAGCATTATAGGAATATTACTTAGCTCCTCCATTCCTCAAATTCTTCCTTTGCAAAACCTAGGGAATCACATCTTCCATTTATCAAGGATAAATGATCTGAAGTACATAAAAGATAATTGAGTAAAAGATAACACATGTAAACAAGATGTGTGTATATGTTTCAGGTTTTTCACATGATCTTACGCCTTCTTATCTGTCCAGTTAGATTGTGAACTTGTTGAAGGCTGAACCCTTATCATTTATTGCCCTTATTTCTCTCCACCTCCCCTCTAGATCATAGAGAAGTGCTCTGCACAAAGCAGGACATTGCCTGAATTCAAACTTCTGTATTCTCTAAAGACCAGTTTTTCTTAGCTGCAGATGATAGAAATCAGCACATGTGAAGTGAAACAGAAAATAAGTTTCTTAGAGGTGCATGCTCAAATCAAGGAAGTTAGGTTGGGGTAGCAGTGGGGGCCCAGCTCATGTTTGCACCACTGCTGTTAGGCTGCTACCATTGATTCCTCTGTTCAAGCATCCCAACAGCGCCATCAAGAACAGCTCTCCCCTTTCTGCATCTTTGTTTTACTCCTGGAGGATTACAAGTCTATAATGAACTGAATGTGATTTGTATATCAAAATTTTAATTCCCAGTGTGATGGTACTAGGAGATGAGGCCTTGGGATCCCTGGGTGGCGCAGTGGTTTGGCGCCTGCCTTTGGCCCAGGGCGCGATCCTGGAGACCCGGGATCGAATCCCACGTCGGGCTCCCTGCATGGAGCCTGCTTCTCCCTCTGCCTGTGTCTCTGCCTGTGTCTCTGCCTCTCTCTCTCTCTGTGTGTGACTATCATAAATAAATAAAGAAAAAAATATTAAAAAAAAAAAAAAAAAGGAGATGAGGCCTTTGGCAGGTGATTAGATCATGAGGGTAGAGCCCTCATGAATGGGATGGGTATCCTTAAAAAAGCACCCCAAGAGCTCTCCCACCCACTTCCTGCCTTGTAAGGACACAAGAAGACAGTAGTTTGCAACCCAGAAGAGGGTTCTCACTGGAATCCAAGCTCATGCTTGGACTTTCAGCTTCCAGAACCATGAGAAATAAAAATCTGTTGTTTATAAGCCACCTAGTCTATGGTTCTTTCTTAGAGCAGCCCAGACTGACAAAAAAAAGTCCCAGGCAGGAATCCCTGAATAGCTGAGGCTTGATCACCTACCCATACTCTGGCTACAAGGAAACAAGGAAAGAAAACTTTATTCAGCTCTTTTGGCCTCTAGAATTAGAGTATTTTACCAAGTAACTTAATGATGTAGAGCTCCCCCAAACAGGAAAGATTGGGGTGGGGAGGGTGGCTGGGAAACCAGGAGAAAGGCAAATGTCTACTGTACTGATCACTTGCTAAGCTGAGCCACTTGTTTTTGGAGAACTTTGGAACCACAGCCTAGTCTACCACCACTGTGACTTTCAGATTCCTCGCTAATCAGCAAGGTGATGGGATGAATTCATTCTTCCAAGCTCTGGCCTTTGGTCCCCTACAGCAGATATACCAGTGTCCCCCTTCATATCTCCTCACTTCTATGTGGACCATCCTGCTTTCCAACAGCCAGAACCTACAACTTTGTCAGAAGTCTGCCCTTGGGCATTTGGAACCCATCTTGCCTGCATGCAAGGCAGGCTCAAAGCACCTGGGTAATAGTGAGCATGAATGTATAAATATCCCAGCTCCCTTGCCTTTCATAGGATCACAATGAAGTATACATTTGACACCACTTTCCAAAACATTTTCACAGGATTGAACTTCAATTGCACATGATGATAGCTGCTTTAGTAGTGTACCCTTTATATACTGCCTTTTCTTCCTTATTGGACAAACACACACCCTCTTCTGTCCACATCACCCACCATCACAGAATAAACTATGTGCACTCAATCTTTCTCTCAGCTTTGCTTCTGGGAGAAGCCCTAACATATCCCTATATTTAAATGTTGGCATACTATTTTTCAGACATATCAAGAATGGTAAAATGACTCTCCCCACAAAGCTCTGTAATTCACAAGAACAATTGCAAATGCCTAGCCAGGCAAATATGAGACAAAGAAAGCACTATTTTTTTCCTCTGTGAAAGAATCAGTATTAGAGTTCTGTTTGCATGAAATCTGCCCCATGATGAAAACAGTGATGCTAGGAAGAAAGGAAGAAAGAAAAAGAAAGAAAGAAAGAAAGAAAGAAAGAAAGAAAGAAAGAAAGAAAGAAAGAAAGAAAGAAAGAAAGAAAGAAAGAAAAGAAAGAAAGAAGAAAGAAAGAAAAGATGAATGAAAGAAAAGAAAGAAAGAAAGAAAGAAAGAAAGAAAGAAAGAAAGAAAGAAAGAAAGAATCATTATTTTAGGAGAATCAGAAGTACATAAAGGATGGGCCTTGGGCTTCTGGAAGATGATAAGGAAAATTGCTTTGAGGCAACAGGGTAAGAAGAGAGCTTCCTATACTCTGGAAAAACGAGATATGAGAAGCAGATGAGAAGGGCTGTAAATCACTGGGTAATCAAAGCAAAAGCTATTCTGCAGAGCCCTGTGGAAAGCTATCAGAAAAAGAAAAGTCAGGTCAACTCCCCGTGACTAAAAAAACACAAAGCTGTCAAGTCTTGAAACTGAAGGGACTCATCTTGATATTTCTGATGGCGTACTGTAGTTGTAGTGGCTGTTGTTCTCTTCTGGGAGTTGGGAGGAGGAGGTTCTTGTTGGATGTTCTTGTACAAAGAGGAAGATAACTTGAACATATTTTTCTCTCCACTGCATCCTGAAAATTGAATTGCAATGATAAAGATCAGGCAATTGTGCTGAAGCACTGAACTCTTTATGAAATAATAGCCCAAGTGCCGAACTCTAATCTCATTTCCTTCTTTGTTGGGAAAGGGAAGGTTTGTCTATCACCTGACTGAACAGGTAGGAAGATGAGACCTTAGTTACTATATGTCCTTTGGTCAAAGTTCTCCTTGGGGAAGCAAGCCAGCTAGGCAATCATCCTAATATGGAAGATCAAAGGTGACTGTAGGTCCAGAGAAGAGAAAATTCTTGAGGCTGAAGGAGGGTTAAATGGAGTGGAGGGCACCGGGTGGCTCAGGTCATGATCCCAGGGTCCTGAGATCTAGCTCTGCATCGGGCTCTCTGCTCAGCAAGAAGTCTGCTTCTCCCTTTCCCTACTCATGTTCTTGCTCACTCTGCTCTCTCTCTCTCTCTCAAATAAATAAATAATCTTAAAAAAAAAAAAAACAGAAGTGGAGGGAGTGCTTGGGTGGCTCAGTTGGTTAAGCATCCAACTCTTGATATCAGCTCAGGTCTTTTTTTTTTTTTAAGATTTATTTATTTGTTCATGAGACACACACACACACACACACAGAGAGAGAGAGGCAGAGACACAAGTGGGGGAGAAGCAGGTTCCATGCAGGAAGCCCGATGTGTGACTTGATCCCAGGACTCTGGGTCATGCTCTGAACCAAAGGCAGACGCTCAACCGCTGAGCCACCCGGGCATCCCATCAACTCAGGTCTTGATCTCAGCATTGTGAGTTCAAGCTCTGCATTGGGCATAATGCTGGATGTGAAGAAGAAAGAAAGAAAAGAAAAGAAAGAAAGAAAGAAAGAAAGAAAGAAAGAAAGAAAGAAAGAAAGAAAGAAAGAAAGAAAGAAAGAAAGAAAGAAAGAAAAGAAAAGAAAGAGAAAGAAAGAAAGAAAGAAAGAAAGAAAGAAAGAAAGAAAGAAAGAAAGAAAAGAAAGAAAAGAAGGAAGGAAGGAAGGAAGGAAGGAAGGAAGGAAGGAAGGAAGAAAGAAAGAAAGAAAGAAAGAAAGAAAGAAAGAAAGAAAGAAAGAAAGAAAGAAAGAAAGAAAGAAAGAAAAAGAAAGAAGAGAAACAGAGAGAGAAAGAATAGAGTAGAGATAAGGAATTGACCGGTCATGGAAATAAAATGCAACAAAACAATACATGGGACTCTAGTCCTCACCCAAAAAGGACTTAGGAGGGAAAAAAAAGCTTGAGATCAAGTTAGGGAGAGCAATCCTAAAAGTTGTTGATGTCCCATCATTCTACAGAAGGAAAAGTACATGAATTTGGGCAGCAGAGACAACCTGGTTAATATTAGAAATTCTGGCTAACACATACCTATGTGTAGACTTAGGAATGGATAGTGTCATTATCAACTACAAAGAAGATTCTGGACTAGATGAATGGGCTATAGGGAGCTCCAACAGCTAACACATGCTGGGCTTACTGCAGGTTGGTTTTCCCACTGATAATACCATGATTTTCTTCCCTGAATGTCACAGCTGAGGCCTTGTTACTCCTTTCTTATGGAGCAGAGATAGCCCATCTTGAATTTTCTTGAATGCCAAGAAGTTTTTGTGGCAAGGGATGTGGTCCACATGGCCCAAGTTATATCAGCTCATCTATGGTGGCAAGCAGTGAATATTTTTTTTTTTTAAAGATCACTTATTGGGATGCCTGGGTGGCTCAGCAATTAAGCACCCACCTTCAGCAGGGGGCGTGATCCTGGAGTCCCAGACCAAGTCCCACGTGGGGCTCCCTGCATGGAGCCTGCTTCTCCCTCTGCCTATGTCTCTGCCTCTCTCTCTCTCTGTGTCTCTCATGAAGAAGTAAATAAAAATCTCAAAAAAAAAAAATCACTTATTTGTGGTGATCTTGAAAGCATAGTTCATTCTCTCCCTATGCTGGTCACTTCTGTTTGTTTGTTTGTTTGTTTTTAAGATTTTATTTATTTATTCATTAGAGACACAGAGAGAGAGAGAGGCTGAGACACAAGCAGAGGGAGAAGCAGGCTCCATGCAAGGAGCCCGACGTGGGACTAGACCCCAGGTCCCCAGGATCACACCCTGGGCTGCAGGCGGCGCCAAACCACTTCGCCACCGGGGCTGCCCGCTGGTCACTTCTGTATCTGAAATGCTGGGCACGATTTCTCCCAAAGTTTAGCTGGAGTGGTTTCCTAATGAATCTGGATAATGCATGCACAGGCATGCAGATGCAATGAGAACCACACCAGGTCATTCATAACTGTAGGTACAAGCACGTAACAGATGTGAAATGAATGAGTTCCTGAGCATTTCTTTACTTTATCTTTAAAAACTGAGTTCTGAACTTTCTATGTATAATATTAAAGTCAAAATGTGTCTCCCATTTTGAACTTGATGCAGTGTTTATCAGAATATTATACTAACTTGAATATGCAGGTACTCAATAATTACTCAAAGAATTGCATAAACTTGATAATTCTGAAGAATTATTTATTTAATCAAATACTTTAAAGTTTGAAGATATATCAAAATGTTCAAAATATCAAATGTCAGTGTTAAAGCTCTAGTGAAACCTTAAGGAAGAAATCATATAGATCACAGGCTAAAAAGGACCAGTGATAAAGAAGATGGACAACCCTGGAGAAAAGGATGGATAGAGAAGAGATGGAGAGTGAACATAAATCCCTTTGAGAATGTTGATATTAACCTGATTGTCTCTGCTGCCCAGAGTCATGTACTCTGTTTTTTGTAGGATGCATGCTTACCCAAACTTGATGCTAGGCCTTTTTACCTTTTCTAAATTCCTTTTGGGTAGGAGGTAGAGTCCATCTATAGATAACCAAACAGAACGAATTTGAATAATCAACTAACAGTAATCAACACAGGTGCAATTAATGTTAGGACATAACCACAACTGGGAAGGCTCCAATGAACTTCTTCCTTTTTCTTACAGCACTCCCTTTTAGTTCAGTTTAATTCAAATACCCCTGCCATATTCAAAATAGGACAGTATTCCATTACATTAGCTTTTTCATAACCATTAACAAATTATAGGGGAAAAAAGCACTGACAGAGTCTGCTTATACATTCTGAAACTTTGTGGTGCTCACTCAAAGCAGTCAACCAGTGTGGTCTCTTTAGGCGTTACTAAGAATACAATTATTAAACTTAACAATTAAGCTTATGGATCAGAAGATATAATATGTGTACATGGTAGTTTTCTGTTGTTGCACAACAAATTGCCACAAACTCAGTGGACTAAAACAACACACATTTTTTTTACCTCAGTTCCTGTGGGTCAGGAGTCTATGCACAGCTTCACTAGGTCCCTTGCTCAGGATCTCACAAGCCTGCATAGAAAGTGTTAGGTGAGGCTGTGGTCACATACGGAAGCTCAACTGGGGAAGAATCCACCTCCAATCAATGCTGGCAGAGTTATTTACTTGTGGTTATTGAGGCACAGGGCCCTGGCTTCTTGCTGCCTATTGACTGAAGGATGCCCTCAACTCCCAGAGGCTGCCTCAAGATCCTTGCCACATGTGCTTTCTACCATGGCCATTTACTTCATTAAGCCAACAAGAAGAGTCTCTAGAGCAAGTCTGCTGGCAAGACAAGGCTTACATAACATGCTGTAATCGCGACAGTGATGTCTTATTACCTTGACCATATCCTATTGGTTAGGAGCAAATCTCGGTTCACATTTTTACTCAAGGGGAGAAGATTATACAAGATTATACATGACTGAACACCTTTAGGCATGGAGACTTAAATCGTGGAGGGCCAATTTAGACTCTATCTGCACAGTAAGTACTCAATTACTAAATAGTAAGATCTTCTGAAAGGATATATATTCCTCTCAAGGAGTTAAGTAAGAACACCTGATTGCCATGGATCCAAGCAGCAATGACTATTCTGTAATGCTCTCCTATACCTTGTGACCTGTGTTTCTACAGTCTAACTTGGAAAGAATCCACCTTCTCAGGCATTGGTACCTGCAAAGCTGGAGCAGCAGCAACCAAGCCATCCTTCGGAGGGCATCTCAGCAAACATGAGATTCCCATGGAGAAGGACCAGAGAGGCTTCCCTACTCTTTGCACTTGAAAATGAACACGTAGCAGAAGCCTTTCTATAAAAATCAAACTCTATTTTTATCTGAGCAGAAAAACAAAACAATCAAACAAAAAGAGCAAAGTCTTCTGTTGGTTTGTAATATAGACTTATTATGGCATTAACTTATTTTATTTTTACCTATTTTTTCCAAAAATTTTTTCTCATCTTTTCATGGAAATTTTCCATACAAGAGCTTCACAACTACTTTATATGAGCCAGCTCCAGCCTTGTTTTATCCTTGAAAACATCCTCAAGTGCCAAGTAAACCAACAATCTGAAGGAAGGAAAGACTCTAGCCCCAACAATATCAAGATTGCTAATTGAAAAGACTTGACTGGCTGCAAGTGCCTGAGATTTCTGGGGCTTGCCATTATGTGGTTGTGCTTCAGTGCCCTGAAATAATGGCACTTTAATCTCAGGTCCACCCATCACTGTCTCAAAGTTGGGGGGAGGGGGAGCTAAAGATATAAAATACTGAGGAAAGGTGAGAGTACTGCCTCATTACCCATAAAAAACGGTTTTATTTCAACACTGCAATATAATTCTTTTTCCTTCTAGTACTAAGAGTTATTTAGTCTTATGCACTCAAACTTCTACTTCATAACTTACTATGAGAAAATCTAATTTTGCTTTGAAATTCTAGTTTTGGGGAAATTGTTTTCTCTGTAAATAATGGGATTTTTTTTTTACTCCTTCTGAAATGCACTTATTGTCTATAATGGAGACTCGACAGTGTTCTGCAGAGGGAAATGCACATGGGCAGGAGCATATAGTCCAGGATGTATTAGTCTGAATAGGAAACATCCTGAGGTGTATACTGGGTCAGATATGAGATAATTAGATACTATTATATGCATACATTTGTGTTTGACACCTTTGTAACAGTTGGCACAATTGAAAACCTTCTTCTAAAACAAAGAACAAAAAATCTATTTTATTCTGGAACACTATACATCACTTATCCCAACATGTTGCACTTAATGGTACTCCCTTTTTAAAAATCTACCTCTAAGGGTGCCTGGGCGATTGAGTTGGTTAAGTGTCTGCCTTTGGCTCAGGTCATGATCTCAAGGTCCTGGGATGGAGCCCCACATCAGGCTCCCTGCTCAGTGGGGAGTCTGCTTCTCCCTCTCTCTCTGCCCCTTCCCCTTGTATGTGCCCTCAAATAAATAAATAAAATCTTTAAAAATAATAAATAAATAAAATCTACCTCTAACCCCTTAAATTTTTTACAGGTTGTATCTACTGTCTTTACCAGTACTTAAATCATGGCTGTGCTATATACAAGCCATGCAAACCAGCCCATAGGCTTAAAATCAGTGAGCCTCAAGTGCCCCACCTACAAGATGAGGCTAATGACATTATCCACTTAATTGTGTTGTGATGTGCTTAGCTGATGAAAGTCCCCTTGTATTCTCTTGTTTTCACCTGTTATCACCCTCAGAGTCTTCAGAGACTTGAGGGGGCAGAAGGAGGTGGAGCTTGTAGCTTTAACTGCATGTGGATAATGCCCAAACTGAAATATTTGACCTTATCTCAACTGGGCACTACCTTTTTATTTTGAACTTCACGGCGGGCATTGTTCTTTGACAGTTCGACTGCCCTTCAACTACAGTGTGCCTGAAATCAACCTTATCATCCTATTCTCCCTGAAAAAAAGACTCTGGGAACATTTGGCAATTCCTCAAAAAGTTAAACAGAGTTACTGTATGATCCATTAGTTCCACCTCTGGGTATATATCTAAAAGAACTGAAAACATATATCCAAACAAAAACTTGTACATGCATGTTCATAGGAGTATTATTCATAATTGAGAAACAGCCTAAATGCCCATCAACTGATGAATGGATGAATGAAATGAGATTTATCTATATAATGAAATAATATTCAGCTATATAAAGGAATGGAATGCTGGTACATCATACAACATTGATGAAAAGATGCTAAGTGAAAGAATCCAGACATAGTGTCCATGTATTATATGATTCCATTTATCTGAAAAATCTGGAATAAGCAAACCCACAAAGGCAGAGAGTAGATTAGTAGTTATCAGGACCTATAGAGAATAGAAAAATTAGGAAGTGATAGATAATGGGGGCAAGGTTTCTTTTTGGGGTGATGGAAGCATTCTGGAATGAGATAGTGCTAGTGGTTGCAGAACATTGGAAGAAGCTAAAAACAACTGAAATGTACACTCTAAGAACATTGAAATAATGAATTTTATGCAGCATGAATTTTATCTCAATTTTAAAAGCAACTTCTGTGGACAGAGCAATGAAGGAAAGGGGAATTGAGCCAGAGACACAGAGGGGGATCTTTGATCTCTAGCAACTCAAGGCACTCATTAACAACCACCAGTACAAAGTCTTGAGGGGATGTCACTGTAATCACTTCTGAGCAGAATTTAGAATCTGACCCCCCAAGGCTCAACCAAGTGGGTCATTTATACAGCTTTGCTGAAATATATTCAAATCCAGACCTAAAGACCAAAAATGGGGATGGAAACCGAAGGGTGAAAATAGCCAAAGGAAGCGCTTGAAATGGAAAATTCCCGAGGGGACTCATTTATTATATCCTTTATTGCCAGGTTCAACTGGAAGGGCAATAAGTTATCTGTTCTGAATACATTTACTATTTCCAACGTATTTTCTGTTTACATCATTCTCTTTCTCCCTGCTTTTTCCTCCTTAATCAAAAGTTCGACCATCAAGACAAAAAGTTCTGGAACTTCACAATATTTTACAAATAAAGCAAAATCTAGTCCTAATAAGGACTCAGCTTGAAATCCATTTCTTTTAAGGTAACTCGTCATATGACCTGATTAAAGGTGATGAGAAGATTTTGGGGAGTTTTCAAGACATGCTGTACTGCTTATTACCAAAATTTTATTATATTAATCTTCTGACTTTGGAAAAGTTCCCATGAAAAAGACCTGGGAGAAAAACATTCCCAAATCGCCCCCTCAGACTATGGAACAGATCTTAATAGCTACTAAGTGAAGGAGTCCATGTGTTCCCACAGATGGCTGTTGAAAAATGAATCATGTTTATCAATTTGAGAAAACAGAAAGAAAAGAACAAGGAGTATAGAACCTCGCAATTTAGCCAGGCCTCATTCAGAGTCTCATGAATGGCCAAAGTCAAATAATCTGGAGTTAGTTTGCTCCTCCCATGTTCTTCTCTTTCCACCTGCAACCGTGTTTCCAAAAGCCACAGCACTCTGATCCTCAGCTGTCCACCTCACAGTCTGAAAATTATTAGGAAAAGCTGATGCATCTTACTCAGTTGTATTAATTTACAAGGGCTGCTATAACAAAGTACCACAAACTGAGTGGTTTAAACAATAGGAATGTATTACCTCATGTTCCAGAGACTAAAAGTCCACAATCAAGGTGTCAGCAGAGTTGATTTGTCCTAAGGGCTGTGAGGGCAGGGTTTATTCCAGGCCTTTCTCCCTGGCTTATATATGACCATCTTCTCCCTGTGTCTCTCTGCAGCATCTCCTCTCTCTTTGTGTCCAAACTTACCTTTTTTATAAGAACGCTCATTATAATGGATTATAGGCTACCCTAATGATCATGTTTTAACTTGATTACCTGTGTAAAGATCCTATCTCCAAAAAAGGTCACACTCTGAGGCACCAAAGGTTAGTACTCCAACAAATCTTTTTGTGAAGGACACAATTCAACTCATAACACTGGCCTAGGAAACTTAAGGAAGACCTGAGGAAGAGGCCCTTTCTCTTACCATCTAGGTAATCTTGGAGTTTGACCTAGGGAAGTTCACTTCTGGGTCAACCAGGAATGACTGGGACCAGGAGGTTGTTCAAGAAGAGCCTGCCGAGAACAGAGAATAAAAAGATGTGTGGAAATTAGCAGGAGTCTTGAGGACAAAGCTGCAATCAGAGGACCTGGAGTCTAGCCAAACTGACTAAGATAGGGAAAGAATAGAGTCTACCATACATCGTAAATGCTCAGCAAGAATCTGTCAAAGAGAAAAGAAATGCAGAAGACCAAGCTGGGCACAAATACAAGACAATTCAAGGTGGGATTATATTAGCTAGGAAGTCTCAGATGTAAACAACAGAAATGGACTCCAGCTTAAAGAGAAAACAAATTCATTATGAGAATATTGGGAATCCAAGGAAACATTTAGGGGAGAATAATAGGTTCACTATCTTGCTTGTGGTGCTGGTTTTATGGATATACACATATGGCAACATTTATCAAGTTGTGCACTTTAATATGCATTTTATTGTAGGTCAGTTGAACCTCGATAAGATGATTTTTTTTTAAAAAAGGACATTAAAAAGTTCTGGACACTGATACTGGGAGTATAAATTTGTATAGTCACTTTGGAAAACATTTTGGCCTTGGCTATGAAAACTCAACAAATGCATATCCTATGACCTATCATTTCCACTCCTAAGTAACCACCCAATGGAAATGCACCCAAATCTTCACCAAAAACACATAAAACAATGTTCATAGCAGCACTTTTCATATTAAAAATTCAAACTGTCTAAGTGCCCATCAACACTGTAATGGTAAAAACAAAACAAAACAAAACAAAAAACCCGCTGTAATGGTAGTCAGAAAAGATTAACTCTGAAAGCCTGGATTTCTCAACTGCTGTACATTCCCAAGTCTTCAGCACTTGCCTTTGGCTTAGCTCCTAAGAGAAGATCTCTGAGCTTTTGTGATATCCTGCCTGAAAAGAGTGTCGTTGTATGCCTAAAGCTATGGGCTATGCCAGTTAGTTTAAGCTAACAATGTGATTTATGTGAATATCTATTTTTATATGCTTGAGCCTTTAAGCCACAATTTATCATTTTGACCTGTGCGGGGGTAGATACTGAGTAGCTAAGGTCAGCAGTGGGGACACTACATGCCTTCATGACTGGCCTCAAAGAGCAACAAACTCTGGACACCAAGGGTTGGATGAGCTTCCCTGATTGGAAACTACCTTTTATATATTGTCATACACACTTGTGGAAAAATTAAGTGCTGTCCATGTGACTCTACCAGGAGACGACAACTAGAAGCTTGCGCCTGGTTTCCTCCGGACTCAGTTCTATTTTTTTTTTTTTCACACTACAATAGTTAATTTTATTTGTTCAAGGCTCATATTGCAAACATTAAACCAAGCATGGGCTTTGATTCTGTGAGCCCAGATTCACATATTTAGGAAGATAAAAGCAAACTGTGATCCATGTATATGGGTGAAAAACTAAAGGCTCACAGTTAATCACATCATAGTTTTAAATTTCTACAGCCTAGAAGCTGGAAGTCACAGATCTTTTAGGTCTTTCTGGATGTCCCACAAGGTATCTGCACTTTTCTTGAGCTGGGCAACCTCATCATCCTTCCACTTCTGGCTGATCACACTGGTTAAGCCCTGAGCGTTCAGGATACACAGAAGACTCAGGAAGACTTCGTTCTCAATACCATACATGCCCTTCACCATTGTTGACACTGGATGAATCCTGGAGAGATTTTTACATGGATTCAATGAGATCAGCCATACTTAATCCAATAGCCCAGTTGATATATCCTTTTAGCTTGATGACTTCATAGGCACTTTCAACCACCATCTTATGCACTTCCTTCGAATTTTCACTGTCGTTGTCTGTTCCCATTTCTGGATTCAGTTCCTGAAGAGAAACACCTGCCACATTCACTCTACTCCACACAGCCACACTTGATTTGCCATGTTCTCCCAAAATTCATCCATGGCAGCTGCTGGGACGAATGCCAAGTTTTTCAGCCATAAGATAGCAAAATCTAGCAGAATCCAGAATACACTCACTTCCAATCACACGGTGCTTGGGTAGTCTACTTAGTTTCCAGGTAACATATATAAGAATATCCACTGGGTTGGAAACCACAATTATGATACAATCAGGACTATACTTGACTATCTGAGGAATAATGAATTTGAAGACATTAACATTCCTTTGCACCAGATTGAGGCGGCTCTCTCCCTCCTGCTGGCAGACTCCTGCAGTCACCACCACAATCTTAGAATTGGCAGTCACAGAGTAATCTTTATCTGCCACAATTTTAGGTGTCTGAAGAAATAAGCTCCCATGCTGTAGATCCATAATTTCTCCTTTGAGTTTATCTTCTAAAACATCCACAAAGGCAAGTTCATCAGCCAGAGACTTTTCCAAAATGCTGATGGCACATGCCATACCGACTTGTCCAACACCCACTACAGTGATCTTATTGTTTGGGATCACTGCCTCTTCTTCTGCAACTGGTACAATCAGTTTTTCATTAAGAGTTGCCATTTTGCTCTGAGACAACCAGCTGTAAGAGTCGAGCCAAAAAGACAATGTTAGCTGCGTGCATCTCCTCCGTCGCAGGATTTGCCTGGACTCAGTTCTGTCCATCTTTTCCCTTGGCTGATTTCAATCAGCTGTAACCATAAGACACCTGTTAGTTTAACAGCTTTTCTGAGTTCTGTGAGTCTTTCTAGCAAATCCCTGAACCTGAGGGTGGTCTTGGGGACCCCTGGTACAAATGGATAAATATATTACAGTGTATTTACAAAATGCAATGCTTTACTATTCCAATAAGAACAGGCAACAACTATACCCAAACAATAAGGATGAATCTCACAAACATAATGTTGGACATAAACAAGAGAATATGTGGGCAGATTTGACTTGTATAAAGTGAAAACAAAAAACAAAAAACAAAAAAAGGCACAACTAATTCTTGATGCTGAATCATGATTATGATTGTCTTAGATGGCAGAGAGTAGAAACTTGGAGGGGGAAATGAGGAAGCTTCTAAGACATTAGTAATATTCTGTTTCTTGATCTGGATACCAGTTATAAACATGTGTTCAGTTCATGAAAACTCAGTTTATGAAAAATCATCACTTCCATGATATATAAACATACACATAAACTTATATATAAGTATATACATACACATGTACATTATACTTTAATAGTAGGAATGTTGAAGAATATTGGATGGCATGCAGCATCTCTAGAAAAACTAGACAACCAGGCACAGACTACAGAGCTGGAAAAAAAGCTCAAAATCTCACCATGCAATAGATCCAGCAAAGACCCCACTGCTATACTGCTAGGTACCAGAGGGCCATCTGCTAGGCCATTGTTACTATGGCCACTAGGAATGTTGTTCCTGAAGAATGGAGGTAACTGCTCTTACTGCTTCTGCTTCTTCCTATCCCTAGAAGGAACTCAGTGTGGTCTCTGCTTCTTCCCTGGACCTGATTCTTTAAAGTATAGAAAAAGTGTGGGTATAGATCATGGTCATGGACTAGGGCTAGGTCATGGGCTTTCATCCTAGCAGCAAGGACATTAGAAAAAAGGAGTCCAGCATTTTGCAGTTTCTGTGTTAGGAAACAAACTCTGCCTCACTAGAATGAAGTACAGATGCTGGATAGTAAAAAAAAAAAAAGACAAATGTCCACTAAAGTCATTTTGCATCTGGAGATCTAAACCAAGGTAAAAAATGTTTATTTAGCTCCAACTATGTGTCAGACTAAGGTAGAAGCCTTTATATATGTAAGAACACTTGATCTGTGTTTTCACAAGTGCTCTGTGAGATACTATAGATCCCAGATAGACCTGAGAAATCTTCGATCTTCCTTGAGCCTTCAGCCAAGTAATGATCTGCAAACTACCTGCAGCTGGGGGGAAAAAATCTAAAAGGATTAGAGAACACTACCTGGTGCTCACACAGGGCTAAAAGTAGTGCGTTCACAGGCCAGACAGGAAGGCTCATAAATCACAGGGCTATAGGTAGAAAACTCAGAATGATCTTGCCTCAGTAGCAGGAAATAAATAGCTCTGGTTAAAAATGGCTAAATCACAAAAGCAAGACCCCAAAAGATCAAATTATCCAACTAACTTAACATTCCAGAATAAAGCACAAGAATATTTATGGGAAGACAAAGATATCCAGCATCTAACAAGGTAAACTTTACAATGTCTGGCATCCAAACAAAAGTTACTAGGCAGACAAAGGAGTAGGGAAATATGACCCATGAGGAGAATAATCAATTAACTGAAGTTAACTCAGAACTGACATAGATGTTAGAATTAGAAGATGAGTGACATTAAAACAGTCATTATAACTGTATTCCATACATTTGAAGTGTTAAGTAGAGACATAAGAAATATAAAAACATAATAAAAGATCCAAGTAGAACTTCCATACACAAAACTGTAATGACTGAGACAAAAAAAATACACTAATAAATTAGTGACAAAATAAATACAAAACAATCCAAAATAAAATTAGTGACAGATGAGACATGACCGAAGAAAAGATTAGTGAATTGAAGACATAGCAATAGGAGGTTTTCAAAGTGAAACATGGAGAGAAAAAAGAAAACAGAAAAGGGGAGTCACTGCACTGTGGGACAACTCAAATGGCCTAATATGTATGTTACTGCAGTCTCTAAAAGTGAGAGGGAGAAGAGGCGTTTGAGGAAATACGGGACAAAAAAATCTCCAAACTATGAAAACTATATGCCCACAGACCAAAGCTCAGTGAACAATAAGCACAAGAAACATGAATTAGCAACACCATGACATATCATCAAGTTGTGTTTAACAGTGACAAAAAGAAAAATTTTAAATGATTTGGAGGGGCAGAAGAGTCGCTGGGTAGATCTAGGACCGTGTTCTGAAAATCACAAGTTTTTATCATCTTTTCAGAACTTTTCAAAGGCACACCCTCTAGAAAGGTTAGATTAGAAGGGAAAGAGCCAGGAAGCAGAGGGACAAGTTAGGAGGGTTTTGCAGTAGCCTGGTGGATCTGAAGGAGGGCTGTGAAATAGAGAGGGAAAGTAAGAGACATTCAGGAATTAAAATCAGCAATACTTGGAGAGTATTTGTGAACCTAAAAAACAGTTCTTGCTGGCAACTGGTAGATGGTGAAGAATTCACTGAGCCAAGGGGGAAGACAAAGGTTTAATTTTAGACATTCTGGGTTTGAGGTACATACGGGCTCTCCATTTAAACCTGGGAAAGAGGGCAGCCCTGTGGCTCAGCGGTTTAGCACTGCCTTCAGCCCAGGGCATGATCCTGGAGACTTGGGATCGAGTCCCGTGTTGGGCTCCCTGCATGGAGCCTGCTTCTCCCCCTGCCTGTGTCTCTGCCGTGTGCTCTCTCTCTGTGTGTCTCTCACAAATAAATAAAATATTTTAAAAAGTAAATAAAAATAAAAAATAAACCTGGGAAAGATGTCTGGCACACAGACACAGGTTTGGAAGTCACTAACCCATACTTTGAATGTCCCCAAGTCCTCCAGTCTTCTTGTGACACCCTTACCTTTCATATTCAATAAAACGACCTGAATTTCAATCCGATGCATGATGATGCCTAAAGTCCGGGTCCACCAAACTTCCTTAGCTCAAAGTTGAGAAGGAGGCTAGGACCCAGACCCCTGAAGGGGGGTGGTGGGGCACTAGCCAGCTGGTACTCACATCCGGACCCAAGGGCAGGCACTGGCTGGCTGTGCCGGTGCTTCTGAGCGGGATAATGGGGCAGATTCTGAGAATGTTGGAAAAACTGCAAGTTTTTTCACCTCTATTATAGAGATGGAATGCTGCTGCCAAGGGGCTGCTGCCGGGGTGAAGAAGTGTTGCTGGTGTGAGTCTCAGAGCAGGAAGCAAAACTGAAACAGAAAAGGAGCAAGTCCCTTTTTATTCCTTCAAACTTGCAGTCACCCTCCATTGGCAAAGCCTAGTGAGGAACTGCTGGCAAAAGGGAATGTGGTCTGTAGAATTCCAGCCTCACTGAGCACAGAACGATGTGTTTGGACCCGAGACACAGGTACTTAATAACTGGCACAATCTGCCTGGGGGGAAAGGGTGTACTTTATTCCCTCTCTTCTTGTGGCTCTGATCAGGAACTGTGGTGCCAAGGAATGCCTGTGTTAAATCTTGCTTAGTGATCTCAGTATGGAAAACAGAAATATGACTTCAGTCATAAGTGACATCTCTTCTGGAGACAAAGTGAAGTCTGCATATCACAATAGGGAGAGAGAACCTAAGCTAGAATGAGATTAAAAAGCTGTTGTCCAGGAATCCCTGGGTGGCTCAGTGGTTTAGCGCCTGCCTTTGGCCAGGGTGTGATGCTGGAGTCCTGGGACCGAGTCCCACATCGGGTTCCCTGCATGGAGCCTGCTTCTCCCTCTGCCTGTGTCTCTGCCTCTCTCTCTGTCTCTCATGAATAAATAAATAAAATCTTAAAAAAAAAAAAGTTGTTGTTCTTTAAAATTCTTTTAAAACGTGCACTTTAGTGCTTACATGTTTAAAATTAGCAAAATGAAAATCTTCATTCAGATGTTATAGCCCATCTGATGTATAGTGGATTCCAAATGGTGGTCTCAGCATTACACCTGCCTTTACCAATAGCAAGAAACCCAGCCACCGCGGGGAGGAAACTTAGCAGCTCTGGCAACAGTTAAGCTGCCAAGTGAAGGCACCTGTTACAAGGCTGCCTCTGAAAAACAAAGGCGTAAGCTGCTAAAAAAGACAAAAGTATAAAATACAATGCAGATGGAAGTTGAGAACTGGGCACCTGCTGTTAAGAGGGGTGGGGAGAGTTCAGTTTCACATAAGATATGCCTGGTAGAAAGCCATCAAAAACACTTGAAAGAAAATTCTTGGGAAGGAGAAATTCTTGACAAGCTCTTGGAAACCGACTTGTTTACAGATTTACAGCTACATGAAGAAAGGAGAATCAATGCATGCTGTCACTTTGAGCTCCTTTTACAATTCTGTGCAACAATAGCAATAACAGCATTTCTGTTGCTCTACCCACCTCTTCAACCTTATATTCTTTTTGAGCTTGACAAGCCTTACAGTTTAAAACATTGCTTTCTTCATGGAGCATCTTGGAATCATAGGATGTCAGGTCTAGACAGGACCTTGGAGCAAGAGCAATCATAAAGAGCTGAAAGGAATTCTATAGCAATAAAGATTTTGTAACTGTAAACAAAGGCCTCTGGGGAAATAGAATTATATGTAAGTGTCTGAAAACTAATATTAAGGAAAGAAAGAAATGGTTTGGGATAGTTCAAGGAAATAACTCAAAAAAAAAAAACCCCAATTTTAAATAAAGCAACTGTAAATTAGGATGAGAATTACACTTTAATGCTGAAGCTAGAAAGTAATGGAGACTTTCTTCATTTTGATGAAATGTTTTACATCATTAAGTAATACCGAGATCTTTCATCCAGGAAACTTGAGCATTCATAAATAAATTCTGAGTAGGCAATTTTGTTCAAAATTTTATAGAGGCATGGATCCTCACTAGAAGAAAGATAAAACAATTTAGGTATAAGCAAGTATTGCTCAAGTCATTTTATTGAGCACAACAATGTGCTAAAATCCTCAAGACCCTTAACCCTCTGGTTTTCATCCTAAATCAATCCTAAATCAATGGGTTGAATGTTTGCGTGACCCACACACACACCAAAAACTCGTATCTTGAAGCCCTAACCTCAAGACAGAGCCTCTAAAGTGATGGGGAACAGGGCTAGCTGAATACAAAGCACAAGCCTGGGGCAGCCCATTGACAAGTCCTTGAAACAGGCAGAGACATTCCTCTACAGACTCAACTGCCTGATGTTAATACTTTGCTAAGGGCAAAAGGCAATCTTAAATCTTAGCCCAACCCACAGGATCCTGTAAGACTACTTTAACATATAAAAATTCCTTTAGAAATTTCCTTTATCTCTAACCACCACCACCACCACCACCCCCGCCCAAGATACATGTTGGCAATCATCCCCCACGCACATGGCACACCAATATACGTCTGAAGGGTCTCATGACTCAGGTTTCATTAGATGGTAACGAGTGACCTTTTCCCAACAACAGCTAGCCCCCTTAAGGTCCTGGAAACCTTGCTTCCAAAATTCCTTAGAGAGTACACTATTCCCAAATCCCTTCCAACTCCCAGGTATATAATCAGCTACCCCTCACAAGCCCAAGGCAGCCGCCCTTCCTGCCCAATGACGGGTCCTGACTCCGTGCCTTAATAAAACCACCATTTTGCACCAAAGACGTCTCAAGAATTCTTTCTTGGTTCTCAGCTCTGGACCTCACCCCACCAAACCTCATCTATATTCCACAACTTCATCATTAGGAAGTAATTAAGGTTCAATGAGGCAATAAAGGTGGGGCCCTGGGATCTCTGGGTGGCTCAGTGATTTAGTGCCTGCCTTCCACCTGGGGCGTGAACCTGGAGTCCTGGTATCAAGTCCCACATCGGGCTCCCTACAGGGAGCCTGCTTCTCCCTCTGCCTGTGCCTCTGCCTTTCTCTGTATCTCTCATGAATAAATAAATAAAATCTTAAAAAAAAAAAAAAAAAAGGTGGGACCCTAATCCAATAGGACTAGTGTTCTTTTAAAGAGAGACACTAGACCACCCTCAATCTCCCTCATTTCTCTCTTTCTTTCTGTCTTGAGTGTACCCACCAAGAAAAGACTGTGTGGGGACATATGAGAGGTGGCTGTTTACAAGCCAGGAAGAGAGCCCTTACCAGAAACCAACTTTGCTGGCACCTTGATCTTGGACTTTCCAGCCTCCAGAACCATGAAAAAAAAAAAGATGTTTGTTGTTTCAGCCACTCAGTCTGTGGTATTTTGTTACAGCAGCCAGATCCCACTAAGATACGAAACAAATCATCATACACATTGTTATACAGGTAAATCAGTGCATTAATTCTCCAATGATGATGGAGAATTAGCATTTTTGTTAATTGTCTATGTGTTAATCTCTTTCACAAAAGTTGTTTCATTTTTTATCTTTAAATGAAAACTTTTTATGGTTTTGGCTCGATGCACTGGGAAATGGTAGTATCAGGTAAACAGCTGTGATAGAGGTTGGTTTGAGCCCAGGAGTTACGTTAAAGACCAGGAGTATACAGGAAGAAAAAGGTGATTGTCATTAATTGGAAGCACAGGCTCTATGTGTCATGGAGATCCTAACCACGTATCTGTTACTTCAACCACAGTTAATCCAGACCTAAAATAGCTCACTAGTTACAGAACTTTAAATAGAAAGGATGACAACATAAAAGTTGATTGGTCTTTTAGCTTGTTCATTTCATAAGTACATATATTAGGTACCTATTGTGCGTCAGGCATCCTGCTTGGAGATATAAAACAGCTATGGAGGTAGTCCTGTATAATGATTAAGAGTTGAAGTCACATAGAAATTGGTTGGAATTGTATGAGGGCCATTTACATGCTAGGGAATTCTGCTGAAGGCAGGCCAGGGTAATACTAAGGGAGAGTGGGTTATGTTAAATTAACCCAACAGATATTCTTGCTAAAACTGCACTAAGCGGGGGATCCCTGGGTGGCTCAGCGGTTTAGCACCTGCCTTTGGCCCAGGGCGCAATCCTGGAGTCCCCGGATTGAGTCCTGTGTCGGGCTCCTGGCAAGGAGCCTACTTCTCTGTCTGCCTGTGTCTCTGCCTCTCTCTCTGTCTGTGTCTCTCATGAATATAAAAAAAAAAAAAAAAAAAAAGACAAGACTCAGAGGAGCCGACTCCAGTTTGGTCAAGGAGACAGGAAATAATTTTATGAGAAGTGTTTCTTAGGAGAGACCCTTCTAGTACTAATCTTCCCACACCTCATCACAGGAGATGGGTACAGTGTGTGTCACTTACTTTATGGAAACACTTTATGGAGAAGTTGGTAGGCCTACACCTGAGAAAACAAGAGGGGATCGATGGCAGCAAGGTTGAGCACTGCATGTAGTAAAAACAAAAACAAAAACACCTTGTTCTTCTTTGGTGGCAGGTCAAAGGTATTTCATTCTAACAACCCAGGGTTCTTGTAAAAGGGATCCTGCCCAGAAGGACAGTTGGTGAGGTGAGGAACCCACAGTAAAGGTGCTGAGTTGTACTGAAGACAGATGGGCAGGGGGAAACAAAACAGGGATCCTGGGAGTTGCCACTGAAGAGCCTCCCAAGAATGCTTGAATAGGAGTGCACAGCTCATGATTGCATTGTGGAGAGACAAAGAGCAGTGGGTTAAATGAGAAGTCCTGGAAGATGCTTTGGCACTCAAGAGCCCTAAGGGGTTATGCTGACACACCAGGTAGCGACAGCAGTGACAGGTAGGGGGCCAGAATAGGAACAAGGAAGGAAACACTACAGCAGCTGGCCAGGATTTGCTTGCGACTATGTGAGAGGCACATCTGAAAGCTCCCAGAAATACTTGGGTGGCCGTTTGCAGCAGCAGTAAGTCCTGCTGGGCATGAACAGATGAAGCCATGAACCAGTGAAATTTGGGCTGTTATTGTTAGTATAACCAGTCTGGATCTAGAGGCCAACAAGATCTGGAAAAACTCAAGGTAGTTCATACCTAGCTGCTACACTACGTGTATAATCAGTCATTCATTCATTAAATAAAGATCTGTTGAGCAACTGTGAGGCACCTATGTAACAATGGACAAGACACAGTCATTGCTCTGAGGGAGGTTGGTGAGGAAGGAGCTACAGACAAGAAACAGGTACTCTTACAAAATTAAGTGGTAGGATCAAGTCATGTATGGAGCACAAAAGGAGTGTGAAGGAGCCCTGTCTTCATTCCTAGGCCATGGATCTCAAACTTTCATGTGCATTCAAATCACTTAGGGATCTTGTCAAAATGCAGATTATGATTTAAAAGATCCAGGATGAGGCCTGAGATTCTGCATTCCTAACAAGATCTCGGGACTTGTTGATGCTAATGCTGTTGCTCTGTGGACCACAGGAGAAGCAAGGCTCAAAAGAACATCTCAGTCTCAGATGCCTGGGTGGTTCAGTCTGTTAAGCGTCTGCTTTCAGCTCAGATCATGATCCCAGAGTCCCAGGATTGAGTCCCACATCTGGCTCCTTGCTCCTAGGAGAGTCTGACTCTCCCTCTGCCCATCCCCTGCTCATGCACTCTTGCTCTCTCTCAAATAAACAAAATCTTAAAAAAAAAAAAAAAAAAAAAAAGAATAACTAGCCAGTCTTGCAAAAAATAAATAAATGAATAATCCCATAAACCTCTGGTTTTGATACCTAAGGTTTAAGAATAAACACAAATTTACGTTCTGGTAATGATTACTCAGGTCATTGTACCTAATTATAATCTGAGTTGCACCAAAGTTAATGCTGTCTAGTGATCCAACTGATAGAAGACATATATCATGTCCATGTTGGATAATTAC
This sequence comes from Canis lupus baileyi, assembly GCF_048164855.1. Classification (NCBI taxonomy): domain Eukaryota; kingdom Metazoa; phylum Chordata; class Mammalia; order Carnivora; family Canidae; genus Canis; species Canis lupus. The sequence goes on along the minus strand of NC_132859.1, from coordinate 24,547,288 downwards.
CTTTCATATTTAAAAAAATCAGGGATAATAGAGTGAAAGAAATGACTATCCACATCATCGTGATAAATAATTTCTCTACCCCAAACTGCATGCATGTTATCTTTCTTTTAGATAACATGAGCTGCCACCTCCATCAGACTCTCACCCCCTCATTCTCAATAGAGGTTTTCACAGGAGGTGGCAATGAAGACTGAGTTACCCTATATGCCGCTGGCCTGGGCCTTTCCACTAGAACTTCAGACAAGTATTTAAGCATTATCTGAGGCACCATGTTCTCAGGCCACTGAACTTCCACCCACACAATGGAGTCAGAGAAATGGGAAAGGAAGGTTGGATCACTTCTTGATCCCAAGAGCCATCCACCACCAAGGTAGCTTTGTCCAGTCACACATCTGCTTTCAATAACACCCTTACCTTTCAAACCAAGTATTACAAGGGAACACACCAATCTGCCCACCCACTCCCACCCTCCATTCTCCTCGTTAGCCAAAGCTCCTTTACTTAAGGGGTGGGGGGAGGAGGTATGTTCCTTATCGCAAAAACCATATTTTTATTTTTCATAGAGAATTGTAGGTAGCACAACTACCAATTTGAAAGTTCCCTCAGTGTTGAATCATTGCTCTCCATCCTTAGGAGAAAATACCTCAGTCTTTTCTTTCTGGGTTGGTGTTACTCCTCACAGAGAGAGCAAAGCATGGCTGCTATGGGGAGGGTGGAAGGAAAATCATGGTCCTGAGGAGAAGGTGATACAGCTCCAAAGACCTGCCTTCTGACCCACCAGGAAGAGTGAGCTTGCTGAGGATTTTTATGTTTTTATTAAAGGACCAGTTTGCAGTAAACTCAAGACTGTATGAAAGGCGACAGAGTTAGTGGAGGACCCTGCCCAAATTGCAGTTGATGAATAGATTATGCTTGGGGAGGGGTTTGTGGAAAATCTTGAAAATCGTGATCTTGGAGATTCTTGGCATGAGGGGCTAGCTGCCTGTTCCAAGAATCCTCCTTCCCCAGCTGCAGTGGAATAAGGTGTTAGTGGCAGAAGAGGGAGAGAGGGAGTATTGTGTACAGCTGGCTGTGGTTTCTGGCCCTGAGCTTAAAAACAGGGTTGTCTCCTTGAGGTAAGTTTACTTACAGTGCTGCTTCAGCTTGGTAAGAGGAACCGAGTGAGAATTTGAGAGCAATCTGATATCAAGACAAGAAGACAGACTCCCAAGAAGACAGACCTTGGAGGCAGGTCCATCTGAAGCTTGATAACTGCAGGTGCTCCCTTATGGAAGAGAGGCTACAAAACAGAGGAACTAAGGAAAAACTCCCAACTGCCGAGGAAGTGGATTTTAAAATGTGGACCTGATGGGAGCTCTCAAAGTGCTCCAGCAAACAGAGTATCCTGTCCTTCAAATTCCTCCTGACAAATTGCTCCATAGTTATGTCCCTTACCTGACAGCACCCAAACCGATGTCCCTGGACCACCAGCATCAGCATCACCCGAGAAACGGATACAAATGCAAAATCTCGGTCTTCAAACCTACTGAATCCGAAACTGTGAGGGTGGGGCCAGTAACCTGTGCTTTAACAAGCCCTTCAGGTGATGCTAATGCATGTTCAAGTTTGTTTTTAAACTATGCAGAAAAACGTTTTCTTCCTAAGTGGAGGACAAGTGTCCCAGGGGTGCAGAGTTACTGTAAAGTTTGAGAAATCATACTTGAATCCCAGAAATCAGGAGGCATAAATGTTGTAGAGCTCACAGGGCAATTAGAAACACCAAAATTGTTGAATTGTAGCTGTCATAGGAACACAGGGGGAGGTTTGAATGTGGATTTGGAGAAAGTAAAAAATCCGCCATATGCAGGTGTCAAGAAATTACTCCCTACATGGCGGGAGCAGCAAGAAAATGCCATCATATCAAGTAGCACAAAAGATTTCATCAGGCAAAAGGTGGAATGTTGGGGCTGTATTAACTTGCTCCAAGGAGCATTGGTTAATGCCTCCCTTTCCTCCTCTCCTGATTTCATTTAGAGCTGTCCTTGGGAGAGCAAGAAACTGAGCCAATATCCAGAGACCTAGTGGAATAAGAGTGATGTCTCAGTGGAATTCATAATAAAACATGGTTTCTGTTTTCTGGGCTAGCTGCTGCTCCATCATACTCACTGCTTGCCCTTCATTTTATCTCTGGGCTAGATTAATTCTCAGAGAATGGAGTCATTTTCCTGATAGAAACTCTCAGCACTGATTGAAAGGAGAAAGAGAAGGGGATTAGTGGGGTTTTTGTGTTTGTCCTAATGCACTTTAGAAACCTCCTTCAACTAAAAGGCATCCTGGAGACACACTTTTCTGGTTTCCTTTCCTGTTTCTCATACTGATTTGAACACTTGTGGTGTAAATAAACCCCATTCTTTTCTCTTTGTCTTTCCCCTTTCCTAACTAGGTGCCGGGCATGTATTAATGCAATACCTGCTGTGTGCAGTGCACAGTGCTAGACGGCCTCACGAGCCCACATTTTCATCCCGTCTTCTCCAACATTTGAAAAGAAGTAAATTGTAAAATAATCTTTTTCTTCATATCCATGTCACTATTTCTTCAGGCTTTAATTTTGCCCCTATGTGTTGCTCTCCAAGTGAAGAAATTGGGGTTCCTATACCTTAAGCTATTTGTGAAAAAGCAGGTAATTTTTAGAAACCAAAGAGAACACACAAACATCTTTTCATGGTGGGGTTGCAGCCTGGATCCAGGGCTTTACTGGGTTTGTGGTTTCTGTTGGTTCTTTTTCTTTTCTTTTTAAGATTTTATTTATTTATTCATGAGAGACAGAGAAAGAGAGGCAGAGACACAGGCAGAGGGAGAAGCAGGCTCCCCGTGGGGAGTCCAGTGCAGGACTCGATCCCAGGCCCTGGGATTACAACCTGAGCCAAAGGCAGGAGCCCAACCCCCTGAGCCACCCAGGTGTCCCTGTTGGTTATTTTTCCTATTAGATAGAGGACAAGGGCGTGGCAGTGAGTTATACAAATAATAGGTAATCACTTCCACTCCACATTGTGCTACTTTGCAGGGGTGGACAGCAGAATAAACCTCTTACCACTGGGCTGACCCACTGGGTTCTTTCCGTCCTTGTGGATGTACACTGTCTCTGGTCAGATGTGCACTGACCCGATCTCTGGTTAACTGCCGTTCACCAAGGCAACCGAGTCACAGTGGCAATTAAACCATCACTCCTCCAGGCTGAGATGGCAGACATGTCCACACTGTGGATACAATGGGACTGTGACTCTCCCGCATCATATCTGTATTAAACATTGAGCGAAATTAACCATTGCAGCCGATGTCAAACAGAAACTGAGATTACAGTAGTCTTCAAAGTGTGGGGAGCAGAAAATCTGTATCTACAAGCACAACCTCTTTCCAAGATCACTAGAATCCTTTCAGAAAGGAAACTTTACAAGGTGAATAATGAAGATTAGCCTCACTTACACAGAATCCAGGCCAGGGAGCTGTATGGTTTTGCATGAACATGTACCCAATCTCTAATCTAATAATCTTGGTCTATAAATTTCTAGCAGTCTATGTTTGTCTTTCTTTCTTTCTTTTTTAAAATATTTATTCATGAGAGACACACAGGGAGGGGCAGAGACATAAGCAGAGGGAGAAGCAGGCTCCCTGCGAAGACCCTGATGTGGGACTCGATCCCAGGACCCCAGGATCCCGATCTGAGCCAAGGGCAGATGCTCAACCACTGAGTCACCCAGGTGTCCCTATGTTTGTATTTCTTGTTAACAAGGCAACTCCACGCCTTTCCTTTGTTAGATTCATCTGTAAAGAGGCTCTCAGGAATCCATTTCGGGATGTGGGCTAAGGGGCTGTGCCGTGTACTGACTGGGAACTAAGACTCTGGAGACTGGTGCATCAGTCTACCTGGTTGGAGTCCCTTCTCCCCTGCTTTGTAGCTGTGTGACTTGGGCAAGTTGTTTACCCTCTTTAAGCCTCAGTTTCCCCGTAAGGTGCTGCTGTAGGGTTATATGAATAATGTCAAGAATTTAGCCCAGTGCCTGGCTGAAAGGCCCAGTACATATTAGATACAATTTATATTTATTGTCAGTTAAAGACCTAAGGGAGTTTTAGTTGTGTTTGTTTCACCAATTTTTGTTATGCTAAATCTAGCCAGGACAGTTTTCCATCTGGGTTTTCTTTTTCTCTCCCCACACCCATCCCTTCCCCATCTCTCTTTTCATTACTCTCCTCAAAGCAGGAGAAGGTGATCATGAAACAACCACTGGAAATGAAGTCTGCTCTGTGTTCATCCATTGGGAAAAGACTTTGATCACAGCCGAGCTGTGGGTGTTTGGCAGGCCGCCAGCTTCTGCCCATGAGAAGAGGCACCTCTGAAGCTTTAGATATTTTTAAAAAGCAAGGGAAAAGGGCGGCTCGTGGGTTCCTCAAGGGTGTATATAAATGGCATCTTTCCTCCTCCCAAAGCCTCAAGGGCCTCCCCCTTTTCCAGGGCGAGGGTGTCTGTTTCCATGCTCCTTGTTTTTCTTGGCTGTGAGCTGGCAGGGAGCACACAACCCTGTCCTTAGCATTCTGGTGGTTCCCAAGCCCAGTGCTGGTCTCTGGCCCTCATTAGAGTGGGCTGTCTCCAGCATACAGAGGAGACTGGAAGAGCCAGCCCGCCTTGCACCTACAGCAGGGGCAGGAGGGCAGGTCCTCCTCCTCCTGGGAGCCAGTCCCAGCAGCATTATGTAAATGACTTCTTGGAATTGCCAGCCTAGCTCTGGTGGGACTGGAAGATCACCTTGCAAGTGGGCGGGAGGCCAGCCTGACAGATGGCCTGGGCTGCTACAGCATGACCCACATTAGGCCCATCAAGTGTGTTCCCTGAAGGCTAGTGGCCCAGCCAGTAGGGGCAGGGCGGCTGTCCAGGGGGACAGCTCAGGCTTCCATGTGGGTTTCCAGCTTTGTTTCCCCCTCCTTCCCAACAGTGCTATCTCTGAAAGGGAAAAGACCAGCTCTCTCTTTCCACTTTAAAGCACATATCTGGGCCTCATGATTTTGGGTTGATCCCTTACCAAAGTGGCCAAATGTTTCCATCAAATGAACCAGCTACTAGGATGTTAAAAAGGATAACAAAATAGTAAAGCCTACTTGGAAACTTTGTTCAGAAACCCTGTGACTTCTAAAGAGCATTAAGAAAATATTGAACTTTCAAATTTTATGATTTCACATCCTCTAAGACCACAGACCTCTTAGCTGGTTCTCTTTTTCAAGCATGAATCCTTTTTATAATACTTAGGAAGTAAATGTATAACCTTTTTTCTTCCTTACATTCGGAATAAAGCCTGGGGAAATTTAACGTTTCTGGATTCAGCCTGTGGATTTGAGATAAGGATTCAAGGAGAGAAACCTTTTAACTCAGAACAGAATCTGTTTGCAGCTATTGTTCAATTAACGTAAAGTATCTGGTTCCTGGGCATGTTGCATAATGCATGACAGTGTAAACCAAACCTCTTAAGTGCTGACACTGAACTCCTTGATAACAGTGAAGAGTGAAGTAAATTGTTAATTTTTTAAGAAGTCCCCTAAAACAAAGCTTCTAAAGACTGAATGAATCAACACTTTTGAGCTGAGTCACAGCCAAGGGATGTCCCTGTGTGTGCTCATGCTGATAAAAAATCTAGAAGGAAACAGGAAAAAAAACCAAAACCCCACATGTCATGTCCTCTTTAAAAGCCAGAAAAGCTGTCAGAAGAATTAAGATTAAACCTCACGAGAGTCTGTGGGTGTGGAAAGTCACCAGCTAGCTAATATTAACATAGCTTGCAACAGAACGCTGTTGCTAGAAATAGGACAATCGCATCACTACCACTAAGCAATTTGCATTCTGTGGACCAGCCCCTAAATTCCTCCCGGCTCCTTCTGCCCTTTGAGCATTGCTTTTCTGGACGCTTTTAGATGGTCGGTGCTCGTACTTCGCTGTCTCGTTTCACCAAGAACCCTCCCCAAAAAAGGAAGCTGCAAGAACATTTGCTTTATTTGCAGGAAAGTGATCAAGCTACAAGCAAATCTTAGGCATCTGAGGAATTGTGAAGCTTCTAGACTTCATATGGTTGCTGACAGGGTGGGGCAGACAAGAACCTTCTTACTTTCCTCACCATGGATAATCTGTTGCCTCAGTCTAGATTCTCTTATTTCAAAAAATATCCTCTCCATGCAATTAGGAAATATCTATCGATGCTGAGAAACCAAAAAGCTGAAGAACAGGTATCATTTTGTTTATATTATCTTTAAGGCTAACTGGTGTTTGCTTTCGGGTGCTGCTTTTATGTGACTTAGTGATTCAATGTCTGCTAGTTTACATGTTTATAGGCACAGGTTGGCTCCTGCTTGGGGCTATTCGGATTTAGCAATCAGAGAAGCAAGGAAGCTTGTGAAGATTTATTTGAATTTGGAATATTATTTGAATCCTGACATTAAGCTCAAGGTTTGTAATAAAGCCATTCGCTTTTCCTTTTTCTGAATAGTTAGACTAAACTACTCTATTAGAGTTAAACTGTAGACTCCTTGACAGTTTTCTAGGGCTTCAAATACAAATTTTAAACCATTAATATCTTGACAAATAAAAGTATTAGACCCTAGAAATGCACTTGTCTTCTTGTGTGTATTTAAGGCTATGTTATTATCACCAGGATTTGCAAAACAAAAAAACATTGTGTAGACTAAATATGATATCCTCAAACAGATTGCTAACGAGCTATGACAATCATTCAGAAGTAATTAGTCACTGTCTTTATGGAGGTATATAGGGCACTGCAGTTTTCAATCTTTTTAGCCAATCAAAAGTTAGGGTTTCTAGTAGTAGACTCTCTAGCATGTGGGAATATAAACATTTAAAAAAATGGCTAAAATGTCTGATCACTTCTTGTTTAAAATCATACTTTCATTTTGTGTTTCGAAATTTATTTCATTCTATCCCTTACAATCGATGAGAAGGCATTCCTAAAAACCATGTTTCTGAATTGTACCAAATTGTAAGAAGAAATAGCTGTATCTGATCTATTTAAATCTGATGGCTCAGGACACCTGGGTGGCTCAGTGGTTGAGCGTGTGTCTTTGGTTCAGGGCATGATCCCAGGGTTCTGGAATAAAGTCCCACATCAGGCTCCCTGTGAGGAGCCTGCTTCTCCCTCTGCCTATGTCTCTGCCTCTCTGTATCTCATGAATAAATAAAATCTTTAAAATAAATAAATAAGTAAATCTGGTGGCTCATTTAGGAAAAAGTATGACCATGGTAAAAAACAAATGTATAGCACATGCAAAACCCAAAGAGTCCTAAATTGCTTGCATGTCATGCTTATAACTAGAACTGCAAAACTGCATGGGAGATATTAGTACTGTTCTGTATTTGAATGAGATGACCTACTTAATAAAACACTTCCAGGAAGTGAAAGCAAAGGTCAGCAGACAGAAAATCCTTTAATGACAAGCTTCCCAAAAAGTCAATGCTTAATTTGGGAGATGAAAATCATTACCACTGTTGAAGGGAAAACTGCTTTTATGCCATGCTTTAATGATTTTACAAGAGCTGGAAATTCAGGCTGTGCTTACTAAGGGGGTTGGGCTGGTTCAGTTTATCTCTTACTTAAGGCAAGGTGTCCTGATTACAAGAGAAATCTTTTGGTTTCCCCCTCTCAGCATGTGCTTGCTTTTGAAGTGGAAAGCCAGAGACCTGGGTGGTGGTACTCTGAGTTGTCTGCCACACTCACTAAGTCCACATCACAGGCTTCTTCAGGCCTCATTATAGGGGGAGGTTGGTGGGGTGGGTGGAGGGGTTGAGCAGTAGGGAGTGGCTTAAAGGATGGGCTGGAACTGGATGTGGATTATTTCCGTCCCCCCCCTTCTTGGTGTTTTAAATTTTTAGAGATGTGTCTATGGTGTTTATGCAGTTTATTTTTTTGTGTTTCAAAAATATTACAAAATGCATTCCGAAGAACATTGGAATATAACATGGATCCTCTGACTTGGACTGGGTGGGTGGTGCCCTCCCCATTGTGAACCATTTTGGGATGACCCGGCAATTATGGACATTGTGCCAGTTGTGAGTGTGTTTTTTTAACTTTCTATACAAATTAACGGAGAAATAAAGAAAAAGAACACATTCAATTCTTTTCTGAAACCAATTAACAGCTCTGCAGACAGACTGTCTCACAGAATTAGAGAAATTAGGTCAGAGTCAATCATGGCTAACCTTGGAAAGCTTGTTGGAAAGTTATAAAGAAGATGAACAATGTCTATGATTTTAGGACCCGCATATCTGTTGTGTCTAATGCTTAGTCAGTCCTGTAATATGGACTCTCAGTCTAAAGGTGAGGGAAGTAAGATCTCAAGAGCCCTTTCCCAAGGCCACTCACCTATTGAAGGAAGATAGGAATTTCTGTCTGCCTTTATTTATTTATTTTTAAAAAGATTTTATTTATTTATTCATGAGAGACAGACAGAGAGAGAGGCAGAGACAGAAGCATGCAGGAATTGATCCCAGGTCTCCAGGATCACGCCCTGGACTGAAGGTGGTGCTAAACCACTGAGCGACCCGGCTGCCCTGTCGGCCTGGCTTTAAACTTGAACCATTTTGAGGAGCCTGGCTGGCCCTGTCATTAGAGTATGCAACTCTTTTTTTTTTTTAATTTTTATTTATTTATGATAGTCACAGAGAGAGAGAGAGGCAGAGACACAGGCAGAGGGAGAAGCAGGCTCCATGCACCGGGAGCCCAACGTGGGATTCGATCCCGGGACTCTAGGATCGCGCCCTGGGCCAAAGGCAGGCGCCACACCGCTGGCCACCCAGGGATCCCTGAGTATGCAACTCTTGATCTCAGGATCATGAGTTCTACCCCCACATTGATAGTAGTGTTTATCTAAAAAAGGAGAAGAAAGGTTGACCCATTTTACCATGCTTATCTCCAAATGATCTATGCTAACATAATGATAGCAATGTAGCAAACTGCTAATCTTTCTCCTAGAGAGTATTTCTAACACTTCAGATGTTCATATACCACTGTCATAATTCTTACCATAAGCTCAGGGTGTGATTAACTTAATATTTTGCTATATTTGTATTTAAATCACGTATTTTTTTCTTTACTTTTTTGCTGCTTTTTATTATACACTACATTAATACACTGCATAACCTTCTAGAAGGGGTAGGTGAGCATTACTAAGTTATTTTTCACTAATTAGGAAAATGGTCTCTTATTCCATATTCTCCAAACCCTTAACATATAGTAACAACTCCGGAGACATGCCTATCTCTTTCCATCAAATTCCACTGATATGAAAAATGGGTAACACTCTTCCTCACCCCCATTAGCGAACCTGTAGATGTGATGTGTGCAGTGGCCATGTTGGGGATGAGCAAGCACACCGCCCTGATACCGATCCCCAGGCAGAAACTCTAACCACATGGCAAAGCAGTTGCCAAGCAAATCACTTACTTCTTTTTTCCCCTAGATTGATTTATTTATTTATTTATTTATTTATTTATTTATTTATTTATGATACAGAGAGAGGCAGAGACACAGGCAGAGGGAGAAGCAGGCTCCATGCAGGGAGCCCAACATGGGACTCGATCCCGGGTCTCCAGGGTCATGCCCTGGGCCTAAGGCGGCACTAAACTGCTGAGCCACCAGGGCTGCCCCAAATCACTTACTTCTTAAACTTCAGTTTGTTTAGAAAGAAAATTTTACGTAACTACTATAAATGGAAAACTACTGTCATTTACCATAAACAGAAGAGAAACATAAATATAATAAAAACATAATAATATTAAATTCTAGCTAGACACCGTTACCTGGGAAACCTCTGAGCCTGAAACATACTCTGTTAAGAAGGAGGATTAGCATCTTGATAACCAACTGAGACATTCTCTCTGGAACAGATGGAAGGGAATGAAAAGATAGCTTTCTCAATTCCAAGGAATTCATTGTTATTTAATGTAGTGTCTCCCTGCTTCCTAAAATCTTTCACCCCATCTAGCACCATTGGGTTCTCCCCATGTTGTGTACATCGACATGGAAAATACTATCACAGGCACACTATCTGCTTCTTCACCTCTGTGCCTTCAAAGACCCTCCTCACTGTAACCTAGAATTCTGTCCTTTACCTATAACTTGCCCACCTGGAGATTGCCTATATATCCTTCAAGACTCAGGTTATTATTATTATTATTATTTTTTCAGGTTAAATGACTTCTGTAAAAAAACTTTTCTCCAACTGGGCTAGGAAGAGTGAAGCACAGCCCTTCCTCTTCTAAGATATTCATTCTGTTTGTGTCTAACAGGGCCCCTTATTATATTACATGTAGTAAGCCATTTGCTTACATGTATACATATGTGAACCCATACATGTGTACCATGGGGGAGTATCTTGCTCTTTGTTGAAGCCTGGTATAGGCTGGTGTGGGAGTGACTCCTAACACAGGCAGATTGCCTATGGAGCATACTTCCTTTCTTGGCTCTACCTATGTCTGGCCTGGGCCTGGTAGGTTCCCATATATTCCACTGTTCCCATATATCCGGCATATCCTATTGTCAAGGCCATTGTTACACTCAGCTTGTCCACAAATGTTTTCTCATTTCAAGCTTCTCCTCAGGATTCTTCCCCCTTGCACTTGCTGTCATACCAACATGAAGGTTTGACCTGAGGGCTGGTTTGTTTGGGAGTTTTTGTTATTATTCTTACTGTGATATGTCAATCAGTGGATGGACGGGTTATTTATCAGATGGAGAACAAAGATCTCACCCTTTGCATTCCTAGACCCTATTATTTGGTATTTCACAAAGCCAAGTCCCTACCTAAGTAGAAGGTTAAGGTCATTAATTAGATGAAGGTGTGGAAGTTTGGGGAAATTAGACGATGAAACATTTCTGAACAGCATTATTCAAATAGTGGCGTGGTGGTGGTGGTGGTGGTGATTACGGGGACACATCCTGAGCCTAAACAAGCCCTCAGATGAGTATGGGCAGGTGCACTGAGGCTTTCATAAGAGTATATGGTTACAGTTCTTTTCTTTTGGTCTGATGCGAATAGCCAGGGTCTGGTTCAGATATAGATGTCTGAGCTTGTGGGAAATGAGTGAGACGTGCAGGCAATATTTTCTTGAGTACTGGAGCCCCATCAGCCTGCTCTGTGACTCAGGTGACCAAATGGGACACTGAGTGAGGAAGGGAGAATTTGCTCTACTTCTGGGCAGACTATAGACTTGGCTATAGCCCAGTGAGGCCTACAGAGAATTGAGTGCCCTATGAACCCCAGGGAATGCTGCTCTTAGGGAACATTGTTCTTTTTTTTCTTTTTAAAAAAGATTTTATTCATTTATTTGAGAGAGAGAGAAAGACCACATTGAGGTTGGGTAAGGGGAGAAGCAGACTCCCGGCTGAGCAGAGAGCTCAACTCAGGGCTTGATCCAAGGACACATGAGATCATGACTTGAACAGACACTTACCTGACTGAGCCACCCAGGTGCCCCAGCTGCTTTTAGGGGTTAATACTACTGGTATTGATATTATTCATGGGTGCCAGCAGCAAATGTTAAAAGATGACAGTTTGTGGAACAGATTTCTCTCTCTCCATTGGGGAGCTCCTCCATTCCCATGGCTTCAAACACCACCTATTTGCTGACAATTCCCAAATATTTATCCTCAGTGCACTTCAGCCTTGTATGTACAATTGCCTATATGACATCTCCATCTGGATGTCTTGTGAATGTTGCAAACTGAAGAAGAGAACTCACAAGCTCTGTCCTCAAACCTGCTGCTCCTGGGGTCTATCAATCAGCACAAAAGCTCAAACCAGAAACATCGCCATCGCCTCGGTACCTCCCTCTCTTTCTCTCTCACATGCCCTTTGCAATCTCTTAACAGGAGCAGTTGATTCTACTTCAAACATCCTCCATCTTCATTCACCAGCAACCCTGCTGTGTCATCCTTTCTTACTTGGACCATTGCAACAGCACTTGGATTTGTGCTCCCACATTCACTCTCATTACTCTACAATCCAAGTTCCTCATGGCAGTCAGAATTTTCTTCTTTAAGTGAAAATTTTGTTCACCCCAGTGCAGGGTACGTGATTGTTCTTGCTTGCTATTTTAGCCTCAGTGCCAAACACAAATAAGGCACATAGTAGGTGATACGTTTATAGAACTGGCTGAGGGAATGTGGAGGTTAGGAAGTTTTTTTTTTTTTTTTTTAAGTATTTTATTTATTTATTCATTAGAGACACAGAAAGAGAGGCAGAGATGCAGGCAGAGGGAGGAGAAGCAGGTTCCAGGCAAGGAGACCCATGTGGGACTCCATCCCGGAACTCTGGGATCAGGCCCTGAGCTGAAGGCAGATGCTCAATCACTGAGCCACCCAGGCGTCCCAGGTTGGGAAGTTCAGGAATGTGGAGGTTGGGAAGTTCAGGGGCTGGGATCCTGTTATGCAGGTGAGGGCAAGAGATGGTGAAGATGGGGTTATTTTTAGTTGACAGAGGCTGCTAAGATCTAGGGGGGAAATGTGCCATTTATTTTATGGATGTTGAAGTAGAGATTAAGAGGTTTGCCTGAGGTTCACCCAGCTCTCTTGGATCAGTGCTGGGGTTGGATTTTGCCTGTTTGAGTCCAGGTTCAGTGCTCTTTCCAGTGTGTACTGTGAGTCTTAGCAGGGATGTAGAAAGGGGCAATACGACTACCAAAGAGAAAAGTGTCCTGTAGGCTGAGTCCAGAGGGCAGGTTAATGCCTGAAGACCAACTTGTCAATGATAGAGAAACCACCCTGATAAAAGACTAAGTGACAGAGGAGTCTACTGGTTTGAGCTCTTGTCCCTCAATTTATACCACCCTGTGCTAGCCTCGTGGACTTGAATATCTTCTATGTATTCCACATATGAGGAGTCATAAAATACAGGATGGTTAATTAACAGACAAGAATTGGGGATGATCTGTGCTGATGCTGCTTTGCTCTATTGAATAGAAAGACTTCTTTCTGATCAAGAGATATCATCTATGAACTGACCTGAAATGTCTTGCTTATTTAACAGTGAATCTGCTTAAAATAAGGAGAGTGGCCTTTGGGGCCAGGGATATGTACAAATATATATATACATACATATATATATATATGTATGTATATATATATATGAATTAGAATCTTAAAAATATAGTATCATCTTCCAACAAAATTAATCTAATATTTTTTACTATTTCTATATTTTTGTTATCTGAAATTATAATCATGTTATTATTGATGTCCTCATATAAATATGGACAAAAAATGTTGACCTGGATGGGACTGAATGCCAAGCTTAAAAGAGCTCTGCTTGGTCATCTTATTTAATGGAATTCCTTAATTCCTTCAATTATTGAACAATTTCTCTCATACATACTGTATGTAGAACATATTTATAAGTGATAAAAATGTAAAAATGAACTAGGTGCCCTCTCTGTGAAGCTTATTAGTCTCGATGAGTAGAAGGAGCTGGTACTCAAATGTTTATAAAGTGATCCAAGAACCACACACTGCAGTCACAGCAGGTATATCTGCATCAAGACCTGCTCTGATTAATCTGCTTAAAATGAGAAGCATTGTCTTTGAGGACCAGGGGGACATGTACAGTAGCTATATTGTAATTAAGGATTAAAACCAAAATATTATTGGAGGTTGTTTGAAAGTTTCTCTTCAATGGCTTAAGAAAAGGTTTCTAGTTCAAACAGGGTCACTGGATTTTTATTTCTTGCTGGGTTACTTAATGAATAGTAGGGTTGTTAAATATTTGGATGTAATTTGAACATTAGAACATTTGCTCTTTTTTTTTTTAAAGATTTGATTTATTTATTCATGAGAATACACAAAGATGAGAGAGAGAGAGGTAGAGACACAGGCAGAGGGAGAAGCAGGCTCCATGCAGGGAGCCCAACGTGGGACTTGATCCCAGGTCTCCAGGATCATGCCCTGGGCTGAAGGCAGCGCTAAACCACTGAGCCAACTGGGCTGCCCAGAACATTTGCTCTTTATTTTGGCTCTCATACCTGCTCTGAATAACAATATAACAATTAAGGACTCCCTTCATACCCCCAAAAAAATCTACGTTGAGATTTGAAATGTTATGTAAAAGTTTTGAGTGGCTGATGCAGGCTCTAGGAGAAATAATATAATTTTCAGTACAGCTTGGTTTAAGAACTGTTCAGAGGCTTTAGCTCCTTAAAGTGAGTTGGTTTTATCCTGAGAGTATACCAAAGTTATCTATTTCTTAAAGCCTCTTTTAAAAAAGTCATGAAACACTTGATAGTTCAAATGACATCTCGGGGAAATTAAAGACATTTGGCCCATGTCCTTGTGCTTGGGTAGGAAAAAAAGCTTTTATCCTTCAGAACCAAGAGGAAAAGATTATCTGGTAGAGTGTAAGATAGAGGGCAGAGACTGCACCCTGCTCCTGGAATTCGTGTGATTATATATAGGTAACACTGGTAGTTAAATTGCTATAATAACATGAAGCTAACCTTAATATTTCTATTGACTATGATATTAAAAGGTGAACCATTTTATCAGGGTAATAATAACAGTCTCCTCTATTTGCAGGGAGAAATTACAAAGAAAAAAAGGAGCTATTTATTTACTTAAAAAAGCCTCCAGTAGTTTTCTCCATGTCTTTGTCCATTCAGGCTGCTATAACAAAATCTCATAGACTGAGTGACTTATAAACCACAGAAATTTTTTCTCACAGTTCTGGAGGCTGAAAGTCTGAGATCGAGGGGTTGGCAGGTTCAATGCCTGGTGAGAGCCCCCTTCCTGGTTGCAGATTGCTGACTTCTCAGTTCCATCCTCATGCGGCAGAAGGAGACAAGGGAACTAACTCTTTAGGGTCTCATTTTCAAGGGCATGAATCCCATTCATGAGGGCTCCATCCTCATGACCTAATCACATCCCAAAGACCCCCTCCTAATATCATCACACTGGGGCATAGGAAGTCAACATATGAATTTGGTGGCAGGGGGGGGGGGGGACAGAAACATTCAGTCTGCAGCACTCCATAACCTGCAAGATGCCTGAGAATTGTAACTGATGGCTTGCATGAAGACGAATGGCTTTCTAGTCATTAGCATTCACTCTCTTATTCTTCTCCTCCCCAAAACTTGTCTTCTCTGCCTGAGCAAATGGCACCACCACCATCCATCTATCATTCAGGCAGAGACCTAGGAGTCATCTTTGGCATTTTCAGCTCCCTCAGTCAATACCTAATTTATTGCCAAGTCCTTTCAATTCTATCCCTAAACATCCTTCGAATCAATCTGTCGTCTTCTCTCTCACCATCTTAGCCCAGAGGCCATCATGACCTCTTGTCTGAAATGCTGTAACAGCCTTCTTCTTGGTCTTCCTCTAACCACTGCTGTCCTGTCTAAGCAGTTCTTCCAACTACAGTCAGAGAGGTCTCCTGGAGACACAAACCTGACAGGAAATTCCCCAGCCCCACGCTTACAGTCTTTCATTGGCTTCTACTTGCTTGTAGGATAAAGACAAAGTTGCCCAACATGGAGGGACTGATGTGGTCTGGCCCTGATCCTCTCCTGCTGCATGCTTATCTTGCCTCCCTTTGCTCTCTGCACCCCATCTACAGTATCCTTCTTCTACTTCTCCCTGTTCCCCTGCCACTCCCAGCCAGGGTCTTTGTTCCAATTGTGCCCTTCACTGTCCTCCCTTAGTTAGTATTTACTCTTCTTTCAGATCTTAACTCAATCTTAAGTCCCTTAGGGCAATCTTTTCTGACTTTCCCACCTTGGTCCTGGGGGGCTGTTTGATCCCCCGTATGTCCTGGATGACTAGCAAAGTCCCTGTTAGATGGAAGGCACTGTGAATATAAGCCTGTGGAATTGGTTCATGGGATGGGGTCATGGTCAGTAGTGGCGAAGGGATTAGGAGGATGATAAATGTTATCCTGACACAGAAGTGCTTGAAGGAATCTTGGATGTTAGCTTTTGAGAGGAAGAAATTTAAGACATAGTTGGTTTTTGTATGTATTTGTTTCTTATGTGTTTCACTAGACCCATAGGATTAATTTGTAGAAGAAAGTGGAGGTGCATTTGAGATGTTCCAGAGGAAACAGCCAAACTAATGGAAAAATTTTTCAGAGAAAGGTTGTGATACAATCCTAAGGATGAACTTTCTAAAAAATGAAAGGTAGAGGAATGGGCCACCTTTTGCAGAAGGCATCTCCTTGGGGGATATTGTAGTGATGCTTTCTACATCAGGAAAGAAAAGATTAAGTATCTTATCAGATCTCTTCCAGTCCCAAGATTCTAGTGCAACGAGCAATAGAAAGGTGGACAATTCAGATACCTAAGGAACAAAGAGAGGGTACAGGTATATCAGTTAAAATTCACTTGTTTTATTTGGTTAATGGTAAATACTCCACAATCTGTGCATGTTTCTCTGGAATCTGAGGCCAAAGAAGACAGAATCAAATGTCTTTGGAAATTCAGGTAGCATGTAATCCTCTTTCAAAGAAAGGAACTATGACTACACCTAGAAAAACACCTCTGGTGAAAAGCTTATGCACCAGAGACTAGATTTTCTGAACCTGAGTGACCAATGAAGTGCTTGTACCCATCGTTTTATGGGTTTTAAAACCCCTTCCAGCATAAGGATAAATAACTAAGTATACTTTGAAGTTGCTGATGAATAGGAGCACTGAGAGATTTCAGGTTATTGTGTTGCATTTTAACCACTGTTTTGTTTTGTTTTGTTTTGTTTTCCTTTTCCTTAATATCAAGCCCCTTTTATCTTCCACTCCCTTTTCCTGAATTTAAGACTGACAAGTTCATGCTTATTATGGTCCCTTCTAAGGGTGTTCCCTCCTTTGTGTCCATATTATCATAGGTCATCTATCACTTTTATAAAATGTTAGACATGTCTGCGAGATACCTGGACCCTGTGTTGACTTTTGAGCTATTTCTAATCCTGTTATCTGTTCCCACACTTTCCTAATCTACTGTAAAGATGCCCCTGAAACACAGGACCCAGTAAATGGATAAACACCAAACCTTTGTCTTTGAAATATGCACATTAACTCAAAGTAAAACCCTTTTCTGTGCACTACAATGTAGCTTTTTATGCACATTCCTAGATTTGCCATCCTATTCTACTTCTCAGTTTGTCTGCAACATTTTATTTGCTAACTTTTGTTCAGAATGGAAGACGACGTATTTTCTCACCTCGTACGACAGTTCCATGCTTTAACAGAAAAAGAAATGAACTTCCCACGTATGTTGTACTGTTTGTAATTTGCTGTGAAGAGAGCATAAAAAAAATGCTAGAATTAGTTATTTCCTGCTCATCCTAAAGGCAGCATATTAGTAAGGCTATTTGAAGATGTTCAACTTTGATTATGTACTCAAGAATAAGGAATTTTACATTATTATTAAGTGCCTAATATGTGCCAGGAACTTGGCAAGTTTCTTTACATACATTGTCATTTAATATTCATAGTAACTTTACAAAATCAATGGTATTATCCCTTAACCTTATGGATGAGAGAACTGAGGTTTAAGGAAGTGAGATAACTTGGAACATACTCATAAGTGAGAGCAGTTAAAAGATTTTAGCTCCCGGTTTGCTTGTCTGTCTGACGCTAGATCCTGATTCACTACCTCATAGTGAGATACTTCCCCCAGATGGGTCCCTTTCTCCTCTTCCTTCCCTCACTCTTCCCTCTCTTCCTTCTTTCTTTGATATTAGATTTTATTTCATTTACTGAGGATATAGAGGTTAAAAATAAAACCATTGTAACTATTCTGCAGGGAAGACAACTTAAATCCTCTTAGGTAGAGATCCATGTTTTTGAGAGGTATTAAAAAACAAAATTCAACTGAGTAAATTTTAAAGACTTTGTTGGCTTTATTCATTAATTCATGAATTGGGCAATATCCCATCTAGCAGATAAAAGCTCTGCAGAGCTGTACAAAATTAAAAAGCAGAGGAACTTATGCTGGTAAAAAGTGGATTGGTTGTGACAAGATCATCTTGGTTTAGGGGACAGTAGGGGTCTATCAGGCATATTACCTACCTCATAAGTGCTGACCAGATGATTCCAGATTGGCTGATTTAATATTCTATTCCTGGGAGATGCTGAAAGTGTAATTAAGTTGGCTATTAAGTCTCAGTTTGATGGGAAGCCTCGGTGGCTCAGTGGTTTAGCGTTGCCTTCAGCCCAGGGCGTGATCCTGGAAACCTGGGATTGAGTCCCACATCAGGCATCCTGCATGGAGCCTGCTTCTCCCTTTGCCTCTCTCTGTCTCTCTCTGTGTCTCTCATGGATAAATAAACAAAATATTAAAAAAAAAAAAAAAGGTTTCAGTTTGGTGACATGGGCTTAGCATAAGTGATCCCATTTGGGTACTGTTGTCTCTTTCTTAATGATTCCCCACCTTCGACAAGACTTTCAACCTAACTAGAGATGTGATCCAAACAAAAGGCATTAGTGCCACTCCTACTTACTTTTCTGAGGTTCTTGCAATTTTTGCTCATCTTCTTTGTGGTATTTACAGTTCGTGGTATCTTTCTGCTGAATCCCTGTGGTATTCACAGGTCATGACTTCAGGTTCACATTTCTAAGTTGGCAATTCTCTTTGTTCCTTTTCTGATGTTCAAGTCTTAGGGAAATCATTTGCTTGTTGGCTAGTGGCTGGGAACAGGCACTAAAAGCTTTGGAGGGAATACAGTACACCAAGAAGGCCACTGTGATTATTATAAGCAGGAGAATTCTCAATGTCTGGAATTCACTTTGGAGCCATGTTTCCCCAAGACTCAAACCAATCAAAATCACATAAGCTGAAGAAAGACCCTATTGAAGGAGTTTCTTTCTTTCTTTCTTTCTTTCTTTCTTTCTTTCTTTCTTTCTTTCTTTCTCTTTCTTTCTTTCTCTTTCTTTCTTTCTTTCTTTCTTTTTTTTCTTTCTTTCTTTCTTTCTTTCTTTCTTTCTTTCTTTCTTTCTTTCTTTCTTCTCTTTCTTTCTTTTGAAGATTTTATTTATTCATTCATGAGAGACACACAGAGAGAGGCAGAGACACAGGCAGAGGGAGAAGCAGGCTCCATGCAGGGAGCCCAACGTGGGACTCAATCCTGGGACCTGGGATCAGGCCCAGAGCCGAAGGCAGACACTCAACCACTGGGCCACCTAGATGTCCTGAAGGAGTCACTTTCTTAAACCAAGTGGCTTCTTCAGTGATCTTATGTAGCTGAGTTCCATCTTCCCCTGAAATGTTAATCTGAGTGTTCCAGCTGGTGTTTGCCACAGACATCTACTTGCTCAGCTAAAATATAATCAAAGGCTATTCTATTATCAAGAACTACCTCGGTCAGAGAGTCTAAGAATTTTTTGTTGGACAGCTATTGCTTTAGCAAGAGATTCTGAAATATCTCCAAGAATTAAGGAGAGGTTCCTGATCATAGTCTCATTGGCACTTATTCCTAGCCAGGGGAACAGTGATCTACCAAAGGAAGCTGACTTTGAATCATGAATGCTTCCTAGTCATTTCCATTTGAGTCTGTGACCCATGACTGGAAAAGTGACAGTCATGGAGGCCCATAAAATTTAAAGGTCTGTAGGCCACACAGGCAATCTTACTCTGGTTACCCCTTTCTTTGTAGAGATCCTGGATGCAAGTTCCCAAGTTTGGGATTGTTAACCAGAGACAGGGAAATGGACATGACAGAGAGGGGGCTGAGTTTGTTCCATAGAAACTGAGGTATTGGAAATTAGGGAGAAATTTACGATGGGCAAAAGGTGGACAAAAGAATCACAAAGAACTCCCTGGTGTAAAAAATAGGAAAAGGATGGTCAGAGAGGGAGGGAGGAATGGAAGGAAATGTTTTTGATCCTCTTGATCCCATGTCTTGTAAAGAAGCAGGTTAATTAGGAGATGTGGTTCCCAAAGTTCAAATCCCTGAAGTTTGACTGCCATCTGGCTAGTGAGGAGGACCTGATATACTTCCTTCCAAGGAGATTCAAGGATAGTCTTTGTTCTTAGTAATTCTGATTCAGAAAAATGGGAGAAAATTGAAAAAATCAGTTTGGAGAATCATAGCTTGATATTTGAGGAAACTAGAAGAATTCAGGATCCAGTCCAGTTTGTAGGTATATGATAAAACTTTAAAGACAATTAACAGGATTAGGGTCTAATACCCCAGAGGTACAAGCATAATTTTTCTCTCTGCAATCACCCTCATTAAAAAAAATTATTCATTTGAGGGAGAGTGTGGGAAGGAAGGGCAGAGGAAGAGGGAGAGAGAGAATCTCAAGTAGACTTCCCACTGAGCAAAAGTCCAATGAGAGGCTCGATCCCACAATCCCAAGATCACAACCTAAGCTGAAATCAAGAGTTGGACACTCAACCAACTGAGCCACCCAGGTGCTCCTGCAATCACTCTCATTTTTTTACAAAAATGACCATAATAAGACTAATCTGTTTACACTAAATTTGGTCTGATTATTTACGTAAATGCAGCAG
This sequence comes from Canis lupus baileyi, assembly GCF_048164855.1. Classification (NCBI taxonomy): domain Eukaryota; kingdom Metazoa; phylum Chordata; class Mammalia; order Carnivora; family Canidae; genus Canis; species Canis lupus. The sequence goes on along the minus strand of NC_132859.1, from coordinate 24,526,770 downwards.
GAATAGCAATGGATTGTATATGCTCTTTTAAAGCATGTTCTGTTGGAATTTCACATAAGAACTCTCCAATTAAACTTTTAAAACCTCTTGAGGCCAAGAAGCCAAACCACAGATCCTCCATCAGATGTTACTGGCAGTATCTATAGTTTGGGTGAATTCTTCTCTCCTCAAGGTCCCCAAAATATCCTCAGGTTCCTGGACCTGCCAGGACCTTCCCTACTCATCTGGTAAAGCTGAATTGTTCCTAGAGTTATATTTCTAGTTTTCCAAAATTTGCCAAGACAAGGATAGTTGCTTTTAATTCCTCAAAGAACTAGGTTGTAGCCTAAATGTAGCCAAATGATATCAATGGCTGAACCATTCATCCAACTACATTATCTTCAGTTTGCTCCTTTATATCAGGGAGATCTTCAACTTAGATGAAAATCAAAAAGATTCTTACGTTCTGGATTTAGAGCCTTGTTTTGGAATGCTTTAATAAATCCTTTCACAAAGACTTCAGAAAGTTTATTTCCCTTTGGGTACATTTAGCTTAGAAAAGGCATTTAAAAAGTTCTATCAGACTCTGAATATCAGCTTCCAATTTGGCCAATTTCTGACCACAGAGAAACTGAAAAAAATCCTTTCAGATATCTTCTCAGTTTTCAGCTGGGGCAAAGAGTTAATATTCCTGAGATTATCAAACAACCCCTTTGTGTATGCAAGAGGCATCCTCAAAGAAGATACAGAAGATATTATCCTGGCAAGGTCCAAAGCCACTCCCAAAGACAGCCAAAAGAAAGAAAGACTTAGATCATTTCTCTGAGGGCTGGCAGCAGTTTGGTAGGACCCTAGCCACGAATGGACTTTAACCCACATTTCTGTCTAGCCATATCTTTTTTTTCTTTTTTTTAAGATTTTATTTATTCATGAGAGACACAGAGAAAGAGAGAGAGAGGCAGAGACACAGACAGAGGGAGAAGCAGGCCCCATCAGGGAGCCCCATGTGGGACTCGATCCGGGACTGCAGGATCACGCCCTGGGCGGAAGGCAGGTGCTAAACCGCTGAGCCACCTAGGGATCCCCTGTCTAGCCATATCTAACCACAAATACAGTATAACCCACATTCCTGTTTGACTGTATTTTGGGGTCCTTGACCTGACAGTTACCAAGTGAAGCTCTCAGGACACAAAACAAGACAAAGAAGGAGATAAGGGCTGTCCCTGAGAGAGATGAGATTAATAAACAATGAATATGGATTTGGAAAGGAAGGGATAACATGAAACTTTATTTTCATCCTTCCAGCAGGCATTATAGACAGAGATTTGGGAAAGCTGACCCTGGTAAAAATTCTCACCCTTTGCTGGTTTCTGCCAACTTTTACCAGGATCCCATTTGTAGGTTCCAGTGTTTACCAGAATTTGGTAAGGTTTTCCATCAGTTTTTAGTTTCCCTTGGCTGTTTAAGAGGAACTTGTAAATTATAAACTGTAAACTATAAATTATAGCAGTTTACCAGAAAATCCCTCAGAGTCCTGTCAACCCTGGAAGAGCTGATATGGGGGTCCACCTTCAAAGGTAGATATGGGGGCATCTGTAAGACCACTGCTTTGGTAGACTTTTGTTAACAGTCTTATAGTCTCTTCAGAGTGCAAAGACAATTCAGACAGATGATTACTAGAAAGAATACTCAAATAAAGGAGGATGGATGGAGCAATAGGAGTTATGTCAGTCTTAAAGTCTTTTGTTTTGGGTGTCTCTTATATTTTTAATTTTACATTAGCCTTTTGCAACATATCTTTCAATGAAGCTACTTTGGAATTTTGAAGCATTTTGGAGGCTTCTGCATGCCAATTAAAATAGGTATTCAATTCTGTTTATTTGATTTAGGAAAGCTTGTTTTCAAGTACACTTCTTAAATGAACAATCTCATCTAATTGGTGTAGTTCTCAGAATGGCCATTATAATTCTAGGTTGTTTTTAGTAAGACTTTGCTATTTTTGTAGATATCTACAGTTTCCAGGACCACAGTTCTTAGGCATAAAATAAGCAGGTGTGCTAGAAGATGGCACACTGAATTCTTTGGGAATTAAGGATCTATTTCTTTCTTTCTTTTTAAAAAGATTTTATTTATTTATTCATGAGACACAGAGAGAGAGAGAGAGAGAGAGAGAGAGGCGGAGACATAGGCAGAGGGAGAAGCAGGCTCCCTGCAGGGACTGCAATGTGGGACTCAATCCCAGATCCCAGGATCACACCCCGAGCCGAAGGTAGATGCTCAACCGCTGAGCATCCAGGCATCCCAAGCCACCCAGGCATTCCAAGATCTATCTCTTTATCTACACTTTGGGTCTCTGGGAACCAAATTAATACTTAAGAGAAATGTGATGCTAGGTTGGGGAAGGTATGGTGTTTTACATTGTACTTTATTACACAGAAATTTTCTTAAAGTTGGCAGGGGACCTAGTGTCAGTCTAACTCTTCCATGACCAATTTATCCTAATTCAGGAGTCTCAGAGTTAAGTGGTGAGCATTCAAAAAGCTTTTAAGTGCTTGACTCATGCCTACCGACTTTGTGGCTTTTGGCTTTTGATATTGTCTTTAGCAATAGCCTTTACCTACACAAAACAATCACATTAACACACCAAAGTAACAAAAGAGATGTTACTGTGGACTGGCCAATAAAAGGCCTTGTGTGTACCCCCAGCAATTCCCAAAACAGAACTGGGGACTGGGGAAAAGATGGAACCAGCATACCCCAACAAATGGGACTGTGGACTGGGATTCAAATCAAATGAGGAACTGTGGACAAACAAAGGGCTGAAGACTTGAGTTCTAAGTAGAATATTCTTCCAGCTTAAACTGACCTGCTAAGCCCTGGACTGGGAATTGTGGACTGAACCAAGAAGAGCTAAGAACTGACATTCTATTAGAGCTTTCTGTCTGTCTAAACAGACTTGCTGATCTAGAATAGAAAGCCAATTAGATATGGAGTTCAATACAAAGACAGCAGGAGTTCACTGGGGAGCCTGGGTGGATCAGTTGGTTGAGCATCCTAAATTGGGCTCTGCACCCAGCAGGGAGTCTGCTTGTCCCTCTCTCTCCCCCTCCGTCCCCTCCTCCTTACTGCTCATGCTCTCTCTCAAATAAATAAATATAATCTTAAAAAAACAAAAAACAAAGACAGCAGAGATCAGAATGGAGAAGAATTTTTCCACAGCCTTCAGAAATGGTGAGAAAGAGTACTTGAAGGGTTTGTGGATACCAGTGCCCGTGTTTCTTGCTGTTCCAGAAATCCATCAGAAATTTCCTTTGGGTCCCACTGCTGCCAACAAATTTGTTAAAAAGCTAAATTCAACTGAGTAAATTTTAAAGACCTTACTGGCTTTATTCAACAATTCACAAATTGGGCATCATCCTAACTAGATCTGAGAAGATATATAAAATGAAAGGCTTTTACAGGAACAAGGGAAAGAGATAAGGAAGTTGTATTAGTAAAAAAGCAGATTGGTTGTAGCAAGTTTATCTTCCTTCAGGGGATGGCAGGGGTCTATCAGGCAGACTACTTCACTAGTGCTGACCAAGTGATTCCAGATGACTAAGATGCCATTCCTGGGAGATGCTAAAACTGTAATTAAATTGGGTAGTATGTCTCAGTTTGGTGGCATGGGACTTAGCATAAATGACTCCATTTTGGGCCTGCTGTCCCTTTTTTAACAGAGGCTTGAAAGTCATTCAATTTGGGGGAACTTCTAAGAAAAATAATATAAAATTATAAGTATTAAATTAGAGACAAGTTGACTATTAGAATAGAATAAGAAATCACAACAAATTACAAATTTGGGTGCTAAATTTGAGATCACAAAATCTGGAAAAATAAGTGTTTTGAACAACTAACTAGTGTACCCTAAGATGTTTTGTTCCTACATTTTTGGGTTTCAGATTCTTTAACAATCAATCCACATTCTTTAAGGAGATAATAAAAAAATCTGGATACTCTAACATAGTTAATTTATATATATATATATATATATATATATATATATTTTTTTTTTTATAACAGTATATGAAAGTTCCATAGTCTAGCTTCTGGCTATCTCCACCCACATACTTCAGGTGCTAGGCACCAGTGGATGCATTTATATATATAAAGATTTCAGGCCTTGTAATTTATTTATTTATTTATTTAAAAGATTTTATTTATTTATTCATGAGAGACACACACACACAGAGAGAGAGAGAGAGAGAGAGACATAGGCAGAGGGAGAAGCAAGCTCCATGCAGGGAGCCTGATGTGAGACTAGATCCTGGGACTCCAGGATCACGCCCTGGGCCGAAGGCAGGTGCTAAACCACTGAGCCACCCAGGGATCCCAGGCCTTGTAATTTAGAATAGTAGGGAATGAAATATTCATGGATGTCTTTTCCCTACCAGGACAGCCAGCAATAACTTAATTGCACACAAATAGGACTACAAACCATATTTGTGTACCTCACTAAATCCAAATGAAATCTAAACATATCTCCATCTCAACTTCTTGTAAGCCAGATCCAAAATTTTGCCCTTGGGTGCTCCAATGCTACTTGATAGGAAAAGTGTGAAGGGGGAAAGGTCAGCAAAAAGAGTAACTCTGAAATTAATTGCAGCAAAAATATCCTTTGTAAATTTTATCAAACCATAAGACTATGAGAACATTGCTAGAGTCTCTTCAAGGACTTTCAAAGGGGCCTCTGTAAGTGAATGGCCCTGAAACTTAAGTTGCCTTGGTTTCTGAGAAAATCCAGCTCTAGAGGAATGGTATAACACAAAAATGGTATTTATACCATACCTAATACACAAGAGTCCATGCTATAGGGTGGCTTCAAAAGTAATGTTGTATGTGGTCCTATTCTGAAGAGCTTGAGGTCCCAACTCCACCAAATTAAGATAGAGGACGTTCTGTGATAGAGGATGTTCTTTCAGTGTATTTTGCTCTGTAGTAGATAGCACTATGAAGATGGAGATGTTCTAATACTGCTAAATCTCAAAGGTCCCCTACCCATACCCCCATTTATATTTGCAAAGGACTTGTTACTTGTAATGGAATAATTTCCAAATACAACAGACCTTAAAATTCCTATATTGGTGTAATCAATATTAAACACACCATTTACTATCCTTCCAAGCAGGGCAGTTAACACACATAGAGCAAAAGCATGTTATTGCTGTTAAAGACTACACAGTAGAAAGATTATAGCACTAAAGAAAGTCTTTAAGAATTCATTAAGATGTAATCAAGCTATTACAAACTCATCTGTTATTTGCAATTATAACGTAGTTACTGTAACTTATCTCTGGATAAAATCACCTCTATGTTGGATTTCTTTGCTATATTTTGCTCCTTGGTGATGTATTCAAATGCCCAGTTTTCTCATGTATATCCTCCTCTTTTTTTTTTTTTTAAAGATTAATTTATTTATTTTGGGAGAGAGAGAGAGAGAGAAAGAGAGTGTGAGCAGGGAGATGGGCAGAGGGGGAGAGAGAATCTCAAGCAGACTGTATGCTCAGTGCAGAACCCAACACAGGGCTCGATCTCACAACCCTGAGATCATGATCTGAGCTGAAATCAAGAGTTGGACACTTAATGGGGGACTGCACCACCCAGGTGTCCCTATCTGCTTAGTAGAAACTCCTGACTCATCTTACTTTTCTTCCTTTCTTCTACAATTAACTGCCTTTAATAAGCAGTCCTTATAATTGTGTCCTATACCATTATCCCTATTATAATATTTACCTCTAAACTAGGCTATAGCCTGTAAGTACATCTCAAGATAAATAAAGAATATAACAGAAGTATTTTGGTCTATAGGAATGCATAGTTTGTAATCAAAGTGTTTACACTTATTGAATAGTGTAAAATCCTATTTCATTAGTCTTAAATATGATCCTTTTGCTCTATCCCCAACATACAATTTCTATATAATGTACTTTAGAAGAAATGTTATAGCCTCAGAAATGTTATACAGCTTCTTAAAAATATGTTTTGTTTTTAAAGGCTGAGACTATTTCTCTAAGGAATACACTGTTTCAATAGAATGGCATTTTCTATTTAATGAAGCTTCCCCCCATTCTTTCATCTAACAAGGCTGCTAAAGCTTGATATACCTGGTCAAAGACGCATTGTTCCAAAGGGCCTGACCTGAAATAAGAAAACAAAGACTGACTTAGAGCTGCAAACAAAACTATAGCTCCATTGTCCGTGCAATGCCCCTCTAATTTTTGTTTTCCTCCATACCAAACTGTGGCTATGCTAACGTGAAGCTCAGGGTTATGTAAGAGGGGAAAAATGTGATCTCTTTATGGTCTTGATGTCATTTCCCCTGGTCACGTAAAATAACTCGTTTTAGGCCAACAGGTATCTACTCAAAGAAAATCAAAGTCCTATAACTTTAAGAACATTATTTTAAGAATTTAATTCATTTTTTGAGAAATGCTGGAAAAGGTTTAAAATACTGATATACACCCTGACACTATTTTTCAGAGTTGAGGACTACTGGACTACTGATCAAAATATTTTTAGATGAAAGTTTTAAGTTTCCTGTAGATCAGTGCTCAAATTTTAGCACTTCAATCACCCGAAGGACTAGTTAAAATGATAGAATGCAGGGCCCTACCCCCAGAGTTGCTAATTCAGTAGGTCTGCCGTTGTGCCACAGAATTTGTACTTCTAAAAAGTTCCTGGGTGGTACTTTTGAGAACCATCAATGCAATCGATGTAGATCACTTGGTGATGCATATTTTCAAAAATCAAAGCTGACAGGGTTTGTACCTTCTCAAGCATGTATGCCATTTGGAAGATGGAGAGCCATTGCCAAAGTCAGGGGGATAGTCATGATGATTTAAAGCTTCATAGATTCTTAACTGGCCATTTTCACTATAGCTGCCCTATGCCTAGTAGCATTATATAATCCTTAGTAATGCAAGAAGTCCTTGAACAGCGTCTTGCTCTAAGTGTTGTGAGATCATTGAGTGAGATGGTCAAGAAACAATTCTTGAGACATTTTATGGTACAACTTAGTTTATTTAAGTAGCACAGGGACAGGAAGAGCTGCACTTTTGCTGTATGAAGCTGGTGGTTTTATGCTCAGTGCTCATGGGGGAGGGGATGTGCAGGAGTATTAGATTATGAATGTTTTCTTCAAATTTCTACTCATCGAACTACTTTCGCAAGATTTCTCTGGTGCTTATCATTCAGCATGGTATTAACTATCAGTGAGATGTACAGGCAGTCATGAGACCCTTTAAATATGTAGTAAATAGTACATATTTGATCCTTATCGAAATTATGCAGGCTATAAGTCAGCTTTCTGGGCTAAAGGTGAACATTTTCCTGCTTCTATTCCTCATCATAAAAGTAATCAAAAATATGTTTTTATCTTTTTAATTCCTTCCTTCATAGCTGTTTACTGATTGAAGTGATGCAGCAACTGAGAATTGTAATTCCTTTTTTTTTTTTTTTAAGATTTTATTTATTTATTTATGAGAGACACAGAGAAATAGAGAGAGAGAGAGGCAGAAACATAGGCAGAGGGAGAAGCAGGCTCCATGCATGGAGCCTAATGTGGGACTCGATCTCTGGGACCCCAGGATCACGCCCTGGGCCAAAGGCAGGTAGGTGCTAAACCGCTGAGTCACACAGGGATTCCCGATAATTGTAATTCTTGATTTAAATAATGGAATATAGAAAAGGTGTAATTGTATGTCCTTCATACTATCCAAAACCATTATGAAATCTTAACACTTGAAACAAAATCTCTCAATTCCTTGCCCCTAGTCTGGTTTATATATAAATATAAGATCAGAAGAAAGAAAACTTTACCACTTCGAATGATAAAATCACTATTCCTATACTGTTCAGTGGCTTTTAGATCCTTACATGTGTTTAATATGTATTCTGTTGATTTTTCAATAAAGCATATTAATGAACATATCTCAATTACCTATTGAATAATCTCTCTAAATGCCTGACTGTAATTATTTACTCTTAGGATTACACTTCCATTTTAGCAGTAATTTCAACTCTGAAAAGATAAACCCAAGGGATTCTAAAATAGTTTCTGCTTGGAGCATGATTTCCCCAGTGTCCGAAGGTTAAATAAGAACAAGTGAATAGATGAGACAATGGCCAAGAATGTCATAAAATCAAGTCCTTATTAATTAATACATTCTTGAATGCCATCAAATGAGCTATAGGGCAGATATTCTAGGCTTAAGAGTTAATGCCCATCAAGGTATCAGAGTGCCTTGAGTTGAGTTGAAAGATGCAAGAATTTAACAAAACAAAATGACAATTTGTAAAAGGTAATTCAATAAACAGGGCAGCTTCTCACATATTCTCTAATGGGTCACTGAGATAGCTTTAAGGAAATGGGAGCCAAGAGGATATTGGATTCCCAGCTTTGACGCTGAATAGTGAGAAATTCTTGTTCAGAGTTTCACCTGTGTGAGTTGCAGCCTTGTCAGCTATAAAAAGCAATTAGGAAGATCTACTCTGCTTACCTCACAAGGTTGTGAGGATTAAATTTAATTATGTACATGGAAGTGTTATGTCAAGTGAAAAGCCCTAAACAAATGTGTTTTGTTGGCTGTTCAGTGAAAATTGATTCGAATTTCTTTAAAAGTAATACAAATTCTTTAATCAAGTATGCAATCTTTATCTTTCCAAGTGCTTTTTCAGAGTCAAAATGAGCAATTTAATCATTTAAATTAGGGAAGAATATATTTAGTTTCTTCCCTAATGTCATAGCTTTTTAACTGCCCTAAGTTAGAAAATAGAAACAAGTTGATGTGCAAGCTTCAAAATAATAAATATTTTTGTCAAGTTTGTTGGAAAAAAAATGACTTTGCTAAACTTAATTTTATTTTAGCAATTTCACAGTAGAATCTATCACTAAGTAGTCATTACTTGAGTAATTAAACAAGAAAAAATAATTAAACTAGAAAAAATCTGGTCTGGGACATACAACTATGTAAGAAAATAAAAATTCTAAAATCGAACTAGTTTTCAAGAATAATGTGCAGAATAACATAATTTAAAAAAACTCCTGATTAGTAATTAAGTACAATTTTTCAAAGGAGTTTCTGATATTAATAGCCAATTTTTTACTCTCTATGCTAATATGGAAATCACCTAATTTAAAAAACAGACAATATTCCCTTGTTCAGTTTCTCTGACATCTTATTCTGTAACTTCCCATTGATTAACATTGCCTTTAATATTTAGAGTACATTATTTAACATTTTATAATTTGCATTGTCATAGTATTTTGAATTCTCTCATCTTGTATAGGAGCAGCCAAATCATCAACCAACTAATACATTAACCTATTTATCTAAAGCAAACTATTTTTTCTCATTTAAACTTTATCAATTAGGATGCTCCCAGCTATAAGCAACAGAAAATATAATTTGTTTAGTATTTCATATTAAAGGAAGTCCTGAAAAAAAATAAAAAAAAATAAAGGAAGTCCTGTGGTAGGACAGGACTTGGTTGTGTATTAAATTGTGTATTAAAGGACTTGTGTCCTTTATAGCTGTATTTTATATTTATTTTATATATAAATATATTTTAATTTATTTAATAATAATATATATATATTTATATTTATTTATAGCTGTATTTATAATTGTGTATTAAAGGACTTGACTTCCTCTGATCACTACTTTGCCATCCCTGGTGTTGGCTTTTCTGAGGAAGAGGGGTTGGTGGAGTAATAAGGTGGCTGCAGCACTTCCAAACACTTAAAATTATGGGGAAGACTTGTTAAACCACAGATTGCTGAGTCCAACCACCCATAATTTCTGACTCAGTAGGTCTGAGTGGGTTCTGAGAATTTACATTGCTAATGAGTTCCCAAGTGATACTGATGCTGCTGGTAGTGGGGGCCATACTTTGAGAAACACTAATATAGACTAATGATCCTGGAGGGGAATGGATGTTTGAGGATCACTGGTAACAATCATTACAAGATGTACTTTATCGTTTGGAATATAACAGAGAGTTCCTTTTGCTCTCCTCATAGGGCCCGATGCCATTTCTAGTTTGTCAGCTTCTTGTTCAATAATCTAGAGAGGGACACTGTTCGCTTTGAATACTAATATTCCTATGATTGAGGTAGTAGTTTCTTAGAAAATAGTTATGCATTCAATTGTTTGAACTAGGGACTGCTTGGGCCAGTTCAAGCCTCTAATTTGCACTTCAACTTATTTGTTCCTGGCCTGTAGAAAGCTTTTTTTCTCTCTTTCCAAAATTCTCATTTTCTTAATCCTCCCAATATAGAATATTTGGCAATATTATTTTTATTTTTTGGGGGCAATATTATTTTTAATATCTTCTGAAATAGGGCTATATAAACATTGCCTTTTATAACCAAGGAGGTTCCCTGAAGGTGTATATATACACACACATAATATATGCATATATTATATATATATATAAAATGCTAATCTAATTTTCCATCTGATCGTTATTTGTAGTGATGGATTCTTTAACCTGAAGATTTAACAATTTGCTTGTGTTGCAAGAACTCCTTCCTGCCAATCTGTAATTCTCCTTCTCTATCATCTATCTTGCAAAACCATCTTGCCAAATTGCAATTCTCCTTTCTGTTAGCTATTTTGTAAACTTGTCTCTTTGCTGTGAGTTCCCGATTTTGTGTAGTACGCTCGATAGGAATAGGGTCTTTGTGCATGACTGTCCAGGGCTAAGCTTCTGAATCCTCATAAAACCTTGAGCAATTTCTGTGCCGTTGATCTCTCTCTTTAATTTATTATCATAATGGCATTTTTGTGCCCTTTTTCTCATTTATTCTCACAATGGAAAGCACAGTGGAGAGAGATGATTTCTGCAGGAGGCCTGAAAGGACTTGGGACAAGTTCAGGCAAAGATGAAAGCTTTGCAAAAAAATATGACTTCTAGAAAATGGTGGGCTAGAAAACTTTTAAGTGTGAATGTACCATTTTGGTAGTCTTTGGTACTCCTCAAAGCTCTCTCAAACCCCAGTGTGCAACACAGTCAACAGAGATTGAAAATGTTTCTGATGTGAAATTGAGGAAGGATTTGAATGGGAGGAGGCTAAGCTATTACTGCAAACACAGCAAGGGGCCGGTATATATAATGTGGAATCTGTCTGATAGTTTCAACTAATTTACGACACCAACCTATCTGCAAAACTCCCAAAATTAGGAGAAGATGCGGCCAGTGGCAACTTAATGTAGTTGGCTATTCTTTTTTTTTTTTAAACTTTTTAAAAAAATTGTTTTTATTTATTTATGATAGTCACAGAGAGAGAGAGAGAGGCAGAGACATAGGCAGAGGGAGAAGCAGGCTCCATGCACTGGGATCCCGACATGGGATTCAATCCCAGGTCTCCAGGATCACACCCTGGGCCAAAGGCAGGCACTAAACCACTGCACCACCCAGGGATCCCTGTAGTTGGCTATTCTAAGGCCTGTTGCTTATACCTGGTCTCCAAGATGTGTTGTCTAAGCATTAAGAGTAGATTCCTGGATACCTAGGGTAATAACTGAAGACTGTGCAGGAAATTGTAGTGCTTTTGACTTTGCCAGGCATTGATATGCATGCCATCAAAACCCAAAGCAAAAGTTCAGTGAAATTTCCTTGTGCAAGGAAGCAGCCACCTCAACATCCTTATCTTTTAATTTCAAATGGTTACTTGGGTTCAAAATCTGGGTGTGAAATTTCATCTTCGTTGAGCAGTACTCAATACTTCTTACAATGATTAGGACTTATTCTTGTTCAGACCAAGTTATCCTAGTCAACCCCTTTGTGGTTCAGAGATTTAAGTTCAATTTTAAACCTTGGAAAATCCCTTAATTCTTTGCTTTACAGGACAGTAGAAGCTCATGTTTTAGTTTGATCATAGGTAGCAAGCAGAGAAGTCAAAGATGGGGATTATGTTTAAAAAATAAAAAGGTGGGATTATGTTTACTCATGCAACAATAAATATGTATTTATGATGACCATTTTCCAGATTACTCATTTATTCAATAGGTCCTTATTAGATATATACTACAGACAAATGTTTTTGGGCCAGACATGCGTTATGCATTTGGAAACCAGACAGAATATCTTCTAAAAAGGTACATTTTATCTCAAGATAAATCTTGGGGGTATATGTAATATTAATATGGGATATTGCATGTCTATATTCTGTGGGAAAAATGAAGTCCAGAGATGACTTCTGGATATGGGACTCATACTCACTTTGTTCTTCCCTTTTCTTATCCTCACCTGTGCCCCCAATTACCCTCACCTCCAATCCAGAAGATTGGTAGTACATACCAAAGATCACAATTATCACCAAAACCTCAGAATTTGTGAATGGGGAAACTGAGTCATATATAGATTTTTTTTTTTTAAGATTTTATTTATTTATTCATGAGGGACACAGAGAGAGAGGCGGAGACACAGGCAGAGGGAGAAGCAGGCTCCATGCAGGGAGCCCGATGTGGAACTCGATCCCGGGACTCCAAGATCACCTCCTGAGCTGAACGAAGGCAGATGCTTAACCGCTGAGCCACCCGGGCATCCCAGATTTTTTTTTAATTAAAAAAACACACTTTAAATTCTCTAGTTTCTTTTTCTCAGTTTCAGCAAGCATTTCATATTTAGAATGTTAGCAAGTGTAGAAGCTATGCAATTTTGTGGGCTGATAAAATATTTGTAAACTACTTGGGTATCTCTGTGCTAGTAAAGCCAACCAAACACACGTAGCTCATTTTTGAGCTCATTTGATTTTTATTCTTGCTTCTTATTTTTACTCTTCCAGCACTGCTAAGATATAGAACCAAGCAGATGTACAGTAATTCTGGCAGGTGATTATTAGACACTTATTCCCTAAGACTCTTCTCACAGTAAGGCTGTATTTCCCCAGACTTGACCCTTAGCATGTCCTTTCTCCCACAGAAAGAAAAATACTTCTGCTGTTGCTCTGTTTGAGTAGGTTAGCTTGTAACAATAAAGCATTACATCTTTATATGCTTTTAACATATCTACCTTAAAAAATGACTTTTTTTTTCTAGCACTAGGTGAAATTTCTTAACTATTAACCTTTGGTACTTAAAACAAGGTTAAAATAGCCTTTAAAATAAAACATTGAGGAAAGATTTTAAAATAACATTTCCCAGGTTAATTTTTTAAATCCTAAAGGCCACATATTTATCATCCAGGTTTATAAACATGTCAGCTATTGGGCAGCCCCGGTGGCCCAGAGGTTTAGTGCCACCTTTGGTCCAGAGCATGATCCTGGAGTCCTGGGATCGAGTCCCGCATCGGGCTTCCTCCGTGGAGCCTGCTTCTCCCTCTGCCTGTGTCTCTGCCTCTCTCTCTCTCTCTCTCTCTCTCCCCCTCTGTGTCTCTCATGAATAATTAAATAAAATCTTAAAAAAAAAATGTCAGCTATCACATTTTATATTAAAAACAAGATGCCTGGGGATCCCTGGGTGGCGCAGCGGTTTGGCGCCTGCCTTTGGCCCAGGGCGCGATCCTGGAGACCCGGGATCGAATCCCACATCGGGCTCCCGGTGCATGGAGCGTGCTTCTCCCTCTGCCTGTGTCTCTGCGCCTCTCTCTCTCTCTCTGTGACTATCATAAATAAATAAAAATTAAAAAAAAAAACCAAAAAACAAGATGCCTTACTTTGTGTAACAAGGTGCAGTATAAATAGAACACTATGGCAGTCCTTCCTCAATCTTCCCTATTTGTAGTATTTCCCCCAAGCAGGGAGGCCTGACAAATTCCCCTTTATTGCTCATATGTATCAGACACATTTAATTAATTTTGCAGGTTAAATATTCAGAACCAAATGAGTGGGTTTTTAGAACGATTCATGAAAAAGAAAACAGAAGGAACTTGAACATAATACATTTCATTGCCATTAATCTCATTCTAGGTAGCTAATAGTCCATGCTTTCACTTGTTTGAACTTATACTTTTATAGTGCCTATAAAATACAACCTGTCTTTATTTTATCAGATCCTCACAATCTTTTGAGAGAAAGGATACTTATCTATGCTTACATCTGTATCTGAAATATATGTACATTATGTATAGGTGAATGTATATACACATATGTATGTATATTTACATAAGGCAGTGTACATATATTTTAGGCCCCTTCCCCCAAGATGAGGAGGTGGAGATTGCCACACAAAAGTCTCATGGCAGGTTAGCTGATCAGATGACAAAACAGAGAGAAAGACGACGATTTCTTTTTTCTTTCTTTTTTGAGGACAAGGATTTCTGAAGCTCACAGTTCAAGCACTCCCCACTGCTCTGACTTGAATAGTGTTAATAAATGCTATCTTTCACTTACATAGGAAGTCAAAGTCGGTGCTACTGATGTTGGCTAGCTTGGGTGGAAGAGGTGTTCAGACACAGAACAGAGGATCACTCTGTGGAGATGTGTTGATGAGGGTGAAGGATCAGAGGAGTGGTTGAACCAGCAGCTATCCTTTAAGGCTTTTGCTGCTCCCAAGCCCAGGAATTTGTGAGACGACCGATGGTGGATTAGGAATGCAGGCAGTATGTAATAATTCTTCTGGACAAAGCTGGTTTTATCCAGTTTCTTTTTTGCCTTGGTAATAGGAACAATGGCTTTCATAATTTAGGCAGGCAAAAAGTAAAATTCCAGTGTAAGCCACTTTAGGTGTAAACCATGGGGTGAGATATATCTTTGGGAGAGGGGGGTGGAGTTAATTATGAATTCAGTGTTAATGCTGGGGCATTGCAGTGCACAACAGATAATTCTGAAGTTACCTCAGATAAAATCTCTCAGCTAATTAAAGCAACCCAGTATCAGATTCTGTACAGGGAAATTACTCTCTATTTTATAAGATCATAGGTTAGTCTCAAATAATGTCTACATTTGCATCTTCTACTTTAGATGCTTATGTTTTTAATAGGATGCTGTGGCGTCAAGGTCCAAAAGGATAGTAACTAATAGTCATTAAAGATTAATCACAACACTGAGCAAGAGATAGCACGTTCATTGCATTACAAATGGTGCTTATAACACCACTGGGTAGGCAAAAATCTCTAAGCATGTAAGCCAGAAGCGTCATGGATAGTAACTCGGGACATTAGAAACTAGTTTTATATTTATGGTTTGGGAATTTTAAAGTGACTTCGTCGAATAAAACCTTAACGTTTCTTCGTGGAGAAGTGCATCTAGAAAGCTGTCCAGAACTTTTGACCCTAGACTAATTCCCCCATATTTGGGATTAAATGGGCAACACAGGTAACTCGGTTCGGTTGTTTATTTTGACATTGAGGGATCCCTGGGTGGCGCAGCAGTTTAGCGCCTGCCTTCGGCCCAGGGCGCGATCCTGGAGACCCAGGATCGAATCCCGCGTCGGGCTCCCGGTGCATGGAGCCTGCTTCTCCCTCTGCCTGTGTCTCTGCCTCTCTCTCTCTCACTGTGTGCCTATCATGAAAAAAAAAAAAAAAGAAATAACCACTATTTTGACATCGAACATGTGGTCAGAGAACATGTTACAGGATCTGAGATAAGGGGCAAGTTTTTTTGTTCTTGTTGCTGTTGTTTTTTTTAATGAGAAAAAGTGTGAATGGAGAAAAATACCTCTAGCACACAAGGGAGGACTTCTGCCGTCGGGTTCTTGGTGGCGGAAGCGGTCGAGCTCAGCAGGTGTAGCCCTGCCCTCTAGCGGATCTGGGTGTGAGAGGACTTCGTTTCAGTCTGTTTCTGGTTTACCAAGGCTTATTTATTAACATCAACTGTCCATAAAAAAAAAAAAAAATTACTTATGGCGGGGGGAGAGGGGGGTTGTCTGGGTTAAGATGCTGAGCAAGTGAAAGATTCAAGCGGCAAAAGACACAGCCAGTGGCCGAAGGTGATTCACCTTCTCCGGCTTCCACGTGTGGACGCTCAGTTCGCTGCTAGGTGTTCCAACCTTTCGGGTTCCACACACCTGAAAAGGCGGAGTCCCTCCCCCGAGCTCTGCAGCCGATGCTCGCCGTCTCCGCACACACGGGCCCTGGAGGAGACCGATCCCTTGGCCGCGCACAACTTCGGGAAGTCGCCCCGCCACGACCTGCGCCCGCGGTCGGAGCCAAGCGGCCGCCCCGGGGGCCTGCGAGGGCGGGTGGCAAGTCCCACGGAGGACCGCAGTCTCTCTGCGTTCGCCCCTTCCCTCGGAGGTCCTCGCGTCGCCCGCCGAGATTGTGACGGCCATCCCGACGTGGGGAGGAGTCGGGACACCTGCGGGGCGCGGAGCACGCGCGGGCCCGCCCGCTTGGCCCGGCCCCGCGGCGGCCTCTCGACGATGCGTGGCCGGGGCTGGGCCTCCGCCCCTCGCGCCCAGTGGGTGCGTGGAAACGGGCGGGCACCGGGGGTCGGCGAGGAGCCTCCACAGGGCGGGGAGGGCCGGGGAGGGCCTCGCGCCCGGCGCGCCCTCCCGCGGGACTGCTCCGCACCCGCAACCAACCACGCTTTCGCGGCGGGCGGCGCGGCCCGAGCTCCACTTCCGCCGTCGGCGCCCGTGCGTGACAGTGCGCGTGCGCGCGCTCCTCTCGCGGCGGAAGTAGTAGCGACAAAGCTCGGTCCGCGGCGGGCCCGGGAGTGCGGAGCGTGCCGGGGCGGGGGGCGGCGGGCGGCGGGGAGGGGCCGAGCGCAGGAGGCGGAGGCGGGCGCAGAGCCGCGCGGCCGCGCCGGAGCGGCCGGGCCGACCGTGACGGGTCCCCTCGCCTCCTCTCCTTTCCCCTCCCCGACCGCCCTCAGTGCGCTCCCTCCTCACGCCGGGAGCGGGCTCCCGCTTGGCGCCGCCGCTCGGCGGGCCACTCCTTTTCGCCCCAAGCGTGCGGGGCGCTCCCGCGAGCCTCGCGGGTGAGTCCCCCCATCCCCGCCCCCCGTCCCCGCAGCCCGGAGGACCGGGTTCTGGGGCTTTGGGAGGGCACCAGTGTAACCTCGTGCCCCTCATTTCCAGAAACTTCCAGGTCCTGAGGGAGGGAGCGTCCGGGGATACCCCGGCCCGCGGGTGTCTCTAGGGCGCCGCCCCGCCGGCTGGAGCTGGGGGCGTCGCGGGGGGCTGAGGCGGGGGGCGGGCGGGGGGGGCGGGGCGGGGGCTCCCTCCTCTGCGCGTCTCCCGTCAGCGCCGCTTCTCCCGGTTTCTCTTGCAGATGCTGCTGCTAGGGGTGGTGGGAGCAGCCGTGGGACGTGTGGCCGGGAGAGGGGGTGACAGCCTGGGATTCCGGGGGCTTCTCTTCCTTGTCCTCCTCTCCTCTCTATTCCCAGTGTGGCCGCGGCTGACACTAAAGACTTTGTAGCCATCAACCCAAGTGCAGTTTCGATGGAAAATGAAGGTAAAGGCCCCTGGCAGACGGATTGCAACGCGGAGTTGAGGGTGTGGTGGTTTGCTTTTAAGTTGCCTTTCTTTTTTTCCACCTTTTTATTTTCCTGATTTTTTTTTTTTTTCCCCATTTGTGAAGTATCCAAGGAATTGCTTTCTTGGGATACTAGCATTTATTTTGGTAACATAGGGCATTTCGGAAATTAAGGCGCTATGGGCTGACTGAGCTTTATTCTGCTTTCCTGAGAGAGCTGCTGTCTTTAGGGAATGGAAGGGAAGTTTTCATTTCTGATAGCATCTGTGCTTGTTTTAAATAGTTATTTGAAAGGAATCACTCGAGGGGAAATGGAAAGGGAGAGGGAAGGGGATGCACTGCCTCTCCGTATATTTGCATATCAAGCCTTGATAATGTTATGTGACTGGATTAGTTTATAAGAAACGAGACAGTTTTTAGTTCATGGAGATTTGTTTTTCACTTCATAAAAAAAAATAACTTTGAATTTAACAGAATGTTAACGAGGAGATTTCCTCTCTTATTAAAGTTCCTCCCTCCCTATTTGAGAACATCATTTAGGAGGTTGACAGTGGAACTTGTTTGTCCACTGTGCACTTTGGACCACTAGATCATCATTCACATGTTACTTGATTTCTTTGGTCGCATTAAAGTATTTAATGCCTTTTCACTAGACAGCACTGGTGATTTTCCAAAAGCGTCGAATAACTCTGAATATTATTTCCTCTCCTGAAACAACCACACTTATTCATTCCCGGGACTGACTTCTGACTTGTGTGTGATAATCTTTCTCTTTTCTTTCCCCACCCTGGTCTGCAAGATGCTATGAAAGATACTTACACAAATTACAGTTTGTCTTCTTGTGTCTTTTGGTTTTTAAAATCTGAACTGGCACAAAGGAGAGGCAGTGGGGTTTGCTGGTTGCTTTCTCACTTGTTTTTCCCATTTTAAGAACGTAAGCTCAGTTGCCCTAGGTAGGACTGGTAATTTTCGCATAGATATTTCTTATATGCATGATCTGTTTTGCTGCCTGAGACCCTGGGATATGTGGGAAATACGAGCGGCACGATTATATTGCTCAGTTTTACTCTTCATGAATAATTGGTGGAAGACATTTTCTGAAATATTGAAGTATATAACTGCAGAGGAGTTATGCCAACCTAGTAGGGTCATTAGAAAGAGCATTTGAAAGCAGTGATGTTTTTGTTTGATGGAATGGAGAAATCACTTTTCTGAGGCTTTCTCTTTGTCTTGATTTACAGATTTCAGAAAGGCAAATCCTTTCTTCACAAGAGACAAAGAATATTAAATGCACTTGTATACCTGTTTCTTGGTAGTTGTATCTTAAATAACATCTATGCCTTCTGCTTTCAGAGTGTTACCAGGTTTAAGAGAGTAGTCTAAAGTAGGTGTATTCTTAGGTGTTGCTTTTGTTTCTTGATCTCTTAGGAAAAGGGGCATGACTAATAAAGCCGACTCTCATATTGTCTATTGACGTGAGAGGGAGTGGTGGTGAGATGGAAGCATGCTGCATGCTTGTGTCTGATTGAGTCTTTATTATTTGACTTCATAGTAAAAGATTATACTTAAAAACTTGCCGGGGTTTTCTGCCTTGTGATAATCAAGAGGCCTTTTTTGTCAATTTCTCATTACCATTAATTACATGTTTTCCTGTCTCACGTAAACATTTTTAAGAAAAATTTGTATATAACCTAGAATTATCAATGGCCTATTTTGAAATACATAGAATATTACTGCTTTCCTTTTATAGTTAGTATCTTCCTTTGACATGTGAATCAACATCTTGGGAGTGTGGAAAAAAATGGATTCAAACCATGCCTTAACCACTGAAAGTTGTGTGACTTTAAACAAATTACAGTACACCCTTGAATAATGTGGGAATTAGGGGGGCCACCGCCCCCAGTTGAAAATGTACTATAATTTTTGGCTCCCCCAGAACCTAACTACTAATACCTTACTATTGACTGGAAGCCATATAATTGATAATAAATGGATTAACACATATTTTGTATATGTATTGTATACTCTATTCTTATAAAAAAATTAAGTTAAAAGAAAATGGTAAGAAAATTATAAAGAAGGTGAAACACATTTATTGTATGGGAACTCTTCATGTAAGTGAGCCTGCACAGTTCAAACCTGTGTTCAAGGGTTAACTATTTCACCTTTCTTAGCTTCTGTTTCCTCATCTGTAAATTGAGATTGATAATACTTAGTTACATAGTTAAGAGGGTTACATAGTTAAGAAGTTAGAAACTTCTTTTTGAGAGAGAGGAAAGAATTTAAGAGCATGCACTGTGGAGCCTGGCAATCCAATTTGAATGCCGGATCCCCACTTAGCATAATTTGGCTTTTTGCGCTTCAATTTCTTCGTCTAAATAAAATAAGGGTATGTGATAGAACCTGCCATATGAGATTGTTAAAAACATTTAGAACAGTATCTGGCACATAGTAAGTGCTCAATAAATGATTATTATAAATAGCCTTACCTGGCGTTTGCACGCTATTATGCCATGTTACATTAATGTTATGATAGCTGAATATTGAAAGGAGGAACAGTAGTGGTGAAAATCCTCTGTATGAAGTTGCTGTTTTTAGGGAATTGGTGAGTTACGTACATAATTTTCTGTACTGTTATGGCTTTAGTTCTATAGAGAAGGTTGGGGCTCCAACAAGAAACCTGGGGCCAGTGTGGAAGGAGACAGGTTTGGATTTAAATCCTAACAGGTAGCTTTTTTCTCTCCTTAAAAAACCTGATGAGTTACTGTGCTTCTAAGTCTTCCCATCTGTAAATATGATAATGCCCTTTGGAGGTTTGATGTGAGGAATTAATGAAGCCTGGTGTGTGAAGTGCCCAGAATGATGGTTGACACATGGTTAGCATGCATGAGTGATTGAGTGATTGCTACTGTTCCCCAGAAAGAGGCTTCTCTAGTAGGTATATAGATAAATTACATCTCTAGGTATGTACAGGATAGAATTGATAGTGGCTCCCAGGGGCAATTAGCACGAAGGTTCTTAGGTAGTGTGCCATGTGTACAATGGTTCTTGGAGAGAATGACTTTATCCTTGTGTTTCCTTTCAGCAATGGTGGTAATTTTCTTTAGAACTTAAGTTTCAATTCTTCTGGACCTTTCTCCCATGTCTCACTTAAACCACATCAGCAAAGCCTACCTGGTTTTTAGCCAGTCTCCAGATTGCTTTGTGAACATTTCCTGCCAGTCACAGGAAGTATTTGAAGTGTTAATTTCCTGGAATTTCAGGGATTGGTCCTAGGCATCCCTTTGTGGGACTCATTTTGCATGTTTGGAACTCCTTTTTGGATGTTTATTTTGAATTTAAATAGATACCACCTAGGAACCGGAGATGTACAAGTGAATGGCTCTTTTCCTGATTTTTAAAAAATTATTTTGCTTAAAGGGATGGCTTATAAGCTGGAGAATTTTGCACATAATTTCTTCTTTCCAGTAATGGGTTGTTTCCTTTGGAGTAAATTTGGCTTTTCTCATAGAAAAATATGAATTTAATGTACCTGAAACTAATAAAGCTTTAAATATTTCTTTGACTAGTGGATAGAAATGTAATAGTCTTCAAGATTTCAGGACATGTTTAATTTATACTTCCAGGCAGGGCTAATTTGTCTAGAATAAATAACCTTGATCTCTTTGGGTTGCATTTGGAAATTATAGTATGTTTATTTATGTTTTACTTTATTTATTTATTTATTCAAAAATATCATTTATTTATTCATGAGAGACACAGGGAGAGAGAGAGGCAGAGACATAGGCAGAGGGAGAAGCAGGCTCCATGTGGGGAGGCTGATGTGGAACTCCATCCTGGGACTCCAGGATCACGCCCGGGGCCAAAGGCAGACGCCCAACCGCTGAGCAACCCAGGCATCCCTATGCTTTACTTTAAAAATAGTTTCTTGGTCAAATTATTAATCATCTAAGAATGTCTCAAAAGATTGTGTGTTAGGATAAGGATAGTTGGAAGAACTGTAAATAAAATGGAAAACCACCTTAATTACCTTCTTTTAACTAGAAACCAGGTTATAAAAGTATTTTATATCTTTAGATGTGGAAAACATTTTGTTTCCGCTTTTGTCAATAAAGTAATATTCTTAGTATTTCTAGAAAAGAGTTGAAATTGAAAGAGATTATGTATATAACAGCATCTTATAAAATGTAGTAACTTAACCTAGAGGAAGGATGCTGCAGAGATTATTTGTAAGCATTAGCTTTCTACAGTTAATCCTCAATTTAACTTGATTTGTCTTAATGTTTTTATCATTCATTTAACGTCAGTGGAATTAAACTGTCAACTGAAGCAGTGTCAATCACAATATTCTCTTAGGAATACACCCCTTGGAGCTCAAGGCTGATTTTGGGGGGGGGGGGGGGAATCTTGGTTAACCATAATATGTTTAACAAGGTTATGTTTTGTTTTAAATCTGGAAAGAATTCCATAGCTTGATGGTAAAGCTAGCTGGTGTGAATTTTAAATTACATAATTGCTACATGTAGCATCTAAACAACTCTTAAGGATCAGTTCAATAGGTCCTCCAATATTTACTTTGTTAGAAATTCTTTTTATAGTGATTTCAGGCTTTAGTTGTGACAAGATTGTCTTTATGATTTTCATAAGGACAAATGTTGGTAAAAGGCAGTAAAGTAAAAACTGGTCAGGCTCTATATTAATGCCATAATGTTGTATAGGAAAAGTATTTCTCTGAAAAAGAAATGTCAGGCTAAATTGATGCATTTCCTTTAGACTTTTTATGGCCTGTATTTATATGCATTTGTTAATTATAAATCTTCCATTTTCAGGGCTTTAACTTACTATTGACAAAGGCATATATCTTGGAATTACAAGGAAATTACTCAAATTATGTGGAATGAAATTAGTTTAGGCTAAGCTTATTGGATACATTAGAAAAAATTTGAGTGAAATGTTACAAGGGTATGTATCATATCATAGGTTATAGCCAGAAAGAAAGTAATAGTGTGGGTCAAAAGCATCAACTTAAGATGGCTGTAACAGGACATCTAATTCAACTTCAATCCCTGCTTTTTTCTTTCTGCTTCAGATAATAGAGAATGTGTGATTGGAATTATTTAATATACCTGTTAATTATAGTTGCTTAATTAGGGCTTTTTGGCTTGACTTTTGATCTTTTCATAAAGGTACTGTCCTGAACAGGATATGCATGTCTTTATCCCTTCTGAAAACACGGAAACATCATTGTAGAAATTTTTTTTTTAATTTATTTTTTATTGGTGTTCAATTTACTAACATACAGAATAACCCCCAGTGCCCGTCACCCATTCACTCCCACCCCCCGCCCTCCTCCCCTTCTACCACCCCTAGTTCGTTTCCCAGAGTTAGCAGTCTTTTCATTGTAGAAATTGTTTTCACTTATTTATTTACTTAAAGAACCCCACAAAATGAGAATAGCAGTAGGATCCTGACACTAAATATATTGGCTACTTCATAGGAAAACTCAGAAATGATAACAGAAGCAGAAATATTTAGAATGTCACGTGTCATAATTTCCTTGAATATTAACTATGAAGTGTTAATTAAAAGCTTTGATTAGGTTGTGAATTTCAGATTTTGGGTTTAAAATTATCTTGATTGTGGGATCTTAAAAAGGATAAAGCATTTCCTAGGGATCATTGATAAAATAAAATTCTGTTCCCTGCCTGAGGGACAGATAAGCTTTAAAACAGGTCCTAAATTTCCTCTTATCTTAAATCAGAGCCTTTCATTTGCAGTATAAATAAATTAGCCTCTTGGTGCTATATATTCATATATGTTGTGAACATATTTTTATGTGCTTTTGCAGTTATTTTGCTAGCTTTTCTTCGACCATCTCTTATAGACTTTCCATGGTGGAATGTTTGCTTTGCCTTCTTTCATCTGGGTTTATATATTGGGAGAGGCAGAAAGGTTAATTGGATCAGACTTTCTTTGGGAATCTCCTCTCTCTTCTTTTTTCTGTTCAGTGTCAATTGTACATTCCCTAAGAGCAGGCAAAAGCCATTCATGGCACAAGTGCCAGAAATAGCATGCAAGCCACTTTTTAAGGCATGCAAACTAATCTCTACTATGTCCTTTTCTTAATGCTTGTCGGGGTTGCTATTTACTGAGAGTTGACATCAGATTGTGAAAGTGTCAGTGATCAGAGGTGCCTGGATGGCTCAGTCATTTAAGAATCTGACTCTTGATTTTGACTCAGGTCATGATCTCAGGTCTTGAGATTGAGCCCTGCATGGGGCTCCATGCTGGGTGAGGAACCTGCTTGGGATTCTCTCCTCTGCCCCTTTCACGCACCCACGTGCTTTCTTTCTCTTTCTCAAAAAAAAAGGAGTGTCAGTGATCAGATGGGGAAGTCCCAATTTCTGTTCCCACTCCAGAGGTAGAGAATGTGTTCTTTGTTGGCCACTGTTTCAGGTCTTCAGCCTCCTACTCTAGACATTGGCATTCAGTTATGATATCCTGATGTATACCCCTCATTACTTTGAGGGACCAATAGAGATTAGTTCTTTCTGATTTTTTTCTGTTCTAGAAAAATGAGGGGAGATGGCTTGTGTCTATATTAGAAGGATGGGAATGGAGAGTGGGGATGGATGAGAGAGACATTTTACTCCTAGGAAAAACCCAGCAGAACTTGGGTAGTAATTAGGTACAGGAAATGAGGGGGAAGGTTGAGTCAGAATGACTATAAGCTTTTAAGCCAGCATAAGTGGGTGAGAGGAGGTACCACTGGCTAGTTGGAGTAGTTAGTTGAGTTGGGGACAGGGCCAAGCAGGGTATGTAGAGGGAGGTTTTAAAATTGAACACCAATAGGGCTAGAAGACCAGGGTTCAAAGTGAGCTCTTGAGGGCAAAGATCCTCAGTTGTCTCTAATTCATTTTGAATAGAATTTGGCATGTAGCTTTTGTCCATTGAATGAAAATACTGGCTTCTTCACTTGAGCATAGTGGTTCTCAACTGGGGTGATTTTGCCCTCCAGGAGATTTGGCAATGTCTGGAGATATCTTAGTTAGAACTAGAGGGATGCTACTGGCATCCAGTGAGAAGAGGCCAGGGATGATGGTAAACATCCTACCATATACAAGACAGTCCCTTCCCACAACAAGGAATTAACTGACCCCAAATGTCAAGGGTTGAGAAACATTGTTCTAACCAAGGGCCAGAAAGTTAACTTCTCTAAACTTTGGTTTCCTCACTTGTAAAGCGATGATGATGACTCTACTTTAGTTTTGTTAGGATTAAATAGGGCAAGGTGTGTAAGTGCCTGGCATGAAAAGGCTACTTAATTTCCCTTACCTTGGTTGATGACTAAGATAGGAAATTATTCTTGTTTTTTGTCTATTAAATAACTTCTAATTTCAAGGCTTCCTAAATTTTTCTGAGATAAGTGGAATGCCTCGGAAAACCTGTAGAAGTTTTTATAATCTTAATGATTCTGTCGTGGTTGCATCACATTACAATTTTGGGTTTTGAGTATTTCATGATTTGTAATTAGCAGTAGGTAAAAATGTTGAAATTTGGATTAAATGTTTTACCTACTAATCAGTGAGGTTAAACTCATAATTTTGCTTGTTGTTAGAACTTTTACTGTTTGAAAGCAATTTTACTGTTCTTTGATATCAAGACTGAAGTGTTGTGAGTTACTTCTTTTGGAATATGCCAGACTTGTCTATAATGCCTTTTCCTTTTTTTATCCATTTACAAAATTTCAAGTAGACTCTTCTCTGAAGTCAGAACTCTTCTTCAGATTTACTTAAGATCTTCATTAGGTGGCTTTTTTTTACTCGTTAAGTATCTTTTTATTCTTTTGTAAAATGTAGATATTACCACCAGCTCTTTCACTTATGCTTGGATCAGGACACATGTATTTTCTTTCTTTTTTTTTTTTTTTTAGGACACATGTATTTTCAATTCTAATACAAGGACCATAACTTTGGAAATGTATTTTAGCCTCACTGTGTTTAATATCTGCTTACATTTATGTAGTTGTGTACCATTCTCATTTTTAAGGATTCTTTGCTGTTCTTTCCTTTTAGGAATAGATTGGTTTAGTCTCCCTATACTTTAATATCCCCATCTATAACATGAGATTAATAGATAAAGATGTTTGAGTTTAGTGAACTATTTATTGGATTCTTACTAGTGTTTCTTTTACTAATAGCAGTGGAATTTTTAAATAACATTCTTCCTGTTTCTCGTATTAAACTAAGATGATTTGAACATACCAATCATTAAATTGTTGGTTAGAAGAATTAAATAACTTGAGGAAAACCACCTAAAATGGAAAATGATGTATAAGTGATAATAGAAAACATTTTGTGGCAGCAAATAAATGCTCATTCAACCTAAACCTGTAGAGTTCAAAGTTGGTAGCTTTTGATGATATAAATTATATCTGACCACACATTGCTTTTAAGGGCTTACATGGTTCTCTGTTGTGCCTATAGACATTTAGGTCAGTTAAGTACAGGGTGTGAAGGATGCTGCATTCATGTCTTTGATTTTGTAAGTGTTTGGTTGCTATAGCCTGTAAAATTAATTAATGAATGAAAATTAACTACTATGTGAAAGGAATGCCATTGGACATATCAAGGAACTAGCAGAAGGAATGAGGGAATCTACCATATTTCTACAGTCGAATTATTAGCTGGTCTAACTTTATTTTTTTTACTCTGGTATTACTAGTAAAATAATTGTTGCTAGCTGAAAACTTTAAAAAATAGTTCCATGTTTAATGCAGGGTGACAACAAAATGGACAGATTTAAAAAAAAGTAGATAATATTATACCTCCTCCCTCATCTTTGTACCAAATTTGTCTCAGGACTTGGAATAATTTCTACAAACTGATACATCGGTGAATGGAGTATTATGTCTACCTTTTAGTAAAAAAAAAATTCTTTCCAGGTGTAATTGCTTAACTGGGGGTAAAGTGTTGTTTAACTTCTAATTATACAAGAAAGATTTGCTTTGCTTTCAGAGGTGTTTTTAAAATCTTAAATTTTTTTTAAAAGATTTTATTTATTTATGAGAGAGAGAGAGAGAGAGAAAGAGAGGCAGGCAGAGACAGGCAGAGGGAGAAGCAGGCTCCATGCAGGGAGCCTGACGTGGGACTCCATCCCAGGTCTCCAGGATCACGCCCTCGGCTGAAGGTGGCGCTAAACCGCTGAGCCACCCAGGTTGCCCAAAATCTTTAAATTTTTTAACTGAAATAATTTTAGACTTATATCAGAGGTGCAAAATTTTTTATAAAGAGCTCTTATAGGGGATCCCTAGGTGGCTCAGCGGTTTGGTGCCTGCCTTCGGTCCAGGCATGATCCTGGAGTCCCGGGATCGAGTCCCACATCGGGCTCCCTGCATGGAGCCTGCTTCTCCCTCTGCCTCCCTCTGTGTGTGTCTATCATGAATAAATAAATAAAATCTTTAAAAAAAAAAAAAAAAAAAAGAGCTCTTATAAAACCTTTTCCCAGTTTCCCTAATGTTAACATCTTATATAATCATAGTATTATGATTAAACCCAAGAAATTCACATTTATAAACTATCCTTTATCTACCCTGGGATCCAATTCTGGATTCCATCTTGCATTTAGTTTGTTTCCTTAGTCTCCTTCCATCTGTTAAATTCTCTGGTCTTTTTTTCATTTTTCATAATCTTGACACTTGAAGAGTACTGGTCAGTTATTTTTCAGAATGTCCCAAATTGGATTTGTCTGATGTTTACTTATGATTAAGATGTCTTAACTGTGATTAAGGTTAAGGTATATGCTAGGTTTCTCCACTGTAAAGTTACTATTTTTTCTTTTCTAATGAAAATAAATGTAATATTTCTTTAGTAATGTAATCATTCCTTTGTAATTAATAATTTTCCTTTTGTGGGGAGATACTTTGAAGCTGCAAGTATCTTCTGTCTCACCATACATTTCACAGGCCAGTTTTTGCATCTATCAGTGGTTCTTCGTGGCTGCTATTACTACTGTGGTTGCTTAATGATGATTTTGTTTCTTTCATCTCTTCTATATTTATTAACTAGATTTTTGTTAAGGAAGAACTGTCCTTTTTTCTTCACTTATTAATTATCCAGTTGTTTATTTACATGCATTTATGGATATTTATTTTACTGTTTGGGGTAAAATTTAATACTTTGTTGCTTAAATCATTCCAACTTTGATTATTGAGAATCCTTTCAAAAGTGCTCCTTTGGCCCTTCTATAATGCCTCTATCATTTTGTGACTTCTAATTTACTCTCTGGCAACACAAGATGTGCATCTCTGTTTTTCCCTCTTTATAGCAGCCACATACACAATCAGTCCGTTCTCTAAGGAAGGCATCATGTTCATTTTATTGGAGAATAGTATCTGGAAACCAAGATCTGTGTGTTATCTGTGCACAGTACAATCGGGTTGCCACTGTTTCTCTTTGTAGTTAGAGTTAGCAAATAGATATATGGTAATATACATGGACGTATTTTTATTTCCTTATCTATCCATCTATATAAACTGAAAACCATGACCTCAGGGTTCATTGTAGATTTTCTGCCACTTTGTCATTTCCCCTGTTACTTCCTTTTTCAAAGGTGAGAAACTTGGTTCTTATCCACAGTATATTATTTACTTATCTGTTCAATCCTAGTACACAACACACAGACACAAAAGTAGTTTCAGAATTGCTAACCTATTTCCCTGTGAGAGACACATTTAAAAACTAAAATATATTTGTCTTTAGCTTTACCAGTACACAGTCAAAATCTGTTTTCCAAAGTTACTTAGTACTTTGTTTTCCTTATTTTGGTATGGTTATGTTATTCATTGATAATGAAATTAGGTATTATCTGTTTATATTTTATTTTAGCATCTTCCCACATCATGTTTTAGTTTCTTAAATCTTTTTGAAGTAAATGGTGACCTATCCCTCCCATTTTTCTGTAGTGAAGATCTGTTTTTAAAAGGATTAGATTTGCTTAGATATAGGTACAGCTATAATTGTTTGGGCTGATAGCAGTTCACTTGAAAGGAGCTGTGTTCTGGTGATTATTCTCTTGGGCTTGCTCACTTGGTTCCTTAGTTACAACTTTCTACATTTTCTCCGCTTGGGAATTTATTCTATGTTCCCACAAGTGTTTGAAATCAGTCTTCAACTAAATCTTTGTTCTGGATGCATGGTTTTAGACCCAAAGTCAGCTAGAGGCTGGGGTAAATTAAATTATTTTGCAGATCCTGTCATTTATTGGTTTTTATCTTTATTTTTATTGTTTTTAAAGATTTATTTATTTGAGAGGGAGAGAGAGAAAACACATGCTCATGAGCAGGGGGCAGGGCAGAGGGAGAAGCAGACTCTCCACTAAGCAGGGAACCAGACAAGAGGCTGGATCCCAGAACCTTGGGATCATGACATATCCCAAGCTGAAGGCAGAGGCTTAACCAACTGAGCCACCCAGGCGCCTCATTTGGTTTTTATTTTTGAGGTATAATTCACATACCATAAAATTTGCCATTTTAAAGTACATAGTTAAGTGGATTTTAGTATATTCACAAAGTTTTGGGTTAATCTAATTCCAGAACACTTCCATCACTTGCAAAAGAAATCCCTTACCCATTAGCAAACACTTTCTGTTCTCTTTTCCTCAGCTCTTGCCAACTACAACTCTACTTTTTGTCTCTATTTTTTGCCTGTTCTAGATATTTCATATAAATGAATATGTGAACTTCTTTATCTGACTTCTTTCACTTCAGCATGTTTTCAGTATTCAGCCATTTATAGAATGTATCATTTCATTATTTTTTTGGTTTAATAATATTTCAGAGTATGGATTTACCACATTTCGTTCATCGATCAGTTGATGGATATTAAGTTGTTTCTACTTTTTGGTTATTGTGAATAATACTGCTGTGAATATTCATATGCGAGTGTGTAAAAATATGTTTTCAGTTCTTTTGGATGTATACTTATAGTGGAAGTGCTAGGTTATAAGGTAATTCCATATTTAATTTATTGAGGAACCCCCAAAGAAGTTGCACCATTTTTCATTCCCACCAGTAATTTGTGAAGGTTCCAATTAATTTCTCTACATCCTTTTCAACATTGTTTTTTTTCTTTTTTTTTTTAATAGCTATTCTGAAAGTATGAAATTGTGTCATGTTCTTTTTTTTATTTTTTTAAAGATTTATTTCTTTATTCATGAGAGACAGAGAGAGGGGCAGAGACATAGGCAGAGGGAGAAGCAGTCTCCCCATGGGGAGTCCAATGTGAGACTTGATCCCAGGACCCCAGTATCACCACCCAAGCTGAAGGCAGACGCTCAACCACTGAG
Source organism: Canis lupus baileyi (assembly GCF_048164855.1). Lineage (NCBI taxonomy): Eukaryota > Metazoa > Chordata > Mammalia > Carnivora > Canidae > Canis > Canis lupus. The sequence continues at coordinate 24,497,046 of NC_132859.1, read as the reverse complement.
CCACCCAGGCATCCCCGTGTTCTAATTTTGATTTGTGTTTTTCTAATGATTGATGATGTCAAGCATCTTTCCATGTGCTTATTGGTCACTTACACATCTTTGGAGAAATAATCAATGAAACCCTTGTCCCTTTTGTAATTTTGTTACTTGCTCTTTTATTATTGAATTATGAGATTCTATTCATATTCAGGGTACTGGATAGGAAGATCTCTTTTTTTCAAAAAAAAGTTATTTATTTATTTATTATTATTTTTTTAAAGTGTTATTTATTTAAGTAATTTCACCCATGTAGGTCTCAAACTTATGACCCTGATATCAAAAGTTGTACACTTCACCGCCTGAGCAGCCAAACACCCCCTGGATAGGAATGTATCTTATACTGGTACTTGCACAAGCATACAAAGAGATTTGTGCGTGGGTGTTCACTACAGTGTTTATTTTTTTATTTTATTTTATTTTTTTTACAGTGTTTATAATACCCTTAATCAGACATATGATTTGCAGATATTTCTCTCATTCTATAGGTTGACTTTTCGTGTTCTTTTTTCTTTTTTCAGTTTTAATTGTCTTTTTTTTTCTTAATGGTGTCTTTTGTAGTACAGACTTAAAATTTCGATGAAGTCCGGTTTGTCTTTTTTTTTCTTTTGTTGTTTGTGCTTTAGATGTTATATTTAAGAACCACTGCCTGATTCATGGTGACAAAGATCTATGTTGTTTCCTAAGAATTTTACAGTTTAGCTTTCACACTTGATCCACCTTGGGTTAGTATTTATATATGGTATGAGATGATGGTCCAGTTTTCTTGTTTTGCATGAAATATCCAAGTATTCCAACACCATTACTCCAGTGAATTGTGTTGGAACTCTTGTTAAAAATCAGTTGACCATTGGGGCACCTAGGTGACTCAGTGGTTGAGGGTCTGCCTTTGGCTCAGGCTGTGATCCCCGGGTCCTGGGATTGAGGCCCACATCAGGCTCCCTGGGGGGAAGCCTGCTTCTCTCTCTCTGCCTTTATCTCTGCTTCTCTCTCTCTGTGTGAATAAATAAATAAAATCTCAAAAAAGAAATTAATTGACATTGATGTATGAATTTGTTTCTAGACTCTCAATTCTGTTCCATTGATCTATATATCCTGATGCCATTACCACCCTGACTAACTAGCTTTTATAGTAAGTTTTGAAACTGGGGAGTATGAGTCCACCACCTTTGTCCTTTTTCAAGATATTTTTGTTTATTCTGAGTCCCTTGCATTTTCATATGAATTTTGGAATCGGTTTGCTTATTTCCTTAAAAAAAAAAAAGCGATTGGAATTTTCATAGACAATGCATTGAAATAATTGTATTTTGAGGATGTACTATTTCTATATAGGTACAAACATAAGATCTTTTTGAATGTTTGGGTGTCAGTTTATTCTAGGCAATGTACAAAATGGCTTTAAAAGTTGAAATATTCTTATTTTATTACTCCCTTCTTCGTCCTCTTTCTCCGAGAATAACTTAGTGGGGGAAAAGATATATTATTCAATAAATGGTATAGGGACATTTAGCTGACTTTTAGGAAGAAAGGTAAAGCTGGAGGAGAAAGGCTTTAAGAAAAACTAGCATGGAATAAAATCTCAAAATCATAAAAAATTGAAAATACATGGTCATGTAAAATTTTAAAAAGTAAAAAATAGATGCAAACCAATGGTAAAAACACTTGAACAAATGACAAAGGGTCTTTATATCTATAAGAAATCGGCAATTACTTGTAGGGGAAAATAGCCAGGGAAGAGGACATGAACAGGTGTTTCACAGAAAAGGTTGCAGATGGTCAAAGGATATATGAAAAGGTACTTGACCTCAGTAATGAACAAATGTGAATTTAAATAACTATTTTCTGCTTATCAAATTGGCGAAGATTTAACAATGTGATGATGCTTACTTCTGGCTAGATTGCAGGGAAAATAGAAGCTCCTGGTTGTTGTTGGAAGTTCATTTGACGCAGTCTTTTTGGAGAACGATTTAGCAAAATCTATCAGAATAAAAAATACATTCAGCAGTTCTATGTGCAGGAATGTATTTTGTACCTATACTTGCAAGAGCATACAAAGACATATGTACAAAGATACTTATTACAGCAACATTTTAGAAACAAAAGATGAGAATAACTCAAATGTCTGTCATCAAGAGAGCTAGTTAAATAGAGAGGTATTACCATATAATGAAATGTTCTGTGAGCCATTAAAAAATAAATGAGGCCCCTGATTTCAAACTAATTCAAAACTGTATTAATCAGAACAGTATGATACTGGTATGAAAACAGACACAGATCGATGGAATAGAAAAGAGAGTCCAGAAATAAACACACGCTTAAATATAGTCAATTGATCTATAACAAAAGAGGCAAGAATATGCAGTAGGGAAAAGACAGTCTTTTCAATAAATTATGTTGGGAAAACTGGGCAGCTAACCCTAACCCTACAAAAGAATGAAACTAGACCACTATCTCATACCATATACAAAAATAAATTCAAATGGATTGAAGACTTGAATGTAAAACCTGAAACCATAGAACTCTTAGAAGAAAACTTAGGGAGCAAGCTCTTTGATATTGGTCATAGTGTTTTTTAGACTAATCCCCTCAGATAAGGGTAACAAAAGCTAAAGTAAACGTGGTGTTATATAAACTAAAAAGCTTTTGCACAGTAAAGGAGACGAACAAAACAAAAAGGCAAGCTACTAAATAGGAGAAGAAACATGCAAATCATACTTCCAATAGGAGTTAATATCCAAAATATATAAATAGCTTATCAACCTAATATCAAAAAAAAAAAAAACAAAAAAAAACAACAACCTGAGTACTGTCAGAAAGGACGAATACCTACCATTTGCTTCTAAATAAGTCAATATGAGAAGGCTAAACTGCACATGGTTTCCCTCAGGTGGAATGTAAGAAATAGTGAAAGAGGCTATAAGGGAAAGGAGGGAAACTGAGTGGGGAAAAATTAGAGAGGAAGACAAACCATGAGAGACACCTAACTCTGGAAAACAAAGGTTGTGGAAGGAGAGGAGGGTGGGAGAGATGGGGTGACTGGATAGTGGTCACTAAGGAGGGCACTTGATGGGATGAGCACTGAGTGTTATACTATATGTTGGCAAATTGAATTTTCTTAAAAAAGAAAAAAACCCCCACAACCTGATTAGAAAATAGGCAGAGGACATGAAGAAACATTTTCTGAAGAAGAGGTACAGATGGCCAACAGGCACATGAAAAGATGCTCAGTATCACTAATCATCAGAGAAATGCAAATCAAAACCACAGTGAGTTATCACTTCACACTTAGATGTGAGATCACTAAGATCACTTAGATTGGCTATTATCAGACACAAAAAAATAAATGTTAGCAAGGATATGAAGAAAAGGGAACCCTCATAAACTGCTGGTGGAAATGTAAAGTGATGTAGCTACTATGGAAAATACTATGGAGGTTCCACAGAAAATTAAAAATAAAACTACCATGTGACCCAGCAATTCACTTATGGGTGTTTGAAGAAAATGAAAACAATAATTCAAAGAGATAGACACACCCCTTGTTCATTTACAGTAGTGAAAATATGGAAGCAACCACAATGTCCATCAGTTGATCAGGGGATAGAGTGTGTGTGGTTAGCATAGAGAATACAGCAGAGAATACAGTCAATAATATTTTAGTAACTTCATATGGTGACAAGACATCATTGGGATCAATTTCTTACTGTATAAAAATATCAAATCACCTGAAACTAATAGAATATTGTATGTTAGTTACACTCCAATAAAAAAAAATGAAGCAGATCAGTATGTGTGGTGAAATAGAATGAGGTACAAGATGTATTGAGTGAAAAAAAAAAAAACAAGTTGTAGTTATGCAGTCCTATTTTGTGATTAAAAATAAAACAGGACACCAAAAGTTGGAACATACCTGTACAAAATAGCTAGCAGTATATACAGAAACAGCTAACAGATTACTTCTGGGCAGTTGAACTGGGGGGATGGACTTATTACAATAAACCCTTATTACTTGACTCTAAAAGCAATGAGCAGGATTACATTTTTTAAAAATTGAAAATGGCAAAAAAAATTGAAAATGACTTAGTGTAATTAAAAAATACAGTATTTAGGAATAAGAGATTTGTTTTTTTTCCTGTCAAGGTGAGTATTGTATGGTTTCTGTTGGTCTCCAGAGGTAAATGCATTTTTAAAATATGTATTGCTCTAGTGAAAGTGGGTTAGAATTAGCTCTTGGGTACAAATGTTTAGTAGCATTTAGTATGTTCTCTTTTGTTTCCAAACATTTATAGGTATGGAAGAGAAATATGATTTATGATTGTGATTTGGGATTGTGTTTTGTCAAATGAGGAATATTTGAGTGCTTGTCTACACTGGAGCCTGATTATGTTCTGGAACTTCAGTTCGGTGTGGAAGGTAATCATTTTAGAGACAGTGGTTGTTTTATTCATTGTCAGAAACTTTAGTACTGTGGCAGTAAAGAAGCAGTGGTATCACTCTGCACTCTGCCAAACCATTTCTAAAATATTAGAGTTCAAGGGAACCAACTTCCTACTCTATATAAAAATCACCAATATTGTCTCCTAGTGAAGTTTTTGGTGATTGGAAACTATACTTTTGTATTTTGACACTGGTAGTGTCCTTAACCTAGGCAGACTATTGTTTCTTTCTTTCTTTTTTTTTTTTTTGTCTCAAAGATTCTATTTATTTATTCCTGAGACACACACGGAGAGAGAAAGAGAGAGAGAGGCAGAGACACAGGGAGAGGGAGAAGCAGGCTCCATGCAGGGAGCCCGACATGGGACTCGATCCTGGATCTCTAGGATCACGCCCTTGCTGAAGGCGGCACCCAGACCATTGCTTCTTATAACAGTCCTTAAAATATTTGAAGCTGACTCATATCCTTTATTTACTTAGAAACTTAGTGCAATACAATTAATGGTCATGTATTGCCCTTCATAATTTTCTTCCCTAGACCAAGCAGTCCTCACTTATTACAACAATTTGTATAAGTTCTTATTTCCAGAAATGTCACCATATAAGTTACACCTTAGCAGGCCCTAGTAGTGTTCTAATGTGAATATAGAATTCTCAAAGTGTAGTTGGTTCATATAGTACTCTGGGGCCATTACTCACTTGGTCTAAAAGCTATACTTCTTTTTTTTATTTTTATTTATTTTTAATTTTTATTTATTTATGATAGTCACAGAGAGAGAGAGAGAGAGAGAGAGAGAGAGAGGCAGAGACACAGGCAGAAGAAGAAGCAGGCTCCATGCACCGGGAGCCCGATGTGGGATTCGATCCCGGGTCTCCAGGATCGCGCCCTGGGCCAAAGGCAGGCGCCAAACCGCTGCGCCACCTAGGGATCCCAAAGCTACACTTCTAATAATTCAGTTTAAGATGTTGCTTATCTTTTTAGTAATAGGATTGCACTGAGAATAATTGTACAGTTCTTTAAGTGGTGTATGAGGTCATACCAACATATATAATTTTCTAAATTGTTATTCTAGAGTCATCATCTGGTACTTTTGGTAGTTGTATTATGAGTTTTGGTTTTTACATCTATCTCTAATAAAGTATATATATGCTTTTGTAACTGTGAAGACAGTGGTATATTACCTGTACTCATTGAGCTCATTTGAATTATGAAGCAAGGTTGCTACCCTTTTTCAGCTTTAAGTTGATGTCATCTTGGATAAGCATGCTACTTAAGTATTTGAGTTTATGATAAAATATTAAACAGGATAGAGCCTAGTGGCACATGTGTACTGAATTATTATTAATATTGTTGGTTCACCTAGCCAGAGATCTACCTGTGTGTTTAATTTAGCCTTTGTGGTTTTATCTGTGGCATGTGACAGAATTTGTAGGATGTTTTGTTGGTGTTAGAAGATTGTAGAGTCTTAGTATTCTAACCTTGTGAGAAATTCTTAGACATAGACTGGTTTTAAATGGTTTTCTCCTTTTCACAATTTCCAAGAATCTTCTGCAGTATCTTAAGATTTGGGGGGTGGCGAGGGGAGGGTGATGAGAGTGAGAAGCTTCTTTGCACCAAGTTGTTTTTGATTAAAAAGAAGCTTTTAGTTTTTTTTTTTTATTTTTTTTTTATTTTTTTTTTATTTTTATTTTTATTTTTTTAGTTTTTTTTTTTAGTTTTTTTTTAGTTTTTTTTTTTTTTTTTTTTTTTTTTTAACCCAGCTTTACTGAGGTACACATTCAGAGACCATATAGTTCCTGAATTTAAGGCATACAATTCAGTGGTTTTTGGTATTTTACATTATTATTTTTTAAGAATAATAAAATATATGGAATATAAAATTACCCTTTTAACCACTTTTAAGTATACAATTCAGTGCCCTTAAGTACATTCACAGTGTTATACAGTCATCACCAGTGTGTATGTCCACAACTTTTCTATCATCCCATCTGAAACTTTGTACCATTAAATACTAACTGCTCATTCTCCAGTTTTCCCAGCTCCTGGTAACTTCTATTCTATTTTCTCTTTCTGAATTTGCCTATTCTAAGCTCATCATATATGTGGAATCATACAAATACACTGTGACTAGCTTATTTCACTTAGTATAGTGTCATCAAAGTTCATCTGTTTTGTAACATACTGATTTCTTTCCTTTTTTTAAGGCTGGCTGATAAGTAGGGACTTCTGTCATTTTGCTATGCTATATCCCTTATTTTCAGCATTAATTGCCTTTTGTGTTGAGTTGGTTTTTTGTAGTGAAATTCTTAAGGTCTTACCTAATTTTCTCTGTGGTTGTCATGAGGATTGCATTTAATAACCTAAAGTTGTAATGCTTTAATTTGAATTTATATTAATTTCACTTCATAAGCTTACAAATTCAGCTCCTTTATATCTCCACTCTCTTTTCAATTGATGTCCCCAGATTACATTTTATGCAATGTATGTCCAAAAACGTAATTTAAAAAATATACAAGCGTCTTAAGTCATGAAGGATACAAAATGTGGAGTTATAAAGGTTACAATAATACTATTTTTTAGACTATTGTTTTTTTTTTAATTTTTAGTCTCTTAAATCATGTAGAAAACAAAAAATGGAATTATAAACCAGAGTTACAATAGTGCTAGTTTTTATAATTGCCTATGTATTTACCTTTACTGAAATTTTTATTTCTTCAAGTTACTGTATAGTGTCATTTTATTTCAGTTTGCAGGTCTTTCTTTAGCATTTCTTGCAGGGCAGGTCTAGTGGTAATTAACTTTCTCAACTTTTGTTTATCTGTAAGTGTCTTAATTTCTCCCTCAATTTTGTTAATTACAGGGTTTTTGATCTTTTCTTAGTTTCTTTCTTTCTTGTTGGTCCACTGCTTTCTGGCCTCAAGTTTCTGATGAGAAATCTGATTATCTTACTGTTATTTCTTGTATATGACAAGTAACTTCTCTTGCTGCATTCAAGATTTTCTATTTGCCTTTGGTTTTTGCATATAACGTGTCTCTGGATGGCTCTCTGAGTTCATTGTACTTGGAGTTCCTTGAACTTCTTAGATGTTTATATTTGTGTTTCATCAAATTTGGGAAGTGTTGGGCTATTATATTTTAAGATATTCTTTCTGTCCCTTTCTCTATTCACCTTCTAGGACTCCCATAATGGTCTGTATTGGTCTTCTTGATGATGTCCCTCAGGTCCCTTATGCTCTGTTCACTTTTCTTCAATCTTTATTCTTCCTGTTTCTCAGATTTTAAATTTCTGTTGTCATATTTTCAAGGTTACTGTTTCTTTCTTCTTCATGCTCAAATCAGTCTTCGAATCCCTCTAGTGAATTTTTTATTTCAGTTATTGTATTTCTCAACTTCAGAATTTGTTTCTGGTTTCTTTTTAGGTTTTATATCTCCTTATTGTTCATACATTGTTTTCTTGACTTGTCCATGTCTTCAGTTTTTTAAGTATCTTTAAGATCATTGTTTTAAGTCTTTGTTTAATAGGTCCACCATCGGGTACTTTTTAGGGACAGTTTCTGTTTGTTTTTTCCTTTGAATATACCATACTTTTGTTTCTTTGTATGTCTTGTGATTTTTTTTTTGTTGTTGAAAACCTGGACTAGCGACTCTACTAATGTAGTAACTCTGGAAATCAGATTCTGCTTCCTCTTCCACATTTTGTTTTGTTTTGTTTGTTTGTGTTTTGGGTATTTTTATGCCAATTATCAGCCTGAGGTGTACATTTAAGATCTTCTCAGGTCTTTTCTGAGCCTATGCATTTCCTTGGGCATTCACAGTGACTTTTATTTATTTTTTATTTTTTATTTGTTTAAAGATTTTATTTATTATTTATTCAGAGACATAGAGAGAGAGAGAGAGACAGAGAGACAGAGAGAGAGTGGCAGAGACACAGGCAGAGGGAGAAGCAGGCTCCATGCCGGGAGCCCGACGTGGGACTTGATCCTGGGACTCCAGGATCGCGCCCTGGGCCAAAGGCAGGCACTAAACCGCGGAGCCACCCAGGGATCCCCCACAGTGACTTTTATATACGCGGTTGCTTTTTTTTTTGTCTTTTTTAAAAGATATTATTTATTTATTCATGAGAGACAGAAAGAGAGAAAGAGACACAGGCAGAGGAAGAAGCAGGCTCCATGCAGTGAACCTGATGGGGGATTTGATCCCAGGTCTCCAGGATCATGCCCTGGACTGAAGGCGGCGCTAAACTGCTGAGCCACCTGGGCTGCCCTGTGTGGTTGCTTTTAAGTGTCCTGATCTTTAGCATCTTGCTCTCAGAAAGGGAAAGGAGAAAAATGAATGGGGGAAAAGAATAGTTGCTGGTCCTTTAAATCCTCTGAAATTCACTCCAGCTGGAGAGGGAGAGGTTTACAACTATAGAGAGGTGGAAGGACAATTGCTGGCCACGTTTTTTTGCAGTCTTTTAGCCTCTGTGATCAAAATTAGCGATCAGGGATCATAGCACAGAGTTTCCATTATTTGGAAGACGGGTGCTTTTTGCTCACCCTGGCTTCCCTAAGTTATGTGCAAGCTCTCCAGGAATACATTCATAGCTGACCATATGCCAGGAGTTGGGGTGTGTGTGTGTGTGTGTGTGTGTGTGTAAGGGTGTAGGATGAATACCTGCCTGCTATTGTGCAAGAGCTGAAATGAACTGAAACTAATTTCAGTTTACCATTCAAGTTTTCTGGAAGTTGTGAGCCTTTCATGGATTCTGGTATTCTAAAATAGTTACATCAGAGAGATTTTGCCAGCATAATGGTTATCTAGGTGTGGAGATAGATACCTGGTGGTTTCCTATTCCATCATTCATCTTCCCAGAATCCCTGTTTTGTTTTGTTTTGTTTTATTTTATTTTATTTATTTTTTAAACTTTATTTATTCAGAGAGACACAGAGAGAGAGAGAGAGGCAGAGATACAGGCAGAGGGAGAAGCAGGCTCCACGCAGAGAGCCTGACGTGGCACTCGATCCAGGGTCTCCAGGATCACGCCCTGGGCTGCAGGCGGCGCTAAACCGCTGCGCCACCGGGGCTGCCCCCTGTTGTTCAATTTTAAATCTGGTTTCACCATAGTAAAATCAGTCCTTTAAAGTTGATTTACTTTGGAATTTGTGGGTTATCTGATTAATTTAAATATAATGCAGTTATTAAGAAAGAGGCCCTTAGGGGCGGCTGGCTGGCTCAGTTAGTGGAGCATGTGACTGTTGATCTTGGGGTCATGAGCTTTATATTGAGCTTACTTTAAAGAAAACAATGAAGGTTTTAAGTTGGACAGTGGTTTAGTTCCTGGCTATACCCTTTACCAGTTTTGTTACTGTCTTTTTGTCTTGGGCAAATTACTTCTGTAGCCTTTAATTTTCTTGCTTACAAAATAGGAAAAATAATGCCCCTTTCAGAGTTTTCTAAGGATCGCATGAAATAATAGATGTATTTAGCATCACCCTGGTCCTTAGCAAGCAAGAAGTATAAATCTCCATTTCTTCCTCTTGCTCCTACTAATAGTCCTTTTCCTGTTATACCTCCTGAAGCTACTACTGTGGTAACATACACGAGTAAGTATGTGGATTCCAGAGCTTTAGACATTTTTTTTAAACTCAAAAGTTTCAAAATAACAAAAACACCATTTTTCTTGTGGATCTTTTAAAAACAAATAGCTCATCTTTTTAAATGAAAGTGCTCCATGAAAGTTTCATAGCTAGATATTTTTGTTCTTTGCAATTCAGGGCTAAAGCCATGTAATTTTACAACTAAAAATCTATTCAAATTACTGATTCATGCCAAACTATTTTTGGCCACTTTGAGTATCTTTGATGTAACTTAAAAATATTAGAGATTGACACAGGAATTAAAAATATGCATGTGAGTTACTAAAAGTGATATAAATTACATGTTATACAGATGGATACTGAGGAATAAGTAGCTTGCTGGACTAAGTGATTTTTGATTGCCCTTTTCCCTTCCACTGCTCTTCTCTCTCTCTCTCTCTCTCTTTTTTTTTTAGTTTTTATTTATTGTTTTGTTTTAGAGAGAGAGAGTGCATGAGTGAGTGGGCGGGAAGGATAGAGGGGGAGAGAGAGGGACAAGTAGACTCAGTGGGGGAGTGGGAGCGCCAAACATGGGGCCTTGATCTCAGGACCCTGAGATCGTGACCTGAGCTAAAATCAAGAGTCTGACACTTAATAGTTTGAACCACTCAAGTGCCCCACCACCTCTCTTCTTCATGAGAACATATATCGCAATAGAAAGAAGCCCAATTATTCATGGGCAAGTATCAGAACCATACAAGTATTTTGCAGTTATTTTGCAGAGCAAATAGAGAATATATGTTTAAGTGTATACATTGAGTGAAATCAGTTGGATCATTGTATCTTCCTTTGACTCATTAGTTACTTTGGATGACAGAGGGTTTTTTCCCCTGAGTAGAGATTAGGAAAGAAGAGATTTAATTATGAATTTATTGGAATTAATTCTTATATGTTCTTAATTAATTTTTAATTGTATGAATGTACATTTTTTTTGTTTAGTTACATAGTGTTAGTTGAAAAAGTTAAGAAAGAAATCTGTTAGCTTAGTTATTCACTTATCCTTTTAGCAGTTATCAAGAACCAAATATGTGCCAGACATGACCAGTCCTGGTTTGTGGAACCCTCAGTTCTTGTAGCCATTGAATTTACAGTAGTGTTAGCAGAGGGAAAAGACATGTCTGGAAAAGCTATGATTGCTACTTGGGTAACTAGGGGGTGGGTAGCTAATGCAGAGTTGTGGGAAAATGTCACAAAAAGATTCATTAGTCTGGATAAGGCCTGAAAGATTGCTAAGGTATGGAGTATGTGGATTGGACCTGGTCCCTCTTTTCTGTAGAGATTTTCTGCAGGCATTTGAGGCAGTGGGACCAAGTAGTAGATATTTTCCCACATAGGCAATGGTGTGGTTTTGGGTGTGAGTGTTTGAAGTGAGGTAGGAACTATGATTTTTTGGGGGGCAAGGTTCAGAATGTGATTTTTTTTTTTGATAAAGATTTTATTTATTTATTCATGGGGGGGGGGTGGGCAAAGAGACATAGGCAGAGGGAGAAGCAGGCTCCATGCAGGGAGCCTGATGTGGGACTCGATCCCAGGACTGGAGGATCAGGCCCTGAGCCAAAGGCAGACGCTCAACTGCTGAGCCACCCAGGCATCCCAGAATGTGATTGTTTAGTAGAGTTTATGGAGCTTGAATTTCTGTTTTTCTTTTTTTTTTCTTTGTTTTTTGAAACCATCGTGTATTACTTTGTAATACTAGTTTCTTTTGGTTTAGAAATGAAACAACTGGTACCATTGCAGGCAGTGCAGCTTAAGTTACCTGACTAGTGAAGTGCAAACCTGTCTGAATCTATGATGTCCAAGCTTTCTGTGTAATTTAACCCCTCAGTTTTCTTTCTTTTTATTATCTCTGTACCAAAGTGGTGCTTTCTTGCCTGTCCTACTTATTCATGTTGAGGATTTTTTTTTAAGGTTTTTATTTATTCGTTATTTGAGACAGTGTGCATGCACAGTGGAGGGGGCAGGCAGAAGGAGGGGGAGAAGCAGACTCCCCACTGAGCAGACCCTCCCCACCCCCCATTAGGGCAATCCCAGGGCCCAGAGAACATGGCCTGAGCTGACTGCAGACACTTAACCATCTGAGCCACCCAGGTGTCCCGAGGATTGGTTTTTGTAAACGTGGTTTTTGTTGGTATGTACTGATTCGGAATTCATTTCCCCCATTGTGTCTTTGGAAGCAACTAAGCTCTGGTTAGTAGAAACAAAGTATTGAGTAGTGGATTCTACAGAAAATAAAACTAGTGAAGGGCATTTTTTTTAAGACTACAGATTAAAAATGGAGCTCCTTTGGATTGGTTTGTTCATTTTATGTAAGACTTTGGTCTTAATTTAGATTACAGATCGGTTACAAGTGTATTCAACAGACAACAGTTGGGAATAAATGCCAGAGTCTGTTTCTAAATCTTGCTTAAAGAGTATTGTGTGCTGAAAATTATAATGGAAGTATTTGACTTGAACATTTTTTTAAAATCTAAAAGTTTGGATCAGATGGGTGAAATTTAACAAGAGAACGTATATGATTGATTTTTGTCTTTTATTGTGTTCTTGGGGAAAAAAGTACAAATATTTTAAGACACTTTGAGGACTTTACTCATGAAGAAGTGTGTAGGTTGAAGTTATTTTTTTTAAGGTTGAAGTTTTTTTAAGGTTGGAGGTAATGTGGCAAATAGAGATTTACTTAGAAAGGGTCAGTGATCCGTTCTTTTTTTTTTTTTTTTTTTTTTTCAGTGATCCCATTCTTTACCCCTTGCTATCATAATGGGATAAGAAATGGGGTGCCTGGGGTGGCTCAGTCAGTTAAGTGTCTGCCTTTGGCTCAGGTCATGATTACAGGGTCCATTGGTCTCCCTGCTCAGTGGAGAGTCTGCTTCTCCCTCTTCCTTGTACCTTCCTCCCCACTCATACCTTCTCTCTCTCAATAAATAAAATCTTAAAAAAAAAAAAAAAAAAAAGAAACGAACTGTATTTGTCAAAGAAAGCGGGGAAGAACGAAAGAGAATTCTGTCAAGAGGGGTGGAGGAGTCCTAGAAGGGTGACAGAGGGCTATCCACATTGATGCCAAAGTTAAACATTGACTGAATGGCGCAGAAAAAAGTTCAGTTGTCCTCTGTAAAACATTATTGAATGTATGATGAACTAGATAGAAAAGAAGGTTGTTAGAATTGTGGTTGTCATATTTGTATTATTTTTATTTTAAGAAAGTCATTAGCATTCTGGTAAGCATGAATTAGATAAGTGTGGGAAATAAAAATGTCTATTTTGGGAAAGGGAGAAAGTTATATGTAGGGCAAAAAAAAAAAAAGCTCAGATTGAGAGAATAGATTTAAAATACTAAATTGAAAAGATTAGTGCTAGGGGAGGAAATACTGGGACTTTGATAGAAACCACTGTTTCTACGAAATATTTGTAAAGTGAAATTCATTAGAAGCCTAAGTAGATTAGTAGTACCCAGAGGCTAGGAATAAGGGGGAAATGGGAAGTTACTGCCTTTATTTTGGAGAACGACCTTTCCTTCGCATTTCTGTTCAGATCTAGGAAGGAATGAAGAATGAACCCTTATCTTTTGGATTTTAGATACCTGAGGATGTCAGAGTAACCATAGTATATGAATTCTGCGTTACAAGTTTCATCTCCAGGGAGTCATAACCAGTCCTACCAACAGTCTCTGTGGTATGCATAGTGGTGACCCTGACTTTAAATTATTTGTTAATAATGTATACTAGAGTAGTAAACTAGATTCAGTTGGTTAACTTAAATGTTACAACCCAGTTTTTAAAATTGGAAGGCGTGGCTCCAAAATGCAATTTTTTTTTTAAGTGTTACAGTTCAGTGGCATCAATTACATTCACAGTGTTTTGCAAAACTTTTTCATCACTCTAAGCAAGAAAATGTTCCCATTGAGCAGTAACTTCCCATTTCCCCCTTATTCCTAGCCTCTGGGTACTACTAATCTACTTAGGCTTCTAATGAATTTCACTTTACAAATATTTCATGTAAGTGAAATCATATGGTTTTTGTCCTTTTGTTTCTGGCTTATTTCACTTAGCATAATGTTTTCAAGATTTATCCATATTCTATATGTATTAGAACTTCATTTCTTTTTTATGGTGGAATAATAATCCATTGTATGTATATACCACATTTTGTTTATTCATTTATCTTTGGGTAGACACTTGAGTTTCCACCTTCTGGCTCTGGTCAGTAAATAATACTGCAATGAACATCAGCATAGGAAATATCTGTGATACGTTGCAGATATTTACTCCTACCCTGTCAGCTGTCCTGACTATGTTTTTTGGCCTGCAAAAAAATTTCATTTTTTGGTAATAAAATGTATCAATCCTTTCTCTTAGTGTCCCTGTATTTTGAGTTATTTCTGAAGGCTTAAAATTACCATGTTATAAAAGCCATAAGGCCCAGTTGCATGAATTGTCTGTTACTTAATAGTTAAGGATGGACTGACTAAATATTACACAAGGTAAAACTCAAAAATTAACTGCCAAACTTAACAATACAGAATCTTTAAGGAGAGAAGCAGTATGTCCTAGCTATAACTATAAAATTCAATGATGTGCCCCACTTCACAATATATACTAACATTAACTCAAAATGGGTCAGCCACCTAAATATAAGAGCTAGAACCATAAAACTCTTAAAAAAACACTCAGAAATTGGGACACCTGGGTGACTCAGTTGGTTAAATGTCCAACTCTTGATTTTGGCTCGGGTCATGAGATTGAACCCCTTGTCAGGCTCTGTGCTCAGTAGAGAGTCTGATTTGGGATTTTTTTGTCTCTGTCTCTCTCTCTCAAATAAATCTTAAAAAGAAAAAAAACAAAACCTTAGGAATAAATCTTCATGACCTTGGATTCTTGGCAATGGATTATTAAGAATGACACCAAAAACAGAAGTAAAAAAGGAAAAATAAAGTGGACTTCATCAAACTTAAAAAAATTAATGCATCAGAAAACATTATGAAGAGTATAAAGTACAGCAACCTGATAGAAAAAATGATCAGAAAAAAAAAAAAAAAAGAAAAAATGATCAGAATACATAAAGGGATAATTCCTCTTGAAACCTAAAATAACCCCTAAACATGAGATGATTTACAATTAGAAAAATGCAAATTTAAATACACTGAGACATTATTTTTTAGCTTTCAGATTGACAAAATTTAAAGTGTAACAATCTATCCTGTTGGCAAGCTGTGTGTAAACAGACCCATAACATTTCCTGATGAGAAGGCACAACCATTCCTCAGATTTGGCAGTATCCAACAAAATCCTGGGTAGGCATTTGCCATTTGGCCTATAATTTTCAATTCTAGAAATTTTCCCTGAAGGCAGAACTCCAGGAATATGAACATCCATATGTAAAGTTATTCATGGATCATTGTTTGCAACTTCATACATAGGAGAGTGGTTGAATAAAATATGTTCTATCCCTATGACAGTACTGTGCAGCTTTGAAAGGAAAAAAGGAAGATCTCTGAGCTGATCTCTGAACTGATGGATTGATCTCTAGGATATATGGTTAAGAGAAAAAGGTTATAGACTGTTACTCTAAAGAAAAGAGGATGAAATAAAACATAACCACACAGCTGCTCATTTTTGCAGAAGGAAACATAGGAAAGATACTTTGGAAACTAATGAGATTGGTAACAGAGAGGGGGAGGTAAGGATTGAAGAAATTGAAGGGATTAGGCAGGACACTAATCTGATTTTCCCTATTTTGAATAGTTTTGAGTATTAGAACTAAGTTCATATTTTATACACTCCAAATTAACAAAGATGATGGGGAAAAAATTCCCAAATGGAATAATACAAATAAATAAGCCAGCCTATTTCAATTGGATAACAGCCGTACTGAAGAATGTGCATGGGAAGAACTAACACAAGTAATTTTGGAGTACAGGATTTTGTCTATATAATCTAAGACAATTGACAAAAAGAAGTATAAACAAACCTAAGACTAGAGACCAAAGGAATTGTACACAAATATTGTACTCTGGTTAGTAAGAATTTGTTTATAGTGGTATGGTTAAAACTCCAACACTATTCTGTGTATTCTAGAGTAGAGCAAGTAAGTATATAATGGTGGGAATGAAAGTCCAGTTTTTCATTGTTACAGAATTAGTAATAAGGGGAAAGGGTGAAATGAACCTCTGGAGTTAGATTAGAAACTGGTAGCTTCAGTATGGACTCTGTGTATTTAACATATTTACAGGTAAATACAAAAATAGATATATTTCTGTGTATGTGTATATATTCCTTAATTCAGTCCATTGTGAAGTCCTTGAAACCATAATACTTCTGAGTATTTTTTGTCAGTAAAGGGTACCAAGGCCTTGTGGAGAAATGGTTAATTCTATGCTAGGGCAGGGAAAATAGAAAGATACGCCTAGAACATCCTGTGGTGCCAGAAAGTAAGGAAGTGCTGTAAATTGGTGAGAACTTGTCACAAGGATATAGGAGGCAGCCTGTTCAAGGCTCCACATTGGCCAAAACTGGGATAATTTGAGCAACAAAATGAATAGTAATAGATGTTATATCTTGTAGAATAAGGTAGAAATCTATGATAAAGGAAGTGAGAATATATATACAAACACACACACAAAGGGAAAGAAGGGAGAGTCCATTATAGTTGGATTCCATTTAATAAACATAGACAGAATGATGGAATTACAAAAAATCACATTTGGTAACCACCACAGTAATAATTGTTTCAGGCAAGAGTTACCTTGTGAGCAAGAGTGTAAAGTACAGGCTATTTTATTAGTCTCAAAATAACTCCCTACAAGAAACTTTGAAAATATAAAGGGAAATAGAGTAACTTGATAATGGGAAAATCTTGCGAGTACCACGTTAGGCAAATGTTCAAAATGAACATTACCATCAGTAGTATAAACAGCATTGTATTAGTTGGCTCAGGCTGTTATGATGGAATACCGTAGATTGAGTGCCTTAAGCAGAGGCTGACTTTCTCACAATTGTATAGGGTGGAAGTCTAATATCAGGTGCTGGCAGGGTTGGTTTCTGGTGAGGCCTCTCAGCCTGCAGATGGTTGCCCTCTTGCTGTTTCCTTGTGGCCTTTGTGTGTGCCGACTGTGGGTGTTTCTACCTCTTATAAGGACGTCAGTCCTATTGGATTAGGGCTCCATCC
Source organism: Canis lupus baileyi (assembly GCF_048164855.1). NCBI lineage: Eukaryota > Metazoa > Chordata > Mammalia > Carnivora > Canidae > Canis > Canis lupus. The sequence continues at coordinate 24,479,802 of NC_132859.1, read as the reverse complement.
TAATCTTATTTAACCTTATTTACGTTTCTAACGGCCCTGTCTCCAGATACCCTCACATTCTGAGGGTTATGGCTTCAACAAATGACATCTATAGCAAACACCATATGCCTCTTGATATGATGTTTTGAGAAAGATATAATGTTTGCTGTTTCCCCTTTCCTCAAAATGCATTGCGTGAATCTAATTAGAAATAATCAATCTCAAATTGTAATTTTTAGGATAAGGATATGCTACAAAGTAACCTGCTTCTCCTCTTCCAGTGTCAAGGTAATGAAAGACAAAATACTAAGGAACTTTTTCAGATTTAATGATATATGAGAGTTAAAAGCAACTGTGAGCCTGGATTGATTTAAAAAAAAAAAAAAAACAAGTTTATTTAATTGAATCAGGATTGAAATAAGGCCCAAAGACTGTAATTGGTTAACATGTCTCTTAAATATCTCTTAGTCTAAAAAAATGTCTCTTTCCCTTGTAGCTTATTGATAAAATCAGGTTGGTTGTCCTGTAGAATTCCCCACAGCCTGGAATTTGCTGAGTACATTCTTTTTGAAGTAATTTAATATCTTCTCTACTGTATTTCCTGTTTAATTTATGAGTAGGTTAAGAGCACTCTTTGTACATTATCACTTCGAGGAGATTTAAATAAAGACCTGTTCCTGGGATCTCCACATCCTTGGGACCAACCATTTCTGTGGACTCTGATTTAATTGGTCTGGAGTTCCAGCTGTAGGAATTATTGAAAGCTCCCCAGGTGATTTTAATGTACACTCTGAGTCGAGAACCATTGCTCTAGACCTAGTTACCACTGGTCATATTTAGCTTTAACTTTTTTTGCCAAGATCCACATAGTACCTATATTCTTTTTTTTTTTTCCTTATTGAAGTATAATTAACATATGGGTTATATTAATTTCAGATGTACAATATAATAATTCAACAATTCTTTATATTACTCAGTGCTTATTAGGGTAAGTACACTCTTAATATCCTTTATCTTTTTCATCTAATTAGTCTCCCCCTGCCACCCCCCACCCCCACCTCTGGCAACCACCAGTTGGTTATCTGTAGTTAGAGTCTGGTTTTCTGTTGTTGTTGTTGGGTTTTTTTGCTTGTTTCTCTTTTTTGTTTTGTTTCTTAAATTCCATATATGAGTAAAATCATATGGTATTTGTCTTTCTCCATCTGACTGACTTCACTTATTACCATTATAGCCTTTAGGTCCATCTATGTTTTTATATATATATATATATACACATACATATATATATATATAAATGTATTTATTTATTTTTCCATGTTGCAAATGGAGAAATGTCATTCTTTTTTATTGTTAATATTCTTTTTTTATCCATTCTTTTTAAAAATAGATTCATTTATTTGAGAGAAATTGTGAAAGACAGCATGAGCGGGGGAGGGGCAAAGGGAGACAGAGAAGCAGTCTCCCCTCTTAGCAGGAAGCTTGAACTGGGGCTTGATCCCAGGACCCCAGATCATTACCTGAGCAAAAGGCAGACATTTAAATGACTAAGCCACTCAGGTGCCCCAGTGGGATTATTTTCTTTATTTCTCTCTCTGCTACATCTTTATTAGTGTATAGAAGTAACATTTCTTTCTTTCTTTTTTTTTTTTTTTTTAAGATTTTATTTATTTATTCATGAGAGAGAGAGAGAGAGAGGCAGAGACACAGGCAGAGGGAGAGGCAGGCTCAACGCAGGGAGCCCGATGCAGGACTCGATCCTTGGTCTCCAGGATCAGGCCCTGGGTGGAAGGCGGTGCTAAACCAGTCACCAGGGGCTGCCCAGAAGTAACATTTCTTTATATTAATTTTGTATCTTGCAACGTTACTGAATTAATTTCTCAGTTTCAGTAGTGTCTCAGGGGAGTCTAGGGTATTTCGTACATAGTATCATGATGTCTGCAAGTAGTGAGAGTTTTTACCAATTTAGATACCTTCTATCTCTTTTTCTTGTCTGATTGCTGCAGCTCAGGCTTCTAGTACTATTTGAATAAAAGTGGTGGGAGTATTTGTATTCTTAATAAGCATTTCACTCCCAGGTGATTCTGAAAACAACTAAAGTTTGAGAATGGACATATTCCATATTCCCTTTGAGATGGTAAGACTGAGTTGGTGACTTTGCCAGATACAGGGGTGGAAAAATAAGAACTTACATATTATAGGAAGAATTTTTGGATGTTTTGAATACTTAACATATTCATCCTAGATATATTACTTCAATTTGGACTTTTCACTTTGTATTCAGTGTTTTTAAATCTGCTGCTCTGGTAATGAGGTATTTCATAAGAATGTGTTTTCAGTACCTTTTCCTTTCCTTGCCAACATTTCTTCATTGGTAGGACTGAACGGTGATTCTAAGCTGATGAGCCCTGCCCACTTTGAGACACTTGCCAGCCTCTGCTCTGCTCCATGCAAGCAGTCTAGACAATCCTTGAAATGCTTCATCAGAGACAGGTTGACTTTCCTGCTTGCATGGCTGCTACATTTGCCAATAAAATTTGACATCTAGAGGTTAAAAACTTTATTTTAATATCAGTACTTTCAAAGTTAAAAACACATGGAATTGCCTCATCCCTGTAGAAGATGGAGTAATTCATGGATGATTAAATACATTCTTTTTTTCTGATCAGTTCTGCCATATTTTTGTTCTTTGAGTGAAAAATAATTTAAAAGGCATAGGCATATATTAGGATAATAACACTATTCTGTTGCTACATACTTATCTGTTAAGACTGAAGTCCCAGTATTTATTATTTTTTTTCTAGTAGTACTTTGGATATTAAGAACTTTGCCAAGGATACCAAGATGACGAAAACGAGGTCATACCCTTGTGAAGATCTAGAGCATGGGTGAGGCAAATGTGTAATCGTGTGATTAGTTGCATTAGGAGAAGGGAGCCAGCATCTGATTACTAACCATATACTAGGTACAGTACATACACACACACACACACACACACACACACATATATATATATAGTTTTTAGTTCTTGCTGAAATTGAATTGGTATTATCCCAATTTTCCACTGAGGAAAAAGATGCAGAGGTTAATAACTTGCTGGGGTCACACGGCTATCAAGATATAGTCGTGGGACTATAAAGTAGGATCTAGTCAAGTCTGACCTTGTGCAGGTCACCGAGTGTGACCTGCACTAGTACATCAACATTTCTCCAGAACTTGTTGGAAATGTACTTTGTGGGACTTCTCTGAGACCTGCTGATTCAGAAACTCTAAGGTTAGGGCTCAGTAACCTTGTTTTAACAAGCTCTCCAGGGGATTCTGATGCTAACTAATAAGATTGAAAACCACAGTACGAGGTGTTTAAGCCTCCTCCTTCCCCCTTGTAAAGCTGTAAAGTTCTTTGTTTAAATACTAGCAGCTTTTTTGCTGAAGCCAAAACATATAATACAGAAAAGAAAGGCTGTTGTATTTGAAGTTGGAGTGGGGTCTGGGACCTTTCCTGTTTTTCCAGCTCTGAAGGGGATGTTTGGTTTGGTGCCTGCTGCGCTATACTATCATCCCATCCAGATGAGCATATTACAATGTGGCTCTAAGTGAACTTATACCGTGTTATAAAGGAATACGGGTTGCCTTGTTCTCAACCAAAAACTTGGAGTTCTCTCCAAGAAACTTGGAGTCATTTGGTCACCTTTTGAAAATTCACTACTACTTCTAATGATTCATATTTCTACTACTACTTCATACTTCTACAAATATGGTTTGCAGATAGATGCCAGAAGTACAAATTTTACCTTTTACCGGGAGTGCTTTATGCATGTAAGCTTCTCTGTGTCAATAATTATAACCGTATCTAAACTTAACCGGTGGGATTATTTAGTGCAGTTTACTTTTGGCTTTAATCAAGGAACTGCTTCTTAATATTTTTTTTTATTTATTTATGATAGTCACAGAGAGAGAGAGAGAGAGAGGCAGAGGGAGAAACAGGTTCCATGCACTGGGAGCCCGATGTGGGATTCGATCCCGGGTCTCCAGGATCGTGCCCTAGGCCAAAGGCAGGCGCCAAAACGCTGTGCCACCCAGGGATCCCAAGGAACTGCTTCTTAAATTAAACAGGTCTGCTTGATTTCTGTAAATTACTGTGAACCTACCATTCTTTTTTTTTTTTTTTTTTTTAGTATTTTATTTATTTATTCATGAGAGATACAGAGAGAGAGAGAGGCAGAGACACGGGCAGAGGGAGAAGTAGGCTCCATGCAGGGAGGCCGATGTGGGACTCGATCCTGGGTCTCCAGGAGCACGCCCTGGGCTGCAGGCGGTGCTAAACCGCTGAGCCAGGGATCCCTGGGTGGCGCAGCGGTTTGGCGCCTGCCTTTGGCCCAGGGCGCGATCCTGGAGACCCGGGATCGAATCCCACATCGGGCTCCCAGTGCATGGAGCCTGCTTCTCCCTCTGCCTGTGTCTCTGCCTCTCTCTCTCTCTCTGTGACTATCATAAATAAAAATTAAAAAAAAAAAATCGCTGAACCACCCGAGCTGCCCCGAACCTACCATTCTTGAATAGGAACTGCTATTATTAGTATTGTCTTGTTGGAACTGCTGTGTCACTGTTTATTTTTTTTTAAGATTTTATTTATATATTCATAGAGATGCAGGGGGTGGGGTGGGGCAGAGACACAGGCAGAGGGAGAAGCAGGCTTCATGCAGAGAGCCTGACGTGGGACTCAATCCAGGGTCTCCAGGATCATGCCCTGGGCTGCAGGCCGTGCTAAACCGCCTAGCCACCGGGGCTGCCCCACTGTTTACTTTGGCCTGGATATGCCTTCATTACATTGATAACAATGGCTTTGTATAGTTGGACCCTTAGACTTCCCAGATAACCCTGCTTTCTTATGCTATAGCTGTTAAACAACTCTGGAGAGGTGCTTGGTTCTTTCAAGTTTAATAATGAGTACACTTGATTTTCTTGGGTGTTTAGGTGTCTTTCTGATTACTTGCAGGTGAAACTTAGAAAACTTTGTCGAGTGGACATCAAAACTTTTAATAAACTTTCTTTAGTACTCCTGAACTTTTTTTTTCTTTTTTAACTTATTTATTCATGAGAGACACAGAGAGAGAGAGAGAGAGAGAGAGAGGCAGAGACACAGGCAGAGGGAGAAGCAGGCTTCATGCAGGGAGCCTGATGTGGGACTCGATCCTGGGTCTCTAGGGTCAGGCCCTGGGCCGAAGGCAGGCGCTAAACTGTTGAGCCACCCCGGCTGCCCAGTACTCCTGAACTTTCTAGAGATGAAATAATTTTGTTTTTCCCTCTGGCTTGACTTCTGTTGGGTGATTTGAGCTAAGTTTGCTAACTTGCTTTTTTAAAATCAGATTTCTGTGTGCTGAATTCTGACAAGTTTTTTTGTTCTTTTTCCAGGGACAGTTTATAAACCTATGGTGGTGGCTCACTTTAGAAGATTTATACCTTTTTAAAGTAAAATAGTCTAATGTTTGAGTTTAATCCAACCATGCCTTTCAACCCCATCATCTAGGCCAGTGGTGATCAACATTGTGCATTAGATCCACCTTGGGAAGCTTTTAAAAATCATCGTTTTTGGGGCACCTGGTGGCTCAGTTGGCTAAATGTGCAACTCTTGATTTTGGCTCAGGTCATGATGTCAGAGTTGTGAGATCCAGCCCAGCATTGGGCTCTGTGCTCAGTATGGAGCCTGCTTAAGATTTTCTCTCTGCCTCTGCCCCTCAGCTCACCCTTGCGTGTAGTGTAGTGTAGAGGCCCCCCCCCCCCCGTCAAAAAAAAATGTTTTGATGTTTTGGCTCCACCTCGGACCTAATGATTCACACTCTTTAGGGATGGGACCTGGAGACTTGTATTAAAATGAAAAAAAAAAAAAAAAAAAAGACCCCTTAGTCTGCTCTGGCTGCTGTAACAGAATATCCTAGACTTAGGAGGCTTAGATAACAGACATTTATTTCTCTCAGTTCTGGAGGATGGGGAGGAGGAGAGGAGACACACAGGCATGCCCTCTGTGTCTCTTATAAGGGCACTGATAGCATCATGAGGGCTGCACCCTCATGATCTAATTACCTCACACAGGCCCCATATCTCAATACCGATAAATTGGGGGGTTAGGACTTCCAGCAGAGTATTTGGTGAGGGCAAGTCGATCCATAGCAATCCCCATGTAATTCTAATTTGTATCAAAATTGGGAACTGATGTATACATCAGTGCTTAGACTCAAAATATATGAGTGAATCACCTGGTAATCTTGTTAAAATGTAAATTTGGGATTAGTAGGTCTGTGATGGGGTTTATTGCCTATAGGATCTATTTTAAAAATTTCTGCAGTTTTTAAATGCATCCCATTAAAAACTCTATAGCTTGTCTTAATGGGTAGTTTTTGGTCATTTAGTGGCAGTAGAAGTGCATAATAAAACACTTCTTTCATTCTAGCCAGATTGGCCTAGTCATGTATAGATTAGATTTCTATTGCTCTGGCTTTTACCCGTGTTCTTGGTTGAAATACTTCCTTGACAGGTGTTAGCCATTCCCTGCTATCCATTTTTAATGGCTTGCTTCAGGGAAGTTTTCTTAGAATACTGAGGGCTTTAACAATCTTCCCTTTCCCGAATTTTCAGACTTAATTGCATTGTGATGATTTGACTGCTGTATTGCAACTCTTAAATGTTTGTGTTTTGGTATGGCATGGTTCTCCAGCTAAGTTACATCTGTGCAAGGTATAGGTCTTTTTAGTAAATGCTTATTGGTTGCAGGAGTTAAATAATTGAAGGTGTAAATCTAATAAATGCCATTATCTGAAACAAAAGTAAAGCAACTATGAGGCTTAGCAACTTATCCTGTAGTTAAGCCCAGGATATTTTTAGGGTGAGGTAGGAGATAAGCAAATAATACCTAATGTTTGAAACTTAGTACCATAGACAATGAACTTCTGTAGTTAACATGTGAAGGACGTAACATTGCCTGTTAGAGGTGATATACCTTCAACTACATTTATGTGATCCACCTGTATTTTATAGTTCTCAAAATCAAAGCATTATTTAATCACTCAGAAATTGTTTCAAGCTGAAAACTCGTCATTTAGCCAGAGAAAATAACATGTTTGTATAATAGCATAATTGTATATAATGGTTACCAAACTTTTCCATAGCAGCTGCACCTTTTAACAGCTCCAACAGCAATATGTGAAGGTTCCAGTTTCTCCGTATGCTATCCAACACTTTTTATTGTCTTTTTTACTTTAGTCATCCTAGTGGATGAAGTGCTATCTCATTGTGGTTTTGATATGTATTTTCCGCATGACTAATGATGATCTGCTTGTGTGCTTATTGGTCATTTGTATATTTTCTTTCTAGAAATATGTATTCAGATCTTTTACTCATTTTAAAATTGGATTATGTTTTTTTTTATTATTGAATTGTGAGAGTTTATATATTGCAGTATAGGCCCTTTACCAGATAAATAACTTGCAAATATTTTCTCTCATTCTGTGGGTTGTCTTTTTCACTTTCTTGATGGTGTCTTTTGCTGCACAAAAGTTTTTAATTTTGATGATGTTCAGTCTTTTTGTTTCTTGTACTTTTGGTGCCATGCTTAGGAAACATGGTTAAGATTTAAGCCCAAGTTGTCTTCTGAAGAGTTTAATAGTTCAAGCTCTTACATTTAGGTCTTTGATCCGTTTTGATTTAATCTTGTGTATGGTGGGAGGGAGGGGTCCATCTTTGTGTTTTTTTTTACATGGATATCTAGTTGTCACAGCCCCATTTGTTAAAAAGAATATTCCAATATTCTTTACCATGGTGAATAGCATTAGTATTTAGCATGTAAGACAACCTAGAAACCTAGTATAATTTTTTGATATATGTATCTGGTTCATCATCCTGTACTGTTATTTTTACCTCTACATCTGTTCCTGCACCTCACCACCTTTGTCCAGGCTACGTTTATCTCTTGTTTAGGCATATGTAATAGTATCCAAATTTCACCACTCTTATTCTGTACTTCAATTTTCTAACTTGTGCCTTTTATTTTATTTACTGTTAAGACTACAGTGCAAGGCCTTCCATTTGCTCTTAGGATTAAGACAGAAATTCGGTAATATGACCCATAGGGCCCTGTAGGATCCCCACTTAATTCTTTAGCCTTTTTTTTTTTTTTTTTTGCTTTATATGTCCTCCTGATTTTTTCAATCCAGGTAATTCTCAGAAGAATATATCCATATGTTCCTCTGCCACAGCTACCAGTATGCCTGCATCCTTCCCATGTTACTCTGCCTTCCCATCTGTAACTGTGGATAAACTGTCTATTCCTTTATCTAAGGCCAGTCCTTCTACAACTATGTCAGATTCCATCCCCTCTCGTTTAGTCAAGAACATCACTTTTTAAGTTATCCCATCTCTCTTCTGAATTACTGGTTTTTCCTCTATTAGATCATCATGCTGTTTGTTATTTCTTTCATCTTAAAAAACAAAACAACCCAGCTCTTAAAACCTCCACTCCATTCTGGCTATAATAATCCCATTTCTCTGCTCCTTTTGCCAGCAGAACTGGAAAGGATTATACGTGCTGTCTCCACCTTATTTCCTGCTGTTTTCTTTGAACCCTCTCCTGCCTGATTTTTGTTCATCACCACTCCATTGAAACTGCTTTCTTTATCTCTGTGTTGCCAAGTTCAGCAGTCAGTTCTCACCTCCTATGTAGGTTGAAGCAATTTCTTCCTTACTTACCCTTCCTTTTTAAATTGTCTTCTGGAACATTTATTGTATAGTACATTATTTATAGTCTTCTGTTTCCTGTTGGTATTTAGCTTCATGAGGCTAGACTTCTTACCTTTTTGGTCTGCAACAACAACAGTGCCTGGCACATAATAAGCATTTATTATATGTCTAAAGACGGAATGAGTAAGTGAATAAATGGTGGCCTTCTATTAGTTCTTCATTCTTTAGGGCTTCCTTTTGCCATGCTTCCCTCTTTCCCAGGAACTTTGCACACTCAGTTCCCTTACTACTTTCATCCCTTCCCTTAGCAGTTTCTTGTCTTTCAATTCTATTAAGTATCACTTCCTCATGAAAACTTTTCTGTCCCGATTGCAATCTTTGTGTAAGCTCTCATGCCCATGGACTTCTTCATAGTAATGATCACTTTCAGTTTTCCATTTATTTGTGCTATTCTTTGATAACATTTGTCGCCTTCCTCTTCCCTCCACCCCTTCAGGTTGTTTTTGCTCATTGTTAATACTAAGGGCCTACCAGAGTCAGATTCTCAATAGATGCAGTGTTTGTTAAAAAAGTAAATGAGTGAACAAATTACTCTTATAAGCCATAGAACTAATGATCCATTTGAACTACTAAGAATAACATTTGCTTAAAAAGAAAACTGGCTTAGAACTCAATAATTTCCATAATTTTAGGTTGAATTAGAATCTAGTAAGCATAAATGTAGATTGAGATTGCTGCCTTTGGCCAAGAAATTTGTGCTATAGGCTCCCTCTATTACTAGCAATCCTTTCAGTGAAGTCATCCTTATCACATGGTTGTCCAGCCTTTGCCAGAACACATCCAGTGCTCTTTATTCCAACTCCAGAAGTTGGTTGGCTAGAAACTCACCCTTTGGTTTTGGTGTTTCTCTCTTTCACGTGGCAGGCAGCCCTTTTTATATTTAGAGTTATCATCATGTCCCTTCAGTGTCTTACCCATTGTTAAGTGAAATAGTCTCATTTTATTCTATTGAAATTTTTCAGCTCTTTTGGGCCCATGAAAGATTTTATGGAGAGTATATTCCAACATGGACCCTATCTTTGTAACAGCTACCAAAGGATTACTTTAAAAAGATTTTATGAGAAAGGCTCCTGTACTTCATATTGGGTACTTGAGATGGCAATTTCCAATATGTCAACATTAGAAAAGTATATTTCAGTAGAAAAATTATTGCAAATCTAACTCTATTCTCTTTAGTAATTTAGTTCTTTATTGAGCTAATTGTACTGGTGAATATACATGTAAATATTAAGTACTGTTTAGAGAAAAATAGCTATTTCAGCCCTTAACTAGCGGTTCAGGTATGTTTTTAATGGATGTAATCCTCACACAACTTTAGTCACTATTACCCCTATTTTACATGTGAAGAAACTGAGGTGCAAGAATCTTAGAAATAAGATTTTATGAATCTCGTCACTTCAGGTAATGTATTTATTTGATCCTTTTTAATTTTGCTTTAAGATCTCACAAGATAATGTCACACTATTTACTAGCTTTTGGAGTAGGTGTAAAGATTTTTATGTATACAGACCTCTGTAATGAGAGCATATAGTCTTCTATTATTGTCTTATAATAAGAGAAACTAAGTTATTCTTTGATCCATCTCATTTCTTGTGTTAAAGAAGTGTTATGTCGACAAAATTTTAGGGAAATATTTTATCCTAAAAATGTTGATTATCCAAGGTTGAAAATGTTTCATCTGAAAGCTTAAAGATGTGTGTCTTGGTAATAAGATGATCACTTCAGGTTCAGTATTTTAATCGGGATGGGTAGCAACTGAAATGTTTTTCCTCTAAACTTTCTGTGGGGAGCTTTTGTCTCACCTTCTCCTATTTATTCAGAACTTTTTGTCTATAAAGAATCTGTCAGCATAGGACCCAGGACAGTCTGGATTGGGGATCTGTTTCTGGAAGTGTATTAAACAGTTTTCTATAGATACTTGCTTATGAAGCTGCATCAAGTAGATACCATGGTTACTGCCATCTCTGTGATTTACTCTGTTCACAGCCCCTTCCCAACTGTGCATCCTCTCTTTTGCTCTTTTGTTTTCCTGCTAGTTTGGGAATAGGTTTTAAAATATGACTTGCTGTCCTGGTGCTTATGTAGAGTAGCCAGGTGTTTTTCTGGATAGTTAAGAAATGGGCTGACCAACAGGCATAGTTAAAATGGAGAAAGCTTAGCGTTCTGTCTTTCCTGTTAAACATAATGAGTTTAGACGATTATGACTACATGTAATTATCAGGATCTGCTAGACAGGACATCTGTTTTACTTTTTACTCATTATATTGGTGTAGAAATAGCATCTTTTTAATATAATGTGGAAATTATTTTGTGTTCTAGCTGGCACTGGTGGCCTAATTTTTGAAATGTGCTTTCTGGAGAAATAGCACATGGTCAGTATAAAATTATCTTATTAGAACTAGATATTTATTTTTCTAAAAATGTTTGTTTTTTAAATGGAAACTAAGTCTTTATGAACATTTGGATATTCATTTATTCTAGAGTGCATTCAATTTTTTTGGTATATTCAAATATTTTTCCTTTGGTTTTATTTGCCAGGTTGCACGTTTTCAAAAAATTCCTAATGCTGAAAATGAGACAATGATTCCTGTATTGACATCAAAAAAAGCAAGTGAATTACCAGTCAGTGAAGTTGCAAGCATTCTCCAAGTAAGTGCTTGGTGGGGAGGTAGGGTGTAAATAGTAAATCATCAACTTAGACTATAGATAAATGCCGTCTACTGGAATTTTCTGTGATGATGTAAATATGCTGTTCTGCACTGTTCAGTACAGTAGTGAGTAGTTAATTTAAACATGACAACTCAGTATTTGAAGTGTGGCTATTTAGGTAAGGAACTGAACTTAATTTAATTTTTATTCATTAAAATTTAAATGGCTGTACAGGGCTAGTGTTTACCTAATTGGACAGTGCAGCTCTAGGTCATTAGCATTGCCAGGAACTATTAATGCTATGTAAGGATTAGTTGGATTAATAAAATAGTTAATTATTAATATTAATTAACATAAGTAGAGTTAGGAGTTTATCATTTTTTTGTGTTTTCTAAAGTAAAGTAAAAGCTAAGTACAAGATAGGGACTGCAAATAAACTTTAATTGCCTATGTAACTTAATCTCTTTAGTTTTAAAAAGCACAGACTAATGTAACATAGTGTTTTTTATTTTTCTTTAAAAATTCACATATTTTAATGATGGCATTAAAAAACATTGGATATCTGTGTTTTTGAGGGTTTTTTGGTTGTTGTATTTATGTTTTAAAACCATTTATTTTAAATATTTTTAAGTATTGTGAGACTCCATTATAAAATTCTATTATAAAGCTTTTGGCTGGAGAAACTGATTATTTTAGGGATGCAAGCAATTTCATTCTTTAATGCTAGTTATGATAATACATCGTGAAAGACAATGACTCTTCTGAGGTTCTCAGACCCAATTCCAGTATGGTTGAGAGGGTTGGTTCTCCTACACATAACACCATGCAATTCTTGGACACCCAAGAATTTAACTCAATTCTAACAGTATCCACCCAGAGATAACATCAGATTCCATAGGTTAAGGATTCAGCCCTGGAAATTTGTCTCTTACTCCTGACTTCAGAAGTCAATCACAAGTTCTAGGCTATTATCTATGCTTTTGACCTACTCAGTACAGATGAGACGTTTCTTCTTAGATTCATTTAATTTGCTACCGTGGCTCACAGAACTCAAGCAAACACTTAAGTTTATCAGTTTATTAAAGAGATAAAATAAAGGATACAAATCAACAGCCAGATGAAGAGATAAGTGGGTCTGGTATGGGGAAAGGGCCTGGAGCTTCCATGTCCTCTCCAGGTACACCATTTTCCCCAGTCTCCATGTGTTCAGCCTGGAAGCTCTCCAAGCCCAGTCCTTTTGGGCTTTTATGGAGGCTTCATTGCTTAGTCATTGGCCTTTGGCTGATACAGCCTCTATCATCTCTCTCTTCAGAGGTAAGGGAGGATGGTGAACCCTCTTGGCTACCAGCTGCTGCTCTTGGGTGGGGTCCAAAAGTCACTTTCATTAACACAACAAAAGACACCTTTTTTGCCATATCCTAGGAAATTCCAAGAGTTTTAGGAGCTCTGAGCCAACAACCCTGGAGGAAGACCAGATAAATAAAAATGAGAAATATGCTTGGTCATTGATGACCAGATAACATAAGTATTTCTTATAAGTCACAATATTGTGGTGACTGAAGAATGTAGGTGGTGTTCATAGAACATAATTATTTTCAGTAATTTAGGAACCACAAATTATCTGCTTGAAATAATTACATAGTTCAAGAGTAAAAAGTAATACCAATCTGAGGGTTTTTGATAATATGCTCAGAGAACAAGAAAGGCAGTTTTAGTCCACTGAATGTTCTTTTGGAGAAAATAATTTTAGAAAATAAAACAACGAAAACAAATATTTTGCCCTCTGTAAGTCATGTGGCTGATTTTTGTTATTTCTTTTTTCTCAGAGAAAATCATAAGTTTATTAAACTCTACCTTATTGCTTATATTTTATCAAGGTATAATTTACATGAAATATAATGTACCCATATTAAGGAAACAGTTTGCATTTTGGCAAATGTAACTACCACCAGAATTAAGATATGGTACACTTTCATCACTCCTTAGAAGTTCCATGAGGTCCCTCTACAGATTTCTAAGTAGATTTTGCTCTTGGCCCCAAGCAACCACTGATAATTCTTTATGTTACAACAGATTAGTTTTGACTGCTGTATAGTTCTTATAAATATGAACATACATAATGTACCCTTGTGTTTTTGTTCTTTTGTCCTCTGCTAACATTTTTAGTAACTTTTATATGTAAAATCTAATAGGCTGATCTTCAGAATGGTCTAAACAAATGTGAAGTAAGTCATAGGCGAGCCTTCCATGGCTGGAATGAGTTTGATATCAGTGAAGATGAGCCACTATGGAAGAAATATATTTCTCAGGTGAGATGTTTTTATTTCCTCCTCTGCTGTGTAATTTACATGTATTTTTTGTTAGTGTAGTTGTTTACTTTTGTGAAGCCTTTTTTTTTTGTGGGAGAAAAGAAATAATTAAAAAAAAAACTACCTACATTTTTCTGTTAGTTTGCTCTGTTAACCTGGAATTTATATAATTTTTATTATGCAAATCTTTAAGGACTTACCTATAACGTGGAATTGATATTATGAACAGTAGTTTCCTTTACAGATGTCTACCTTACACTTACTATGAGGAATGCTAATATATGTATATTAATATATATTTTTGGAATGTTCATATTTTTTTAAAGTAATATGGCCAGCTTAGAAAATGTAATAAGGGCAGCCCCGGTGGCTCAGCGGTTTAGCGCCGCCTACAGCTCAGGGCATGATCCTGGAGACCCGGGATCAAGTCCCACATCAGGCTCCCTGCGTGGAGCCTGCTTCTCCCTCTGCCTGTGTCTCTGCCTCTCTCTCTCTCTCTCTCCTCTCTGTGTATTCTCATGAATAAATAAATAAAATCTTTAAAAAAAAAGAAAAAGAAAATGTAATAAAAGTAAGTTAGGTAGTTTGAATCCAGACTGCCTGAGTACAGATTCTGTCTTTATTTCTTACTAGCTATATGATCTTTATTATCTTCTGAGTTTCTTATCTATAACATGAGGATAATTTTAGGAGATTGTAAGGTATCTATAAACAATAGTTATTTTTAATATATTTTGTCAATATCCCAATCTTTTCAGAAAGACTTATTGTAGGATTTTTGTCTTATCTTGATAACAAGTATGTTACTGTGAAAAGTTCCAAGAATGCAGAATCCTGTGGCCAGTTTTCACCCAGTAGGGTTAGTTTGCCAAACAAGTTCTTTTTATTTTTACTTATTTACTTATTTTTTTAACAAGTTCTTTTTAGTAAAGAAAACTTTTAATGCCTTCTAACTACCGGTTGTTTTTTTTTTTTTTTAAAGATCTATGTGTAGCTTTTTTTTTTTTAAAGATGTTATTTTTAAATTTAATTTTATTTAAATTCAATTTGCCAGCATATAGTATAACACCCACTGCTCATTACATCATGTGCCTGCCTTAATGCCTGTCACCCAATTACCCTATCCCCCTACCCTATGTATAACTTTCCTAAAGGGCTTATTAATGGGTCCAAATTTATTGGTCTTAATTTTGCAGATGAGTTTGTCTAAAGTGGAAAACAATCTGTCATGTTTGTAGAATATTATTTATATGCATGTTTGTATTCTCACATTTACCACATTTCCACATTACCTAAAACTTTAGGAAGTTGACTCTGGATTTACAAACTACGATGATTGGACTTACTTATTACTTGACGGTATAATTTGATGTTTTACTTTCTTATTCGTGTTTCAAAGCTAGACTACCTGCATCATGGGATTGCCTTGAGAATGAAACAGAAACAATGTAATGTAGTTCTGCTTGTGCTGAACTACATTAGCAGTAAATATCAGTTGTTAATCATAAAGTACTGGGCAGCCTCTTTGTTCCTCTACAAAGAACACTGAATTTGTTGCTTTGCAAACATTTGTCTGGAGCCTGCCATTAATCGAGTGGTATGCTTATTACCATGGCGCAGCTATTTTAGAGATTGTAATAAAAAAGCCCATGGGTCTTGTCATCAATTTGTGATGATAAGAGCTAACATTTGAAGAGGGTTTTATGGTTTACACAGTGCTTTAATATACATTCTTAGTTAATTTTTACCATACTTTTGGTGTAAGGTACTGTTTTACCAGATGAGGAGCCTTGGGTCATACATAAGTGAAAGAACTGGATTTAAATCCAGGTACTCTGACTCAGTGAAGTGTGTGTGGTTTGTCAACCCTAAACCATATTGCAGTTGTAGTTTTAGTTTGTTAGAGTAGTGATTTTCAATCCTCTAGAAGTTAGAATCATTTGGGGAATGCTTAAAAAATGCTGAAGCCTGGGCCCTATGCCCAGAGATTTTGATTTAACTGGTCTGGTGTGAACCTAGGCATTTGTTAGAAGTTCTTCGCATGATTCTGATGTGAAGCAGGGTCAGAACCACTGTGTCAGGGAATGGAATCATATAGGGAGTGGGAGGTGACAGGATCTAACCTCACTGCTGTTGTATCTAGGGGCTGGGCTCTCTGATGGGATGAATTCTTTGTAGCCTACTGACTTTTGCACCTTTAACAGTGATTGGCACCATTTCATCAGAAGGAAGAGGCTCTGGCAACAAAGCTCTGATGTTTAAGGAGTAGGATGTCCAACTGGAAGAATTTAGGGTAGCTCTGGTACTTGGTTATCTAAGCACGGCCTGGTTGGGTCGGTGGTGTGGTTCTGTTTCTTTAGATACTGTTGCCTCTGCCAGATAGATATTAGGAAAATGAGCAATTGGAAAATTCTCAGCTTCTGTGGAGTGGATCTTACTGTCAGCTCTTTGCTGACCAAGAGGGATTATCCCTGGGGCATGTGGGACAACCCCTGAATTGTAATCTGTGCTAATTTACTAAGTATAGGAATGTTTGGACCTCATAAGTTAGGTGTGCTACCCAGTGTTAACCTAAATCGTCATCTTAAAAATAATTTTCCACTCATTCTAGCTTCAGTAGAAATTCAGTCCAGTTCTATTTATTAAATTATTGTACTGAAAATACACATGTATCATAAGGAATTGGTAGGTTCTTAGTTTCAAGTATTGATATTTAATTTTCTTTTTTTTCTGAAAAGGAACTGTTAAGAAGTGGTGACTTTAAAATGTAGTTAAGTATAAATTTTTTGTTAATTGAAGAGACATCTAAAATCTCATTCAAATGTAGACTCATAGTTTTCTAGCCATGCTTCAGTAGTTTATTTTTTTAGGTTTTTGTTGTGATGGAACATAACTACCATTCATACAAAACTGTTGAATTGCTGTTTGTTTTCACTTTCAGTTTAAAAATCCCCTTATTATGCTGCTTCTGGCCTCTGCAGTCATCAGTGTTTTAATGCATCAGTTTGATGATGCTGTCAGTATCACTGTGGTAAGAAAAAATATGTATATTTTAAAATTATTGGATAATCATTTAAAATTAGGGTTGGCTTTTATTTTGGGAAGTGAAATGAGAAATACCTTAACATTTCTTCAGGTTTTTTGTTAATATCCAAATTCTACATTTTGTTGCAGTAATCTCCAGTAATGTTCAAGGGTCTGTGATTGGCATTCATGAGAATTATTTAATAACCTTATAATTTTACAGATATGAAATATTTTATAATAAATTTCTAGTTAAAATTTAATTTCGTTTCCTTTCTAATTGAGAATGTTTTGACTAATTGTGAACTAAGCCTGATGATTATGAAAGTAAAAATATTACTTAGCAATTGAACACTATTTACTATGTAACATTTTATTCTTTCTGGCTAAGCCGTTCTAGCTTTCATTGAAAGTTTCCTAAGTTTCCTTTGTTTTCTTGTCCTCTGTTTTCTTATAGTATAAAAGTTTATAGCAAGTATAAGCGTTGATTAAAACAAATATGTTTATTCTTAAGAACACAGTAGAAATTAATATAGATAGAGCTTAATTTGGTTTTTGAACTCTTGCTTGTAGACTCCCTGGTGTCTCTGAAACTGTTTCAGGGAGACTGTAAGGTCAAATCTATTTTTGTAATATTAAAACATTATTTATGCTATAGATATTTGTATCTGTGGTGCAAAAGCAATGGCAGGTAAAACAGTATTGACTCAAGTCAAAATAATGGCACCAAACTGTACTAGTGGTCATTGTTTTCTTCCTTGTTTCTCTTAGGAGTGTTTTTCATAAAGCAGTAAAAATTAATTTCATTAAATCTTGACAGTTGAGTAATGTCTTTTGAATATTCTGTATAATAAAATGAGAAATATGCATAAAGGATTTATGTATCTTGAGGTACAGTGGTCGTTTCAGGGAAGGGCAGTTTTGGTGAGCTGAACTAGGCTTTTATTAAAAAGAAGGAATGATAGACTTGGTTAAGACTTGGATAAATGGCATATTTTTTTTAAGGAAGTGAATGAAATGAACCTATCACTTCAGGGAAAACAAATAGCACTTATTGCCTGTGATAAAATTCAAGCTTTCAAGTGATACTTAGAATTTTGCAAAATTTTTATTAATTACCATGTGTTAAGTAGTTTCCCAGTATTTAAGACTTTATTCTTAAACAAATTTATTCAGTTGTGATTTCAATGAATATGATTTTTTTTTTTACTAATATGAAATGTGTTAACACTTGAAAGATTTGAGTAACCAAGTAAATCAGTGTTTTCTAAGTGACCAGTGCAAGATGTTAGTGTTTTCAGTAATCAAAGATCCAAAGTGAAAATCGGTTAATGGATTTTCTATAATAAATTAAGAAAAGTTCATTGATACAATTTAGATTCTACATTGCAAATTAAGTAACTATAGTTGTCTAATTTTGGTGTAGTAGCTAAGAGGGATATCACAGTCATCTGAAAAAGCTTTTAAAATACTTCCTTTTCCAACAATATCTGTATGAGATTAGGTTTTCTTTGTATACTTCAGCCTAATCAACATAAGATCTTAGATTGAATGCAGAAGCTAATGTGAGAATCTAGCTTTGTATTAATGTCTTTAAAGGCAGATATTAAAGATAGAATAATTGAAAACACTTGGTATTTTTCTCAAAAATTTTTTTATTTGAAAAGTGTATTTCCCATAAAAATGTTGTATATATTAACATGTAATGGTTTTACTACTTTTTAGATGAATTAATAAGGAGAAATTAAAACTGAGCAATTGAAAAAGTAATTATGATAAATATCAATAGATTAAAACCCACAGAAAAGCTGGTCCTTAGTTTGTAAGAGCAAAGAGGTATCTTGAGATCAAATTTGAGAAGCTGCCCTAGGGGAGGCAAATCACAGTCAGCTGTCAGTTTTTTCCCAAAGGCAAAGTTGTGATTTCTTGCCCAGTAGATCTCAGTGCTTAGTGTCTGGTATCTGGGGACTGCAGATAGAAAAATAAAACACTATTAACAGTTATTTCTGAAGTTACAATGTCTGATTTAAAAAGTTGTTTCTTTGTTTTGTTTAGGCAATACTTATCGTCGTCACAGTTGCCTTTGTTCAGGTGAGTAGGTAGCCTATTTTTTCAGTATTAAAATTTTAGTTAATTGCTTAAAAAAACTAGGGTATCTTATAAAATCTGTGGTTATTGGAGGATGGTAATATTGGTCAGAACAATTCATTCATTGTTTTTCAAATGACTTCAGAAACTCAACTCTCTAGGGAACTTTGTGGAACTAATTTGACTGTTTTGATTTAGAAAGTAGAAAGAAGAAAATTTTTTTATTTGATGAAGTTAAAGGTAACTGAAGGAGATGAAGACAAAAAGCACAATAAATAAATAAAATCCAGCAACAAGTTTAAAACCTTTATTCAATTAAAAAATTGGGATAGGTTTAAATTCCTCATTTCCTAGACATAAAGAATGTTCTGACCTGTATTAAACTTCGAATTCAGCATAGGCATTCAAACAGTAAATAAAACATACAATGAGGAACCCTCTTTTTTTTTTTTTAATTTTTAAAATTTATTCATGAGAGACACAGAGAGAGAGACAGACAGAGACGCAGGCAGAGGGAGAAGCAGGCTCTATGCAGGGAGCCCGACATGGGACTCGATCCCCGGGTCTCCAGGATCACACCCTGGACTGAAGGCAGGCGCTAAACCACTGAGCCACCTGGGCTGCCCCTGAGGAACCCCTTTTAAAAATGAAATGTGTATAATGTTGAGATAATGTCAGGATTTTTATTGCAAGTATAGGCATATATGAAAACATAGGCTTAGTTTTATGTTTATATAATGTTTGATAACTTCACATTTTAGAATAGTGTTGGCAGGTCTCATTTTATTAACAATTTTAAAGCATAGTTAATAAGAATAGAAGGAATGGGGCATCTGGCTGGCTAAGTTGGTGGAGCATGTGATTCTGGATCTTGGGGTTGGGAGTTTGAGCCCTACATTGAGTGTAGAGATGACTCAAAAAATCTTAGAAAAGTTTATTCTAGTTAGGGGAATAATGTAATGTATGACATTCAAGTTCATGTTGTTTTTAATCTTAAGACTATATTTTAAGTGATTGTGGTTATTTTCACATCTGTGGTTATTATTTCTGTCATTATCCAGGCTTTCTGTGTCAATCTCTAATTTAGTAAGTTATTAGTTTTACAGTAACCCACTGTAAAAAAGGCAGTTGTAATCACATTATCTACAGTAAGTTTGTGAGCTCCATCAATAGACTTCAGGAATTCTGTTTCCAGGGAATCTTCTTTCTTAGACAAAAGTTGCCCTGGGGTAGGTGGAACTAGTTAGTCCAGCAGAGATCCTTCCAGGCTGGTCATATTCAAGGCTGCTCTTCATTCAGACATGTGGGTTGTACCATCCACTCAACCAGTAACTGGGAACCCTCTTGCATCCTTAATAATGCTTAAGAAATATGGAGTGACTTTCTTCAGAGGGATTCCTACAGCATTATCACTACAGATATGAGGACCTTGGCTCATTCTGTTAGTACGTAGAGAGCCCCTACCCCACCCCCCCAAAAAGCACAAAATTGCGATTTTTAACATAGTGTGGAATTTTCCATAAAGATTGCATGTTATACACTGTGAATGCAATGGCAGAAACCATCTGCTAAATATCTCTATGAGGGGTTCATTTGATGGAAAACCCCAGAAGGAATCAGAACATTTATGAAAAACCCAGTTTCAGATTGTTACGTCTGGTTTCTTATATATATATGAGCCTTTTACCCAAATGTGCCTTGAAACCAACAAAATATTCTATAAACTGCAATTAAAAACCCTCTGTAAAAGGATCCTGTGCTGTTGCTTCAACTTATAGTGTTTTGTCAGAAAACTACCAAAACTCTGAAATTATCAATGCCGTATTTTATTTAGTATTTGTGTTTTTAATCTCAGTTTTAGGAGGAGAACGCTTGTTTATTTTTATATATATGTGTACACTTTTTTCCCTGTCTCTTTCAAATCTCCGTTTCTTACCCCATTGTATACCCTCACAGCCAAGAATATAGCTAATTGTTTTATATACATTTATATACATACACTGATATCACCTTACAATAAACTGTAGATAGAACTTTAAGTGTTCATGAGAGATGGCTGCCAGGTTTTTAATGATATGTTAAATGGTCATTTTGATACAGAAGTTATCTCTGTAGTTGTAGGGAGGAAAGCCTAAGAAGTTTGAAGAGGGAGGTAAAGATTGGGCATCTTCTATATCATTTATTACTAGGATCTAGAATTGGTGAGTGTTTTCTAACCTTCTATGGAATTTTTGGGTAAAACTTCCAAATTCTTTAATACTCTTGTATGGTTCGGGGAGAGGTGTCTTAGAATTTTCATATTACAGATTTACCTTGCTTTCACATTTGTGCCTCTTGCCTAAGTAAATACTGATTTAATTCTAAGTTATTCTTATACAGCTTTGAATTTGCTATTTGAAAAAGTTTGTGATGGATGTGAAACTTTGAATAGTACTAGCGCTGCAGTCATTTCAAAACACTCCTCAGCTTTTACTCCCACTACTCACCCTTCTCCCTTTTAAAACTTAGATTAAGGGATGCCTGGGTGGCTCAGCAGTTGAGCGTCTGCCTTTGGGCAGACTCCGGACGGATCCCAGAGTTCCAGGATCGAGTCTCACATCGGGCTTCTTGCATGGAGCCTGCTTCTCTTTCTGTGTCTCTGCTTCTCTTTCTATCTCATGAATAAATAAACTCTTTTAAAAAAGTTAAAAAAATAAAACTTAGATTAAAAGATTGGTGCGTTTAGTGCAGACATGAGACAAAAATAGCAGTGATGTTGTGCGAAGCAAGACTGCCCATGGAAACATGGATTAGATAGTATGGTGAAGTTAAAGATGTTTCTGACTTTCAGCTTTGATTATATGCATAGAGAAAGACTGGAGCATCTCAGACTTAGGACTCCTGAGAATGTCCCCTTCTGGATAATTCAGGGTGATGGGAAAGGTGTCTGTCAAAGTAGTGCCAGCCACAACTGACTCTTATTTAACGTGTTCCAAGTAAACTTACCCCACAAACCTTTGTGGTTAGCCTGTGCTTAATCCTCAAAGCAGATGTTGCTTGTAGTTAATTGTCTTTGACTTCTTTGGTCATGAAACACTGAAAGTAAAATTATGTTAATCATGAGGCTCAATAAATTTAACTTTAAATGACTGAAGATTATATATTCTTTGGACACTCTAATGAGTGTTCTTCATTTTCTTATAAATAAACTGACCTTAGGTTTCACATTGAATATTAACATATATAATTGGGAATATTCAATTGTCAGAATTGTTTGGTCACTAATTTAGCGTTATTTTTAATAAGGGATAACGTTTTATGTGTTAGAAATATAAGTGCAACTAAAGGAAAAGATAAAAACTGGGGGAAGTTTTTATAAAAATGAGATTAATATTTAAGTCTGTCATGGAATATGTACATAGGAACATACATATTTGCATTTCTTTATAAATGTTTTCTCTTAATATTATATTCTTTTTTTAAAAATAGGAATATCGTTCAGAAAAATCTCTTGAAGAACTGAGTAAACTTATGCCACCAGAATGCCATTGGTATGATCCTTGTTTCTGATACGAATTTCTACTTTTTTTAAAATCGAAGTATAATTAGCATACAGTGTTATATTCATTTCAAGTGTATAATAAAATGATTCAGCAGTTTTATATATTACTCAGTACTCATCACTGTAAGTGTACTCTTAATTGCTTTTATCTCTTTCACCCATACCCCTTCCCATCCTCTGGCAGCCACCAGCTTGTTCTCAGTTTTTAAGAGTCTGTTTTTACATTTGTCACTTTTTTCATTGTTCATTTGTTTTGCTTCTTAAATTTCATATATGAGTGAAATTATATGATATTTGTCTTCTTCTGTCTTAATTTCACTTAGCATTATACCCTCTAGATCCATCTATGTTATTGCAAATGGTGAAATCTCATTCCTTTTTATGGCTGAGTATATTCCTCTGTGTGTGTGTGTACACCACATCTCTTTCATCTAGTTATCTATGGATGCACATTTGGGTTGCTTCCATATCTTCTCCTATTGCAAATAATGCTGCAGTAAACATAGGGGTGCATATATCTTTTTGAATTAGTGGTTTCATTTTCTTTAGGTAAATACCTAGTAGTGGAATTACTGGATTATATGATATTTTTACCAGTTACTGGATCATACTCTATTTTTAATTTTTTGAGAAATGTCCATACTGTTTTTGCACATTGGCTCCCCCAGTTTGTATTCCCACCAGCAGTGTATGAAGATTCCTTCCTCTCCACATCCTCACCAACACTTGTTTCTAGTATTTTTGATTGTAAAAATTCTGATGGTTGTAAAGTGATCTTATTGTGGTTTTGATTTGCATTCCCTGGTGATTAGTGATGTTGAGCATGTTTTCATATGTCTGTTGGCCATCTGTGCATCTTTGGAAAACTGTCTATTCATGTCCTCTGCCTATCTTTAATCAGATTATTATTTTATTTTTATTTATTTATTTTTTTTAGTGTTGAGTTGTAGGAATTCTTTATAAATTTTGGATATTAACCCCTTATTGGGTATATTATTTGCAAATATCTTCTCCATTAAGTAGGTTGCTATTTTTTTAATGGTTTCCTTTGCTGTGTACAAGCTTTTTGTTTAGTCCTAATAGTTAATTTTTGCTTTTGTTTCCCTGGCCTGAGGAAGGAAGAATGTTTCTGTGGTGATGTCAAAGAAATTACAACCTGTGTTTTCTTCTAGGTGTTTTATAGTTTTGGGTCTTATATTTTGGTCCTTAATCCATTTTGAGTTATATTTCTGTGGTGTAAGAAAGTGGTCCAGTTATTCTTTTGCATGTAGCTTTCCAGTTTTCCCAACACTGTTTATTGAAGAGACTGTCTTTTCCCCATTGTATATTCTTGCCTCTTTTGTTGTAGGTTAATTGACCATTTAAGTGTGGATTTATTTCTGGGCTCTCTATTCTGTTCTGTTGATCTATGTGTCTGTCTTCCCATTTGTATCATATTCAATTTCTTTCATCAGTGTTTTAAAGTTTTTAGAGTATAAATCTTTCACCTGTGGATAAATATATTCCTGGGTATTTTATTCTTTTTGGTACAATTGTAAATGGGATTTTTTTTAAATTTCTCTTTCTCCTTCATTATTATTGCATAGAAACGCAGCAGATTTCTGTATATTAATTTTGTATCCAGTGTCTTTACTGAAATCAATGTCTTTACTGGATCACAGTTCCAGCAGTTTTTAGGTGGAATCTGTAGGGTTTTTTTTTTTTTTTAAGGTTTTATTTATTTACTCATGAGGGACAGAGAGAGAGAGAGAGAGGCAGAGACACAGGCAGAGGGAGAAACAGATTCCATGCAGGGAGCCTGATGTGGGACTCGATCCCGGGTCTCCAGAATCAGGCCCTGGGCTGAAGGCAGTGCTAAACCGCTGAGCCACTGGGGCTGCCCGGGTTTTTCTATATATAGTAACATGTCACCTGTGAATAGTGACAGTTTTATTTCCTCCTTAGCAATTGGACGCCTTTTATTTATTTTTTTTCTTGTCTGATTGCTGTGGCAAGGCTTCTAATTACTGTGTTGAATAAAAGTGGTGAAAGTAGACATCCTTGCCTTGTTCTTGATATTAAAGGAAAAGTCTGTTTTTCACCATTGAGTATGATGTTAGTTGTGGGTTTCTCATAGAAGACTTTTATTATGTTGATGTATGTTCCCTCTAAACTTAATTGTTGCGTTTTTGTCATGAATGGATGTTGTACTTTGTTAAATGCTTTTTCTGCATCTGTTGAGATGATCATACAGTTTTTATCCTTTCTTTTGTTAATGTGATGCATTAATCATGCTGATTAATTTGGAAATATTGAACCACCCTTGCATTCCTGGAATAAATGCCATTTGATTGTGGTGAATGATGTTTTTAATATGTTGTTGAATTTTGTTTGCTTATATTTTGTTGAGGATTTTTACATTTGTGCTCATCAGAGATATTGGGTTGTAGTTTTTGTTTTTTGTAGTGTGTTAATCTGGTTTTGATGTCAGGGTAATGCTGGCATCATGTAATAAATTTTGAAACTTTCCTTTGTCTTCTACTTTTTGGAATTGTTTGAGAAGAATAAATATTAACTCTTCTTTAAATGTTTGGTAAAATTCACCTGTGAATCCATCTCGTCTTGGACTTTTATTGGGAATTTTTTGACTACTGATTCAATTGCATTGCTAGGAGTTGGTCTTTTTAATTTTCCTTCTTCCTGATTCAGTCTTGGAAGGTTATATATTTTTAGGAATTTATCTATTTCTTCAAAGTTGTCCAATTTGTTGGCATATAATTTGTTGTAATATTCTTTTATAATCCTTTGTGTTTCTGTGATATCAGTAGTTATTTTTAATACATCCTTTCTGATTTTATTTATTTGCGTCCTCTCCTTGAGGAGTCTGGCTAAAGGTTTATCAATTTTGTTGATCTTCTCAAAGAACTGGCTCCTGGCTTTATTGATCTATTGTTTTTTTAGTCTCTATTTTATTTCTGTTTCAATCTTTATTATTTTCTTTTTTCTACTGGCTTTGACTTTATTCTCTGTTTTCCAACTCTAAGTATAAGGTTTACTTGAGATTTTTCTTGTTTCTGGAAGTAGGCCTGTATTGCTATAAACTTCCCTCTTAGAACAATTATTTTCGGTGTCCCAAAGATTTTGGACCATTGATTTTCTTTCTTCTTCTTTCCTTTTTTTGTTTTTTGTTTTTTTGTTTTTGTTTTTGTTTTTTTTAGAAAAATCAAGGAAACAGTGCTTTGAATGACAAATTAATTGAAATTTACCTAACATACAATATTCAGAGCAGTCCATCCAAAAACCGTGGATTACATATTCTTTTCAAGAGAACATGGAACATTCTTCAGAGTAGATCATATATTAGGCCACAAAACAAGTCTCAAGAAATTCATAAAGATTGAAATTAGATTGTGCATCTTTTCTGACTGCAGTGGTATGAAACTGGAAATCAATCACAAGAAAAATTTGGAAAGAGCACACATACAATGGAATTCAAAGAGCAAATAAAAAAATACATGGAGATAAATGAAAATGGATATGCACTCTTAAAAATAGAAATCGAGTGTGAGTAGTACCAGTAGTAACAAATGGTGATACCAGATCTGTCCAAACATGGTAGAAATCATTAGGCTGACGTGAAAAATTCATGTTCTATTCAATGTAGGAAGTTGTAATATTAAAACTTTAAAGTACTGATTTTGCGATTCTTGAGACACGGATTTATTTAACAGGTTTTTTTTTTTGCGTGTGTGTGTGTGTGTGTGTGTGTGAGACTATGTGTTAAGCACTGTTGGGGTTACAGTGATGCACAATCAAACAGACCCAGATGAAGAAGAAGAGTGCTACAACTTAACTGGTCATTTTTTCCAATGCCTTTTTTGTCCTCTGAACATCTTAATTACCAAGAATAGAAAAATAATTATTTGCTTAGTTTCTTATATTTGAGTTAGCTTCTTTGAAGTGATTATAATACTACAACATATTTTTCCTCAGGCAAGCCCACTAGAAATAATTTTTAAAAATAAGTGATGTGTCTTTCTTTTTTCAGCCATAGTTGTTTCTGTTTCATGTTACAGTGTACGTGAAGGAAAATTGGAACATACACTAGCTCGAGACTTGGTTCCAGGTGATACAGTTTACCTTTCTGTTGGAGACAGAGTTCCTGCTGATTTACGCTTATTTGAGGTAAGTTTGGTGTGTCAATTTCTTTGGGCTGCTTTAACAATGTACCATAGCTTGGGTCGCTTATAAACAACAGAAGAGTATTTTGCGTAGTTCTGGAGGCTGGGGAATCCAAGATCAAGGGTCCAGCCCAGTTGCGTTCTAGTGAGGGCCCTCTTTTCGGGTTCATAGCTGTGCCTTCTCTCTGTCCTCACATGGTGGAAGGGGCTGGGGAGCCCTCTTTGATGCTCTTACAAGAACACTAATCCTGTTCGTGAGAGCTCCATCCTCTTTACCTAAGCACATCTGAAAAGTCATACCTGCTAATACCTCATGTTTGAGACTTTGGATTTCAATATATAAAGTTGAGTGGGGGACGCAAATATTGAGACCATCGCATTTGGTGATCTTTTTGTGAGAAATGAAAATACTTGGATGTAGACTAAAGAATAGATGTTAGTAATTTTAAGAATGCATAGCTGATTTGGACTCTTTGTTTAAAAAGTGCCATGTAGTAAACGTGTTTTGTTTTCTTAAAATATATTTATCTTTACCACAGAGTCTTTTGAGGTATACATTAGTGAATCAGCCTATCTTTATGGAAATGTGTGTTAGGTCTTGCGGAAGACACAAAGATGATGTAATGAGTTCTTGTGATCAGGGAGCACACTATTTGTGTACGTAAATCACTCACAATAAAATAAGATACAGTCTGGTAAGTGACTAAGAGAAGTACAAAGAATGGAGTGTAAAAACTTAGAGAAAGGAGCAATTTACCTCTGATTTCAGTGAAAATCAGGAAATGTTTCAGACAACAACGTGGCTTTGATGGTGAGAATGGAAAGGTAGTACTGGACAGAGATGTGGAAGACCACGAAGCAGCAGTATTCAGATCCCTGGGAATGTCCCAGTGTATAATACCGGGGTAGATAGAATATGTTAAGGGTAGAAAATGTATGATGGAATCAGATTCAAGGGGGCCTTGGATACAAAGCTCTACTTCAGATTTTACTGGTTAGGAATTGGCTTTAATTTTTTTTTTTTTTTAAAGATTTTATTTATTTATTCATGATAGTCACAGAGAGAGAGAGAGAGAGAGAGAGAGAGGCAGAGCGAGAAGCAGGCTCCATGCACCGGGAGCCCGACGTGGGATTCGATCCCGGGTCTCCAGGATCACGCCCTGGGCCAAAGGCAGGCGCCAAACCGCTGCGCCACCCAGGGATCCCAGGAATTGGCTTTAAAGGTCATATGCAGCTGGCAAATGATCTTGCCCTTAATCTGGTCACAGTGTATAGAATAGATTGACAGGCTAGAAAATGGAGTTAGGCATCTAGTTTAGCATGCCAGTCGCATCTACTTTTGGAATTAACAGGCTATTCATTAACACCTATAGAGCTGTCAGTCTTTGAGAACATTCAGATTTTGGGACATAAAAAGTATTCAGAGGTTATAGAAAGCTTCAAGAACCTTTCTGAACTGTAATAACAGACTTCATTTAATCCTGAAGCAATGGCCTTTTTTCCAAATATTTAAAATTTCTCCTTAGGAAGATACCCGATTGCTTTAATTGGTGAGTGGAAATAATTGATAATATAACAAGTGTTGGGAATATTGTTTATTTTGCTTTATCACTTTCTGCCTTTATCTTTTTATGTTACATCTGTTTTTACTCATTTCTTCTCCCTTCCTTCTATTCCTAATACTTGGTTTATGACAAGACCTTGGATTATCATTCTTTAGACTTTTGGTTGGCCTGTCACTTGATATAAATTATCTTCCCTTTCCTCAGAGGGCCCTAATTTGAATTCTTGGAGTTTATGTCATCATCATTTATTCTGGAGTGCTTCTCTTTCAGTTTAGAAGCAGACCTCCTCATTGGGGTAGTAAGTAGATGGTGTTTCCCTTTATTTGAACATTTTGAGCAGTATAATGACATAGAAACTTTAAAACAGGGGTGCCTGGGTGGCTCAGTGGTTGAGTGTCTGCCTTTTGCTTGGTGTGATCTGAGGGTCCTGGGATTGAGTCCGGCATCGGGCTCCCTGTGGGGAGCCTACTTCTTCCTCTGCCTATGTCTCTGCCTCTCTGTCTCTCTCATGAATAAATAATTAAAATCTTAAAAAAAAAAAAGAAACTTTAAAACACCATTTGACTTGATAAAGTATATTAGAGTTTTCATTTAAATAAGGGTTAATCTAAGAATTATTTCAAAGTTCATGTGCAACTGGGAAAAAGGTAGAGTTCTGGACTAGTATATATCTTCTCCACTTAGCAAATATACTTTAAAGACTTACTGTGAGTTCAGTAAGGGAATTTTTGACCTTTTAAAGCTTGATGTGTAAAAATTGAAAGCATGTACTTTGTGGAGTGATGGGTTGTTACTGTTTTCCTCCTGCCATTAATTTTTTAGACACTTTCATTAGCATGTGTTTTATTTGACAGTGCTAAAGTTAGGTTGATTTTCTTCTGGTTAATCCATGTTTACATATATAGTTGAACATCTTTGGTTCCCTCTATCACTTCTTGTTCTGTTCATTTTACCTATCACCTTGGTACCTCAAGCAGGCTTTTACAACAACTTTTGTAGTAGATTAAGATAACTTTTCTAAAAGATTTGAACCTTTGTGCTGCTTCTAGATTTAAACACACTAACCTATGACATAATAAGGCTATTAAGGTAAATTTCTCTTCTGGACACAGAGGCTACTAGCTTCTGGAATTAGGTTGGCTTATTGGAGTGTTATTTGCTGAATTTGGCTTTGGTGATCTTTGGATGATTTTAAGGCTAGCTGGTCATTTGATGTTCTTGTATGAAATAAGCTCTTCATTAAGATTTAAAGGAAACCAAAAACTCACATGCCTTTGAGATATTATTGATTTCTCAAAACAAAGTGTGTGGATTTCACTTTAGAAAAAGGAAGTGTTTGGACTTCCACTGTATCGTTCTCCTCTTGTGGGTGCTGTGGTCTATCAAGGTTGCACTCTAGCATAGTCATGCTGCCACTCTAGGGTTCCTGTCATAAATTTTGAAGGTTCAGATTTTGACTATAAAACTTGCCTGGGCATTCAGTTGCATCTTGTCTGCAAGTTCAGTAATATGGCTGCTATGCAACTTTTATTTAGTATTATCTCTTAGTAGGCTGTGTCTTAAGTTAGGTCTGGCTGCTGTGATTAGATACCATAAACTGGGTGGATTGAGAGAGTGATTGCTCTCTCTTCTTCTACTTCTTGTAAAGCCACTAATCCCATTACGAGGGCCTCACCCACAGGAGTTCATCTGACCCTGATTACCTCCCAAGAGAATTATCATCACATTGGAGAGTAAAGCTTCAACATGAATTTTACTGGGACAAAATTCAGTCCGTAGCAGGTGGACACTGTCATTTGTAAATCCTTTTCAAGGAAGATTAATTTTGATGACTTTAGGAATTCTGCATTTTGTTCTCTTGCCTGACTCATTTTCCATAGCCAGGGAATGAACCAGTATGTGTTGGTGACAGTAACCTTGCCAGCTTAGGAGCCTTAGAGTCAGTGGTGGAGCTGGGACAGTAAAATTTAGAGGAATTGAGCTATGGGTATGTTTTCCAGTTTTTTCCCTGTGGGTTTTTATTTTAATTTTTAAAAGTATCTGAGAATAGACACCACTTGACCATTAATTGGTGATTGTTAATGGATTGGTCAGACTATGACTTTAGGTGAAGGAGTCTTATACACCGTACCTACATAATAGTACATTTTGCCTTTTTGGAAATGTAGCGTATTTTACTTACTGTTGCAGGTAAAGTCTGTATCAGTATTTGTACCAAGAAGTCTTTGTAAGAGAAAACAATAAGAGTGAAAGGAAAAGAGGGTTTCATTTTTTTGTTGAAAATATTTTACCTCTCTTAGGTTTAACTTTCTAAGCCTGAAATGTTGCCTGAAAATCTAAGATTTTCTTTTATTTGAAGTTCTGAATGATTAATTCCATTGACACTTTCTTTTGTGGCTCCCTTGCTTGTGGTTAGCCTATATCATTCTTTAAAGTTATCCTCAAGATCTAGACATTGGATACAGCTGCCTTCTTTTTTTTTTTTTTAAGTTTTTGATATGATTTTCTAAATGTATCAAATTTTCTAATGAGAACTACCAGTTATATGCCTGATGGCCAAGAATTAGCTATTTTTATGATCCTAGATTATTAATTGGACCATTTAAACCTGAGCCAAAAGATATCTCCACTAGGAGTCAAAGCCCACTGGGGCCATGCTCAGAAATCCAAACTTAAAATAAACAAATTGGCATTATATAGTGAACCTTTTTACCTCACGAATCCATGTATTTTGTTATAGGATAATATTTCAACTAAGTTTTTGGTGTCTTCAGGGCTGTTTCTTCCTATTCCTCAGTTCCCAAGTGAAAACCAAAGATAATGAGCACAGATCTATTTTGGCTACCTACCAATGGAAGGAGTCAAAGAGTCTTCTTGACAGAAACCTTACTTAGCCTTTATGTCCCTTTCTGTAAAGCATACAGTTTTGTGCACACTCTTGGTAAGAACCACTAACAAGCACTTTTCTCTGTGTTGGCTAATTTCATTAGATAGGAGCTATCTTTCTGTGTCAGAGCATTGTGACTTATTAAGTTACAAAATGTATTTTCCATTTACTCAGTGAAAAGCTTGATATTCTGGTGAAACTCAGATTCTAATTAAATTTGCAATGCTTTTTGAAAAAAATTCTTTCAAACATTTGCTGGAATATAAGCACATGTAATGATAGGTTAAATTTACTTAATTTGGTAATGGAGCTAACTTAGGCAAAATGTAATGCCTCTCTTTGGAAATTGGTGTGTGTCATGAGGTCATTTTAGGCGCTTTGTTTCAGTATTGTGTATAGAACACTGTATGAGGCTTCAGAGCTAGGATGTAAAAAAAGACACTTTCTACTGGGAGACACCAACTTGCAAACAACTGTGATTCAAGGAATAAAATGTGTCTTATGGATTGACCATGTGAGCTTAGATAATCCACTTAACTGTTTATAGGTCTCTGTTTTTTCATTGTGACAGAGAGTTGCCCCAGGGCATTATATCCTAACTTTTAAGGTACATAGGAATCATCTTGATTCTGGCCTATCTGCCACATATAAAAAGATTTAAAAAAACAAAGCACAACTTCATTGAGATATAACTCACATTCAAAACAATTTACACGTTTAAAATCCATTATTCAGTGGCTTTCTGTATAGTCTGAGTTGTGCGACTATCACCATTCACTATATTCTCTACCCTGCCTC
The DNA here is from genome assembly GCF_048164855.1 of Canis lupus baileyi. Taxonomy (NCBI): domain Eukaryota; kingdom Metazoa; phylum Chordata; class Mammalia; order Carnivora; family Canidae; genus Canis; species Canis lupus. The sequence continues at coordinate 24,448,015 of NC_132859.1, read as the reverse complement.
AGAGCCTTATATCCACTAAATTGCTTGTTGTGTCTGTATACATGTGCCTATTCTGGACATTTCATTATAAGTGGAATTAAATAATATGTAGCCTTTTGTATCTGGCTTCTTTCAGTTAACAGTGTTTTCAGGGTTCATCCATGTGTAGCATGTATCAGTATTTCATTGCTTTTTATTGCCAAATGATATTCCATTGTATGTATATGCCACACAAATGTAAATCCATTTATATTTAAAGTGATTATTTATAGAGGACTTTCTTATGCAATTTTGCTATTTGTTTTCTATATGTGCTATATTTTTTATGTTCCTCACTTTCTCCAGTCTCTCCTTTTTTTGTTTGATATTTTAAAAAAAATATACTTTGATTACCTCCTGAATTTTTTTTCTGTATACGTTTTAAATATTTCCTTAGTGGTAATGATGTGGATTACAGTTAATGTCCTAAATTTAAAACAGTGTTTTGAATTGATACCAACTTTAATAGCATGCAAAAACTTAGCTTCTATACAGCTTACTTTTCTTCCACCTTTATGTTGTCACAAATTACATTTTTATGCATTCTGTGCCCATTAACCATACATTTGTAATAAGTATTTTATATAAATCAGATAGGAAAAATGGAGGAGTTACAAAGTCAGAATACAATAATGTTGGCATTTATATTTCCTTGTATAGTAACCTTTACTGGAGTTGTTATTTTTTCATTTGACTTTGAGTTACTTTCTACTTTCTTTTTGTTTTAGCTTGAAGGAGTCTCCTTTAGCCTTTCTTCTGGGCATGTCTGCTAGCAATGAATTATTTTAGCTTTTGTTTAAGTGGGAATGTCTTAATTTTTCTTCATTTTTGAAAGATAGTTTTGCTGGGTGTAGACTTCTTTTTGATCTTTTTTTTTTTCTTTCATCACTTTAGATAGGTCTGCTGGTCCTAGCCTCCATGGTTTCTTTTTTTTTTTTTTTTAATTTTTTTTTTTAATTTATTTATGATAGTCACACAGAGAGAGAGAGAGAGAGAGAGGCAGAGACACAGGCAGAGGGAGAAGCAGGCTCCATGCACTGGGAGCCCGACGTGGGATTCGATCCCGGGTCTCCAGGATCGCGCCCTGGGCCAAAGGCAGGCACTAAACCGCTGTGCCACCCAGGGATCCCGCCTCCATGGTTTCTAATAAGAAATGGCTGCTAATCTTATTGAGGAGTACATGATGAGTTACTTCACCTTTGTTGTTTTAAAGATTGTGTCTTTGTCTTTCAAGAGTTTAATTATGTCCATCAGTCTAGATGGCTTTGAGTGTTTTCTATTTGGAGTTTATTGAGCTTCTTTGATATATAGAATCATGTCTTACTGAATTTGGGAAGTTTTCATTCGTTATCTCTGCAAATATTCTTTCTGCCCATTTCTTTGTTTTCCCCTCTGAGACTCATATTATACTTATGTTGGTATGCTTGAACAGGTACCTTAAGCTCTGTTCATTTTTCTTTATTTTTTTTTCTCTTTATCCTTTAGACTGGTTAATTTCAATTGTCCTATCTTTTTGTTTGCTCATAGTTTTTCCTCCTTGTTCAGATCTGCTGTTGAACCCTCTCCAGGGAACTTACCATTTCACTTGTACTTTGAGCATCAGGATTTCTGTTTGTTTCCTTTTTATGTTTTCTTTCTCTTAATTGATAGTCTTTTTTTAAAAAATTGTTTTCCTGATTTCCTTTAGTTTTCTGTTCATGGTATTCTTTACTTTATTGAACATATTTAAGACAGTTGATTTAAAGTCTTTTTAGTAAGTTCAGTGTCTGGCCTTGCTCGGGGACGATTTCTGTCAGTTCATATTTTGTGAATAGGTCATACTTTTTGTATTTGTGATTTTTTTTGTTGAAAACTTTGTATTTTGAATGTTATACTGTTGTAATTCTGTACAGTAGATTCTACCTTTCCTCAAAGTTTGTTGTTTTCGATTATTGAGAGTTGCAGTGGTTGAATTTTAGTGATTTTTCTTTAAGAAAATTACTTTTTTTTTTTTTGCAAAGACTGTATTCTTTTTGTGTGTGGTCACTGATGTTTCTGTCCATTATCTCAGCAGTCAGCCTTATCTTTCTCAATCCAAAGAGGAAAATCAATTACTATTCTCCTGGTCTTTGTAGCTTATCTTTGAGTTGGGGCATCTTTTTTTTTTTTTTTTTAATATTTTATTATTCATGAGAGACAGAGAATAGAGAGAGGCAGAGACACAGGCAGAGGGAGAAGCAGGCTCCATGCAGGAAGCCTGATGTGGGACTCGATCCCAGGACTGCAGGATCACGCCCTGTGCCAAAGGCAGGCACTAAACTCCTGAGCCACCCAGGGATCCCCGTGTTGGGGCACCTCTTGATCATTGAGCCTTGTCTGTCTACAATGCTGCCTTCACCTTCACTTGCTTATGCCAAATCCACAGATCTATCAGGGTGCAAGTCCAGGATCTTCTCAGGTCTTTCTGAGCACACAGCTGTTTATAAGCCTGTATTTTTCACTCTGTCTTCCCTGGTATATGTGGCAGCCCTTCCAAGCCTTTATTCTCTCACAAAACTTCCTCCTCAGCTTCTTTCTCCCAGTCTTTTGGTTGTGTTTTCTGCTTGCCTTATTCCTAGTCACTTCCCGGCTAGTATATGTCCTTAATCTTTTGGCAGACATCCAGAAAGTCACTGTAGCTGCCCTGGAGTGAGGTTGTGAAATAAATATTAGCCTATGCACCAGTCCCCCAAGGAACTGCCAGAAAGGTTAAACACACAAGTACAGTATTTTAAGAACGAAGTCTGGGCAGCCCGGGTGGCTCAGTGGTTTGGCGCCGCCTTCGGCCCAGGGCGTGATCCTGGAGACCCGGGATTGAGTCCCACGTCGGGCTCCCTGCATGGAGCCTACTTCTCCCTCTGCCTGTGTCTCTGCCTCTGCCTCTCTCTCTCGTGTGTCTATCATGAATAAATAAATAAAATCTTAAAAAAAAAAAAAAAGAACGAAGTCTTTTTTTAAGCCCCCACTGCCAGTAAGCTGCAACAGAAAGAAAAGCTTCTGTCCCCACAGCCAGCACTGCTTCTCTGGGCAGTGGGGAATAGTTGATATGTAAACAGAAATGCCACAGTGCCTTCTTACCAAAATTCAGCTTTTTCTTCATTAAGCACTTCCTTGGTTGTTTTAAGGTTTTGATTCTAGAGTTGATTCTGTTAGTTTTTGCCAGCCTATGATTAGTACAGGGACCGATTCTTTGACTGCCCTATTCACCAGTTTTTATATCAAATTTAGTGTATTTTTTTGATAGGTCAATTTGATAAATTGATTTGCAGTTTGTTACTCCCTCTCTTATTGTAATTTTTCACTGAAACTTTGCTTTTAAAAGTTTCTGAATTATTAACTTATATACAGATTTGTAAAAAAAAGCATTTTTTTAATTAGCTGTCAAAAGAAATTGAGTAGAATATTGGAGAAGGTATATGGTGTTTTTGTGGAATTTAGAAACATTCCTATTTACTAAAAACTTTGATGTAATCACTTTGGAAAGGATGTATATTTCTGAAGTAGTATTGTCGTTATACAGCTTGGAAAACCCATCCATATGTAGAGCACTGGGAATGTTGGTTCTCTTAGATTGTATAAGCTTGAGCTGTGCTTAGTGTTTTGTCTGATTTTTATAGATCATTGGTTAAAAAGCATTGTGAGCTGAGGAATGCTATTTATGTTTAAAATTTTGAAGAGAAAACTTTTTTCTCATTAACTGTTGAGAATTTAAGAGACGATATGGGAGGGTTTGAAGTGAGACTTATAGCCTCTTTGTTTTTAGATTCTCATTTCATATTGGTAGGAAAGGACTGTTGGAAAAGTAGATCCCTTTTTGAAATTTGATTTCTTTTCATAGTCTTAGCGAAATATCCTAGAAATCATTGTTAACCAAATACTGGTCTTTAAGTTATTAACAACTTGATCACATTGAATCTTTCTGGCACATAAGTCAGAAAGTTTAATAATTCATGTAAATATCTATCATGGGATAAAATCCATTTCATGTAGGCCTTTTTAGTAATTTGTAACACTTGGTGGTCATGTGGGTAGGCTGGATCCAAAAACCTAGTGGATGCTTCCACTGGGAGCAGCTTCATGCCAGGATAGAAATCAAGTATGAGTAGGAGAAAGTGAAAACAGAGTCTATTGAATAGTGTGAGTGAGAGAGAATAGCAGACAGAGTGGGAGACTTGGAAAGGAGAGGAGAATGAGTCTTGTTGTTTGGAGTTAGGAGTTTATATTAGAAAGAGGTCTAGGGTTTGTGGTCCTTCAGGAATTCTGAGTAGGGTCCAATCAGAGGTGAGTGTCAGGTGAACAAAGGTGTTATTCCATAAGTGACTGAAAGTAGAGGGTGTTGATGCCAGTGTCAGCTGAGGTTTGTTCAGAGCTAATGTCCTAGAATGTGTTTGGGATCTGGCTCTGGCTCTTCTTGGATGTTGTCAGGTGTTTGGAGCCTAGGACAAAACTGAGAGAATGTTAACTTTCTTGCTACCTCCTTGAAATGGGAACACGGCTTCTTTGGCTGATTCAGAAACAAAATACAGAACATGAGTAAATGAGGGCTAACAGAAAAATAGCAGAGATGGAGTTTTTCTAAAATGGAGTTCCTTCAGCTTCCCTACTTTAGTCGGTTAGGCTTTGATTGTTAATAAACTAGAGCTCATGAAGAAGTTTTAATTACATTTTCCTTCATTTGAATAAACAGTAAGAGGAATCTTAATTTTTGAGACCAAAAGTAAGAAATTTTGTCGTGATTAGTCAGCTGCAGATGATTAGTTTGGAATTTTCTTCTGGGGGAAAAGCCATTTCTGATTTGCTTTTAATCTAGACTAGAGAAGTAATTGATTTAGCAGCATACAACAAGCCTTTCTTTAAGAATTTATTTGTAGTTGCCAGTTGTTCCATATTATCTATAATTTTTTTAAGCAGTCGTTTTTTGCTTTTCAGGAAAACTTTGTGACTTTGGCTCGTAATTTCTTTCTGCCTAATGTTGTATAGGTTTATCCTATGAAGTTTTTCAACCTTTTCTATTCTGTAGGTGTTAAATATTAAGATACAGATTATGTATGCATTTTGATTCTTATTTATATTCTGACTTTTGAACTGTGTTGTGTCTATTCACATCTCTAGTAGAGTGCCTGAGGAATAATGAAGAGTAAGTGAAACATAATCAGTTTCCCTATTTATTAACAGTTCTTCTGAAGGTTTAATGTTTAAACTTTGGCTAGAAGGCATGGAGCTGGCTGGTTCTTTAATTTCATTATATCCCACCTTTCCCTTTCTCATAAATGCAGCGGATAAGTGACTCTAATATCTTTCTTCTCAGATGAATTAAATTGTGACTTTGTTAAACTGTAATAGGCTTGCCTAATTCATTAAATACCACCTTCTTGGAAATGACTTCCTTCCCCTCACTCCCTCCTGTGGAAACTCTTGTAATCACCATTAAGAGAAAATAAGTTATAACTTAAAAAATAGTCTTGTTCAGGGCACCTGACTGGCTCAGTCAGAAGAGAATGCAACTCTTGATCTTGGGTCTTAAGTTTGAGCTCCACATTGGATATAGAGATTACTTAAATACATAAAATTTAAAAAATAATTCCTGCTCAGCAGACAGTTGAGATCTGTGCAGTTTGCTACATTGTATGATTTGGACAAATTTTATCAATATATATATATATTTTTAATTAAGCTCTAGGCCTAACGTGGGGCTTGAACTCACAACCCTGAAGAGCCAGCCAGGTGCCCCATTGAAAATATATTTTTGATCTTATCTACAAAGTTACAATTTATATTTATGTATACTATAAATAACACAAATAATTATATATTAATAAATAATAATTATAAATAGTTGTATATATTATATATGAATAAAGATCTAAAACTCCCTTTTTTCCCCACATGAGTTTCTACAGTAGACAGAATTGATGCTATTGTGCTAAAAATGATGTCTCTTTTTTGTAGAAAACCATGATTTGAACAAAAGTTTCTATTAAATGGTTATTGAACTGCTAAGGTTGACACTGAAGAGCTAGATCACTGACAGAGCTAATAAAGCTATGCTTTTCTTCCTTTTTTAAAAAGTCAGATTATTTTCATATTCTTTGTTTTAATAGGCAGCTACTACATGTTAGTATTTATCCATGTTTAAAATTTATGTTTGGGATCCCTGGGTGGCGCAGCGGTTTGGCGCCTGCCTTTGGCCCAGGGCACGATCCTGGAGACCCAGGATCGAATCCCACGTCGGGCTCCCGGTGCATGAAGCCTGCTTCTCCCTCTGCCTGTGTCTCTGCCTCTCTCTCCCTCTCTCTGTGTGACTATCATAAATAAATAAAAATTAAAAAAAATAATAAAAAAATAAAATTTATGTTTAAAGTTGAAAGTCTAAAAAAAAAAGTTGAAAGTCTTCAGTGGGAAAACATTAATTTTGCTTTCCTCAGAGAGAAGTTCTATAGATATTCGTAAGTTAATTGTTTTTAAAATTAGCAGGTCTTATTTCTAATTAAGAGTCAGAAAATTACATACAGTTTTGATTTTTTATGGCAAGCATTAGAGAAGAGCTTGCTAAATAAAAACTTTGTTTGATTTGCAATTCAAAAAAATACATAATTTAAAAATATATCTTAATGTCTTCTAGAAGTACTAATAAAACTAGAGAAGAGAAATAGTTTGCAAATTGATTCTCTAAATAGTTAACAGGAATTTGGAGTTCATCGTCAGCTCAGCGTTTGGGTTTTATCTCCCTCCATAGCTTACTATTTGTGTGATGTTGGGCGAATTACTTAACCTTTCAAAGTGTCTTTAAAAGAGGAGGGGATGATAATAATGGTACCTGCTTCACTGGAGTTGTTAGTAGCTAAGTAGTTGATAGTAGATAACTTAGCATAGGTATGTAGCAAAGTGCCTTTCAGATAGTAAGCAGTGAAATGTTAGTTGATTGCTTTTAGTACTTGTATCATCTTTGAAGAATGACCTAGCCTTTTTTTTTTTTTTTTACCTTGGTAATAGAATATATTAGTGTGAAAAATTATGTAGTTCTAAGTTTAATTTGGAAAGAAAAGTCAAATAAATATGTTCCCTTAATAAAGAAAAATTCCTTTTCCTTTGAACATGGACATTGAAACATTGAAACATTGAAAAAACTTTAAAAAGTTTTTTGTAGTTGGAAAAAAAAATTTTGTAGTTGGACTAAAGTAATGAAACCAGATATTCCTGGCCTGTGTTTGTATACATAATTACAGAAAATGGGAAGCTTTTTAAAGACTGAAGGACTAGCGATCTGTGCTTTAAGGAAAACTTTTTATGTGCTGATTTTGATAGTAAAATCTATAACATTTGCATGCTATTAAACTTCCAGAAATACTAACACAGTTTAGTCTCTTTGAAATTACGTGATATAATTTATTTTGTTTCCGAACATTTTTTAGCTTTATGATCTAATCTGTAAACTCTTTTTTTTTTTTTTTTTTTAATCTGTAAACTCTTGATTATATTTGCAAAATTATGTGTCTGCCTAGCACTGGAACACACCAGGCCTATTCCTACCCTCATAGTCTTTGTATTTTTTGCTTTCTTTGCCTAGATCACTTTCATCCTGATTGTGGCCCATCCTTGGGCCCTCGGGTTAATCATGGTTCTACAAAAGGGTCACCTACTTTTGTTAGATGTTCTCTCCTTTATCTAAAATGTCACTCTCTATCCTAATGCATTTTTTCCTATCAGGTATTATATTACATATTCTTGTTTGCTTATTTTTAGATACTTTCCCATAAGAATAAGAGCTGAGGGCAGGAACTTAGTTTTGTTTACTGCTGATTCCCACTGTGTATAATATAATACAGGGTCTGGCATTAATAAATATTTGTTAAGTGAATGAATCAATGAGATTGATGAATTAAGATATAATTTACTTTATAGATAGGGATAATCAGTGAGCCAGTTTTTAATATTTTCTTTTTTTTTAGAAGATTTTATTTATTCATTCATAAGAGACAGAGAGAGAGAAAGAGAGAGAGAGACAGACAGACAGGCAGAGGGAGAAGTGGGCTCCATGCAGGGAGCCCAACGTGGGACTCGATCCCGGGTCTCCAGGATCACGCCCTGGGCTGAAGGCAGCGCTAAACCGCTGAGCCATCCGGGCTGCACCAGTTTTTAATATTTTCTATGAGACATTTATCTTTATGAAAAAAAATGAACCATTTAAAAGTTGAGATTTATTATCTACCGCCTACCACCTGCCCCCCCCCCCACCAAAACCCAGCAGGAGTCCAGGTTTAGAGTATTTTATACATAGTACGCGCTGTCAATCAAGAGGCCTAATTGAGAACACCGGCTCAATTTATAATAGCAAAAAGACTGCATAGTCATTTAATTGCTCTTGGTTTATTCCCTTGTTTCTTTTCTAGAATCTATCTCAGTGCCTGGTACACAGTTAAGGTAGCCAATAATTTGTTTTTTGGGTGAGTGAATTAACTTGTAAAATGAGTAATACCATGCACTGGGTCTTAGTTTCTCAAAGTGTCTTAAAGACCCTAGAATAAGACCTTCTGGAATAAAACGGATCAAAGAAATTTGTGAAATACTATTCATTGATTCTCAAAGTATGCCTCAGAATCACCTGCATGGCTTATAAATACGTCTTTTAGGTTTACCCTGCCCACCTCCATATTTGAAGTAGGGTAGTGAATTTCTAACAAGTTCTGAAAAGGTAGGGAGAGGTAATTTTGGTTATGTGGGACCGCACTTTGACAGTCCCTGTTGTATCTGTATTCCATTTGAGGTTATTCACACAGACCTGTTGAAGGTTTACGGAAGCACTACCAAAGCTGTTTAGCTCTTAACTCAGTATTTCCAAAACTTATTTGAATTTGGTACCCATTCTGTGTGTATGTGTGTGATCTGCCAATCGCATTATACTCAGTGTCTTTGAACATCCTTGGAACTATTGTTCTGTGGCTCATACTTTCAGAAACAAAGCCAGGTCACATCTGCAGTGTTTCTCACTTATAGAATGAGGATTCCTTCCTTCCTTCCTTCCTTCCTTCCTTCCTTCCTTCCTTCCTTCCTTCCTTCCTCCCTCCCTCCCTCCCTCCCTCCCTCCCTCCCTCCCTCCCTTTCTTTTTTCTTTCTTTTCTCTTTTTTTCTGCATGCTAGAGTAGGTTAAAACTTAATTGTATTAGGAGTGAAATTGTGTTAGGGCTGAAACCCTTAGAATTGAATCCTGTTGCTTGGATGAAATCTAATATGATATTCATGATCTGCATGGAAACATTATATACGTTTTTGATTTTTGCTGATCTACATTGGGTTCAATGTAAGGATGTATATAGCAAGTTTCTTAGTTTCATGAAAATTGAGCCCAAAATGATGAAATGATTTCTTTCTCAGTACCTTTTATATCTTGTATTTATATTTCTCTTTCTAGGTAGCTTTTTTTTAAATTTGCCAAACACATTTTTGTAACTTCAGAGCATGGCAAAATTAGGAAGTAATACTTTATCATGAGAATTGTTTTCTCTAGATAAAGTCAAATCTCAGATAGTGTTCTTTTTCTCTAGTTGAATTTTGAAATTTGCTAATTTTATCTCCCAGTGTAGCATTTATTTTGCATGTTGCATTTTGCTGACTTCACTTCATATTTTAAATATGGTTGTACTTGTTCTGGGTCTTCTTAGAGTAATGGATATAATAAAAGATTTGAGTAATTATTAGGGGATATTTGAGGAAGAAGTGATGGTTACAAACTCTTCAGATATTAAATGTAGCAGAATCTTCAAACTTGAACTTAATGGAGTGCTTTATATTCTCCAAGGCTGTGGATCTTTCCATTGATGAATCCAGCTTGACAGGAGAGACAACACCTTGTTCTAAGGTGACCGCTCCTCAGCCAGCTGCAACTAATGGAGATCTTGCATCAAGAAGTAACATTGCTTTCATGGGAACACTGGTCAGATGTGGCAAAGCAAAGGTAATTTTTTCCTCTTGTTTTGAAAGTAGTAGTTCCTTTGTTTTCAACCTTTTTTTTTTTTTTTTTTTAGTTCTAATTTTGTGTGGTTCTTTTAAAATTATATGACAAAGAAATGACAGAATTGAACCTAACTTGTAGCCACTGTGTGTGAGACTAAGAAGCTATGTCCCTGAGGCATAATATTCCATAGTTCTGCCATTTGCCAGATAATGGAGCCTTTATTTTTTTATTTTATTTTTTAAAAGATTTTATTTATTTATTCATGAGAGACACACACAGAGAGAGGCAGAGACACAGGCAGAGGGAGAAGCAGGCTCCATGCAGGGAGCCTGACATGGGACTTGATCCTGGGTATCCAGGATCAGGCCCTGGGCTAAATAAAGGTGGTGCTGAACTGCTGAGCCACCAGGCTGCCCGATAATGGAGCCTTTAAAAACATAGTCCTCAGTAGCCGTTCTTTTTTTCATTTGTTTATTTTAGATAGAAACAGCAGTACATGGATATGTTCATTACTAGCTAAATAAAATTTTAATTTAATTGATAATGGTACTGGCTGTAATATTCTGTCCACATATCATTCACTTAATGATGGATTTTAGCTATTCTTTTTCCTGGATTCACAAATATAAAAGACATGATTCAGTAGCATTTGAAGGGAAAAATAAACTACATTAAAGGTCTCTCTTGAGTATAAGACAGTTTTGAATTTCAGAAATATTGATATAGACAAAGAATGAGCCTCAGAGGGACACCTGGGTGGCGCAGCAGTTGAGCATCTGCCGTTGGCTCAGGGCATGATCCCGGGGTCTGGGGATCGAGACCTGCTTTGGGATCCCTGTGAGAAGCCTGCTTACCCCTCTGCCTGTGTCTCTCATGAATAAATAAATAAAAAATCTTTAATAAAAAGAAAAGAAGAATGAGTCTCAGAATTGGGTGAAGGCTTATATGGTGAGGCATAAATACTAGTGATCCGTAGTACTATCACAAAGTTAATTTGCTAAGGGAACCTTGGATATGTGTATTAGCCGTCTTGACCGTGGACAAGGTTTTGGAGAAAGTAAGAGTTTTTGGTTTTACTCAAGAGAGGTGATTCCATCTGAAAGTAAATGTTGTTCTCCTGTTTTTTCTTTTAGGGTATTGTCATTGGAACAGGAGAAAATTCTGAATTTGGAGAGGTTTTTAAGATGATGCAAGCAGAAGAAGTAAGTACTTAGTTGTGTTAATGATATTTTAATTTCAAATCTAAAATTCTCCATTGTAAGTAGAGGGACAGAAAATATTGGTGGATTATTTTATGTACTGTTGAAAGTAGTATTTTATTTGGAGTATCACTCAGTTGTCTGTTTTTAGAAACGTAATTAGAAAGACTGTATTTGAAAGGGCTTGAGTTGACATTGCTAATATGCTAAAACATTTTGATGTTCATTGTTTATAGGAGAAAAAGGTTTATAGCCAATTATTTATAGGGCCTATTCTTTTTAAAAATTAGCTTTATCATATTAATTTTAAAAATTATTAAATAGTATATTTGTCTTGTTCAAATTCCCAACTTTATATAATTCCAAGTAATGGGGAAAAAATTGCAAAGTAAAATAACCTGGAAGATACTCTTGTTTAAGGATATTACAGATTAGTTCTCCCATTGAAAGTACTTCCTTATGTATATAAAAGGAAGTTGCATTCTACAAATGTCATATTCTCTCCAAATCATCTGGATTTCTCAGGTAACCTGCCAAGATTCCACTATGTGATGCAGTGTGTAAAGCCATTCCCAGAAGCTTGGCTGTGAAGGAGTGCTAGAGAAGGGAGTTAGCAGTAGCAGATCAGGGAGCCAACTGGAGGAAAAGACTTGGATTGTAAGCTTGTTTGTGGATACAGAAAGGAGAAGATTGGAAAAGTGAGGGGGCAGTTGATGGTAATAAAGTCCTGGAGAAGCTGATCGGGAGAATAGGCTTCTTCTCAAAAATAGGCATGAGGAGCATGATGGACCCTTTCAAATAAACAAGCTTTTAAAAGTCTCAGCCTTAGTTTCCTCATAAAAGGAGTAATACTTACCAAGAGAGAGTTGTGTACATCATGGGTATATTAAGAACGAGCATGAAAAAAAAAAAAAAAAGGAACGAGCATGAATATGTCAAGCACTTAGCGGAGTCCCTGGCACCTAGTGTATTTCACTAAATTTAGATCATTGCACTCTTCTCCAATTTGTCAAGGCACCAAAAACCCCTCTGCAGAAGAGCATGGACCTTCTAGGAAAACAGCTTTCCTTTTACTCCTTTGGTATAATAGGTAAGAGAAGAGTGAGTATGTATATCTCATCTATTTACTTATTTACTTAGGTTTTTAAAATTGTTTAATTTTTTGAGTGGGAAGGGGGAGTTTAGCTAGATGCATACATTTATTCATTTAATGAATTTTTAGATTGCTACTACTTTTTAAAAAATATAAAACTAGTCCCCAACTATTGTCCTTTTCTACAAAGATAAGTTAGAACTCTCTGTAATTATTATAATCAATGAGCATTTCTGTAAACATTTTAGTATTTGTCTTTCTCGTTTTCAACAAAATGGATAGTATGATTCATAGACTACTTTTCCTTTTCTGTTTCACATTTTCTTCATAAGCACCTTGTCATTAAATAGATGCTCATTGAATTGATGTCATGAAATAGGTGGTTGTATAGTATTCCATTATGTAGGAAAAAATATCTTAGAACTCTTGTAGACATTTCTGTTTTTTGAATTTTTAAAATTATATAAATGATTCTTCAGTGCAGGTATCTTATTAAATTCTTAAAAGTAAAATTATTGGATCAGAGATTATCCACGCAAGTTTTAGATTTTTGACATGTTTGCCATGTTTTTAAAGTTTTTGTTTCATATTGCCAAATAATATCTTTCATCAGCAAGGCAGAGTTATTTCTCTTCCAGCACCCTTGCCCGCTTTGTTGTCATGAACAGATGAATAAAAGACTTCTCATTATTTTATTTCACAATTCATTATAGAGAAACTGAGCACTTTTGTCATTGCGTGTATGGGTCCTTTTTATTTTATGACTTGCAGTCTGTTTATCTTATCCCTTGAGTCTTAGGTTGGTAACAGCTCTTCATATAATTAGGATATCCATCCTTTTGTTAAATATTTTCCTCCCAAATTTTAAATTCCCTTAAGGGATAAATAAAATAAACTTAGTACAGGATAGAGTTGTAATTGAAACATCTTTGTGTCCTGAGATTCTGATATAACTGTACTATTAACAATATCTGCAATTATAGTTTGTCTTTGTTATCTTCGTAAAAGCTGTCCCAACTCCATGTTGTGGAAAGTGTTTATGTTTATATCTATTTAAACATCAATCTACTACTTTAGTTTTTATCTTTGACACTTAATTTTACTATTTAGAATTTATTTTAGTATAAGACTTAAGGTAGAGTTCATAACATTTTTACTCAAAACTTAATTATCCCAATACCATTAATTCTATAGTCTATTCTATATTCACTGAGTTGAAATGACATCTTTATCATACATTAAACACTTGAATCAGTTTTGGAGTCCTTGCACCTTTAATTTTTCCATGCTATTATTTTAATTATTCTTGTTAGCCTAATGTTTCAAAATCAGTAATACAGCTTTAAGTTAAAGCAGACTTGTTATGCAGTTTCAACTAAATTATTTAAATATTCTGTTGATCCATCTGTCTTCATATAAAGTAGAAGGTAGAAAAGTATTTCATTCCTCATTTTTAACTAGTGTGTATATATTCTCATACTCCCTTAATTTATTGCTGTTTATTTTCCAGAATTTATAGGGAATTTGATAAATCTAAGGGCATGTAGCCAATTAAATCTCCCCAGTTATACTAATGCTGTACTGTGAAACTGTCTCACATTTAATGATAGAAATCTTTCAACTTTATGATTACCTGGTTTGAATATAATTCATTGGGCATATTTTTTGTTGTTGTTGTTGTGATAGAGGATAAAGGTCAAGATCAAAATGAAAGGTCTGCAGGCTTTTTTTTTTTTTCTTTAGCCTTTGGTCCATACCAAAGTATTTTCAACATTCTCTGATGGAAATACTCAACTCTGCCATCAGCAGGAAAGCAATCGTAGAAAATACATAAACAAATGGATGTGGCTATGTTCCAGCAACCTTTTTTTTACAAAAGCATGAAGGAGGCCCACAGATTATAGCTTCCCTGGTATAGTTCATTGGACATAATTTCTCAAGAAAGTATTGGAAATAGGATCTTAAAGAGTCACAATCTAGATTATGATTTTGTAGTTGTAGAAAGATGAAAAAAAACTTATTTAAATGTTTATATTGACCTAGAATACAATCTTGATGCTGTGCTTTTTTCTCACAAAACCAGTGGTACACTCTGTGCCCCCTTTATTTCAGAGAGAAAGATTAAAGCAGAGAGTATTTTGTTTGGTTTATGTTAATTGATTTTATTTGTACATGCCATAAAAGTAGTAATTTTTTAATGTTAATGGAATTTTAGGTATTTTATGTAAGCTCTATCACTCTGAGCCAAGTCCTAAATATTCTTTTGTTTGCAGTACAAACTTTATATGTACTGCTTGGATATTTAGTTATGAGAAGTAAAGTCCCAGGGTTTATTTTTGCAAAGCTGATAATAAATAGAAGACTTGTGTGTCTTACTCTACCCCCGCTCCCCCTGCTGTATGAAAATACTGCTAATATTTTCTTATAGTGGGAATCCTCAGATACTGCTTTAAGGGAGGGTGGCAGGAATGGCAATAGAAGGTATAACTCTGTGTGTGTGTGTGTGTGTGTGTGTGTGTGTGTGTGTGTTATGTAGCATTAACTTTAAGCAGCATTAGTTTGATCACTCCTGCTTAATGGATTTTTGTAAAATCTTGTAATTGTGATCTGATGCACTTTATTATTATTTTTTTTTTGTTTTTTTGTTTTTTTTTTTTCTTTTTTCTTTTTTTTTCTGATGCACTTTATGTCAAGGGACTTCTTTGGCTGTGTCCTCAGCTTGTTATTCTATCCCATCTATACTTATGTGATTATAGATAAAAGGGAAAAATAGCTATTTGATTCTGTTCCAGGTATCATCATGTTGGTTGGCTGGTTACTAGGAAAAGATATCCTGGAAATGTTTACTATTAGTGTAAGGTGAGTTCTGATCATTTGTTTATAAATTAAAATCTCTTTTCCCTCTATAATTTCTCTGAGAGGCATAGGTTATATTCTATTATGGAAGTATTATACGAGCATAAAAGAGTATAGTGTTTCTAATTAAATACTTCAGAATTCATATATTGAAATGAATTCTAGGAAAATGAAAACCTACATATATAGCAGTGAATAAAACCTGTACAGGATGTCTGGTATTATCAGTCCACTATTGCATTTTTATATATAAATAGACAGTTAAGGATTGTGTAACTGAAAACTAGCAGCATGAAAGAGAAAGACCATAATAATAGAAATTGAATAGTCAATCTCAGAGGAAAACAGAAGATTCAAGAACTAGCAGAAAAATGAAAACTAGAAAGCATTTGTGATACACATGCATTCACGATATACAGATTATTGCAGAAGAGAGAACAAAAAGTTTTTAGAAATTGTGATTTTTATTGCTGAAATTGAAAATAGAATTTAAGGGCTATAATATTAAAGCCAAAGAGGACTCCACAAAAATAGAGCAAAATGTCTAAAACAGAATGAAGAGAATAATTTAATAAATACCATATCTAACCGATAGGAGTTTTAAAAGAGGTAAGAAGAAATTATATAAGAAATGATACATAAATATTTTTCAATCAGAAGCAAAACATGAAATTTTTATAGTTTGTATGGATTATGTAAATGCCCAGCAGGATGGAAAAAACTCCCAACCTAGGTGCATCATTATTAAATTAAACAAGTTAGGTCTTCTATAGAGGAAAGATAATTAGACTGGTATCAAACTTCTCATCAGCAGCTGCAGTTTCCATCATAGGATCTTTTTAGACTACTAAATTCACAAGACTTTCATGGTCACAATTGGTACCTGTGCCCTGAACAGCGGGGCAACTTAAGGCAGCACTCCTCTGAGAGAGTCTGTGCAGCAATTCAGCTTCAGGTACAAGAGATTGGGATGACCTTATGTGTGGGCGAGCTACCCTAGGTTAAAATGTTTCATTGTCCGTGGGAGCCAACATCTCTGGAAACATATACTTTCCAGGGTGCTTGCAAGAAACATGTCCAGTTATAAGAGTCACCTACACTCAGGAAATCCAAAGTGATGGCTTCCTGTAAAATAATTAGAATTCTTAATATTCCATAGACAGTCAATCAGGAGATCCCTTTATCAGAAGTAGTGTTGCCTAGCAACATAGTTGACATAACTACCCTTACCAGGTCACTAGGGGAAAAGAGCTAGGGATTTAATCAAATGCAGAAGGGAAAAGGATTTTATTAACCCTTCCTCCACAGTAACATTGGATTACATTAGAGAACAGTAGGGCAGTGCTATCAAAGTACGAGGGGAAGGGATTTTAAGTCTAAATCTAGACGGAGACAAGGTATCAATCCAGTTAGTTAAAAACAGATAGGCAAGTAATCAGAAAATTTATTCCTTCTCTGTCCTGTATGAATTCTAGCAAAACAAAGATGATAAAAGGAAAATGGTGATGGATGGGATATAAGTAAGAGTGAAACTTACCTAGGCATCTAGGGAAAAGAAATCCTGGATGACAGCTGTATTGTAGGAGTAGAAAGTAATAGTTCAAATATTAGAACAAAAACAATTAAAAAAAAGTCAAATGTATTATAAGGACTTGGTAGGTTGAATAAGGTTAAAACATATTTGTGATAGGATGAAGCAGTGTATCTTTTCCCCTAAAGGGGCAAACATACAATTTAAAACTCTTGGCTTCAATCTTGGGTTGCATACAAAATAAATTTAAAATGGGGTATGAGTTTGAGATATTAAACATAAGCATATTATCTATTAGACTCATTTTTAGATTTTTAGTATTTTTGAGGGGGCAGTTCTGTTTGTGAAGGTTGACATATCATGATTTTTATTCCTACTTCAAGGTCTTACAAAGGACAAAGCGTTAAACATTTTTTTTAATAGAATAAAACTCATTCTACTTTGCAATTATGGATCCATTATCCTTTCATAAATCTAAGTAAGATATATTATGGGATCTTTAGTGACCTTATTTTTCTTGTGTCTTGAAACATTTTGTTATTTCATTATCCTATTAATTATTTTAATAATTATTTCCAACTGTCCTAAAAATGAGTAAAACAATAAGAATGCAGAATGATGACATCACTTATAAGGTTGATGTAATAGCATTATTCTGTTATCCTTTAATTTTTTCATTATGTTGCTCAGTATTACATCATCATTTACAAGTATAAAAGGGGTCTGGAGATACAGTCATTATAGTTGCCTTTTTTTCTTTCCTATTCATTAAAAGTTAGCAATCATTATTTTTTCACTTTTCACCATAATGGCAAAGAATAATTGATAGAAGAATTACTGGGTGAACCAAAAGATGAAAGCAAAGAGACAAAGAGCCACCATACACTCTAATGATGAGGGTGAAATTTAATCAAATAAATGAAATCTTAATACTATGAATCTTTGGATGGCAGTCTAGGTTTTCTGAAATTCCTGAACTAATGAATGAATAGTTTATTTCTAAGGACAAAAAAGGAAGGACAGGTATTCCCTTTCAGTTAGTCGTTCTACAGCAAGGAATTCATCATGCAGTGTTTTCCAACAAGAACCTAGACCACCCATTTTTGTTAAAAGGATGTGTATGGCAGTTTTCTTTAATGTTTTATAATATTTGTTTACCAACTTTTTACTTTATACCATTTATAAGTGGAGAAATACCAAAGGCTGGTATGAATATAAAAGTGATTAAAAGGAAATAGATGACAGAAATGAAAAGCTTAACTGGACTTATGTTATTGGTATTTATAAGTCTAAAAACTATGTTACTAAGACAATAACTGTTCTCTTTTCAACAGAATTATGAACCATCCACATTTTCAAAAGTTGTTGCATTTTGAAGACACAAATGCAAAAAGTGAAACCAGAATTGATAAGCCTATAACCTGTTGGAAATATTTTTTGAATTTGAAATTACTTTTTGTAAAGTGAATATATTCCAGGCTGTGTTTAGTTGCATCCAAAGGACATTGCTCATTTCAGATATACCTTCAAATCCAGGAATATAGTTTGAGGTTAAAATTCAAAGTTAGTTAATTCATTCATTCATTTGTAAGAGACCTACAGAGAGAGGCAAAGACCTAGGCAGAAGGAGAAGCAGACTCCATGCATGAAGCCCTATGTGGGACTCGATCCTAGGACTCCGGGATTACGCCCAGAGCCAAAGGCAGACACTCAACCGCTGAACCACCCAGACATCCCTAAAATTCAAAATTTCAAATGAAGTTTTTCACAATCCATTTTATTCCTCTGCAAATTGTTCATGAAGTGACTTAAAAACAAAAGAATGGAATGGTCCAATAGATCTAGATTGTAAATGATGATGCCTATTTTTCTTGATATAGTAAGGGTTAATGTAAGCATAAGAAAAGAGGATTCTGTTTCAGCATAGAATAGTTCAAAAGAGAGAAGGAAGTATTAATGGTAGCACATATTTCTTTGGAGCCCAATATAGGGCTGGAACTCATGACCGAGATTGAGACCTGATCTGAGATCAAGAGTCAGACACTTAACTGATGGAGTCACCCAGGTGCCCTGATAAACACGTATTTTTTGACTCTTTCAGTGTAGACTATTTGGACAATGGTATTATGTCATCCATTGGCTTTCAGATTTTAGAATTAAGCTGTAAACAGCGTGAAAAACTAAAAAAATGCTTATGGAACAGCATGCTAATGATATCAAGTTAGATGATGCTAAAGAAAAAATAGATAATAGAGGTTGATGAGTAAAAGAAGTGGATGCAGCAACATTAGAATGAAGAACAAGAATGCATATGTCCTTAACTGTAGGAGAGTTGGAGCTAATATATATATATATTTTTTGGAGCTAATATTTGTACTGGGATAAAAAATAGACTTAATTTGACTTTTTAAAAAATTGCAAAGGGAAACAATGAAGTAATTAATCTTTTGTTAGAAAATACACATACCACGAAATTTACCATTTAAAAATGTGCAATTCGATGGAATTAAGTCCATTCATAATGTACAACCACAACCACTATCGAGTATCAGTACTTTTCATCCCCCCAAAAGAAAACCCTGTGCCCATTGGGCAATCACTCACCATTCTTTCTTCTCCCCAGCCCTTGGCAACCACTAACCTGCTTTCTGTTTCTATGGATTTGTTTTATTGTTAATATTTCATATAAATGGAATAAAAATATGTGTCTTTTGTGTCTGGCTTCTTTCAGTTAGCATAATGTTTTCAGGGCTCATTCATGTTTTGCATGTATCAGTACTTCATTTCTTTTTATGGCAGAATAATACTTCATTGTATAGGTATGCCACAATTTCCCATTTATCGGTTGATGGACATTACTGTGATCTTTTGGCCATTGTAAGTATTGCTGCTATGAGTAGTCATGTATAAGTTTTTGTTTGAATATCTGTCACTGCTATCTGCACTTCTAGATAAGAAAATTAAACTACAGGAGTGGAGCAATAATTGCTCAGAGTCAAAGAGGTAAAATTTGGTGAAGCCTTGGCTATAAATCTAGGCAATCTGATGTCACAAACGTACATTCTTCAACCACTACACTTAACCTGGCAGCTAGTAGGTATCCCATAAATGTTAATTAGCTTTCCCTTCCTCTTAATTTTTATTTAAGTATTTTTTTATTACAGTATTAACTTTGTATTTTTATTAGCCTCTGTTTTAAGTAAAAGCTAATTGAAATTATTGCTGTAGGTACTATTTAATTTATACTTCAATACTAAGTATATATTGATTACAGTTTGGCTGTGGCAGCAATTCCTGAAGGTCTTCCCATTGTGGTCACAGTGACTCTAGCCCTTGGTGTTATGAGAATGGTGAAGAAAAGGGCCATTGTGAAAAAACTGCCTATTGTTGAAACTCTGGGTAAGTATGTGGTAATACAAGCATACTTAAGCAATAGTGTGCTAGTTTACATCAACAGTGAATCATCAGGTTGCAACAGTTTTTTTTGTCTGAGAGGCTAACATAGTGATATTTGACTTGTGGCAAAGTTAAGTATGGTTTTCATGACCAGAAAAGGTAATTAAAAATGTGTATCATTCAAGACTGGGGACTTTCAGAGAAATCTGTGTCATGGAATGTTCTAATGCTTAAATTATGTAAAAAAGAAATCCATATATAACAAATGAAACCTTGGAATAAAATTAATAGAATCTTCTTCTTTTGACATCTCAAGATAATTATCATAGATCCTAGAAATCACACTCCAGCTGAATTTGCTGATAAGAACAGTAAATATACAACAGTTGCTAAATGTTGCTACAACAAAACTTTATGCTGTGAAATTTCTTTTTTTTTTTAAATTTAGGAATCCAAAAATACTGAATTTCATTTTTTAGTTTGCATTATACTATTGAGAAGGCAAAATACTTAAAAATACTTACTGAAAATTTATATGGGTTTATATTTAAGTACCCTTAACACTTTAGAAAATGTATTATGTAACATTATAATATAAAGCTAATACTGAGAAGCTTTGTAGAAATTCAACTGCAAGTTAATAAGGAAAAGTCATCATTTATCACTATTTTTTAATTTTAATTTCAGAACTTAATGGTGAAAAGCACAATGAGAGAAAATAAAATTATCAGTGAGCCTAATTTGTGTAAAATTTAGAGAAGTAGGACAGGCTTCCAGTGTTTTTAATATAAACTTGTTTATTTCTTCCTGACTCTTTTGATGACGTGTAATGATTTATTCTATAGGCTGCTGTAATGTGATTTGTTCAGATAAAACTGGAACACTGACAAAGAATGAAATGACTGTTACTCACATATTTACTTCGGATGGTCTGCATGCTGAGGTACTCTATAGATTTTTTCCTTTTTTAACAACTGTATTTCTTTGTTAAGAAACTTGGTGTTTAGACATTCCTAACCATTCTAGTGTCTTATCTTCAAAACGGCTATAAATTCATCACCAGCAGAGCCTTTTCCTTGTGCTACTGGTCTTGATCCCACTTCACTTGTACACTCCATTTGTACCATCCAGAAACTTTGAATCATCCTTGGCACCTGTCTTTTAATCACTCCTACAGCCGTTTGTTACCAAACTTTTATTTTTGTTGTCTATGCAGCTTGAGGGGTCTTTTAGAACCAAATATTAGCAAGTCACTCCCAAAACTAAGATGTTTTAGTGGCTTTCCATTGTGACCAGGATCCTGACGTATGGCCTCTCAAGGCCCTTACATATTTTGTTCCTTATTTCTTTCTTTATCCTTACATATTCTGCTTTGCTTTCTGGGCACCAGATACACAGATTTATGATTCTTTCAGTGTAGCAAAATTCCTCCTATTTCAGGACTTTTGCTGCTATTCTCACTGTGTATAGGACAGTCTATTACCTCATCCTTTGCAACTTAGTTCCAACCCCACTTTTTCTTTCTTTCTTTAAATTTATTTATTTATTTATTTATTTATTTATTTATTTATTTATTTATTTATTTATTTTTAAGCATATAGCTTTTTTTAAAAAAATTTCTTTTTAAATTTATTTATGATAGTCACAGAGAGAGAGAGAGAGAGAGAGAGAGAGAGAGAGGCAGAGACACAGGCAGAGGGAGAAGCAGGCTCCATGCACCAGGAGCCCGATGCGGGATTCGATCCCGGGTCTCCAGGATCATGCACTGGGCCAAAGGCAGGCGCCAAACCGCTGCGCCACCCAGGGATCCCTCTTTCTTTAAATTTAATTAACATGCAGTATATTATTAGTTTCAGAGGTGGAGTTCAGTGATTCATCAGTCTTATATAACACCCAGTGCTCATTACGTCTTGTGCTCTTAGTCCATCATCCTCCCACATCTCTCCCCTCTTACCTATGATTAAGAGTCTCTTATGTTTTGTCTCCGTCTTTCATTTTGTCTTGTTTTATTTTTCCATTCCTTCCCTATGCTCTTCTGTTTTGTTTCTTAAGTTCCATATAGGAGTGAAATCATATGATAATTATCTTTCTCTGACTTATTTCTCTTAGCATGATGCCCTCTAGTTCCATCCATGTCCTTGCAAATGGCAGGATTTCCTTTCATTTTAATGCCTGAGTAATATTCCATTGTATGTATACAAGGGATATATATATATATATATGCAGTTTAGCGACAGATGTTCATCTGTCGATGGACATCATCTGGGCTCTTTCCATAGTTTGGCTATTATGGATATTGCTGTGATAAACATTCAACCCCACTTCTTTAAAAAAGCTTTGCTGGCTGCCCAGAACTGGCCTTAGATATTGTTTTCATAGAACTTGATGCCTCTTGGTTTTTAGCCCAGGTAAACTTTTCTGTTCCTCTTTATACTATTTAAGTTGTTTTTTGTTTTTTTTTTTTTTTTTTAATTTATGATAGTCACAGAGAGAGAGAGGCAGAGACACAGGCAGAGGGAGAAGCAGGCTCCATGCACCGGGAGCCCGACGTGGGACTCGATCCCGGGTCTCCAGGATCGCGCCCTGGGCCAAAGGCAGGCGCTAAACCACTGCGCCACCCAGGGATCCCTATTTAAGTTGTTAATAGAGCAGAACTAAGTTGCCCAACACAGGGCCTTCCTCATAGTAGTAAATACGTGTGGGAGGAGTAAATTAATAGATGAATTACTTCATTTTAAAAATAATATTTTGGCAGTTTCTTAAATACATGTCATTCTATGTGTATTGGTTAATTTTGAAGCTAGGTAAGGACAAGTTCTAGTCTAACCCCAGTCTTAACAGGCTTTCTAGCTAATATGTTCGTTGACACTACTTAAGAAGGGTACCATATTTTAAATTATATTTGCATCCAATTCACTGTATCATTAGACAAATTGACAGAAGTTGTACTTAAGTTTATTTAATTCCATTTTATGTAGGATTTAAAATAATAATATTGATATTTAGAGTGTTAGATTTGGTTAAGGATACCCAATATGGTGTGTGTTGATGATTTAGAGTCATTGGGGTTTAACATGTGCTTGCATAGTTCAGGAGTGGAAAGTAGGGTATAATAAATTTCTGGGTTTTTTTTAAAGATTTTATTTATTTATTTATGAGAGACAGAGAGAGGCAGAGACACAGGCAGAGGGAGAAGCAGGCTCCATGCAGGGAGCCCAACGTGGGACCCAATCCCTGGTCCCCAGAATCACAGTCCGGGGCTGAAGGCGGCACTAAACCTCTGAGCCACCCAGGCTGCCCAGTTTCTGTTGTTTTAACCCCATACTTCCATATGTCAAGCATTAGCTGTTTGTTAATTTCTCTCTAAACTGTCTTATTTTTGCTGTGAAATTCAACTTTTGTTTGGCTTAGTTCTAGCCATATGGAATAAGTATCTGGCTTGTCTGTACCTCTGATTTTTAAAACTGGCATGTAATATACTATGTTAAAGTAGTTTCTAAGTGCTAGGATAAATCATGTAATGTCACTGAGCCTAGCCTGCATATTTGCCAAAAGAATTCTGCTTTTTTTCTGGGTCTCAGGTTTGTCACAAATGTTAGATATGGAAATGGAATTGAATTCTTGGAAAATTGAGTATGTTTATAGATGTAATGTTACATAAATTTATTTTTATTATTATTTTTTAATGTTACATAAATTTAAAGCTCACTTATGTTTAGAGATTTTCATGGTTTACTCTTTTATAGTGTATTATAAGTAGAAACAATATAAATTTATATTAATTGTATTAGTATATTTCTACTTAAAATGTGCTATACATTGTTATATTTATTATAATTTAATATATAATATATTATATATTAAATTAATATATTAAATACAATATACTTATATTTATTATAATTAATTATTCATATAATTAACTATAGGTTTGTTATTACGGTGAAAATTAGAATCTAGATTTTATTTTTTTAGGGAGAGAGAGAGCACGCACAAGCAGCAGGGGTGAATGGCAGAGGGGAAAGGAGAGAATCCCAGGCAGGCTCTGTGCAGAGCTTGAAACCTGACTCAGGGCTCAGTGTCATGACACATGAGGTCATGACCTGAGCTGAAACCAAGAGTTGGACACTTACCCAACTGAACCACCCAGGAACCCTGGAATCTATATTCTTTTAACTATTAAAAGAATTATGTATTAAAAGCACATGTTCTTTTAGACATGTGCTTTTCTAGGTATATACATTAATAGCATCAAGATGTATAAAATGAAATGACACAAGTCATCATCGTTTTTGGCTTTCATAAATATTATCACTGTCTCTATGGATTGATTTATTGACCTCACTGTATGTTCCTTAGGTTACTGGTGTTGGCTACAATCCATTTGGGGAAGTGATTGTTGATGGTGATGTTGTTCATGGATTCTATAACCCAGCTGTTAGCAGAATTGTTGAGGTAAATACTTTATTCTCTAAGAAGGTGATTTTTCATAATGACTTAGAACACAGTGATGGGTTCATAGTCTCTGTATATTTCTCTTAGGCGGGTTGTGTATGCAATGATGCTGTAATTAGAAACAACACTCTAATGGGGAAGCCAACGGAAGGAGCCTTAATTGCTCTTGCAATGAAGGTATGTGTTTGATTTCTTTGACATATGAGACATCACTTTCACAAGAGAATGTGAGGTCATCAATTTCAGTATTACAGGTTTTTAGGTTTAGAATGAAGAAGACTCACAATATTTTATTGTTTTTATTGCCCCAAAATGGTTTGTGAACCATTTTTATTATTCTTGAAATACAGAGCTGATAAAAATAAAGCCTTTTCAACATAGCTTTATCTCTTACATTCAAGAAACAAACTAATGACCAGTGATTGGATTTCTTATGAGTGAATGTTCTTATAATATTTTCCGTAATATTTAGAGTTTTGTGTGGAAGGCTTTCTCAATGTGTGTAATGTTGAAGTGCTAACTTTAAAATGAGTGAAGACAACATTCTTTAAGTATTTCCATGTGAAGATATTAAGGACATCATGAGAAATCAGCTTTTCTTTCTCTTCCTATTTCCTTCATTATCAATTTCTTAAAAGGAGTATAGAATTAGAATGTGTTGGAGAGAGAGGGTGCTGTTTTCTGTGACCCTTTCATTTATCCCAATTGATGGCCTCTTCTAAGTCTTATATTTGATTAGATGAAAAACCTGAAGTCCACTCTGTCACTCCCATAACAAAAATTAAAACTCTTACTTTTAAGAGCAGTCTTAGAAAATTTTGAGACTTGTGTGAAATAGGATATCTCTAAATGAAGTTGTTTGAATTGAAATTTAATATGGAAATGTAGGTTATTATATTAAATTTAATAAAATAAAATTGATAGTTTTAGAATATGTTTTGTTAGTAAAAAGTGCATTTCTTTATTGTTTTTTGGTAAAACTAAAATAGCATGAAATAGCTTTTTGAAAGATATTTAGAAGTTTAATCTGTTAACCAATATTAACAGTGGTGTTATACGTAACCTTATATTAACTTTTTTAAGAGGTAAAGAGTGTGAAAACTACCTGCTTATGATTGGGAACCTCACATTTTAGGTAGAGAGTTGACACTGTGACATGCTTGGTACAAATACAAGCTAGACCAATATTAGAAGATAGTTAAGTCTTAAAAGTTGAACCACAAATAAGAACAAGGCAAATCCAGACTTGAGACTTCAGTTTTGAGGGATAGGCAAGATTTAGGTGGGAGGTAAGCCAGGGAAAGAGCAAGAATAAAAGCATGGAGGAATAAATAATCATAGATTACATGGTAGTTTATATATTGATTAACTTGGATGAAAAAAAAAGAGTTTGAGGATTTTTTTTTTAAAGATTTTATTTATTTATTCATGAGAGAGAGAGAGGCAGAGACACAGGCAGAGGGAGAAGCAGGCTCCATGCAGGGAGCCCGATGCGGGACTCGATCCCGGGACTCCAGGATCACGCCCTGGGCCAAAGGCAGGTGCTAAACCATTGAGCCACCCAGGGATCCCTTTGAGGATTGTTAAATAGACTGCATGGTGGGTTTCTGAAAGGACCTTTGAAAGCCAGGAAGAAGAGTCTAAACATGTTTCAGTAGATAGCAAAGAGAACAAAAAGCAATAAGCTAGGTTTTTGAGTAGTTTAAAAAATATTTTTGAATATTTGGAGGAAAATGTAGAGGATATGGGAAGAACAGCTACAGTACACTGGTAGTAGTCAGAATATCAAGTGGTAGGATGTAAGAGAGTAGGATAGTGGCAACAGGAAAAATAGATTTGAATCCCTAAGAAGTAAGGAATTGAATTTGAAGCTTCTGTTGATCATAAAAGTACATGCTCAGTGTTGGTTGGGTATTTTATTTATATGTATCCTGCTTCCTTCCAGAATTTGAGCCAGTAGAGATTTTAATCTAGACAGTGTTGAAGATTTGGTCTACATATAGTCCAGGTAGCATGTCTTACACTGTATCTACACACCCAGGCTTTCATCTTGATCATGTATGTTGCCATTCAGAGAAATGTGGTATATATAGATGGAGCACTGCTATTCTATCACCATTATTTGAAAAATACTCCAGGTATCTCATCTCTAGCCAGCCTACCTGTACATTGTGATCCTTGTTCTTTGTTAAAGGAAAAAATAATCACATGTTGGTGAGAATTAACTTTCTTTTTGTGCCATATAGATGGGTCTTGATGGACTTCAACAGGACTATGTCAGAAAAGCTGAATATCCTTTTAGCTCTGAGCAAAAATGGATGGCTGTTAAGTGTGTACATCGAACACAGCAGGTACCCTTCCATGTAAAGAGTACATACTAAATCTTGTTTAACATAGATGACTACATTGTATTTATTATCCACCTTTAGGTTTAAATACTCATTGACTATAACAAAGTCCCATTGCTTTAAAGTATATATAATTTATAGTAACTTATCCTTGTTCTCATGTTCTCTTTGAATTTATGCATAGAGACATCGAGTTTTGCTGTATGAGCAAACAGCTTAAAATGAATTAGACCCAAGTCTCAGTGTCTTAGATCCTGAGACATCAGATTCGATATTTTTGTTGTTGATGACTATGTATTAAAGGTTTCTGCCCTCTGGTGTTACTCTGTGTTCTTTCACTGTAGGAATGTCTGGTCTTCAGAACAAACAAAACCACATTATTTTGTGGGAAAGTGATTACCAAATGTTTATAATTCATATTGGTTTATTCATCTTAAAAACTGGCAAAATGACAGGCACTGATATTTCCAGCTGCTACTTTGTTCCTGGGTACTTTAGAAATTTTTACAAAGTTAGTGTAATAAGAATTCTTAGTTATCGGCAGTGTATAATTATGTCACTCATAGTTGCTGTTAATAGTGTGATGCTTAAACTTACTCTGCCTTTAAAGTATTTGTTATTTTTATATTTTCTTTATTAGGAATTAATTGGTTATGTATTTTCACCTGTGAGCAAATAGTTTGAAACCATTATGTCTCTATAGACAGGAATGAGTGAGATTTCCCCTTCACCCATAATAAGTAGGAAATATAATTGATTTTAAAAGAAAGGTCAATTTGGCCAACATTGAACTTTTAGATGTCTGCCAGGAACTCTGTCCATGAGGGTTAAAATACTTCTATCTAAGCTTTAAAGGAACTTTTATGAATCCCTGGGAAGGGAGACAAGTGAAAATAAAACTGTAAAAATAAAATACGTTTAAACCTTGTAACATAAGGGGTGCCTGGCTGGCACAGTTGGAGCATGTGACTCTTGACCTCACAGTTGTGAGTTCAAATCTCACATTGGGCTTGGAGCCTACTTAAACCTAGCAACATTAAGCATTCAAAAATTGTATTAGAGTTAGATAATTTTCATCTAATGTCCCTTGACATAGAGTTAATACAGCTGTAGTATGTATTTGAGTTTATTTGAAAGGTCAGTTTCTTTACGTTTTATGTATGATCACACAGTACTTCAGGATAATGAAGCTCATATAAAGTTTAATGATTTGACTTCAGCAATTTTGAATCTAACTTCACCAAAGTTGTACTCTGGAAGTTATACTCTGATGTTACAGTTTGATTGATCTTCTCAGTTGTGGGAGTGGGAGATAGGTAGCAGCAGGATATAAGTTTGAAAAGATTTGTGTGATTATATTCTCATTTACTGGTCTGAAGAGCTTCTTATACAACACAAAACCAACCAATGTAACTAACAAAACCCAAATACACAGATGTGACTCAAGATCTAGAAGAGGTCAGCCTGGCACAAATGTGGCAGATTTACCAATTTTAAAAATAACTTCAGTGGTTCAAATAGTTTGGCTTAAGAAGACTTTCATTTGAGCAGGTCAGTATACATTTATTTATACTTTTTCCCTGGAACCTGCCAAAATGATAACCAATGAGTAAAGGATATAAAAAATAGAAAGTATAGAAGACTCAGTGTGAAAATAGAGACTAAGACAGAAAGCTAAAAATAGGAGATCAGTTTGAAATTCTGGGTGAGGAACCAATAGAACCTCCTGTTTCTTGAGGCCAGATTATCAGCCCCCCCCCCCCTTTTTTTTGTATCTCTGAGGAATATCAGAAGTCTCATCTTGGAGACAAGAGTGGAGGGCAGAATTAAGGCTTATAACTGAAAACAGAGTGATTAAGGGCAAATCACTGTCCTCCAGGGGAAGTCTCTAGCCATACCTCCACTTTCTTAGAATGCCTGCAGGGAGGTATCTCCCTGCCCTCACTCTCTAAGTAAGAAGATTAAGGAGTTGTAGAGAAGCTGACTGGTCCCAGGGAGATCCTCACAGTACAGTTTTTTTTGTTTTTTGTTTTTTAAGTAAACTCTACACCCATTTTGGAGCCCAATACAGGGCCCCAACTCACCACCCTGAGATCTTGACCTGAGCTGAGTTTACAAGTCGGATGCTTCACTGACTGAGCCACCCAGGTGCCCCTAGTACAGAGTATTTTTTAAGCGGGCTCATCACTTATTGGTAGAGTTTACTGACTCTTGGTTATCATCTCATCATCATACAGTGAGGGCCATCATTTGGTAAACCTATCAATGCCCATGGAGCTTCTAAACCTTTAATTTTTTCAGTCTTAATGTAAATGGACAGTCAGGAATTGCTAGATACTTGGGAAAAGTCTTTTTTTTTAAGATTTTAATGAGAGAGCGAGAGAGAGAGACATAGGCAGAGAGAGAAGCAGGCTCCTTGCAGGGAGCCTGATGTGGTACTCAATCCTGGGACTCCAGGATCATGCCCTGAGCTGAAGGCAGATGCTCAACTGCTGAGCCATCCAGGCATTCCTAGGGAAAAGTCTTTAATACGAAAGCCACAGACCAAACCAACAGAGAAAGGAGTCTCAGCAAAACAGTGATAATGGTGGATGAAGAAAATTTCCAAAGACCGTAGAAAATGACAACAAAATGCCTTAAATAGAACATTTATCAGAAGGTGGAACAAAAAGTCAAAGAGGTGCTTAATATAAAAGGTAAGGTACAAAAATCAGAAAATAAATAGGAGAGCCAGCATCCACCTAATAGTGGTAATAGAGAGACAAGAAAATGGGAAGATTTTCTTAAATATTTATTTATTCATTCATTTATTTATTTAATTTATTAAATATTTTACAATGTTATTATTTTTTAAAGATTTATTTATTTATTCATAGAGAGAGAGAGAGAGAGGCAGAGACACAGGCAGAGGGAGAAGCAGGCTCCATGCGGGGAGCCTGATGTGGGACTTGATCCCGGGTCTCCAGGATCACACCCTGGGCCGCAGGCTGCACCAAACTGCTGTGCCACCAGGGCTGCCCTATTTATTTATTTTAGAGAGTGCACGCACTCACACACACACAGGTACACACTGGGGGAGGGGGAGGAGGGAAGCAGACTCCTTGTTGAATTGGGAGTCCACCCTGGGGCTTGATCTCAGGATCCTGAGATTACGACCTGAGCCAAAACCAAGAGTCGGCTGCTTAACTGACTGAGCCATCCAGGCACCCCCAAAATGGGAAGACTTTATCAGATAACACCATAAAAATTTCCAGAAGGACCTACCTCAGCTTCTAAAATAAAATTGCCTGTCAGCTGCTTAGCACAATGAGTTATGTTAAAGAGTGGGATGAAAGGATAAACACAACAATCAAGAAATTTGAGGATGCTTAAGGAGAATTTTGAAAGCTTCTGGGCTAGAGAGTGAGTAGGCAAGGGGAAGATCATATACAAAGGTTTAGGAATTAATGTAGCTTCTTTAGACTTTGCAAAAGTAACACTGAACTCTGGAGCCTGGAAGTTAATAGAAGAATGTCTTCAAATTGAGAGGAAATTTATTCTCAGCTGACCTTAAAAATGTGATAGAATAAAAATGTTTTGAGATATTCCGTGTCTCAAAATCTGTATCTCACACACCTTTTCTTAAATACTTGCAGATATTTTATTCCAACATAAGACAGTAGACTAAGGAAAAGGAAGACTTAACACCCAGAGTTCTAACCAGGACAACAGTGCAAAGAATCCCCATGATAGAGGTGAAGGGGAAGTTCCTGGATATTAGTTATGTAGCAGGCCTACAAGTCGACCAACTCAAACTAGAAAGGAGAACAAGACTCAAGAAGGAGATCTTCATTAATAATGTGGAAGGAATAGCTTACCTGCTCATTTAATCATATGAAAAATACCATTGAGGGGTGCCTGGGTGGCTCAGTCTGTTGACTGCCTTCAGCTCAGGTCATGACTGGGATTGAGTGCCACAAGGGGCTCCCAGTGGGGACCCTGCTTCTCTCTGCCACTTCCCCCGCTTGTGCTCTCTCTCTCTGTCAAATAAATAAGTAAAAAAAAAAAAGAAAAAAATACCATTGAGAAGGGCTTTTTATATTGCATGGAAGAGTTTGGAGATAATTAGTGATAGGTATAAATAAAACCAAGTAAATAAAAAGAAGTTAGAAGCTTTTTAAAAGACAAAGTTAAACAAGAAAAGAAATATATTTAATTTATATAGGCTATGGAAACATCATCATACCTTCCTGTTGCCTTCCTGCCTTCTAGTATCTCCTCACTAGTTACTTGGGGACCCAGGCAGGTGGGAGCTCCATCTCAATTTGAGCACACACTGCCCTAGCAGGGCCAGAGGAATAGCACATTATTTCCATTTGGAAGTGACACAGTATTGCTCATATTTATCGGCCAAAGCAAGTCACGCCTGACTTCAAAGTGGGAGAGAAGGGCAGGGAAATATGTTCCTGTCATGTGCCTGCAAGAAGTGGGATGTTTGTGAACTGTTCTAGTGACTATTCGATTAGCAATGAGGAATCATTAAACAGAATACTGACAACTTTTGCTTTAACTGTTTTGTAATGATGAGTGGAGGAATAGGTAGTAGGGGTGGCCAAACTACTAACCTGTTACAGTGGGCAATGTATAAAATTGATCAGTGAAAAAGTAGCAGTATAAATGTATTTAATAACATGGAGATAAATACCAAGGAAAACAGCCAAAAGAGTTAAAATTGGTTTGGCTCTGTTGAGTAAGACTAGAGGTGAGAAAGTTTGGGCAGGCAGCTCTAGTTTTTCATTGTAAGCTTTTATATAATGCTTTCCTAGGGTAAAAAGTAAAAGGTTCTGATAATACCCGTAATTATAAAGTGGTTGTGAGAATCAAATGTGATCATATATATTTGTACATATAATAGCAACTAATGGAAAGCCTGAATTACTGTTTGTGGGCTGATGATAGATTTCTTTCCTTTTCCTGTTAGGTTGTAAGGCTCTCCCCAACCTCAGAGTTTCTGACCTAAAAGGGCTTAGTATAGCATTGCCTTCAGTTGTGGAGGTGAGGGTGGGAAGTAGATGCTATTTTCTCTAGAGGGTAAAGAAAGCTTCCACAAAAGAGCTTTTAATCTTCAGAGTTCAAGTGCCACTCAAAGCCTTAGTTAGGCTTGAGTAACTTCCCTTGGGATTATGAGAAATGCATGCCATGTATTGTTGGACTCCAGTGACAGATATGTATAAATTGAAATAAACTTGAATTTATTTGCGGTTTTTTCTTTTAGGATGGACCAGAGATTTGTTTTATGAAAGGGGCTTATGAACAAGTGATAAAGTATTGTACTACATACTACAGCAAAGGGCAAACCTTGGCACTTACCCAGCAGCAGAGAGATCTGTACCAACAAGAGAAGGCACGAATGGGCTCTGCAGGGCTCAGAGGTAAGGCCATTTCAGCAAGATAATGCTTGCTTGCTTGCTTGCTTTCATTGCAGTAGAATTGACATACAATGTTATATTAGTTGTAGGTGTACAGCATATTGATTTGACAAGTCTATATTGTGCAATGCTCACCATGGTGGCACGGTCACCATCTGTCACCATATAACATTATTATAATATTATTAACTATATTCCCTATGCTGTACTTTTCATTCTCATGATTTTTTTATTTTATAAATGGAAATTTGTACCTCTTTATCCCATTCACCTATTCCTGCACCCTCCTCAGTGATGCCTTCTTTTAATTGTAGCTGAATTCGTGCTTCACATCTGAGCTGTCACGCTGTATCCCAGGCTTTGTAGAACATCCATTTCTAAAGTGTTATGTTTTAGTTGGCTCTTTGACCCCTAAAATAAAAGAAGTTGGGAATGTAGCAAAATACGAAATTTCTAGTTCTTACAGATATGCATTGGCCTCTGAGTAGGTGAAAGGAATTTTATTTTAGACAAGTTTATTTTATGAGAAGGGAGATAGAAGAAGGTAAAGTGATATTTCTCATTTCATCATTTGGACTGTTGTAATTATTGATAGATCTAAAATACTTTCCTAAATACTAAAGTTTTAAGCTTTTAATTTGTCCTTTAAACTGAGGCGTTCCTCTTCTGCTGACCTTCCCTTGCCATTCAGAGGAAAGAAGTGTCCAGATTCTGATTTTATGTCTGTGTTGCTGACTAAACAATGATGGGGGAGAGAGGATCTGATATGCACACAAACATTAGGCTGTTAAGGACAGTATATGTAGGATTGAAGAGGCCAGGGTTGGGGCCATACCTGGTTTTTACCTTCTGGATAGTCATCTGGCTTGTGGGGAATATATATACTTATGTAGTCTCTCTCAGGGAAATTGGAAGAGTTGCCTTCCTTAATCTTATTATTTTACAAAATAGAGATCAAGCACAGTCCTGGAAGGAGGAAGCAACTTAATGTAAAAAAAATATTCATGGTTCACTTAAGCAAGGGCTCTCTGTGGTTATAAAACATTTTGATAGACCTACAGAATTTCTGCTCTTATAATAAGCTAGGTTTAGAAAAGTACTCTTGTGGCTTTGAAGGCAGAGTTTTGTTATTTTTAGCAGCTCACGGCAAGGGGGTCCAAAGTTGGCTTGGGTTTAGAGACACTAAAGAAGTTTCAGAGGTTTCACACTTACTTTAACTCATCATCTGAAAGATTATGGAAGTTTGTGTATTTGTGGTTTGGTGTGACATTGTGAAAGAGACCAGAGTTGGGAGAGGAGAAAAATCTCTGTTTTGCAGGGCTTTAGGAAATGTTCTGGTCATTTGTCTCTTGCTTCATGTCTTTTCCTCTGGTTAAGCTCCACTTTCCTCCTCTCCCTGAAATTACCATATTGGGAACAGAAAGACATCAGATTTAACTTGATATGTACCTAAGTTACATCTTCTAAATTATAAGTTTCTTAAATATACTTGGTTCTTAATTTTGAAATTAGAATATGTTTTGTTTTTATGCTTTAGTCGGGGACCCTCCTCATGAAAAAGGTCTACCTAACCTTGTCCCAAACAGTAGTAGTAGCAGTAGATCTTCATTTGTGCTAAGGAAGCAAACAAACATAGGATACTAACCTCTAGGCTAACCCTCCACTGAGAGAGCCAGGAACTGATCTCCCTTTCTTAGGGTTTACTGACACATGAATTGATACTCACTTTCCCCTTCTGTTGCCTTCTGCCTCTGTTCCAACATCAAGTGACTCTCCAGGGTGAAAGCCTTTGGAGCTCACATCTACATAATAATTAGGTATATTACTCTGACATTGGGAGAATAGAAGTGGTTTGCCTCTAACCCTGGTTTTCTTTCTTTTTTTTTTTTTATCTTTTTTTTTAAATAAATTTATTTTTATTGGTGTTCAATTTACCAACATACAGAATAACACCCAGTGCTCATTCTGTCAAGTGCCCCCCTCAGTGCCCGTCACCCATTCACCCCCAGCCCCCGCCCTCCTCCCCTTCCACCACCCCTAAATTAAAAAAAAGTTCTATATTTTTTAGTTTTTTAAATTGGAGTTCAATTTGCCAACATATAGCATATCACCCAGTGCTCATCCCGTCAAGTGCCCCCCCTCAGTGTCCATCACCCAGTCACCCATCCCCCCACCCACCTCCCCTTCCACTACCCCTTGTTCGTTTCTCAGAGTTAGGAGTCTCTCATGTTCTGTCATCCTCACTGATATTTTCACTCATTTTCTCTCCTTTCTTGGTTTTCCAAATATATTTAATCCTTCTGCATGAATAAGAATGAATACTGCTTGTGATCTGGTTATGACTTTTCAGTTTACCCATGAGATACATATGTTTAGTTAGTGTGCTTTTTTGTGCTCTCTCTGGTAAATTGTTCAATCTAATAATATTCCAGATGGTGATACATTTTTGGCTCATAAGGTAGTTATCAGAAGTTCCAGAATTCTGAGGATAAGCTAAATGATATTTGGAAATGAGCAATACTTTGTGTTAGATCTTAAGTGCCCAAGGATGACCGGAAAGTACCAGTAATGATATGGTGGTGTTAGTTAGATATTCTTAAAGAACCAAAGTTAAAAATAAGAAATACTTAATAATGTTATGAAAAGAGTAAAAGAATCCAAACTGCTGTTAATTAGTGGTGGTTCAGTCACTTTACAGATTAATTTAGCTTCTAGGGTTTGTCATGTACAAAATTGTTGTATGTTGTATATAGTTAATTAATATAGCCTTCTCTTCAAGCTATTGAATTGTTCTGGAGACCTATAAAATGGAAAGATGAAGATACATTAGTAACAACCCCCTTCAGAGGTGTCTGTTTAAAACTGATTTTCAAAGCTCAATAAACCCATAGTTTCTCCAAATACCTAATTATATTTTCTAAAGAGCTAATAGTTGATGTTTAGAGGAGCTGCATGTAATCGCTTTGTAAAAACATTTATTTGCTCCTTACTTGCCTTTCTGCTTAATAATTCTTTAGTAATAGCTTTAAGCAACTCCATATCTAGAATCATTGATGTCTTCGCATGTAATAATTTTTATATTTAATGATTATATAATAGCGTTATAATCTTAAGTGATTTATTTGTCTCTAGCTTTTGTCAGTAAATTGTAATGCTTTTGTGACTCATATTTTCTTTTTTGGGTTTTATTATTTCTTAAGTTCTTGCTTTAGCTTCTGGTCCTGAACTGGGACAGCTGACCTTTCTTGGCCTGGTGGGAATCATTGATCCTCCTAGAACTGGTGTGAAAGAAGCTGTTACTACACTCATTGCCTCAGGAGTATCGATAAAAATGATTACTGGAGACTCACAGGAGACTGCAGTTGCAATTGGTATAACTACGTTGCTTCCTTTTTTTCTTTTTCTTTTTTTTTAATAGCTTTTCTTAAATGAACTGCAGTACATAGCTTTATGAACCATTAGATATAAAGTGTGTATGCATAATATTGACATTATACACATTTTTTAAAAGATTTTATTTATTCATTCATGAACGACAGAGATTGAGAGGCAGAGACATAGGCAGAGGGAGAAGCAGACTCCCTGTGGGGGACTTGATGTGGGACTTGATCTCAAGACCTTGGGTCACAACCTGAGCCAAAGGCAGACAGTCGACTACTGAGCCACCCAGGTGTCCCTGACATTATACAATTAAAATGAACTCTCTTATTTACTCATACTCTATATAGAATTGTGGGCAAAAATTTATTTTAGGCTAAAAATACTATTAATTGAAAATACATAACTGTTAGGAAATCACATTTACTTTATTCACAAAAGAATAGTTCATTATTTTTAATCTCATAATCCACTATATTGTTGGATTATGTTTAATCTCATAATCTACTAGATTTTGCGCATGAAAGGAAACATGAAATTTAGTTTTCCCTTTAAACTTGAGGATTATTTGCAAAGCAGACTTTGACTTATACCTGATTTGAAAGAAAATAGCTTGTGTCTATATTCTCTTGTTACATCATGTATGTGCTTATGTTGTTTGAATGTCATTTAAGATTACCTTAAGAAATGTAAGAATTGAACGGCACCTGGGTGGCACAGTTGATTAGGTGTCTGACTCTTGATTTCAAGTTGTTGGATCATGATCTCAGGATTATGTGATTGAGCGCCCCGTTGGTCTCCATTCTGGGCATAGAGCCTGCTTGGGATTCTCTCTCTCCGTTTCCTTCTCTTCCCCGCCTGCACCCCCCATATATATATGGGGAAAAAAAAAGGACACTGAAAGTTAATCTCCTGGAATTTATAAATTGTAATTCATGCTGATAAATTTAAGGTTTGCTAAAATCCATTAATTCTGATTTTATTAATATAGCAAGAGACTGGTATAGGAGTTTCACACTTTATGTTATCTAAGAAGAGTATGTCACCAGAAACAACATTGTTGGGAAGATTATACCTAGAAAAAAAAATTTTTTTTTTGAAAAAAATTGTAACATCTATTTTCTTTTACATTTAACTACATGATTACCATAGATCCACCAATGTTTTGTCTGGCTTTGGATACTTTCCTTAAAATGCATTCTGATCTTTATTAAAATTGAATTACTAAGCAAAACCTGATTGGCCCTGTTTCAGTTCTTACGTATGGTGGGTTAAATTGTCAAAACTCTTATTCTTAAGTTTAAACAAAAATAAAACAGAAAACCCTAAACTTTCAGATAAGTTTGTCTTACTAGTAATTTGTTTTGGTGATCCCTTGGTATAAAGACATTTTTTACTTAAAAATGAATGAATAACAAATCATATAAAGTGAACCTTATGTTGACTAGCCTAGCAAGCAAAACTAATTTGTTCAATTATGTTTTCTCTCCCATTTCACCTTAGCTAGTCGTCTGGGATTGTATTCCAAAACTTCCCAGTCAGTCTCAGGAGAAGAAATAGATGCAATGGATGTCCAGCAGCTTTCACAAATTGTACCAAAGGTAGGTCTAAACTTAAAGCCTTTTTAGATGGAAAGGCCTTATTCCAAGTGTTACAATTTCTGTTACCTTCATGAAACTGTTTGAGAACAGTGAGGACAGGACTATCTAATTGATCCAAATCATGAAATGAAATCTCATGATTGAAGTCAGTCTTCTCATTAAGAATATTTATGATACAGTTGGAGTATTTATAGTCATTTGAATACAGAGAGCAAATTGTTAACTTTAGCAAGAACCATCTTTCCTCAGAGGAGGGTATATGGAGGTTAAGTGGTTGAATTACATTTACAAAGTACAGAGTGGAGAGCGATCATTACTTTGTATTTCTTACCATTTTGTTTTAAATGTGTCATGAATACTTAATGCTTTTTAAAGAAAATCGAGGTATCATTTTTGTACAGTAAAATTTACCCTTTTTAATATACAGTTCTAAGTTTTGACCAGTGGATACAGTCTTGTAACCAACCACAGTCAAGATCTAGAACAGTTCCATCATATCCCCAAATTCTTCTATGTCTTTTTATAGTCAACTCCTCTCTCTACTTTTAACACTTGGCAACCACTGATTTGTTTTCTGTCCCTATAATTTTGCCTTTTCCAGAATGCTTTAAAAATGGAATCATATAGTATGAGGCTCTGGATCTGCTTTTTCCATTTAGCATAATGCTTTGAGATTTATCCATGTTGATTGTATTAATGATTTGTTCTTTTCTTAAATTGCTGAGTACAGTAGTATTCAGTGTTTGGGTGAATGTGTTACTTGTTTATTGGTTTAAAGACATTTATATTATTTCCAGTTTTTGTTGATTATGACTAAAGCTACTATAAACATTTGTGTTTAGATTTTTGTATGAAAATAAATTTTCATTTCTCTTGGATAAATACCTAGGAGTAATTGTTGGGTCACAAGGTTATATGCTTAACCTTTTAAGAATTTTCCAAGTTGTTTTACGAGGTGGCTTTATTATTTTGCATTCCCACCAGTAGTGTTTAAAAGTTCTAAATTCTCTGCATCCTCACCATCATGCGAGATTGTCATTTTCTCTCACACCTCATTCTAATAGGTAGGAAGTGGATCTTTGTATGGTTTTAATTTGCATTTCCCTCACAGTTAATGATTTTTAATATCTTCATGTGCTTATTTGTCATCCATATATCTTTATATATATATATATATATCTTCTTTAGTGAAGTGTCTGCCCTGCCTATTTTTAAAAGATTGTATCTGTTTTCTTAATGACTTTTGAGAGTTCTTTATATGTTATAGATACAAGTCCTTTATCAGATACTTGATTTGAAAATAGTTTTTGCTAGTCTATGGCTCATCTTTTTATTTATTTTTATTTTTTTTTTCTTTGTTTAGATTTTATTTATTTGTTCATGAGAGACATAGAACGCAGGGACATAGGCAGAGGGAGAGAAGCAGGCTCCTTGCAGGGAGCCCGATGTGGGACTCTATCCCAGAACTCGGGATCACACCCTGGGCCAAAGGCAGATGCTCAACCGCTGAGCCACCCAGGCGTCCCTCTTTTCATCTTTTAGCACTTTCAGAGAGTAGGAGTTTCAAATTTTGATGAAGTGTAGTTTATCATTTTTTCTTTTATGGATAATGATTTTGATGTCTTTTCTGAGAATACTCTGCTTAACCCAATGTCACAAAGAATTTTTTTTTACCTATATTTTCTCCCAAAAGTCTTATATATTTTTAGATTGTTACACTAAGGTTTGTGATCCATTTTTTTAAAAATATTTTATTTATTTATTCATGAGAGAGAGAGCGAGAGAGAGAGAGAGAGAGAGAGGCAAAGACACAGGCAGAGGGAGAAGCAGGCTCCATGCAGGGAGCCTGATGTGGGACTTGATCCTGGGACTCCAGGATCATGCCCTCGGCTGAAGGCAGACGCTAAACCACTGAGCCACCCAGGGATCCCTTGTGATCCATTTTGAATTTTTGTGTATGTTGTGAGAAATGGGTTAAATGGTTAAAGTTCAGGTTTTTGCATATGGATGTTCAATTGTTTCAGCACCTTTTGTTGAAAAGACTTTTTTTCTTTTAGTTTAAATAAACTGAAAAGAAAGAAAAAGACTGCTTTTTTCTTTGAAATGCCTTTTTTTAAACCTTTGATTGTAATGCTTTTCCAACAGATTATTTATAGGGAAAGTATCTTCTTTTTTTATAACTCGTTAACTTCTTCAGAGCCTTTAGGTGTAAGATTATTTTATTAGGATGCTTTGGCTGTTGGGGTTTAGAGGAAGGAACTTCACAAAGCCTCTTTTGTGGGTATGTAAGTTCTGTAGGAAGGGCCTCATAAAGGATAGGCAGTATTATTGCCTCTAAGTTCTTGACAGTTTGAGTTTCTTATCCTTATTGTTACTTGACCTATTTATGCACATATTTGTATATCCTTTAAAATAAGTGTTTATCATCTGACCTTTATTTTTTTTTAAAGATTTTATTTATTTATTCGTGACAGACAGAGAAAAGCAGAGACACAGGAAGAGGGAGGAGGAGACTCCATGCAGGGAGCCCGATGTGGGACTCGATCCTGGGACTCCAGGATCGTGCCCTGGGCCGAAGGCAGGCACTCAACCACTCAGCCACCCAGGAGTCCCCTAAAGCTTTTTATAATAGAATTTTCTGATTAGAAAATTTATTCATTAGAAGTATATGTTCAAATTGTAGAAAAACTGGAAACCTAAAAAAGTAAGAGTCAGAATGGAAACTGCCTGTAATATAATCCAGATACTCAGAGGTTGTACACTCACAGAGCATCCAAAATAATAAATTAACCCATGTCTTTTTAAAAAATGTGCTTAACAAAGCTTGGTTGGACCCTTTATAGTGTTATAAATATTTGTTAAACATAACTTCAGCATTCCTGAAATCATTAGTTATTATAAAACATGTTTTTAGTTGGTGTATAATATTTTGCTTCAGTATACTGTGTATGTATAAACACACAGCAAATACGTGGTTATATAGTCCTTTTTTTGTTGAAGTTTTAGCTTCCGTTTATTTTTTGTTACTGTAAACAATTACTTCAAGGATAATAACAGTAAGCAACTATTTACCATGTGCTAGGCAATGTATATATTACATACATTATCTATTTACTTCTAATAGTCATCTATATTATAAAAGATAGGCAACCCCATTTTTACAGTTGGGGAAATTGGGGCCCAGAGAATATGAGATACTTTGAAGTCTCAGATCTGATGAGTGATGGCAGTAGCATCAGGACTGGAGCCCAGGTCTGTGTGACTCTCAGGTCATATGTTACTTACTGATTTATTGAATATGTTATACACGACATTATCATACATGACTTTGTACCCATCTCTGATTATTTCTGTAGAATAAATTCCTACATGTGAAATGATTGGACCAATGACCAACATATTTACAAAACTCTTAACACATACTGATGAATTGTCCTATGAAAAGATTTTAGTTTATATTGCCACAAACTGTCCTTCATACAGTAGTAGTAAGTCCCTAGGCCTCCAGCCTCACTTGTGGTTAGATTTTAGGTATAGTTACAAGTAGACATGTACTGTTTTACTCGTTTATCTTTTCTGTATTTCAAGCTGTAGTTACTCATGAATGTTGTTTTCAGAGCATCTGGGAACAGTGTGGGCATTTGCTTTATTTTGCATTTAGTGAGGAAGCTATTTCCATATTTGAATGGGAGTGTGTGTGTGTCTCCTTTCCTGTTAGTTTCTTCCTGACATTTATTTCTGAGATATATTCTGTATTAGGTTACCCGGGAGTATTGAGAGGGAGTATACATTAGTAAATATATGTGAAATCTGCAGTTAATTAAACATTTTCCCATTAGACCTTTGTTCAACCTTTTCTTCTGAACCTATTCCCAGAGATGGTAACAAGTAGTGAAACTGACAGATTTGAAGTTTCATTTTATTTGCTTTCTTGGTTCATTCTCTGGGCTCTCTGATAAAAATGCTAATGAACTCTGAAAACCAACTTACAGGTACTTAGAGAGGGAAGTAGCAAATTGCAAATTACAAATTACAACATCAGCTTGGACAAATTACATCTTTTCCAGATAAGAGTTTTGTGCATTAATTATGGCAGATACCCTGATGCTATTCCAAAGAGACTTAAACAATATAAAACCTAAGCCTTGTGAGAAGCTTGTTGAATGACTTAGTTCATGTTACTCTAAAAAGGAATTCTATAAATACCAGGGCTTCCTTCCAGGTATTTCTTTTGACTACCTAAATCTTTTCTCCACGTATTATTAATGAATTGTTTTGGGGTTTTAGGGCTTAGCTGGACTCCTCTTGTCCCCCAATTTTGTTTTCTTTCCCACTTTATCTTGTGTTTATGGAGCTCTCTTATAACCAACATGTATACTTGGTCTTACGGTTTTACTTCCTGTTAGTTTGAATAGCTTTTCTTTTATCCATGTTAAAAGCAAAAAACTTTTCTTCTAAATTTCCAGCTTACTGAGATTTTCCCATATGTACTAAATCTCCTTAACTCTGTTCGTTATTAAAATGTTTTTTAGTTTCCTCTTTCTGTAATTCAGTCTCATTCCAGATCTAACATTGCTCTGTCCTATTGACCTAGAGCCATACTACTTAAAGAGTAGTATGGAAACTGAATTTTGCTTAATTATTTATAAAGTCCATCTAGTGGGAAGCCTGGGTGGTTCAGTTGGTTAAGCATCTGACTTTAGCTCAGGTCATGATCTTGGGGTCTTGGGATGGAGCTCTGCATCAGGCTCCTGCTCAGCAGAGAGTCTGCTTCTCCCTCTGCCTCTGCCCTTCCTCCCCACTTGTGCTCCCTGTCTCAAATAAATAAATAAAATGTTAAAAAAAAAAATCAGGGATCCCTGGGTGGCGCAGCGGTTTGGCGCCTGCCTTTGGCCCAGGGCGCGATCCTGGAGACCCGGGATCGAATCCCACATCAGGCTCCCGGTGCATGGAGCCTGCTTTTCCCTCTGCCTATGTCTCTGCCTCTCTCTCTCTCTCTCTGTGACTATCATAAATAAATAAAAATTAAAAAAAAAAAATCAACCTGGGAGTTCTTAATGTTTTTGTTTATGATTTCTTCCCTGTGTCGTATATTTCCCAATGATTAAAGTGGACATCCTCTTTTGTTCTTTGTTTTTTATAATAGTACCTCTATTTGTATTTCTAACAAACTTATTAACCAAATTTCTGTAATATAATCCCAATCAGCCTGCTGTTTAAATTTTGATAGGTTATAAATATTTTGTCACCCCTTTCTTCTTCAGTGCATCAGGTATCTTTTTATCTTTTCTGGAAGATTAGGGTAACTCTAGCAAGTTATTTTAATGCCAAGAACATTTTTTATTAACCTTTCCTTTAATATTTTCCTGTTTTCTTCTTTTTATGACTTCCTTTCTCTAACACCCTTGTCTGTTTGTGTTGATCAGGAAAACGCTGAATGCTAACCACAAATATAAAAGAGAAAAATACATAGATTTTCCCCTCTCCTTTTGATGATTTTCATCTTTCTCTCCCATATTATTCCTTTTTTTTTTTTTTTTTTTTAAGATTTTTAATTTATTTAAGACAGACACAGAGAGAGAGAGGCAGAGACACAGACAGAGGGAGAAGCAGGCTCCGTGCAGGGAGCCTGACGTGGGACTCGATCCCCGGTGTCCAGGATCAGGCCCTGGGCTAAAAGTGGCGTTAAACTGCTGGGCCACCGGGGCTACCCTCCCATATTATTCCTTAAACTCTCTCCTTTTCTGACATGACTTATTTTCCACTGTCCTTTTACCATCCTGTCTTCATCCTGTCTTCTCCCTTCTTGTTCCCAAACTACAGTGATTTTATTGTGTGCTTTTACCTTTAATTGGTACTTTTTTCCAGGTAGAGAAACAGATATAAAGGCGAAAAGATTACGAATAGAGGAAATTGAGTTACTCCTAATTAATCCTAGCTCTGTGATACAGTGATGTAGCTCAATTGCTAGTCCTTTCTGTTTTGTTTTGTTTTAAATCTCATTTATTTAGCCCATAATTTTGTGTCACTAAATCTAGTATTTTTAGTCAACTAAGGAGATTGACCTGCCCTTCTGGTGCTTTAGGAACAAATTTCACTGTGTACCACATGCAAAACACGAAGTGAGTCTTCAGTTTTGCATTGAGATCTGCTTAGTCTGAAAACTGCTACTCTTTTTTTTTGAGTTGCCATCAAAGCTTTGAGATGCTAAAATCTTATATCAAATGGTAGGTTTATTGGATGCATGTCAAGTAATTTATTATAAAAGAAATACGCAAAAAAAAAAAAAAAAAAAAAAATAAAAGAAATACGCTTTCAGTCCAATAGTTACATCTTCACTGCCACTGTCAGTGATAACCCACAGTGGTTATAATGGAATGATTTGAAATGATTTGCAGTGGCCTAAAGGCAAAATTTTACTCTGTTCAACCTGAGTATTGGTAATTAGCCTTTTACTTAAATATTCTGTAAAATCTACAATCTTTGCTAAACACTCTTGTACTTCACTGTGTACTACATGATTAATTTCTGCAGTAATGTAGAATTTTCACTTAAAAGATAACTAGTATACTTCCTTTTTCTTTATAGATTTTATTTATGAGAGACACAGAGAGAGATAGAGGCAGAGGCACAGGCAGAAGGAGAAGCAGGCTTCATGCAGGGAGCCCAATGTGGGACTCGATCCTGGGACTCCAGGATCATGCCCTGAGGGGAAGGCAGACACTTAACTGCTGATCCACCCAGGCATCCCATTAAGTAGGATACTTTCAATGAGTATGTAGCTGAGTCTTTTTTAAAGACACACTAAAGAGTCTGAGTAAATTTTTGAATTTTTTTTATAGGAAATATGTTCTCCAAATATGAATTATGTGATTCATCGTACTTAGAAGACCTAGCCATATGTAGAAATGTGATATTACAGTTAAATTGAGCCTTTTGCCTAAGAAAATGATCCTCATTTATTTTAGACCTTTATTAAAATTAGGAGAGAATCTTTGAACAGTCTGTGATGGTACTAAGAGTCATTCAATGATTAATTCATTTTGTATTTATAGAGGACTGAAGGTATGAAGCAAAAATCTCTGCCTTCAATGGAGCTTATAGTTTAAGATAAGCACATATATATATAACATTATGTCAGATAAGTGCTAATGAGCACCAACAAAAGCAGGGAAGAGAGAGATGAATGACTGAAGAGGTAGATTGAAATTTTTAGATAACATGACTAGAAATGGCCTCACTGGCAGGCCATATAATATCTGAGGAAAGAACACTCCAGACAGAGGGAGCATAAGGGTAAAGACATTGAGGTGAGTGTGCATGGTTTGTTTCAGGAACGATGAGGAGGACAGCATAGGTGTAGTTTGGGTGACAAATGAGGAAGAAGAGGCATGCACTTCATGCAGGACTTGGTAGGT
Organism: Canis lupus baileyi; assembly: GCF_048164855.1. Lineage (NCBI taxonomy): Eukaryota > Metazoa > Chordata > Mammalia > Carnivora > Canidae > Canis > Canis lupus. The sequence continues at coordinate 24,403,344 of NC_132859.1, read as the reverse complement.
AGTAATCAACTTTGACATTCATTCTGAGGGAGATAGGAAGTCATTGGAAGGTTTTGAGCAGAGGACAGATGTAATCTGCCTTGGGTTTTAACAGTTTGATTATGGTCACTGTGTGAAGAAGAAACTGCACAGGAAGCAAGGGCATAAATAAGAAAATCAGTTATTGGCCCCATGGGTTTAGAGTAAGGAGGTCGAACTCTGGATTTATTTGAGGATGGAGCCAGTAAGATTTGCTGTTAAACTACTTGTGGCATCTGACAGAAAAGGAGGAATCAAGGATGGCTTCCAAAAATAGGGTCTGAGTGACTATGAGGATGTATTTATCATTAGCAGAGGATATGAAGGAGCATGTATTTTGGGAAATAACAAGGGTTCAGTTTGTGATAGTTTTAAGTCTTAGAATTCCAAGAGGAAAAGTGGAAAAAGTAGTTGGATTAATTTCATTGGTCTGGATTTTAGAAGAGATATTGAGGCTGGGGACAAAAATGCATAAAAATAAATCTGTAAGGCTGGATGAGATCACCTACGGAGAAAGTAGGGGATTCTTAGACCTCTTACATAGGGAAATTTAAGAACTAAGTTGTGGAATATTCTAACATTCAGACTCTAGGGAGGTCTGGAGGAACCTACGGAAGAGGAGTAGCCGGAAAGGTAGAAGGAAGACCAGAAGAGTATATAGGGTAGTCAGGGGAGCCAAGTGAAAAAATTGTTTCAGGAGGAGGGAATTGCCATCTATGTTAGGCTGCTGCTGAAAGGTTAAGTCAGAAGAATAATGACCGATAGTGTTAGCAGTGTGAGAAGTCTTTGGTAATCTTGAATAGGAGTTTCAGAGCAGTGTGAAGACAACGGCCCAATTTTAATAGATTCAGCAAAGAATGAGAAGAGAGAAACGGAAGACTGCAAGTACAGAGGAGTTTTGCTATAAAGAGAAGGAGAAAAGGGTGGCAGCTGAAGTGAGAAGGAAAGTTTTTAGTTTTGTTTTATCTAAATGGAAGAAATCACAGCATGTTATTTACTGATGGTAAAGATGCAACAGTGAGGAAAAGATATTGATATCAGAAGGAGGAGGATTTCTGGAGCGATGATTTTAAGTAGGTCAGAGGGTAGAATATTTGCCCTACACTGGGAGCATATTCAGTTCATCTGTAATAAAAGAGAAGGGAGGGGATGGTGCCTGGATACAGGTACTGTATTGGTGGGAATTATGGAAGTTTTCTTCTGATTCTGTTTCCTCTGAAGTGGGAAGCAAGGTTGTCAGTTGAGATTGAGGTTGGAGATGGGGATGAATTGAAAGTATGAGGAGAGAAAACTTAGTATGAACTAATCCTCTAGTATAGTAGGGAAGAGAATGGTGTACTATGTAGATATTAAAATCACCATGACTTGGAAATGTTGGGAAAAGTGACAGTGAGGAGCTAATTAAATAAGTCACAGAGATGAGAAGTACAGCATAAAGAAAATAGTGGTATTGTAATAATGGTGATATGGTGACTGATAACTACACATATCATGGTGAGCATTATGTAATGTATAGAATTGTCGAATCACTCTGTTGTACACATCAAACTAATACAGTGTCATATTTATTTAAAAAATCTGGAAAAAATTTTGTGAAACGTTGGGGACCGACCTAGAGCAGTGAATGCCTGCAGTTAGTAGTAAGTATAGTCTCATGCGACATTCAAAACTGGAGTTTTGTGAATAAAGAAGGGAGAATGAAAGACACCTACCCCTGTCTAGTTTTACCTAGTGGTAATATTTGAGAGGACCGTAGGGATGGCCTTGGTTTGTGACAAATGAGGTTAAAACAGTGGGGAAAAGTGGAGGATACAGGGGATGTTGTTGATGCTTGCCTTTGATGTACAGCAAAGGGGTATTAGTAGACCGGGAGATGGAATCAGAAAAAGCGATTAAATGCATGGCTTGGACAGATAAGATCATAAAAACTGTTGGAGATACAGTGGAAGAGAATCTAAAGAATTAACAGGAACAAAAGAGAAGTAGACACTTGACACTGTTAAAAAAAAAAAAAAACAACAAAAAGACTCTACAGACATTGAGAAACAGCTATTCTTTATCTTTCCTGACAGAACAAAGGGAAACGGCCATTTTTGTTTGCCAGTGTGATGAAGAGATAAATGCAAGAGAGTTTTTCCTTTATCCATCTCTGAAATATTTCTAGAATAAGGCTGTTTTCTCTTCAGCGCTTAAACATGGGATAAATTAGATAATTTGTTTAGATTACATATTTCCCCGGATAACATTGGTAAAGTTTGAAATGACCATGTGAAATGAGTCTCTTAACAAACATATGGTGTATTATTTAACCTTGATCTCTACAAAGTAAATACAATTTACATTGATAATTTAAAAAATTATTGTTACAAGTGCATCAGATATTTTTTAACATTGAAGATTTTTAGTGTATCCTGTATTTTAACAGGTAGCGGTGTTTTACAGAGCTAGTCCGAGGCACAAGATGAAAATTATTAAGGTGGGTCTTTAAGAATCACATTGTTTTATCTCTGTCTCCAAAATGCTACTTCTTGTCTTTCATTATACTTAGATTTTTAGGAATATTGATAAGAGCATTAAAGTTGGAAGTACTGTGAAACAAAAGAGGTGGGGTTTTTTTGTTTGTTTTTGTTTTCTTGAGCTTGAAATGGAAGCATTAATAGAGAATTTAGTTAGCAAAGGAAGATGTAGAAGAAAATGTTAGTGAAATATCTGCAACACAACCTTCTTTAAACAGTTGAACAGTGTAGACATTATGTTCTGACAGGAGTCCATAGTCAAATCATCCCAGTGTAAATAGCAGTAATTGCTTAGAAACTTAATACAACAAGAAAAGGAAATGTTAGGAGAGTGGGAAGAGTATTTCAAATATTTCATTATTTATATTAATCAGTGAGGTATATAGAAAGCAACTGATGTAGTATCCATTAGTTAAAGGGCTTAAATTCTTAATCACATAGACCTCCCTTGTATTAGTTCAGAGTTTCTCAACCTTCACACTATTTGACATTTTGGACTGGGTTCTTTGTTGTGAGGGGCTGTCCTTGTGCATTATAGGATGTTTAGCAGTCCCTGACCCCTACCCCAAAGTCATGATAATAAAAAATATCTTCAGACATTGCCTAATGTTTCCTACAAGGCGAAATTGTTCCTGAGTGCCACTGTGTAATTAACTCTAGATTAGACTTTAGACATAGCTCTTGCACATGAGAATATGAATAGCAACTCTTTCTAAGCTGTATCTTAAGACTTCCATATATTGAAGTTTGTTGAAAAGTCAGTGGTCCATATTATTTCCAATCTTTATTATGTGAACAAAATAGAGAAGAGTTGTTGATCCCTTTATCTTTGTGGAAGCAACATTTTTATCAGAATCCTCCCTTCCCACTCCAGTCTCTACAAAAGAATGGGTCGGTTGTAGCCATGACAGGAGATGGAGTCAATGATGCAGTTGCTCTGAAGGCTGCAGACATTGGAGTTGCAATGGGTCAGACTGGCACAGATGTTTGCAAAGAGGCAGCAGACATGATCCTTGTGGATGATGATTTCCAAACCATAATGTAAGTTTTATTTCAGTGAATGTGCATCAGAGAATTTTGTCCCATCTTTTTCTGCACTCCATCTCCAGAGAGTTCAACTGGAAAAGAATTAGGATATTCAGTCTATTAGGATATTCAGCAGTGGATGAACTGTATTTTACTAGAATGAATTAATCTTATGTATGGCCTAGTATATAGTTTTTGAGAAAATTATTTGTATGGAATAGAAAGGACATAATAAATGGCAGAGTCATTCATTTAGGAAATATTTCCTGAGTGCCAGACAGATGTCACATTTTTCTGGCCATCAGTGTAGTGGTACAGGAGTAAACTTTCATGGGGCCTTTATTCTAGTTAAACTCAGGCTATTAGAAATATGCATGTGCATGGCCTCACAATCAGTATTAAAAGTAATCAAGTTCATCCATACCTATTTCCTTATGGACATAAGGACACTTACCATACTGTTAGTGATACAAGTTACTAAGTTTAAATAACTTTGTCTCCTTCAGCTATGGTTTCTAATGGATTTAAGATTTTATGTAATATCTGATCATGTCAGTTGTGCAATGTTCAGGTGGCAGTCACTTGAATTCTGTTATCTGATAATCATCTGTCAGGTAACCTGAGTCTTCCTCATTTCAGTGACTCATGCTAATTATATGCCTGGCATACTTCATCAACCTGTAGTGGCCAAAAGTGGAGCATGTGGGAGCTCAGAACTCAGAATTGACACAATCTTGTAGGGATAGAGGTTTTTTTCTTTCCATTCTTAGAATTGTATAAAAATCTTGAAAGAATGGAGAAGTTGTTTAAAAAAACACATAATTTACTAGATTCAACCAAATGAGAATTTAAGTATCTTTGTAAACTATATTCTCTATATAATTCTGCTACAGCACATGTCTGATTTTGTATAGGAGCAATAGGTAGCTTAAATTCTATAATTCGTATATATCTTATTACCAATAATTCCTGACATACATTAATTTAACCCCTTACCATGCATGCATATTGTACCTTTAAGAAAAAGAAAATTGAGAGGTAAAGATCACTATTTTAGTATTATAAATGTGTAGTATAGTCTCTTGTGTAGAAAGAATGTATGATTTTAATGTTGAAATATCTTTAAGAATAAGAATTTTAATATTGTGTAATTAAATTAATTCAGGTAGAGCTTCCCAAGCTGGACTTTCATTCCTTACCAGAATAATGTTTCTGTATTTTTTTTCTAATCTTATTCATGTGAAGAAAATTAATAGATTATTTTAGTGACATGTGTATATCAATTGCAAATTTGTTTTCAGAATTAGTTCTAGAATGTTAGTAAGATAGATATATCTTTATTTTTGTGTGGTAATATGTCTCATTTAATTTTTTTTTTTGAATTTCAGGTCTGCAATTGAAGAGGGTAAAGGGATTTATAATAACATTAAAAATTTTGTTAGATTCCAACTGAGCACGTAAGTTTGTAAGGAGTTTATCACCATGGATCTTATAGATAAATTATATGAGAAATAAAATTCAAGCAGAATGCTTAGAAGCCTCTGGGCTCCGAGTGTTGTTCATATGTAAATTTTCCAAAATGAAAATTAATTCTATCCTAAAATTAAAAATGGCATGATAAAAACATGATGTCTTTATCATCATCAAAATATGTAAACATTTGTGGTTTATTTACTAGCTCCAGAAGTAACTAAGGAAGGAGTGTCATGGGTTTCCTTAGTATCTTTTTCCAAAAGTAGAAGGGCTTTTCTGGAGTCAAAAAACAGTTGCCAAAATATTGTTGAAACTATTAACAATTATGTAGTAACAGCTATTCGAACTTAATTTTTAAAATCTTCCTCTGTTATCTAAACATCTTGAAATCCTTTATTTAAATGCTGTAGTTATAAGGTTTATTAACCTTTGGCTTCAAAATATTCACACAAACAAAGCATAGGATACTCAGAAATACAGACTTCCTTTAAAAGCACGGTAGTAAAATGAGATTTTCAAATACTGAAGAAGTGGTATTATAAAAGTAGTAAGAATTATACTATGCTGACAGATTTTTTTAAGTGACTCTTTTTTTCCAACAGGAGTATAGCAGCATTAACTTTAATCTCATTGGCTACATTAATGAACTTTCCTAATCCTCTCAATGCCATGCAAATTTTGTGGATCAATATAATTATGGATGGACCTCCTGCTCAGAGGTAAGAGTTTTTTTTATGCATATATTAGAAGAAAAACAAAGAAGGTGTGGTATCTTGATGATTAAGTTTTAAAATTTCATTCATGGACAGCATTAGAGATCTATTCATGCAGCAACATGTTTGTTATAAATTGTATGATGTGTGCTTATATCATTTGCTCCCTTTGAGTGTTGTTCATGTGTCATGGATCTGAGCTTTTGCATTATGTTGGATGCCCTTTCTTAAGTTGAGAACAGACCAGGGAATAGGTGCAGTCCCTGTCCTTAGGAAATAAGCTTTTGTCTCCAAGCACGGGATGTAATGGAGAAATCCCGAGTTTAGTGTTTAGTGGGTTCTGTTGTCAATTTTAGAGACTTTGGAAAAGTATTAAAGGATCTAAGCATTTAGATGGGCCAGAGATGTTGCTTTCCAGCAGACAAAGTCATGGAGTGATATGTGTCGATGGCCATCGTAATAAATCATCCTAGTCAAAACCTCCTTGCATGAAAGGTATTTCACAGTTTACTCAGTAGGTTAATATTTCAGGCCATATTTGAAATAAGCAAACTTATATGTAAATGAAATTGGACAATTTTTTGAAATTTGACCCTCAATCCCCCATCAAACTATGCCAAATAGAAGTAAAAGAGAGAAGAGTGATATAATCCCTGGTTATTTTTGAGTAATTATAGCCAAGCTTTTCTTTACGATTCAACATTTTGTTTCCATAAGAAAACATTTAATTTCCTGGATAATTGAGGTTAATGAGGTCGTAAAAGTGCTAAATCCAAACCGTAAAACTTTAAAGTAATTCACTTTTCTATTTGTTTTGAAGCCTTGGAGTAGAGCCAGTGGATAAAGATGTCATTCGTAAGCCTCCACGCAACTGGAAGGACAGCATTTTGACCAGAAATCTGATACTTAAAATACTTGTTTCATCAATAATCATTGTTTGTGGGACTTTGTTTGTCTTCTGGCGGGAGGTATACTCACTGGATAAGCTGTCTTAATAGCATGCGTTCTGTATGATAGGACTCAGTTATTTTGGTGTGTTACACAGAAACCTGGGAATTTAGGAGAGCTCTTTGGAAAAGATAACAAAGACATTAAAAATAGTTGGGTTTCAGTCTTTATTATTAATAAAATTGTTGATTGATTTATTAGAATAGTTTAAATCTGCAAAAACATAACAGTACAATAAAAAAATGAGTCTATTAATATTTGGGGAGGGGCACCTGGGTGGCTCAGTGGTCGAGCGTCTGCCTTTGGCTCAGGCCAAGTCTCGAATCGGGCTCCCCACAAAGAGTCTTCTTGCTATGTCTCTGCCTCTCTCTCTGTGTCTCTCATGAAAAAATAAATAAAATCTTTAAAAAATATTTGGGGAGAAATTAGAAAATCTGAATCTATTGCTACTTTATTTCATCAGAAAAGAAAATTGTTTCAATGTCCAATATATGGTTTGTAAAAGACTTTTTACTTTATTTAGATTACAACTATTCTTTAGTGATTTACTGAAATGGCATACTTAAATGGCATATATGTTTAGGGAGCTTAGATGTTTTATATCTTAGACTAAAGTTATTTTATTCTAAAGCAAAGAAAAAAATAACCTTTTACAAGCATGCAGTATTTCTTCATTAAATTCAGCCACTGACAACCATTTTTTCCTCTTGACAGCTACGAGACAATGTGATAACACCTCGAGACACGACAATGACCTTCACATGCTTTGTGTTTTTTGATATGTTCAATGCACTAAGTTCCAGATCCCAGGTAAGCTTAGGTGATCTTAGCTGACTAATTCAACTGGTAGGGTAGGCAAGGATTATGGGTTTTTAGCTTTGCTTGATTTTGTTGCCACAGAATATAGCCCCAGATATAGCTTTCCCTATGAACATGTACCTACAAACGTGTCATAATAGGGATAGGGCATTTGAGCAGATAGACTTACGTTTGACCAGAAGATCCAAGTAAACCACAGGTCTCATTGCCTGGTTTTTCTTCTTTGCATTCTCTTATTATCTGTAGCCTTAAGATAGGTTCAAGCTAATATTATCTGAGAGTATTGGACAAACCTCATGGGTTCTGTTAAGATGGTATTAGTCTCATATTAGAAGAAAGTATTGTTAGAAGTACAAGAACAGTTTTGAGCATATTAATGTATTTTGATTATTTCTGTCAGTGTGTTAGAACTTAGGACGTTTTAAATTTGCATTTCTTCCCCATGTTGTATCTTAAGATATGATTGCCTTTTCTTGATTAAAGTGTTTTGATAGAAAATAATGGGCTATGGGCTAGAACCTAGTAGTAGTTTTTCAGAGCATAATTTTTCTTGAAAACTAGTTCCATCTTGAGGCCTGACTCTTCATTTTAATTCTAGAGTACCTTATAAATCCTCAATTATATCTATTACCATTTGACATGCTGGGACTTTCTGAATACTTTCTTAATTTAGATTAAGTTTTGAAGAAGCTACAGTATTCATTTTTTTGTTTTATGAAAGGCAGTTTTACATTTTTAGTACACATAGAACTAGTTCTATTCTTTAAGAAAGGCTTTTAGATTATCTTAGCCTAATAGATAGAAATGATTTAGCAAAATAATCATACAAATAAAGTTTTGATGTTTTAGAATGTTAAAGGAAGTTACTTTTCTTTCTGTGATCTCTTGTTGATATTGTTGTTATTGTAGCGTCACTTTTGTAGAGAAAGCTTTCTTGATAAAGAGGAGCTACTTTAAATTGTACCTTTATTCTATCTTTATTCCAAAATAATAGTTAAAATTAAGAGATTTCATGGTATTGCCATTGTGGAGTTCAATCGAATTTATTAAAAATTGGAGAGGATCATGCTAATTAAGAAGCTGTTTCAGTGACCAAGGAATAATAATTGAACTCTTTGCTCTGCCAACAGACCAAGTCTGTATTTGAGATTGGACTCTGCAGTAATAAAATGTTTTGCTACGCAGTTCTTGGATCCATCATGGGACAGTTATTAGTTATTTACTTTCCTCCACTTCAGAAAGTTTTTCAGACCGAGAGCCTAAGTATTCTGGGTAAAGAAAATGTTATCTTTTTATAATTTATATATTTCAGATGAATTATTGTATTTTCTAAGGCGTTTGTTCTACTAAAAATTTCCTTTTAAAAAGTGAGATTAAAAAAATGAGTTGATTTGAAAAAGGAATGTTCTGTTTTCATTTGCAGAAGTTTAGGGAGTTGTCACTTGCTTAACTCTAGGCTTTAATTTTTTTGGTAATTTTTTTGTATTTGCTGCTTTTGAAGTATAGCAAATGAAAACTTATTAAAGAGTAATTGTAGTTTATAACTTTTCAATCTTATATGAAGAAAAAATAGATTTTAAATTGTAATTTCAGTAAACTAATATTTCAGTATTCTTACTTGCTAATTTGTACATTCTTATTTTACAAAATAACAGCCTGACCCTAAAAGAAAATTTTATTAATATTCTGTGGAAGACAGACATTATTCTTTCACATAGTATGTATTAAATGTATTATGATACAGTACATTTAAAAATTGATCTTGTGTAAGGTGAGGACTGATGTGTTTTGTGGTAATGCTACTTTTAATTCTTGTGTTTTTTTAAGTTAATTGGGATATTTATGAAAATAAGTTATGCAGTCTCACTGTGTTTGTTGCATGCTGTAAGTTACAATTTACCTTGAAGTTGAAATCATTTAATTTCAGTTTTTAAATTCGTTTTTATACTTGTTCCTCTTTATAAAAAGTGGGGTTTTAAGGAGACACCTGCAATTTATCAAGCAATGAATAAGAATGAGATAGTGTGTATAGTACTGTAAAGATATAATCTTTATTTGTTTTGTAAAGATTTGTTTTATATTTCAGAGAGAGAGCGAGAGAGCGAGCACGCGCTCATGAGTAGGGGAAGGGGCAAAGGGAGATAATATCCAAGCAGACTCCCGCTGAGCGCAGAGCCCATCACTGGGGCTTGATCTCATGACTCATGAGATCAGGATCTGAGCTGAAACCAAGAGTCTGGCACTTAACTGACTGAGCCACCTAGGTGCCCCAAAGACATGGTCTTTAATGAAGAGTTCTTCTAGGCTCTCAAATGGAATAGATAGAAATTCCTAGGTAATCTTTAGATAGGCATTTTTCAATCAAATTAAAATGAAAAAGGCTGTAATCTATTAAATAGAAAACAACTCTTGCGTGACTTAATGGTTATGAAGCTGTGGTTCAGGGAGAGTAGTCATAACAAGTGGGTTCTAGTTTTCTGGCTGCTGCCTTTCCTAGCTATATGACTTCACATAATTCATTTTTGAGCCTAACTTTCCTCATTTTTTAAAAGATTTTATTTATTCATGAGAATACACACACACAGAGAGAGAGAGAGAGAGAGAGAGAGGCAGAGACACAGGCACAGTCAGAGGGAGAAGCAGGCTCCATGGAGGGAGCCCGATGTGGGACTCGATCCCGGGTCTCCAGGATCAGGCCCCGGACTGAAGGCAGCGCCAAACCGTAAAGCTACCCGGGCTGCCCAACTTTACTCATTTTTAAACAGGCTAATTTTGTGTACCTACTGGAATGGTTGTGAAACAAAGTATTTTAAAAGTTCAGTTAAAATGCTAGAAAAGGGGCAGCCCAGGTGGCTCAGCGGTTTAGCGCCGCCTTCAGCCCAGGGCCTGATCCTGGAGAGCTGGGATGGAGTCCCACGTTGGGTTCCCTGCATGGAGCCTGCTTCTCCCTCTGCCTGTGCCTCTGCCCCGCCCCCCTCTCTGTGTGTTTTTCATGAATAAATTTAAAAAAAATATATATATATATTAAAAATGCTAGAAAAATGTAAGCTATTAGCTTTGCAACTGTGTTTCAAAGAATTATATGAATGAAGTAAAATCCATGAAATCTCTTATTTTCTCTTGCAGATTTGCTGTTTCTTGTGGGTCTTACCTCTTCAGTGTGTGTAGTAGCAGAAATTATAAAGAAGGTTGAGAGGAGCAGGGAAAAGATCCAGAAGCATGTTAGTTCGACATCGTCGTCTTTTCTTGAAGTATGATGCATATTGCATTCTTTTATTTGCAAACTAGGAATTGCAGTCTGAGGATCATTTAGAAGGGCAAGTTCAAGAGGATAATGAAGATTTGAGAACTTTTTAACTTTTCATTGACTAAAAATGAGTGTTATGTTAAAGACTTGATTTGAGACTTTAACCTGCTGGCAGTCCCAAATGAAATTATGCAACTTTGATAACATATTTCTTGATTTAAATTGGCTTTTGCAATTGAGTGGAACTTTATAAAGCATATGGGCAGTTATTTAATTAAAAAAAAAAAAGGCAAAACATGAACCACCTTCTGCACTTAAAGAGGTCTAACAGTACAAATACACTATCTATCTTAGATAGATTAAATTTTTTTTAATTTTTAAATATTGTACTATTTATGGTGGTGGGGCTTTCTTACTAATACACAAATAAATTTAATCATTTCAAAGGCATTCTACTGGTTTAGAAGTTGATTCCCAGGAGTGCCATATTTCAGCTACTGTATTTCCTTTTTCCCCTGCAATGTAAGCAGCTCAGACACCTTGTGTTACTGTTTTTGTATCAAGTTTTTTTGCACAGGATGTGACCACTGTCAGATCACTGTTCTTTTCTTTCTTTTTGTGATTGAAAAGCCTATACTGCAATTTGAAGTAAATGTTTGCTTTTCTTAGTAAGTGTAAATGGTTCCTTTTTTTTTTTTTAAGTTATGAGTCTTTGGTCTAGCAATATTAATACAGGGTTATCAAGTGACATTCTAGGTAGAGTAGCCTTGTTGTAATTAACACATAGTCATAGAATGAAAAGTATTTAAGAGTGATTGGGCTAAAATTTATATAACAGATTATATGAACATGTTAATGCCTCTTTTTTGAGTTAAATATAAATATACATTTTGTCAAGTATCATTTCGTCATCCCCTAAATATAAATCCAAGTACCTCACCTGAATAATTGAATTTTATTTTTCTTAATGTCTTTCTGTGTATATTTTTAAGCATCTTTCTTAGGAGGTATAGAATGCTATACTTAAAGAATAAAAATGCCCCAAACTCAAATAGATGGCTTATGAACCAGGGTATACATGGAAGACTCTGCACTGGCCTTGCTCTTTGAGTATCTGCAGCTTCTTTGGCTTAGGTTGCAGCACTGTCCTGAGCCTGTTCCTTCTTGGACTTCTATTATTTGTTCTCTGCTTTTCTTTTGATTCATTGAGCATGCTAGAGAAATAGTTGGATTTACTCATATAATGCCATCAGTTTTTATAATAGCTTGGTGAGGTGTAGATAATTTATTTTTTGTTTGTTGTGGCAAATTTGGGCCAGAAATTCAAAATTAGAAGTCCATTTTCCTGTTAAATACTTCTCTTTGAAACAGAAATGGGTTTCAAATTCTTAAATGTTTATTTCTTCTTGAAATTTTTGAGTTTTGTATTTTATAATTACTCTCCATTTTTTAACTGTCAGGATAAACCACTCTCTAGTTTTTATCACCGATATTAACCTGCTAGTGTTAGCACTGAAATATTCTTGTTAATGATAGGAAAAATACCTATTCTTTGAGTCCTTGTAATTGAAACAGTTGAGTATAAGGAGTTGAGATGTCTGAAATTTATTCTACTTTACCCTTCAAGATTCAATAGTCAAATGTACATTTTTCTCACTAGGTAGAACATAGAAACCATTATCTAGTCAACTTTATCTTTAAGACGTGATGTCTCATACCTAAATTTTGTATGATTTTTTTCTCTGTTACAAAGACTTGAAATATGTTATTAAGTGCATATCAATCTTTTGCTTTCCATTTTAGGTTTAGAGTATGACTCGTATGAAATAAATGTGCCTATCCTTTCATTTGATTTTGAACCAAAAGAAAAAAATGATTTCTTTTCATAAGTTAATTACCTTCCAGTCGGGACTGTTGACATTAAAATTTTATGGATGTAGAAGATACAGAAACTAGGCAGTATTCATTCATAATGCATAGAATCTGTGATTTAAAAAGTGAAATGTACAATACAGATATCATCCAGGTTTCAATTTTCTGTAATGTAACAACAAATTAGATTATTTGTATATGTATCTTCCATAGTATATCATCCAAATTATTATAATTTAAACATGCTAGTATCTGAATTTTAAATTTTTATCCCTTTTCCTAGCCCTAGGACTTTCTAGAGTCCTTAATTAAAATACTAACTTATTTGATTATTTGCTGTTAGACTACCTTTTGAAGTTATTTGGTCCCAAAGTAATTCAACATCTGGGAAGAAAAGAAAGGAATTTGAAATAATTTACCTAGGTAGATAATTCCTAGTTGCAAAGAAACAAGGCTTAGCATGTTCTCTCACATTTGTACTGGGGCTAGCACAATCCAGAGATGAAACAAAGTAAAACTAGACAACCTAATAAACCTCCCCCTTCAGGATATACAGGCTTTATATAATAGCAGTAACCACACTCAGAATGCTAAAACACATTTTTTACCTTTTATACCCATAAAAGGTATATCTTTTTCATTGGTAATTTTTCTGATCTCTTTTATACAGGACATAAAGTGAGTATTGGCCATTCTTAAAATAGTTTCTCAGTGAAAAAGAATTGGTGGCAAACAATATCATACCCAAGAACCTTAATTAACTTTACCTTGCTTTCTTTGTCACTTGGCAGTTCATTTGCATTTTACTTCCACATATGATTTAAGCAAAAACTTGGATGGATAAATTGTTATTTCAGTAAACTATTACTTAGTACCTGGAGTTTGCTAAGAATAAAATGGTGGTGGCATTCCTGCCCTTCAAGAGCTCATGAACAGAGTTAGCAAGGAATAGAACTGTTAATAAGCGATTTCGTGGAAGTTAGTAGTGGTCTTTGCACATTATTTTGAAAATATGTATACATTAAGATGAATCCACCACACTTTTTTTTTTTTTTTTTAATTTATGATAGTCACACACACAGAGAGAGAGAGAGGTAGAGACATAGGCAGAGGGAGAAGCAGGCTCCATGCACCGGGAGCCCAACGTGGGATTCGATCCCGGATCTCCAGGATCGCGCCCTGGGCCAAAGGCAGGCGCTAAACCACTGCGCCACCCAGGGATCCCCCCACCACACATTTTACTGGAAGTTTCCCTTGACATTGGTATTTGAAATGCCTTTTTAGACTAAGTTACAGTCCAAACAACTTATTTGTGTATTAAGACATGGTGTGGGTAAATATTAATTCTTACTGGTATGTGACTGGACAAGCAGATTATCCTCCTAATTAGATTTCCTTGAGCTTAGTATTTGATATGACTATTAACTCTTGTTAAACAACCTTATTTTCATTTCTGGTTTTCAGAGTTGGTTATTATTGATAATGGATAATGGTTAACCAGTCCTTGATATTAATGTAGATAAAATAGACTGCAAATATTGTTGTAGGGTTTAGATTTATAAAGAAATAAGAAGTAATATTTTGCCTTTGGGGAGTTTCATCCAGAGATGAAACAAAGTGAAACTAGACAACTTAAAAAACCTCCCCCCTTCAGGATATACAGGCTTTATGTAATAGCAGTAACCACACTCGGAATGCTAAAAACATTTTTTACCTTTTATACCCATAAAAGGTATATCTTTCTTATTGGTAATCTTTCTGATCTCTTTTATACAGGACATATACTTACATAAGTATATGTCCTGTATAATCCTTGAGTCTTAACCTGGAGACCAATATGATATATATTGGGCATAGTGGTAAATGCTGCCCCAAAAGTTATAGCAGTCAAAGGAGAGAAACAGCTTCATGGGAAGGGGTTGTCAGAGAAATTTCCTAGAACTAGTAGCATCTGAACCTGAACCTTAAGTTAGGAATCTTCAGCCTAGAAGCAGCAGAATATTGCAATCAATTACACAGCCTTTTAGAGGTGTTGGTGGAGAGCTGGAAGGAACAAATGAAAACCTCAAGGAGTTTGAAACAGTTACGGGAGGAAGTATATAATGTGAAGGGTTGGACAGATAGTCAGGAGCCTAGTGGTGAAGGGTAAAGACATTTGAGTGGTAGCATGCTGGAAGATTTCAGGAGCGTGATGTGAGTTTGGATTTTTATCTTGGAAGCCTGGAGGGTGGATTGTAAAGACAAAATAGGGAGACTGATGAAGAGAATTGTAAAAGCTTAAGTGGTAGAGGGACTAATTGAGCTGTGGTAGTATGGAAAGAAAGGCATGGCGTTTCTGTCTTCTAGGAGATAGTATTGACATGACCAGGTGGGAGAAAAGAAAAATGTGGAAAATACCTGTTTTGGGCTTTCTGGCTTAGATAATAGAGCTGTTGGGAGAATTACTGAAGCTGAGCAGCCTTTAATGCGACACAGGTCAATTTGAAATGGAAGTCTGTGGTATCCTTGAGATTTCCCAGTGGACATGTTAGATGAGGTTTTAGCACAATATGACTTAAAGCCATGGCTGACAAAGTATAATGTAGGAAAATAATTTCTTGTTACAGGCATTATCCTTCTGCTAAAAATAAAGCAATAAATGAATGGAAACTTGGCTTTGACAGAATGAAAGTTTTTGAAAGTAGTTTTTTTAGTATAATAATGTGAAGTTCAGCAAACATTCAGAATGCAAGGGGAAAAGATAAGATTTCAGCTTCCTCTGTTACAGAGCTTTCAGGATGAATCTGTTAAGATTACTGACTGGAAGACACTGATCTGAATATTGGGAGCACATCTTTTTTATATTTGCAGTAAGACACTTTCTTAAGAGGTGAGAGAAAATAAGCAAAGAACTGGGTAGCTTAGACTGAAGTTTGCTGGGTGTGGAAATGGACTCAGTGAATGACATTAACGCTAGAAAGCAGCTGCTTGCCTTGAGAGATTTATGGCAGGAGAATAGAAAGCAATGTTTTGCTTTTTCTTTTCCATTTTAGTCGTAATTCTTCCTTGGATCTTTCTAGCCTCATATCCCGCACAGTGTTCTAACACAATCCACTTAGAAGTCTTTTTGGATAGTATTCCTTCAACTTAAAACGGTTTTCCTCTGCCTCAGTTTTGAGAATTAGAATTTTTACCTGTTCTTCAATACCCAGCTGAAGAGCCAATCAGCGTGGCCTTTCCAGATTACTGTAAAGGGGTGTGTGTGTGTGTGTGTGTGTGTGTGTGTGTGTGTGTGTGTTACAGTTTCTTGTAAATACTATGAAGAATAAATCCATCCATAAGTTTGGGCATTAAGTTATGCAATTTTATTTTAGAAAGCATTAAAATTTAAGTTCAAGCCACCGCATTGATAAATATAGCCAGAAATTTGATATAATTGTTTCCTTTCGTTCAAAGTAGATTTAAGTGGTGAAGTTTGGGGAGGAACTTTGAGTAACCATTAGTTTTGATCTTTATAAATTCTTTTCTAACCTAAACCTGCTATTGTGAGTGTGGTAACTGCCTGCATTGGTATAGCTACCCCAGGTAGACATTGTTTCATATGCAGATAGATTACTGTACATGCCTGACTTTGCCATTTCTTTCCCTTTTTGTTTAAGTGTAACCAAACTGACATATTCTGGGCAAAGCCCCACATTTCTCTGCTGGTCCCATGACTGTTAGGCATGGCAAAACGGCATTTCATATCTAAATCAGGGTTGTCCTGTCACCATTATTTCTTCAGCAATAATTGCATTGTTTTACTTAGTAACCCTCTAAGTAGAATCCATACCTCATAGTCTTAACAAAGCACATCGTGCCAGAAATTGGACAAATGGTTCTTCATAAACCTAGAGATCCATTTTGGATTCTGAGCTTTTAAACTCTAAACAAAATGTGTTTTTTAATACAACTCTCTCTCTTTTTTTTAGATACTAATCCACTCAATTATATTAAAAACAATTTTTTATTAAGGCCTTTCTTATGCTAAAGTGCTTGTTAGTTGAATAACAATTTGGTGCCATCTTATGGTCATAAGAAAATACTAAAATGCCTTGAAAACATGCTTTTCTTCATCACATCTGCATCTTAATAGCATAATACGAAAAAATTTATTAGGCAGGTCTTTCAAAATATATATATTTTTAAAGATTTTTATTTATTTATTTATTCATAGAGACACAGAGAGAGAGACAGAGACACAGGCAGAGGGAGAAGCAGGCTCCACGCAGGGAACCCGATGCGGGACTCGATCCCGGGCCCCCAGGATCACACCCTGGGCTGCAGGCAGCGCTAAACCGCTGTGCCACCAGGGCTGCTCAGGTCTTTCAAAATATTATCCTTGGAGCCCATTTATAGCAGGCCCCAACCAAATAGATGATTGTAAAAATTATTTGCTTGATAGGAAAGACATGAAAAACTTTATATTTAAGCATTAATAAATCAGTTTTAGGAAGTTACAAATGAATTATGTTTTCATGTTTCTCATATTCAATACGGTTATATAATAGGATTGCATTAGAATTTATGACTGTATTTATGGAGTAGGTCTGGATGGCACATGATTTAGTTAGATGTGTTGCAAATTAGGGAAACATTTTAATACTTCCCTACATGGGCTGTTGATTTAATTTGGGGATTGACAAACTAAATCAGTCTGCTGCTGGATTTGTAAATAAAGTTGTATTAGAACACAGTTATGTACATTCATTTATGTATTATTTATCACTACTTCATGCCACAACAGAAGTGAGTAGTTGTAACAGAAGTGAGTAGTTGTAACAGAGACCATATGGCTCACTAAACCTAAAGTATTTACTTTCTGGCCTATTCCTATAGATACTCAAAAAGAGGAAAATAGGCCCATCCACTGCATTCAGTAGACTAGACAGGAAGTGGCATCAATTTTCTCTACCTTCCAGTGTCCCAACAGGATGTTATCTCTGGGATGGATGAACTTGATACCAGATTTAATGTCAGTGACTCAGCTCTAAGTCTCTGCCCAAGGCTCCTATATGGAGGAAGTCAGAGAGTCTTAGTCTGTTCTCAGAACATTATCATCAACAGGGAGGACATGCCAGTTGTTACTGGTTCCACCTTATCACCAAGGCTTCTTGTTTTTATAATGAATGGGTAGAGTGTTCTGATCTGCTTTCCCATCTGAGTTATGCTCCTTATCATACATAGAAGAGAAATGAGGGCTCTCTCTCATTAGCTGTTTCTTCCTAACACAAACACAGAAACAAGCTTAATTTGAGTAGGCTTTTTTATGTTATTCTGTTTAGGGAAGACAAAGTTTAGTAATAATACAAACCAGAATATCCTATCAGCACAATCTTAAGGCAAAATGCACTCTTGTATTTTCTCAGAACATAATGTTCCAAACCAGAATATATTTGCATAGTATTTATTATATTTCTAAGGTAAAATTGCAATAATATTTCTCAGTGGATTCCTCTGACAAACCACCCTTGGCTGTCAGACTTACAACTTTATGAAATTATAATTATTATTTTTAATATTTATTTATTCATGAGAAACAGAGAGAGAGAGAGAGAGGCAGAGACACAGGCAGAGGGAGAAGCAGGCTCCATGCAGGGAGCCCGACGCGGGACTCAGTCCTGGGGCTCCAGGATCAGGCCCTGGGCTGAAGGCAGGCGCTAAACCGCTGAGCCACCCAGGCTGCCCATAAATTATAATTATTATAATAGGGTCAGTTTCTTTAGTTTGTCTTTTAAAAAAGTTAGTGGGGTGCCCATGTGGCTCGGTTGAGCGTCCACTCTTGATTTTGGCTCAGGTTGTTATCAGGGTCATAAGATTGAGTCCTGTGTCAGGCTCCATGCTCAGTGCAGAGTCTGCTTGAGACATTCTTTATCATTCTCTTCTGCCCGTCACCCCAGGCAGGCTCTTTCTCTCTCTCAAGTAAGTAAACAAACAAATGAAATCTTAAAAAAACGACTGTTCACGTACATATGAGAGCTTGAAGGACTACAGTACTTTGTGATTGGAAACTTGGGCTTATGGATATCACCATTCTCAGATGTCAACAACAAGGGCCTTCTCAACCCACCATTTTTACCTCTTATTTTCCATACTTTCTTGGGACAAGACAAGGGAACATCAGAAGCTTGCTCTCTTGATGCCATCCTTTCTAGAGGCATCAACTCTTACCTCTCTCTGGTCATAAAATAGTACAACATACTCATTGGAGATTTTTTTTTTAAGATTTTATTTATTCATGAGAGACACAGAGAGGCAGAGACATAGGCAGAGGGAGAAGCAGGCTTCCTGCAGGGAGCCTGATGTGGGACTTGATCCCGGCTCTTCAGGATCAGGCCCTGGGCTGAAGATGGTGCTAAACTGCTGAGCCACTGGGACCGCCCTCATTGGAGATGTTTTTAAATAGAAGACAAAGGGGGGCACCTGGGCGGCTTGGTCAGGTAAGTATCTGTCTTGGGCTCAGATCATGATCCCAGGGTCCTGGGATTGAACCTCAGCGGGGAGTCTGCTTGTTCCTCTCCCTCTGCCCCTTTTCCCCCCACTTGTGCTGGCTCGCTTTCACTCATGCACTCTCAAATAAATCTTTAAAAATAAATAAATAGAAGAAGAGGAAAACACTTTATAATCTCAACACTCAGAGGCTTTAACCTAGGCTTCAGGCATATCCAGCTGCCCAGCAGATGTTTCTACTTAAGTGCCTAAAAGATATATCTAACAGCATATCCATAACAGAATCCCAAGTTCCCCAACTTCCCAACTACACCTCATCCTACGGAAATGAATGACAACTGAATAGAAAATCTGAAGACAGAGGGTTCCTGCCAGTATTTTATGAAGGTATAAAAATGCTGTTATCACCATAGCAATTTTAACAATAATTTATAGCAATTCTCAATGGCACATTTACAAACACCATTTTTTTTTTCAGAGTGATGTGATAAATATTTACTCAAAAAAGAGTTTCCGCATCACAGCCAAGTTCTTCCAACAGGTGGATTAATCCACATAACCTCTCCTTTATCATGAAATACAGTTTATTATTCTGTATTCATGTTAGCAAGCATTGAGATAATAGACAGTAGACTTTGTTTTCCCTGTCAACATCCTTTGTTTTTTTTTTTTTTTTTTTTTTTTTAAGATTTATTTATTCATGAAAGAGAAAGGCAGAGATGTAGGCAGAGGGAGAAGCAGGCTCCAGGCAGGGAGCCTGACGTGGGACTCAATCCTGAGACCACGGGATCATGCCCTGAGCCACACCTAGCCAGGAGCCAGGTGCTCAGCCTGAGCCACCTAGGTATCCCCATCAAAATCCTTTGATTTATTCTCCCATAATGTGTAACACACATGAATCAGACAGAAGAAGATATAGGGAGAGTAATGCCCAGATAGACGCATGGCAGTTTTTCAAGAAGAAACAGCACCTCAGTTAATCCTTCAAAAAACCAATTATATTTAAAAACACAGAGACGAGTTTTCCTAGTTTATATGCTAACTCGCATTATGCCATAATTTTTTCATAAATGATTCAGTCATAAATGATCAAAAACTCAGTTGATATATTCTGATCAGCTTTTTTTAAAAAAACTGAAACATTCCTAGGTGTTTCCTGATCCTGATGACCAGTGAGATACATTATACACAGAAATCTCCCAAGTGTCTCCAAAGTCATTAGAAGATTATTTAAAATACGTGTGTATACATGTACGTACATATGTGTATACATGTACACATATGTATATACATAAATATATAAATATTGAAAGATTCTGCTATTTTAACCAGATGCCTAAAATGTTATCAAGACTGGTTAGGAATAAAAGTGATGTGATTGCATGTGCATTGCAACATGTTCATGTGAAATTTGATTTTTTTTTTTCCCTGAAAACTAGATCCAGTGAAACAAGCTGGAAAGGTTTTTTTTTTTCTTTGTACACTATTTTTCTTTCTTTCTTTTTTTTTTTTTTTTTGGTTTATCCTTTTTTTTCTTTTCTTTTTTTTTTTTTATTGGTGTTCAATTTACCAACATACAGAATAACCCCCAGTGCCCGTCACCCAATCACTCCCACCCCCCGCCCTCCTCCCCTTCTACCACCCCTAGTTCGTTTCCCAGAGTTAGCAGTCTTTACGTTCTGTCTCCCTTTCTGATATTTCCCACACATTTCTTCTCCCTTCCCTTATATTCCCTTTCACTATTATTTATATTCCCCACATGAATGAGAACATATAATGTTTGTCCTTCTCCGACTGACTTACTTCACTCAGCATAATACCCTCCAGTTCCATCCACGTTGAAGCAAATGGTGGGTATTTGTCATTTCTAATAGCTGAGTAATATTCCATTGTATACATAAACCACATCTTCTTTATCCATTCATCTTTCGATGGCCACCGAGGCTCCTTCCACAGTTTGGCTATTGTGACCATTGCTGCTATAAACATCGGGGTGCAGGTGTCCCAGCGTTTCATTGCATCTGTATCTTTGGGGTAAATCCCCAACAGTGCAATTGCTGGGTCGTAGGGCAGGTATATTTTTAACTGTTTGAGGAACCTCCACACAGTTTTCCAGAGTGGCTGCACCAGTTCACATTCCCACCAACAGTGTAAGAGGGTTCCCTTTCTCCGCATCCTCTCCAACATTTGTTGTTTCCTGCCTTGTTAATTTTCCCCATTCTCACTGGTGTGAGGTGGTATCTCATTGTGGTTTTGATTTGTATTTCCCTGATGGCAAGTGATGCAGAGCATTTTCTCATGTGCATGTTGGCCATGTCTATGTCTTCCTCTGTGAGATTTCTGTTCATGTCTTTTGCCCATTTCATGATTGGATTGTTTGTTTCTTTGGTGTTGAGTTTAATAAGTTCTTTATAGATCTTGGAAACTAGCCCTTTATCTGATATGTCATTTGCAAATATCTTCTCCCATTCTGTAGGTTGTCTTTGAGTTTTGTTGACTGTATCCTTTGCTGTGCAAAAGCTTCTTATCTTGATGAAGTCCCAATAGTTCATTTTTGCTTTTGTTTCTTTTGCCTTCGTGGATGTATCTTGCAAGAAGTTACTGTGGCCGAGTTCAAAAAGGGTGTTGCCTGTGTTCTTCTCTAGGATTTTGATGGAATCTTGTCTCACATTTAGATCTTTCATCCATTTTGAGTTTATCTTTGTGTATGGTGAAAGAGAGTGGTCTAATTTCATTCTTCTGCATGTGGATGTCCAGTTTTCCCCAGCACCATTTATTGAAGAGACTGTCTTTCTTCCAATGGATAGTCTTTCCTCCTTTATCGAATATTAGTTGACCATAAAGTTCAGGGTCCACTTCTGGGTTCTCTATTCTGTTCCATTGATCTATGTGTCTGTTTTTGTGCCAGTACCACACTGTCTTGATGACCACAGCTTTGTAGTACAACCTGAAATCTGGCATTGTGATGCCCCCAGATATGGTTTTCTTTTTTAAAATTCCCCTGGCTATTCGGGGTCTTTTCTGATTCCACACAAATCTTAAAATAATTTGTTCTAACTCTCTGAAGAAAGTCCATGGTATTTTGATAGGGATTGCATTAAACGTGTATATTGCCCTGGGTTATATACATTGACATTTTCACAACATTAATTCTGCCAATCCATGAGTATGGAATATTTTTCCATCTCTTTGTGTCTTCCTCAATTTCTTTCAGAAGTGTTCTATAGTTTTGAGGGTATAGATCCTTTAGAACTCATACAGCAATTCAGTAGCGTGGCAGGATACAAAATCAATGCCCAGAAATCAGTGGCATTTCTATACACTAACAATGAGACTGAAGAAAGAGAAATTAAGAAGTCAATCCCATTTACAATTGCACCCCAAAGCATAAGATACCTGGAAATGTTTTTCCATGTATTACCTCATTTATCTGTTTTTCCCATCTTAACAGACTGTACATGGCCTGGTTCAGTCATGCCTTTGAATTTGAAAACGTTCCTCAACATGAGGTCCTCTTAGAATTTCTATATTTGGATGAACTTGGATTTTAGCAAATTTCAGACCTGGAAAGAAATACTGAAGCAGCTTACCGTATATGGTTTAGAAAGCAGTTGCTGAAAGTGGGGAGGCATCTTTTTAAAACTACTTCCCAAAATATTTAATTTCAAATTGATACAAGATGCAAAATCACTTTTAGCTGTCGACTGAATGCATCAATGTGTAAGACACTTAAAGTGTACCAAGTACCCTATATCCACCTCACTAAAAATACAAGGTTGATCTGTTTGGAGTCAGATACTAGTGAGAGTTGTCTTTTTACAGAGGTGAAATTATTTTTTTTAGTCTTGGGGGTGACTACTTTCTGGGTGCTGTTCGTGGATTGATGGTGTGCCAGCCATCCAAATAACAGGTGCTAGAGAGTGGCACCCAGTGAACTCTGGAAAGCTCACTAAAGGGGGAAATTTGCTTTGGCCTCCTTAGGATTATGGGAGTAAGGCCAGTATATAACCCTGGCAGTTGTAGGAAAAGGAAATTCATAGGAAGTGGTCTTATCTGCTACTAATTTTTTCCTTTTTTTTCAAATAATTTATGAAAAGATTTTATAATTTGAGAGAGAGAGAGAGAGAGAGAGCGCGCGCACAAGCAGGGAATGTGGCAGAGGGAGAGGGAGAATCAGGCTTCCCGCTGAGCAGGCAGGATGTGGGGCTCCATCCTAGAACTGGGAGATCATGACATGAGCTGAAGGCAGACGCTTAACCGACTGAGCCATCCAGGTGCTCAATTTTTTCCTTTCTTTAAACATACCCAGAGCTCTTCAATTGGATTTTAAAAACAATACAGAAGAGTCCTTGATAATAAGAAAAAATGGCAAGGAGGTGCATATACCCACAGGGATAGTTCCTTCTGGTCTTTTTTCATTATTTTCTAAGGTTGAACTTGGCTGCCTATTCACATTCTCTTGGCACTTTGCCTTTTTTTAGTGTGGTTTAGCCAGCCAACTCTGAAGTTGTTTTAATGTTTTCATGTTCTTGCCCTTCCCATGTTAGCCCATATTTGGTGGTGTTGATCTCCTTGTCTCTGTAAAATTTCTGCATTAGCTCTAGTAACCACTGGTGTCATGGTCTGATCTTTCTGCCCAGCCCCCTCTCTCTCCTCCTCAGATCCCTTGCTTTGCTCTTGGTGTGGGTGCTTTGCTCTTGTGTGGTTGTAACAGTATTGGCTGGCATTCCTTACATATTTCTAGTGCCAGGCACTGGATGATGTAACTTAAAAGTACATGTCATTTTGTCTTTATGTAACAATTTGAACTACTTTGATCCCCTATGTTACAGATAGGGTAACTGAGGAATAGTCATTATTTTATGCACAAAAGAAAAGATAATCCTAAGACCTTTCTACTTAGAAAGGTCTTTATCTTCTAAAATTATAATTTGAATTAGAAATCTAAACTTAAATACTAAAACTAATTTGAATTTTTTGTCATGATCAGTCATCTTGAAAAGCCTTTAGAGTTTATAGTTACAGGATATATAAGTTAAACTTTCTAGGTCTAGGTATCTCAAAAAGGGCTTGTCTAAATGAAGTTCAAGTAACTTTATTACAACTAGATAGAACATGATTGTAGTGTAGTGTTTTTCTCTGTCCAACTTTATTACTAAAATTGATTCATTTTAAAAAACTATCCAGAGTCCCTTTGGTACTTAAACTGCTAATTGGAGACTTACATTTCCAAAGCCTCAGGTGAGCTTTCATTAGCTAGAATTGAATCAGAAAAAGCAAGACCGGGATCCCTGGGTGGCGCAACGGTTTGGCGCCTGCCTTTGGCCCAGGGCGCGATCCTGGAGACCCGGGATCGAATCCCACGTCGGGCTTCCAGTGCATGGAGCCTGCTTCTCCCTCTGCCTGTGTCTCTGCCTCTCTCTCTCTCTCTCTCTCTCTGTGACTATCATAAATTAAAAAAAAAAAAAAAAAAAGAAAAAGCAAGACCTAAAGACTTGTGAAAAATAGGAAACAAACTTTCCAAATAGAATATGGAATTTGTAACCTACAGAGGTGTTTCCATGGCCCAAGGATCTCCTCTGAATTACATCTCTGTCTAGTAAAACCCAGGCTCAGAGCCAAATCTGAGAATCTTGTGATTTAACCTCTCCTCATCCCGGTGACTGCTGTCTCTTTATTGAGCATTCAGTCTGCACTTTGCCATTTTGTGGCTGACAGATTGCTTTATAAAATGTCCTTGTTATTTCATTATGTGTTGTCTTCCCCAAGCAGCTTACCTAAATATGACTTTGGGGATCAGGTACTATGTCCTATTTCTTTGGTAAACCCCTCAGATACCTTGGAGTGCCTATGACCTCTCACTTATATATCCAGGAGAAGACCTATAATTGGATGAGGTAACTCCATAATTGTCAGAGTAAAAGTTAATGAGCATTGTTAGATTCTAACTCCTTCTCTAAAAGGATGAGTAATTCAAGTGAATGGCTCTGATTGCAATGGCTAGAGAAGGGAACCTGATTTCGGTGTCTACTGAAGGAGGGTCTTTTTGCTTGAAAAACTCCTTTTAATGAAAAAAAAAAAAGATGAATGATAAAATTCAGTTGACTTTTAATTAAACTTTGTAGCCCATACACTCTTCAGTTTGGTGCCTATCAAGCCAGGTACTTGCCAAAGTGGAAGTAGAAATGATTTTTCATGCAAGGCTGGTGGTTTGCAAAAGCAGTGTTAATAATAAAGCCAGGAAGTAAGAGACTCATATTGGGTGTAATTTCCACATTGGCCCCCAACTGCAGGAATCAAGAAAAAGAAAATTTTTATATAACAAAGGACTTAATGTGCTGGTAGTCCCCATTAGATCTACAATTGGAAAAACACATATCAAAAATAGAGCATATGACTGCTTTATTGATTTTTTTTTTTTTTTTTGGATAACCATCTCTTTAGAAACATAAAAAGAACTTTGGTACAGACCCCCAGGCGCTCCTCCTAAAATAAACAAAAATTTCCTTATTTCAAGAACTCTTTATTTGAAACAGAAGCCAGTCTTTAGGGCTGAAAACTTTAGAAACAAGTAAGATTGTGTTTTTGCCAGTCAGCACTTGGAAAGTGTGATGCTGGGCTTACTCCCTAGTATGGTTCTCACTAGGAATGTGGAAAGACTTGTCTGCCAGATGTTCGGAACTGAACATAGGCCTGTTCAGTTTAAGCTTACATGGCAGCTTAAAGCCATGTTTAGGGTTCTCACTGATGGAATATAGAATATAACATTGAGAGAGTACAGTTCAAGAAAAGAACACAATTTGCAAATAAAGTGCAAATAAAACAAAGGCTGGGAATCTACTTTCAGATCTTCTAGATCTTGCCCAATTAGATTCATTCCACTTGCTTGTTATTTTCAAGTTATTTATTTGGAACTGACCAGCACCTTCACAATTCTGTTGGTATTTATAATTTTAGCAGCCTCTAGTGTGTTCCAGAGCAGTGCCTTTCAAAGTCTTTCGACTGCAATCCACAATAAGAAATATATTTTGCATAACCGTTTAATATATGATATGCATGTCTGATGATTTCCACTTAAAAATGCTGGTTATGACTCATTAATTTCATATCCCATTAATGGGTCAATTCCCGCAGACCTAAGATTCTGGTATTGCTGCATAGATCACTAATATTCTAACTTCTTCATAGTGTTTCCTCATTTTCCTCTATCTAGGAGCTCAGGATGCTATTGCTTCATTTGTTGGAGCCATACAGTTTCAACTTCTGCTTTAAAACCTGGAGCATTAAAAAAAAAAAAAAAAAAAAAAAAAACCTGGAGCATATAAAGTATTCCTCAAGCCTGCCATGGTCTCATTTCCCTAGTACTTAAAGGTGTTTGCTTTCTGTCTGGTTCCCTCACTTTTCTCTCCTGAAGCCTCAGACCTTTCAGAATAAAGGATGAAGAGGAAACAGTTGAGAAAAAAATGTTTTGAAATGATGATAACCCAGTTCCTGCTTATAGGAAATAATTGAAATTAGATTTCTATTCATTTTGGAAACATAGCTGGCTGAATTGCTGCAAAGGAAAGGTTACAGATTTATTATTAATGTCCGGAAATGGAACGTAAGAAGTACAAACATGTTTTTAAGTGCGTTTAAGAAAATACAGAAGTTTCTTGAAATCAGGTTGTATTTATTAAAAGCAGAATACAAAATACCTTGGGACTCAAAGGTTGCCTCTTAAAATGTTTATCCCCTAACAGATTCTAAATAAAACAGTTAATCATTTCAAGGGGGAGGTAACAGAAGTTTTAAGGATTATAATTCTGGTTGCAGACTGAGTTTATTCAAGCTCCGAGACCTCAATATGTTCCTCCAAGTTTTCAACCATTAATAGCCCAAACCGATTGCTTCCCTCATACCAGCATCTAGTGTCTGAGGTGGTTCCCACTCTGTTTTTTGACCAGCTGGTACCGTGTCTCTTTTGCCTTTTTTTTTTTGAATTTGATTTACCCTTTGGTAGGAATAATTCAGCAGGGGCATATGACCTTGTGGCATTAAACAGATGTTCATATAGTTGCTTTGCTTCAGGGCACATGCTCAGGAGACTCTCTACAGAAGTTGATGTTAGCAGCTGTCTGCATAGTCCATGCACCAGGCTCCCACTATACAGTCTGTTCAACAGGAGAGAAAAGTGTTAGTAAAGCATAGGTTCAGTGCAAAGACAATGATCATTAACATGGCTTCAACAAATGCAGCTAACCACTGAGAACTCTTCTTGCTTCTGTAGAGTTATTACTAAAATTACTTAAGAAAAATCTGTTCCTTGAAGGAAGGAACTGAGTTGTTATTACAAACTTGGCTGGTGATATCTAAAAACTTTTTATCAACAAATTAAATGAGAGATGCTTTGCTGGTTCTACAACCAGCCCAAAGTTGAGCAGACCTCTTAACACTTCAAAGAAAAGGAATTAAATATGTTTGATAAACTAAATAGGCATTCTCTTGAAATATGAGAAAATTTAGTGGCATCTTTTGCAAGGTCACTGACTCACACGTACTGAAAACCTACTTTAGAAATTGAAGATGAGATTAACTGGAAGCCACAAATTTTATAACTTAATGCCAGATGATCAACTGGTGCCTTAGCAACTGATGCAGGACCATCATTTAATCAGGTTAAGAACATCATTTAAAAAGCTCTAGTAATGCTGAGATACCAGAATAGTTCTGCTGAAGTTATTATGAAGATAACTATTTGGTCTTGTTTTTCTCTGTTCTGTTGTAAAGGGATTTGTGGTAGTTAGGATCCACTCAAGAATCACCTAAACTATTTAAGGAAGGCATAAAAAATCCATAGGTCAAAGGCCAATTAATCTTACTTGGTAGAAGGTTCTAGGGTTAGCTCAGATATTAGGCCCAGGGATGTATTAACACTATTTACTGCTTAGGAAGCTTTATACCTTAAAACATTTAGTCACACTGGCGTATTTTATATGCCTTCATACATACATCACTCATTTATTTGACAAATATTAAAGTACTTACTGTATGTTAGGCACCAGGGCTACAAAAGTAAATAAAATAGCTAAGTCCCTGTCCTCACAGTGTTCACATTCAAGTAGAGAGAGACAAAGGAGATCTATAATCTCAGCTCCATTTGCTAACAATCTCCCCTTTATCTTCCTCCCTCCCTCTAGGATCTCCTGTATAGACAATCACCAGGATGTCCCAATCCACTGAATGTGGCACTTTTTCACTGGCTCACACACTACTGCTACCCTTCCTTTCTTACCCAGCTTTAATTCCATAATCAAACATAATCACTTACTGGCATACAGGCTGCCTCTCCCTTCTTCATACTTACCTGGCAAAACAAAAACCCTAGACAAAGTTCACTGAAGTGTCTTAGTGGTCAACTCACTAGGAAAAAAGCTCCATTACAACAGATTTTTAAAAAAAATATTTTGTTCATTACACCCTGGCATAAAGTAGGCATTTAATAAATATTTGAATGAGTATGTGAACTGTATGCCAAGTGGTAAGAAATGCAATTAAAAAATCCAAGAGTAGTAGAACTAGAGTGACTGGAGTAGAGAGTAGTATTCCAGGAGGGTAATCAGAAAAAGCCTTATAAAGTGATATGTGAACAAAGACCTGAGAGAAATGAAGGAACAAGTTCTATAGCTTTTTACTTTAAGGGACTTTTTAAAATATTTGATCTAATCACAGAAATTTTTTGAGAATATGGAAAAAAATTAGTATTTCTCCTGTTTCCAGTTCTTCAGCTATAATAGTGATCTAAGACCAATTACACTAAGATTAATTTTTTAAACATAGCTTATATGCTTTAAGTATAAATAAAAGTATTTACTTCTGTGTGCAGCCATCTGAACTAGTTTCCCGTGGTGCTTACCGAGTTAGGTCTGGTTCCGGGAGAGGAGTGGACAGCAGCTGATTGAGATACATCCCCATCTGCAGACAGCACTGCCACTGACAGAAGATGTGAGCTGTGTCTAAGTCCAGTCTCGTGCCCGGCCGCGTCTGCTCCTTCACTCTTTGGAACTCTTCATACAACATCCTAGCACCATCCTCCCGCAGATCTTCCTTATCTAGACAAAGAAACAACCCAAGGGCAGTATTTCCAAAAACACTGTATAGCCTGTAATTTTCTCTCTATATAGAACTTTGAATTCCATAAGGAAAAAAAAATTAGTTTAAATAACCAAACTGCTTTTCTCTTCTGGCTCTTTACTATTTTCACGTCAATGTAAAAGCCTTGCTGTATAAACTGAAATATTTATACTGAAATGCCTTTTTAATGACAACCTAACTTTACTCAACCCCAAATTATTTATTTTTCCTTAAAACAGTATCTCTTCCCCTGGTCTACCACCTGACCTTAAACACATCTGCATCTGAACTCTCCAAGCCCTAAATCTGTCTCTCTGAAAAATACAAATTACTATTAAATATCATTCTCCTCACTGTTCTTGTTCACTAACTTTCCTTCCATGGAGGCCTCTATGCTATAGTGCACTTACACAGCCTCTGTGTTTAAAGCACACTTTAACTTCTGCTTTATGAGAGGAAAACAAAAGCATAACTCAGTGAGAGTATGGTCAGTCATCTACTTCACATAGTAGAGGTGAAGAAGCAAGAAACAGCCCTAGGAAATGAGTGTAGTGTGTGTTCAGCTGTAAGTTTCTGCAGGTCTGCTTGTGCAGGGAGGTGCAAAATGACACTGGACCAACTTGAAAGTAATAAAAAGGAGGCCCACCTTTTACCAATTAGCGAGCAGCAAGGCACTGAGCCTGCCTGGGTGCGGGGTCCACAATTCCTAAAAGAAAAGAAACAGACCCTTGACGTGCCCCTTCTGTTGGACTCAGGTAAACACCTAACAGGCTTGTTCTTTGAGAATATTCTTAAACTACATTCATTATTTATTATTCAATGGGAGGAAATACCCTAAACTTGTGTCTTGACTAGTAGTGGGCCTTAAGTTGGCTATCCCTTCTGACAACTACTCTCACACTTGGGGTGTCCTGGAATCTATGCTGGTTCACTCTTTCATTTAACTTACTTTAAAAAGTAAACTCCAGAGTAGTATTACCCACCAGAACTTCCAGCGATGATGGGAACGTTCTGTATCTCTGCTGTCCAAATCGGCCTCCTCTAGCCACATGTGGCTACTGAGCACTTGAAACGTGGCTGGTGTCAAGGAGGAGCTGAAGTTTTATTTATTTATTTATTTTTTGGAGCTGAAGTTTTAATGTTAATAGCCACACATAACTAATGGCCATTAGATATTATCACTGCTCTGGAGTGTGATAATGATTATACATGTCTAGATAAAGTGTTACAGCATTCATAATCCTTTAATTCCACGAGAGAATTGAAGTGCTCCAATGCATCGTCAAATACTTCACCTGATAAATCTAAATTGCCTTAAAGTGTATTTCTCTAATAGGAAAGTTACTATTTCTACCATCACTAACACACTAATTGAAACTTAACAGTGGAGAAAAAGTAAAAAAACAGCACAAGTACAAATGTTGATATGGTTGTAGGTATTCCGAAGTTTCACGAATGGACAATTCTAAATCAGTTTTTAGTGATGATGTTGCCACTGTATTGACAGGGATAGGGTACATGGAATACAGAGTGTAATTGGCACATTACACATTCACACTTCATAGATGAAAGCATTAGGTGCCACAGGGCACATGGGATTAGGCAGTGGCAGCACATTTTCACTGCTGTGCCCTTATAATCAAGTTCTGCAGCACAGAGCCTGACACACAGAAGTGATCAAAAATATTTGCCAGTGAATGAATGATATTTCGGTGCCTCCATTCCTAAGTTGTGGATATAACTGATGGGAGTAAATAATCCAAGAATATTTCTTTGTTTAAACTTACGATTACATGCAAGTAACATGCAGATATATATTGGAATTTCCAGATACCTACCAGGGCTGTTGATTATGGCATGCAAGGGCCCCATCAGCATCCCTAGCAGTAAGGCCTGGAGGTGATGTAGCTTTGCCTTGCCCTCTGTGTGCTGCAACCAATAGCAACTGACAGAAATGGGCAGCTTCAATGAAGAAGGGATTGGTTCCAGGATGGTCTGTTTCACCTTCAGAGTTTCTAACAGAAGTATCTGACGTTTGGCCAACGAGAGCTGAAAATACATACCAAACATCCTGCAAGTTACTTTGGGGAATGTCTTTGGTGTTTTTTTTCTTTTTTTCCTACTCTGAAGAGACTTCAATGCAAATGAATTGTCTGTCAGTTTCTTATCTTCCTATGGAAAGAAATCAGCAACATTCAAAGCATTTAAAACACTGGGTGCTTAATAAATATGGTTGAATGGCTATATTGTCTACCCCCACTACACAGCCCTTGCTCATGATATTCCATCTTCCATGTAGGCTGGTGAACATCTTCAGTGCATGTATCACTTAGGAAGCTTATTAAAATATTCAGTCCTCAGGTCCCAACCCCCGAATTTTGATTCAGTAAATATGAGAGGAACCCAGGAATCTGCATTTTAACTATCTGCTTTGAGACACAAAGATGTATATTCAACCTTACTCTTACTTGCCAGTGAATATTGAGACCCTGCCTTCTTCACGATGCCATTACTGATCACTTCCAGAAGGCAAACATAGAGTATATGCACCCTTTGTGGCATATACAGCCTTCTATTTGGGTCCTGTCTCTTGTCCCTACCCAGGTGAATGTTTTATTATCTTTGTTTTCCCACACAAGGATTATTCCAGGGTGGCTGCTTGTAGGTGAGAGAAACATCAAGGGAGATAGTAAGATTTAAGGACTACCTGTATCGTGTTTACAATAAAACTCCATACTCACTTTTACTCCATGCTTTAGAGTGTACTTCAAATAAAAGGAAGTTAATAGCTATGAGGGTTTCAGGCTTCTTGAATTAACTTTACCTTAATGAATCTTAAGAACCATAAGGGACCTTATAGGCCACACATTTCTACAAATAAGGAAATTAGGACTATTAAAAGGGCACCTTTAGAAGGACTTTTTATCATCAAACTTTACGGGAAAAAAACAAAACAAAAAAAACAAACAGTTGTATTCCTAATGTCTGCATGCAGCCAGAAAAGGATTTCTTAACTTTCTGAAAGGATGAAATATTTCTCCGTTATCTAAAACCGAGTTTGTGGTCAATCATTGTGTTGTGTTGACAGCTGGGAATGGACCTGTTAACCTGAAATAAAACACATCATAATTGGCAAAGTAGTTTCATTACTGATGTGTGAGAGTATTAAATCTAATTTATAAACACTGGTTTTAAAATTTTGATACTGTGATAAACTTTAGAATTAGAAATATTTAAAATGCTTTACAGTATAATCACTCCTTATGGGAAGTAACAATTAACTTACTTAAATATAAAGTAAAACAAACTCTTTATTATCTCAACTGGTAGGAAAACATACCAAGTAAAGCTAAGGAAATACATAAGCTAAGGAATTCTTTTCTGAGATCTAATGCTTAAATTTTTGAATTCCCTAGCCAAGTTACAACTTTTACGAACAAAGCAGAGTTTGGGCTTTGACTTTAGAGGTGTTCTGTCTCTCACTACCTGTACAGCACTGGGCAAGTTTCTGAGTGTTTCTACAGTCATTCTGATTATCTGTAAATGGGCATTATAATGAATTACACAAGATGTTTTATGGAACCCACTAGTTCTTAGCCCTTCCAAAAGAGGAACTACAAAAACAAAACAAACAAAAGAGGAACTAGTCTGCTCACAGCCCTTAAATCTGGTTAGGTTTTATCCCATATGACAACAACTCTCCCTTATCCCAAGGGGAAGGAAAGTACAAGCCTGTAGAAGAAAATCCACAGGGAAACAGACACCCAGAGAGACTGGTCGTGGCACTGCCTTACTCCCAAAGAATAATCCACTTCCATCTCCTTATGATTAACCTCTCATGGTTAGCTTGAATGGAGCTCTATCCATTGCAACTAACAATCAAAATGAAAACCCTACCCTATCTGGTTACTGTGGAAATTAAATAACTATAAAGGTTTCTATTACAACAGCTGGCACAAGGCATATAAAGTGTTACTAACTCGAATAGATAACTATCATAAAATATGTATTCATATACTGCATTTGTCTTTGGAATCACATTTGCACCTGATACCATTTAGAATTATCATGGGCTAATTAGAGCCAGTAACACTGAGCTAAATACAGAATTAATTTATGCCAAGAGAAAGCTGAAAGATCTCACCACACAGAATTTCACTTTACTCTGAATACAGGTAAGTGATGAGAACACTTGGCATCTCCACTTAGCAAGGAGTATAATCAGCATGCTATACTCATGGACTCAACTGGATTTTCATATGAAGAAGTACCCTATCCCTATGTCACACCATACACAAAAAATCAGTTGTAGATAGATCATAGATCTAAATATGAAAGGAGAAAAAACCTGTCATGACCTTGAATGGTAATTTTCTAAGTAGGTCACAGAAGTGATAACCATAGTACTATATTGGGACGCCTGGGTAGCTCAATGGTTGAGTGTCTGCCTTTGGCTTAGGGCGTTATTCTAGAGTCCCAGGATTGAGTCCCACATCTGGCTTCCTGGATGGAGCCTGCTTCTCCTTCTGCCTATGTCTCTGCCTCACTCTGTGTCTCTTATGAATAAATAAAATCTTTAAAAAAATTGGGCTATATTAAGAACTTCTCTTCATCAAAACATACTAGAGTGAAAGTCTACGGAATCTGACAATCTATTCACATGTTATTTGGCAAAAGATGTGTGTATAGAAATAAACCAATAGGAAAATGAGCAATAGAGTTTGAACAGAAAATTATATAACAGAATAGTGAAACAGCCAATGGACACATAAAAAGTGCTCAAATAAGTCATTAGAGAAATGCAATTAACACCTACCAAATTGGCTAAAATGATGCCACTATACAACCATCAGAATAGCTAAAAAAAATTTTTTTTACGGATAAAAAACACCAAGTGTTCACATGAGTGTAAATTAAGAGGAACCTTCATAATCTGCTGGTGGGAATACTAACTGGTTAAACCACCTTGCAAGACCATTTGGCAATGTATCTTGTAAACTGAACATATGCATATCTTCTAACAATTCCACTCTTAGTAATATATACAATAGAAATGTGTCCATACTATCTATAGATGATAGGCACTGGAGTGTTCATAGCACTATTCATAATTGCCCAAACTGCTAACTACCGAAATGTCTATCGCCTGCAAAATGGAAAAATCAACTGTGGTATATT
Organism: Canis lupus baileyi; assembly: GCF_048164855.1. Lineage (NCBI taxonomy): Eukaryota > Metazoa > Chordata > Mammalia > Carnivora > Canidae > Canis > Canis lupus. The sequence goes on along the minus strand of NC_132859.1, from coordinate 24,368,953 downwards.
CCCACAATGTAATAATACACAGCAATAAGAAATAAATGATCTATAGCTTCTCACAGTGATATGAATTTCAGAAACATCGTGTTGAATAAAAAGCCAGATGAATTCATACTGTATGATTCCATTTTTATAAAATATGAAAACAGTTAAAACTATTCAATGTTGTTAAAGGTCTGGATAGTGATTATAGGAGGTGGGAGAGGAGGTACTGGAACCAGACATTAGGGAAAACTGTTGGGGTACTGATTATGTGTCTTCATCTGGGTGTGCTTTACATGGAGGTGTCAAGTTGGTGAAAATTCATGAAGCTGTACAATCATCTGTGTTCTTTGTGTACATACTCAGGGAGGGATGAATTGCAAAGAGGCAAGGGGAAACTTTTAGGAGTGATGCATATATTCATTATTTTAATTGCAGGATGTTTTCACAGATGTAAACATCAAACTCATCAAAGCTTACGCTTTAAATATGGGCACTTTACTCATTTCTCAATAAAGCCATAAAAAAAGTTTTAAAAACTCTCCCACATAGCACCATTTATGTTGTGAGGAGAAATGTAATTTCAACAAAACATCATCATTTAAAATGTTGCTAATTTCAATTTTATTGGTATGGGTGAAGGTTTCATAAATTCCTTCTATTTGGAATTTGACCTATGCTCAACTTTCTAATCTATAACCCTAGAAACGTAAAATTAGCTATGTTACTTACATGGTAAAAATAACTTGTAAAATTGCATCTAGATTTGAACTATAAATGAACTGTAAACACCAGATGGGGACATCATATCACGGGGCTTCCCTGAGTGCAGTGACTTGTAATTAGGCATGGCCCTTGCAGGGAGCTTGGAAGCTATGTTTATGGAATTGTTACAAAAAAGGAGGGGGAAGGCGGCCAGTGAGACTTTAATTGGGATATAATTCACATGTTATAAAATTCACCCTTTTAAAGTGATTTTAGTAAATTTATAAGCTTGTGCAACCATCACTAATTCCAGAACATCTCAGCAGCCCCCAAAAGAAACCCCGTTCCCATTAGCAGTCATTCCTTATTGCCAAGGAGGCACTGGTACCCATCGGATGTGTTGCTCATTTCCTCCTGAGTTGGCACTAATGAGATTAAAGAGGTTAGTCCCTCATCAGTGTAGGTCAGGTATTGCATTTGGGGCTTGATAATGCCTTGGTGGGGGTGTGTGTGTGGCGCTGTCTGGTGCATTTTAAGATATTTAGCAGTATGCTAGGCCTATTCCCACTAGATGCCAATACCAACACCCTTCCCCCTCAACCTGCGTACTGCTAATCGAAAGTGTCTCCTGACATTGCCAAATGTCCCCTGTGGGAGGTAGGGGAACAAAATAATTCCAGTGGAGAACCAGTAGTGTAGACTGTTGCAAAAACTCCCAAAGGAAAGGAAAGCCTGATTCAAACCTGCTGGGAAGGTATGGTTGCTGTCCTACATGCTTGAGTAAACTGGTACCAGGAAAGGTCTAGGCTAAGTCTCCTGAATCTGAATATTAGGTGGATTTAAGAAAACTCTCAATAGGCACTGCAATTGGTATTGTAAATTTATATGCATTTAATTTGTAAATTTAATTGTATTAGCATAAGCAATTTCGTATTTATTGAGAGAGAGAGTGCAAGCACAAGTAAGAGCATAGGGGTGGGGAGGGGCAGAGGGTGAGGTAGAGGGCAAGGGAGAGAATCTTGAGCAGGCTCCATGCCCAGCACAGAGCCCTACTTGGGGCTCAATCTCAGGATCCTGATATCATAACCTGAACTGAAATCAAGAATCAGATGCTTACCCTACTGAGCCACATAGGTGCCCCTCTCTATTTATAATTTTTAACATATCTGTGTAATATTACAAACAACAAAATAAACACTGGGATCCAAAATGGTTTTACCGGGATCCCTGGGTGGCGCAGCGGTTTAGCACCTGCCTTTGGCCCAGGGCGCGATCCTGGAGACCCAGGATCGAATCCCACGTCGGGCTCCCGGTGCATGGAGCCTGCTTCTCCCTCTGCCTGTGTCTCTGCCTCTCTCTCTGTGTGTGTGACTATCATAAATAAATGAAAATTAAAAAAAAAAAAAAAGAAATTTAAAAAAAAAAACAAAAAAAACAAAAACAAAATGGTTTTACCTTGAAAAGTGGGTTGGTCTGAGAGTTACTTAGGTTTTAACAACACTGAGTTATGCTAAGAATCATGTTTTCAATATCAAGCTAATTATCATGATCCCATAAACCTAAATCCTAACAAAAAAGGTCCTCATTGAGAAAAATGAAAAATTAGGCCCAAGGATCAATATTAATCTTGTTAATTGAAATCTGATGCAGTCTAATATATTAGTTATGCCTATGATCAATGCCTTCAGGCACACTTTATTTTGCAGCTCAGAATTTTATCCTTTTCCTTTTTTTCTAAAGGCACATAACCCCAATTTATTAAGTATCAACAAAGTAGTTGTAATAACTGCAAAATAACACAGACTACTGAAGTAGAGTGGAAGTGGCAATCTAGAGCTAAAAGACCTGGGTTTCAGTCCTAGCACTGCAATTCTCTGGCTGAGATATTACATAGTAACCCACTTTGAATCCTAGTTTTCTCAGCTATGAAATGGGGGGAATAGAGCAACCAACCTCATTTGGTTATATTAAGAGAGATAATATGTGTGAAAGGACCTGTAAAGTACTTTATAAATACTAGATTAGTGTTGCAAACACTTACCTCAGTCAATTTGCTTAAGTCAGAATGATCCTTGGGCAGTTCTACTGCATTAACAGTTGATGTTTTGATATTTCTATTAATCCTTTCCACTTCACTGAAAGCTAGAGGCTGAGAAGGCAATACATTCCAGGATGTATTTTCCAGATGTGGAGAAGCATTCAGAAGAAGCCCATAAATGATTTGCCGGATGGGCAGAGATATTCTGTGGGCATTTGGCTGCTGCATATTTTCTACCTGTGTGTGCAGAATGGTCCGTCTTAGCACCAAAGCATCACTGATGAAAGGAGAGAGCTGGCCTTTGGCCAAAGCCACTAATACCCATTCGGGTAAATCCAGATTCAAGGCTGCTGGACAAGCATAAGTACCATACTGGAAAAAGTCTTGCAGCTCCACCTGAGATTGCTGGTATTCTTCCATGGAACAGCAGAGAATTTCCTTAACATTTTCACGATCCTTTTTTGGGAGATATTTCAGAACATTATCGAGTGCTTCAGTAGGGTCAGCAAAATGAGATAACCAATTCAGAAGTCCCAGAACTCGGTGGTGTCTCCTCCCCTTAGAACTGGTAGCTCCAAGAGGAAGACGCACTTTACTTAAGAATGTCTCTATGATGGGTAGATTAATATGATCGTTTCCACATAGCACCGCAAAAAGAGGTAGTAGAGATTTATTCATGTTGCTGAAGTGATGGCACAATGCATCAAGGGAAAAGCATTTGGCAGGGATATAGCAGTCTTGTGTGCCTTTGATAGTGTTCACATTTCTCCACTGAAAGCTATTTAAGGGGCAAAACCCCGATTTTAGGTCAAAGATGCAAAAGTCACTATCTGATGATAACACAGGGCAATTCCAATGATTAGCCAGTGTCATAATGTCCCGATCTGCCTCTGAGAAGCACTGGACAAAAGACACTTGTAGCTTGATCAAAACCTGTATGAATGCTTCCCGGATGAGTAAAGGACACACATACCCACCCCCACCAACAGAAAGGGAATGAGCCATCTGGATCTTCTCCCTAGCTCGATCCTTTAAAGTTTTAAGTTTTTTATCGGAAATATCACATCCTCCATCTAATACAACATATGGACAGATATTACAAGCCAACAGTGATTCAAAGAATTTTTGTGCAACATCTGCAAAAGAATCATAGTCTCCTCCATACCGAAGTTCCAAGTTTGAGTTGAAGCAAAGCCGGTGGAAGAGAGCGTAGCCATCAATGACAATTTTTGTGTCTCTTAACTTCAAATCAGTGAAGAACTCATTACTATGATCTTCCACAAAGCTCATTAGTCCTCGAATACCCATGATGACTGTCTGAAGAATTGCCTGTTTAAAACAGCAGAACACACTTTCAACTAATGCTGTTTAATGGGGACCGAGTCTTAATTTCCAACACCACAAACCAACATCAAATGTTATGAACAGCTCTTTAAACAGAACATATTAGGCGTTAGCCTCTCAATTCTTTTTTTTTTTTTTTTTTTTTTTTTTTTTTTTTTTTAAAGATTTTATTTATTTATTCATGATAGTCACACAGAGAGAGAGAGACAGAGAGGCAGAGACACAGGCAGAGGGAGAAGCAGGCTCCATGCAGGGAGCCCGACGTGGGATTCGATCCCGGGTCTCCAGGATCGTGCCCTGGGCCAAAGGCAGGCGCCAAACCGCTGCGCCACCCAGGGATCCCAGCCTCTCAATTCTTACCTAGATGCTCAAGTAACACCACCTAGCTGAGTGCCTTTTCATTCTCTTTTGCTTTCCCCATGTGTGACAAGGCACAAATGCAATGGTTTCATGGAGTTTAATCTCTGGATAGGGTGGAGGCTATTGATTCTAAAAGAAAATCAGTTAAAGCCCATTACTGACATACTAACAGAGCCTACTGCGGGCTCTGATATGGAAACATAACAGTCATCACCTTGCAACAACATTTTCGCGGGGTCAAAATAAAAAGTCCTGAGCTATAAAAATGATACCCTCTCACTCTCATAACTAACGAACCAGAGAGTACCGGGCTTCAGTTAACGAAAGTGTGTAGGGTCAATGATACCCATCCAGTTTTTCTTTATTGATAATCAGTCTGGGAATTTCGTTTAGGCCTTGGCTTGTGGTCAGTCCCATCTTAATTGGCATATAGTTTTGAGTAAGGAAAATTACTGCTACATGCATGCAGGAACTCCCCAGCTTCACCCTAACTAGAGGTTCTTTCCCTCTTCTTGCAATTGCATATCTGGCTCAGGACCAAGAATATCGCTCCCTCTCTGGCTAACTGGAGTCACAGAGTGTGTGTTACTAGCTTTTCCTTGGGCCTCCCGCTCCAATAGGGCTCAGCGTGGCACGGTCTTTATTTAAAAACCATGAGATTTTTATCGACGCCCGATTTCTTTTGCATTGATTTTGATTTTTAATTATATTGCATTAAAATGTGTCTATCTTGATTACAGACTTCTGGGGCACCCCTTGCATTTTGCGCCCACGCCAGTTCACCCCAGTTTTGGCCCTACCCTCCTCAGCATCTTATCTGGTATAGCAGTTATTTATTGACGTCTGTCTTGCAAAGCTTATGCGAACGGAGGCCGTGGCCACTCCTCCTAAGCTAATTACAGGGCCTCGCAGGAGCTGAACAAACGTGTGCTGGGTCGGAGGAAGGCGCCCAGAAGGCTTGAGGCCAGTCGTCAAACACAGGCCTTCACACCTCGCTCCTCCACAACCCTCATAACCGGCCACCCGGGCCAGCAGCCGAGCGCACCTGCACCGTCCTCCCCGGGGCCGGCCCTTCCATTAAAAGGCTGCAGGAGCCACTGCTGGAACCGCCCGCACGTGAGGGTCCGACCTGGGGAGCGGGAACCGGAAGTCGCCGCGTATGACGTCACTGGGAAAGCTCGCGTCCAGGAAGCTGGTGGAGCCGGAGGGCGCGGGGGCACAGGGGCTCCGGGGCCGCGGGGCGCGAGGTCGCTCAAGGCAGGCGGGGATATCAGCTCCGAGAGGGCCGCTGCCACGTTAGGAGAGCCAGGCGGGCCCGACCTGGTCGCCTTTCCCCGCCCACCTGGGTCACCGCACACTTCCGCCTCGGCGCCCGGCCCCGTGCCGCCTCCCGCCGCTTCCCAGCATGCCCCACGCTGTCTCCCTGGCAACGGGGCGCAACAGCCTGGCCCCGAGGTCGGGCGGCTCGGCGGGGCTGCTGCACCTACGGGAGACCTGCCCGGCGTCCGTCCCAATTACGGGTGGGACCGTGGGCACGGCCTGGCGCCGCAGCTCCTCCGCCCTCGGCCCCGAAAGGTATGCGAAGGGCGGCCCGCGTGGCGCGCCGGGCTCCCCGAAGCCGCGGACGGTGATGGCTTCAGGTCGCCCCAGCGGGGCTCGGCCTCCGGGGGCCTCCGTGCCCGCGACCCCTCCGCTTCCCTTGGCTCCTCGCCTCCCAGATCCGCTCCCGCCTCCGGAGCAGAAGCGTGGCCGGCGCCGCCTCCGTATATGTTAGCCCGCTTTGCGAAAATGTAATTTTTTTAAAAAAGAAGTTGAGGCAGGGAATGTTCGTTTTACCTTAAGGTTAAGGTTTGCCTTTAAGGTTAGGGTTCGGTGGGGGAGGGGCAGCCTTCGGCGCAGGGCGTGACCCTGGAGACCCGGGGTAGGGTCCCACGTCGGGCTCCCTGCAGGGAGCCTGCTTCTCTCTCTGCCTGTGCCTCTGCCTCTCTCTGTGTGTGTCTCTCATGAATAAGTAAATAAAATTAAAAAAAAAAAAAGGTTAGTGTTCCACTTAAGCAGAATCTGGTGTCTGACCTGCTTCCTCTCTTTATGACAAGGGAAGAGAACTACTTGACTTGAACCCGTGATGAACACGCTCCTTCCCTTGTCTTTTGCCCCCAGCCAGGTCAGTTTGCAGGAGGTCATCTCTCCCCTTTCTCACGGTTCCCATCCGACTTTCTAAGTCTTCTCTTCCCTCCTCTCACCACGCACACTTTTTTTTTCCTCCCTTGGGCAACAGTCGGTCTGTGTGTGGATGCCTGTTTGCCTTAACAGAATTTGTTGAACCACCTACTACTATATGACAGGAGCCAAGGATACAAAGATACAGAAGGTGTGTGTATCTGGCGCTCAGCTTCATCCACAACCTTCAGGAGGTAGGGGCGAGTGAACGTTGACAAAGGAACAGATAGTTCTGGAATCTAGACAACATGGGACCTGCTAGGGTAGCTCTGTGGTTGCACAGAGGAGATTAGTGGAATTGATTACTAAAGGTCACAGGGCTGAGTCTGGGAGTTTGGCAGAAGGGAACCTAGTTCCAAAGTAGTCTGTGGGCCTGGCCAGACTGCTTAGATGACATTGCTGGGTTTAAAATTAAGCTCATTTACAAACAGGAGCCCCTGGGAAATTGGACTTCTCCAGAACTAGTCTGTCCTTCACTGAACAGGGACCTTTATCTCATCCCTAATATAAGGAGAATTACTGGGTCATCTGGAGGGTTCTTTCCTGTTGAAAACTCTATGAGTCCATGTATTTTAATTTGCCAGAAAGTATCACTTTTGTGGGAGCAGGGAAAGCAAACAAAATACACATCTGGAGGACTGCTCTCCAGTCATTTTTTTTCAGTAGTAGATTTTACTGATATTTTCTGTGATCTTGATAATCTGATGTAAATTTTTATTAATTCAGGGATTTTGAGGTTCCGACACAATGCTAACGTTTTAGTATTGTCATGAGCACACGATGATTGGTTTCTTCTCCTCCTCCTTTTTCTTAGATTTTATTTTTAGGTAATCTCCACACCCAACATGGGGTTCAAACCCACAGTCCTGAGATCAAGAGTGGCATGCTCTGCCAACTGAGCCAGCCATACATGCCCTCCCCCTTTTTAAAGCTATTTATAGAATACATCTTACTGGCATCAGGTAAAACCTAACTGATTAATGCATTAGTTTAAGAAGAAAAATGCCTAAATACACATTTACTGTTTTGTTCTAGTCTGAGGATATTTGTAATTGCCACCACCATGCAAAGTGTGTTGGTCATGAACCCCAAACTACACAGGTAGCATCTCGTTTTATCGTTATACACGATAAGTTTTTGTCTTATAGTTGTGGAAACTTGACTCCAAGGCATAGACTGTCTTCAATTAAAAATCATGTTTTCATAGATTTTAAACAAATCCACTTTTCATGATTACCAACAAAACATTTTACATTTTGATGAAGTAAAAGTGATTTTACTGGGCATACACTCATATAAAACAGTCCTACTTTTCATAATCCTGCAGCACATTTATAGTTCCTTGAGGAATTATAACACATGTATATTCAGCTATCATCAAAACACAGTTTTTGGTTTGAACTGCATTTGTGACACTTATTTCCAATCCAGAGAGATTACTCTATACACAGTGTGTATAATAACTTCAGAAACTAGATCAGAATTGGTTTAGGATGGGAAAAATTTATTCTGAAGTCTTTGTTCCTCTTCACATCTATTCTAATAAATGCAAAAGCCAAGGTTTAATATCTACAGAAAAAAATTCTATGCTAATTTCTAGTGTGATCCTAACTCACTGTTTGTTAATCAAAACAGACATAAGGTGGGAAGAAAGACTTACGAAGAGATTGATGCAAATGTATAGATTTTAAGAAATAAATTTTAAGAAATTGTGGGACCCAGGAAATTTAACAAAAATCCCCTACCCCTGGACAAGCAGAGCAGGACTGACTCCATTTTGTGCTGCACCCACCTTGTGCCGACCTGCTTAGGGCACTGTCCCACCCTAGTCAAGGCGGGGCGCACCCTAATCGGAAATGGGGTCAGTGATAGGCCGACCTGCTTATTGCTTAGGGCACTGCCACACCCTAGTCAAGCCCGGGGCACACTCTAATCGGAAATCCGGCTCAGTGGTAGGCCAGTTCAAGTGGATACTTTAGGGTAAAATGTAATTCAATGGGCCACCTGCGATGAACCAACATGACTGTGCAACTTTCTGCGTATCGCATTGGCCACTGGCCCCTAAAAAGCTGCTAAGCCTCTTAGTCTCGGGGTCCAAGTCCCTGCCCCACTGTGTCAGGTGTACTTGGACCCAGGCTCGAGCTTGTCAATAAACCCTCATGTGTTTGCATCGGTGTCGGCTCCTCGGTGGTTCTCGGATTCGCAATCTCGGGCACAACAAAATAAATATAAGAATAAATGTTCTTATATTTGGATTTTTTAAAAAAGTAGGTGGGGAGTATAACTCTTAAACACATTAACTGTAACTCAGTTTTGCCATATTCAGATGTATGAGGGAAAGCTCTCTTCCTGTGAAAGACTGTCTTCTATTAGAATCCGCCAGTATCTCTACCTTTTGACATTTTTCTCTCAGTCACCAAATGTGGTGTCATTGAATCCACTACTCAAAGTTGCAGATATCATTGTCAAAAACTTCTACATATGGCTAGGAATACATTAGCATTCTTTAGGCTTGCCTGATCTCTGAACTTTTCACTTTTAAGGTATTGACTGATGCTACCTGGATGAATTTGGCCATCTTCTAGGAGACTTGAATATTAAATTTCTGTAAGCATATGAACCAGTTCTCTCTTGTTGGGAGCCATGCTGAAATTCCAAGAGGCTGCTAAGTATGCGAATGAATCAATAGCCATTTCTACTTATCCAAAGACTTTGATTGCAAGAAGATATGTGCTTCAACAAAAACTTGGTAGTGGAAGTTTTGGGACTGTCTATCTGGTTTCAGACAAGAAAGCAAAACAAGGAGAGGAATTGTAAGTAAAAATACTTCATACAAATTTTGAGTTGGCTGCCCTGTATGCATAGCTCTTAGCTCATTAAGAACATGGAGTATCATTTGCCCTTTGCATTTGAGATTCTAAGAACTTAGTGATAGAAAAACTTCTTGAATGGTGTCTAAAGATAAGATTTTTAAACGTATTTCAGCAAGTGAGTGAAGTACCCAAATGACCTAGAGATGGGAAATGGGGTAGATTAAGTGAAAATAACATTTTTATGCATACCAGAGTCTCAATTACAGCATTGCTTCCACTTAACTTGATTGGGACTTCTTGAATGAGAAAGTAAGAATTGTTTATAATGATGGCAATTTTAGAAATGTTATGAAATGCAAATAAATGGTAATTCACACTTGAAGTGAATAGGGTGTACTAAGGGAAAAATGGTATTAATTTTCCTTGGCTTTCTTCTATGGAGGAGTTTTTCCAAGTCTGAAGTCCTACAATTCTCAAATTAGGCATTTAAACCAAGCAGGAGCTCCCATCTAAAATTACATTAATAAAAAAAAAAATAAAATAAAAAATAAAAATAAATAAAATTACATTAATAATATTGAGGGCCCTCTTGTTACTTCCTTTTCTTTGATTTTGATAGGACTTTAAACTTTCACAGTAGAGAAAAACTTGTAATGCTGTTGTCTGTTACAGATAAGGATGAATCTTCCTTTCTAGCTTTAAGTTGTTTGAATTTGCTGCAGTGATAAGTTAGTTGGAATTGGAGTTAAAATAAAAACTTGTACATCAGAAACACAGGAAAAAGACAAAGCAGAGGAGGAATGAATAAGACATCAGTCCTTAACTCTAGAAGAACAGATTTCCATCCCATAATTCTTTTTTTCAGAGATTTTGAGGCTTTTTAAAATTCTTTCAGCTTTTGCCCACTGGATTTAAAATGAATGTAATAAATAAACATTTTCTACTTCTTAATATTACATAGAAATTATAAAGGTAAATGTTGATGCTACTATTTTATTTTCAAAATCAACTTTTTAAATGGTCTTTATGTCCAGAATTAAATAGTTTTCAGTAAATTCCTACATGAAGAATGGCAACAGTGCTGGCACTTCTCTGGTATCCTTAGAGCATGCTTCATGACCCCTATCAAAAAGAATTCCAGAAATCCTAGAGGTACTCTTCCACCCATGTAAGACAGAATGATAAATTTCTGAAAATTACTAGATTACCTTTATGGAAATATTGAGAGTAGGACCTAAATCTGACCCAGAACTTGTAAAAATCACATTGTATATGATGTGGGACCACAAGCAACTGGTCAAAAAAGAATTCTTGAGACATTTTCAGTGCAAAAAGATGCTTTTATTTTTTATTTTATTTTTTTTTAAATTTTTATTTATTGATGAATCAGAGAGAGAGAGAGAGAGAGAGAGAGGCAGAGACACAGGCAGAGGGAGAAGCAGGCTCCATGCACCGGGAGCCTGACGTGGGATTCGATCCCGGGTCTCCAGGATCACACCCTGGGCCAAAGGCAGGCGCTAAACCGCTGCGCCACCCAGGGATCCCAGAAAGATGCTTTTATTATAGCACAGGGATAGGACCCATGAGCAGAAAGAGCAGCACTTTTGTTGTATGAAGCTGGTGTTTATATGCTTTGTGTTCAAGGGGGTGGGACATGCAGGGAATGTTAGATCATACATGTTTTCTTTGAATTTCCACTTGTAACTACTGCTGCAAGATTTCTCTGGTGCTTACCATTCAGCTCAGTATTAACTGTCAGGGAGATATACCAACAGTCATGATACCCTTTAAATAATACTAACCAGTACATATGTGATCCTTATTGAAACTGTGCAGCCTTCTGGGCTAAAGGTGAACGTTTTTCTGCTTTTATCCCTCATCATAAAGACTATATTTGATTTTGTTTTTTTCATTGAGTGAAGAATGTGAAAAATCTTAAAGGAATTCATAGGAGGGCTAAAAAGTTGAACACAGGGATGCAAAATAAGATGTAGGAAGACCAAATTTGAAAGCTTCAGACTTGAGATGATGGATGAGTGAAGTGTGTAGGTGTTGGGGCAGGAGGAGAGAAATGGAGAGGAAAGGGTTGGTTGGTTGGTTGGGAAGTGATTTGTCAATAACTCTTCCTGTACTTGCCCTATTAGTCTGAAAACACCTAACTTGGGCTGAATATGGCAGATGAAGCCCTAGGGGTGAGGGATGAACCCAACAGTGAGGATAATTGACAAATTACTTGATACCAGAAAATCTAGCATAGAATCTCTTGAAAAACAATCCATCATCAGAATCTCTACAACATATGACAGACAGGCTACATTCAGCCTTCAGATGTGTTTCGTTTGGCCTGAACAGTGTTTCTTTTTCAGTCTAAATTAGTTGCCAGTAGTTAGCCATGTGTTGCCACTCTTCACTGTCTCTTTTACCCAGCTGTATCACACCTTTCTACTACCTGCCCGTCCTTAGACATTTGATTTTAGATCAATTGATTTTAAAACTCTCTGCTAAAATCATGAGGAATCATGACAATAGCTGTTCACAAAATCCTAGAATGCTAGAAGGAAGGCTGTAACTTGTCGTGGTTAAGACCACAGGCTTTGAGGATGATGTAAAGCCAGTCTTGTTCATAACTGTAAGATTAAGGTTATGCAGTTTCCTAGTCTGAGCTTCAGTTTTCTTATCTGTAAAATGGATAAGATACTTCATAGGGTCATAATAGGATTAAATAAGATATCTATAAATATATGAAATATCAAGATAAATACATATAATAAAGAGTATATAATATATAAATAGATATATTTATAAAGAGACATAAATTTAATTGTAAGTAGATGTGTAAAATACAGACTATCATATTACCTTATGGATATTACTCAATAGCAGTTGAGATTTATTTATTTATTTATTTATTTAAAGATATTTATTTATTCATGAGAGACACAGAGAAAGAGAGACAGGCAGAGACACAGGCAGAGACACAGGCAGAAAGAGAGAGAGGCTGAGCCACCCAGGCGTCCCGAGATTCATCTTATTTATAAATAGTCCAAGTTAAAGGAATAATTAAAGGAAGCCTAATAAAACTTTATCTAGTCACCCAACAACTGTACTCTCTATTAAGTGAAAATGTTTCTTTTGCATTCCACTTTTAGGGAGAAATCTCTCAAATCACATTTCAAATCTGATCTCAGGCATGGGATTTTAAAATCTTATTCAAGGATCTTTCTTGAGATTGTAACAATTCTATTGTCATCTATTCTTTTGTATCTGTATTCAAAAAGCAATTGATCCTCAGAATGTTGACCTTTAAGCTACCAGTTGAATCTTCAGTCTGTGAGCAAGCCACATTAATTAGCACCACCCATTCTCCAAGCAATTTGGTTAGATAAGATTTTAAATTATGCTTTACACAGGGACGCCTCGGTGGCTTAGCGGTTGGGCACCTGCCTTTGGCCCAGGGCGTTATCCTGGAGTCCTTGCATCTAGTCCCGCATCAGGTTCCTTGCATGGACCCTGCTTCTCTCTCTGCCAATGTTTCTGCCTCTCTCTGTGTGTCTCTCATGAATAAATAAATAAAATTAAAAAGATAAATAAATTATGCTTTACATAGTAGGCTGCAAACAGGGAATTGGTTAGTGTCAGAGATGGGTAGAAAATAATACCAGAAATGTTTCTATGTTATGAATGTTATTCCCTTAATACATCAGGGTAGATCTGACTCCCTTCATTGTTTTGTAGACATACCCCTAATCTTTTGAGATTATAAAGAAAGTATATCATAACCTTCTGTACCAGACTATCTCTTAGTATCCCATTAGAGTGACTAGAGTATACCATGAATCTGAGATGGTCCATAGGACATTTATTAATAGCTCATGTGAAATCTAGGATTATGTAAAATGCACTTTTAGATTTAATCAAAGAACTAAACAAAAAGAATATACTATTCTAACTTTTCCACCAGAGTATTGCAATTTATCATTATGCCACTTGGGGGCATCACTCTACCATTGACATTTTTCATATTCTGTGACTTTGTGCATTTTAATTACAATGCACATACCACATTCCTTTATATTTTTATTGACTTTCTGCATTAGCTATGGGATTTAAAAGAAGCTACAGGCATGACATTTGATTACATTAATCAAAGAAAACTCTTTGACATAAAGATCTGCCATTCCTTTTTTAGTTATCACAGTAGAATAAGATTAAACTTAAAATGAGTATTGAATGACATAGAGGTTTTTCTTTTAATCTGCATCATGAAATTTATAAAACAATATTTAGGAATATTTTCTTTCATAATTATAGAAACTCTGATCTAATGGATGTGAGGATATGATAATGTTAACTGATATTTATAAATGTTCTAATTCTGCTTCATAATTTTATATTTTTGTTAAGCTGTCAGACTTTATTTTTTTAAGCAAACCACAGATTTTGATGAGCTAAGAAGTTCTTTGGCCCTTATCACAGTGCATGTAACTTAATAGAAAAGAGACGTTGAGGAAGTAGGCTTACCCTAAGATACATGATTAAACTTGTACATGATTACTTATACATGGTTAATCATGGCCACAGTTGGAATGAATTTCAACATTCATTTTATCAGCATAGAATGCTGGTTATAGTGCTGTTTTTAATTTCATTAACTTAAAATACAGTGGCATTATTATTTAGAGTTGATTTGGTGCTGTAGTCTTTTAGTTTGTCAACACATTAGTATTTAATTTATGTATTAAACCTTTGCTTTGTTCTAAGCACCAGTAAGGAAACTGAAGCAGTAGGAGCTAAGGCTTGGCTCTCAGGAACTTTCAGTCTAGAAGAAGATACAATTAATATGCATAAAACAGCTAGCAAACAGTATAATATTTAAACATCTATATGCCACTTTGCTCTCAGAGTTGTTGGCCACTGCTCATATCCATTCCTAGTTATCTATGGTTTTTATTTTACTAGTTTTTGTGAATTATCCAAGAGCTTTCATATTTTCCCCCTTGGTCCTGTCAGTGTAAATATCCAAATATTTCCTTCTTTAACTATTTACTTACACATTGGCCTTTGCCTAAATATGGTCAGCATGGTTAGCATGGAAATGCTTCTCTCTCCACAGAACATTTCTTCTCAGTATCAAATGTCTACAGCATGAGATAAGGACTGGAGTCAAATCAGAAAAGTTACCAAGTCCTTAGAAAAATGTCTTCAAGCCTGGGCATTTGCCTCCTGGGATAGCTCTTGAGCCTATAGTAGAACAAATTTTTAAAAGTCCTAACAGGCAGATTTCTCACCCAGCCACAGAAGCAGAATGGAGGAGAGAGGACTAAGAGCTGTTGCTAGAATTAGTCCCACTGACAGCAGAGGGGAGAGGTCCTCAGACCTTAAGAATAAAGGAGGTGAAAAGTCATAAAGGTTCAACAAGAATAATAAAAATCAATAAAACCCCACAACAGTCTGGGTCCATTATTGTCAGATAGCTCTCCTAAGCCCAGTCTCTTCCTGAGAGCATCTCAGACTTCTGCACCAGTTCCAGAATGTTCTTTTGAGATACAGTCATCAACAGGGCTGGGACTGAGGGGGTCAGGACCTTTGAAGGACAGAACCATCATTAAACCACCACACTAAGATCCAGTCCTCAGCTTTTAATCTTTTTTTTTTTTTAAAGATTTATTTATTTATTTATGATAGAGAGAGAAAGAGAGAGAGAGAGAGGCAGAGACACAGGAGGAGGGAGAAGCAGGCTCCATGCCGGGAGCCTGACACAGGACTCGATCCCGGGACTCCAGGATCGCGCCCTGGGCCAAAGGCAGGCACTAAACCACTGAGCCACCCAGGGATCCCCTTTTCATCTTAATATACTTAGAGATAGTCAATTTTGGTAGGGGCTCATGCTAACTAAATTCAGACAAGACAGATCTGTAAATCATAATGCCACTTCTTAATTCAGGGCCTAGAATGAATAGTATCTCTTTTCATGTGTCCTTGCACCATTTTATTTCTTTCTTTTTTTTTTTTCTTGCACCATTTTCTGATGAGAGTTCTAGAGAAGCTGAATATCTAATCAGAAGTAAAAATATAGACAAAATGAAGTAGAGGGAGTAGTTGAATAGCTCTTTGCTTAAGCCAAATAGAGTCTCTTCCTCATGACAGAGAACATTGTTCCAAAGTGACCATTTTTTTCAGAACTGTCAGACCCAGGGTGCATCTTCTGAACAACTCTGGATGCGCATACATTCAGTTATCTTTAGGGTACCTTCTTTTCCTATAATGAAAGTAATATGCATATATGTTTTATTAAAAGTGCAGCTGTGCATAAAGTGGGAAAATAATTCTGTAATCTTGCCACCCAACTTCTGGTCTTTTCTGTGTGTGTTGACAAATATTTATTCACTCTTCTAAGGAAACATATAGTATTAGTCACAGTGGTTGCCTCAGAGATGGAGGATGAAAGTGAAGGAGATGTACTTTTCACTGAATCCTTTTTGTACATTTGGAATTTTTGGAATTTTGTACCATGTTAAAGTTTTAAGAAAACAACAACACAGAGAAAATAAAAGTAAAAAAAAAACCAAAAAAACCCAACTCCACATGTTCATTCAATGAACGTTGGTCACTATTTGCTGATCACCTGCTCTTCAAGGTGCTTCAGTCTGGTGGTTCTCAACCTTGGCCAAAGAATGGAATCACAGTATTTTAAAAAATACATGTTTGAGTCATACCCTAGAACATTGTTTTAGTTGGGCCACACCCCAGGCATCTGGGCTTCTTGAGAGCTTCCAGGTGATTCAAATGTTCGACTAAGCTTTAGAATATCTGGTCTAGTGGGAAAGAAGAACTCTAATTTTATCATCATAAGCCGACATAACCATTGTGAAAGGAAAGTCTTGGTTGCTATGAAGTATGATAGACCCATCTAAGCTGGCAGCATAGTGCTGGATGAGGCAAGGCTTCTGAGAATGTATTGTTTGGGCTGAGACCTGAAGGATGATTAAGAACCAGCCAGTGATTTTCTCACTTTATTAGGCATCAGAATTGCCTGGAGGGCTGCTAAAACGCAGATCGCTGGGCTCTACTCCCAGAGTTTCTGATTTAGCAAGTCTGGGTGAGGCCTGTGAATTTGCATCTCTGCCCTCTGTTGCTGCTGGCCTGAAGACTATACTTTGAGGATCACTGAACTAGACAAACGAGTGGGAAGAATAGTTTCACTCAATGTATATATAATTTTGCATCTTCTTTGAAGCACTAAGATATAAGTATTTTCCCATGTTACTAAGTACTCTTAAAAGCATTGTTTTAAATGCTTGCATAATAGTCCATTGTATGGCATTGATAGCAGTTAGTTCCCTTTTATTGAATATGTTGATTCTGGTAAACTCTTTGAAGTAGAAGTAAAAAAACTATTGTACCTTTTAGCATCCTCAGGGATTTAATGTAATGATTGTTCCAACATATCCTTTCTGACAGTGGTATAACCCTGGAAAACTAATGAAGAACCAAGATTCAATCACTGAGAAGTGATGGGCATTCTCTGTCATTCAACTGAAACATATTTGGGCCAGTTCTGAATTATGACCACATTTGCTGACATGCTCAGTTGTAATTAGGGAAAAAAAAGGACTTCATCCATTTTCAAGTTTATTTTAGACACAGAGAGAAATAGAGAAATCAGTTTTCATATTGTAAGGAATGAACTTGAAAAGCCTTCCTTTCTGTATATAAGTTTTCACCGTTTATAAAAAGGGTATTATTTCCTCTTAGTGAATTAATAAATTGATGATAGTAGCCTGACAGTGTCAAAAAATAGTTAAAAATGAGTAGTAGTCCTTACCAGAATGCATAGATTTTTATAATATTTGAGACAAGCTTTCGGTGACTCAGAATGTGACAGTAATTTCTTCTATTTAGTAGCTGGTAGCTTTCACAATGCTAATGCTTATATATTGCACCTACTTATGTATTAGTATAAACACCTATTTATGCATTTCTGTCCGATTTATTTAATCATTTTAACATATCCTTGCTTTCAGTTTTGACTCATTCTAAATAAGACATTAGTAGATTTAATAAATCCAACTTTGAGCCCATTTTATGTACTCTTATTAAAGCTATTATTTTTATCTTATGACCAGGCATTCTCCCCACTGGGTATCTGTGGTGGGAGGACCGGGTATTGAGTAGGCTGAGTTAGTTTAATAGGATTCAATGGTTTATGCAGTGAGGTTATGAAAACAATTTGGAGGAAACTAATGATTTCGTTTTGTCCTGCCAGAAAACAGTTTTCATTGTTGTGATCAAGTCTTGTTCCCTTAAAATCTTCAATCTTTTAAGAGAGATTATAATATGAAAACATATTAAATTTTCTCTTAAAACAGCTCATGTTCTAGAGGATCTTGCGCATCGGTTCCTCTTAGGTAAATATGAGAAGGGTAAATTTGAACTTGGACTTCACTTTGGGCTTTACCAATTCTCTGTCTGTTACAAAATCAAGCCCATGAGCTTCTGGCCATCTTACAATATTTAGGTTTGGTAGATAAGGAAAAAGAGAATAAAATGCAAGAGTGCACAGTTACCTTGACTTATCTCAATCATGGTAATGAAGTCAACATTTTGGGGTAAATGATTTATGTTTTCCTGAGACTGCTTCATCGTATGTATTAACGTAAAAGGAGTCATGAGCTTTTTATTTGGTTTTTATTATTTACAGATGAGAGATGACTAGTAAAATATTTTAGGATGAGTAGGATGTAGGGAACCCCTCAGTTTCATTTTGGCTTGGGCAGGGGGCCAAAAAAGCCTGCTTTGAAGACTGAATCACCAAGAACCATTTAGAAAGAAGACAACAGCACACGAAAAGCCTTTATTTTTTAATGTTTTTTTCCCCCTCATCACTATTGTTTGAGAGAAAATGGAAGTGAATTATTAAAAATATCACAACTAAAAAAAATCACAACTAGATTGTTGACAGGAAAAGAATATAGGCAAATTACTATTAGATTTTTAGACTGTTTAAATTCCTTACTTATCCTGCTCTGTTCTTATGTATTGTTTTGTTGGATTTGTGAGCAGGGAAGCTAATGGTTTTGCCAACATTGAGTAATACCCTAAGAAATAAGGAATATTATTTATTTAAATGTGTGAGATGGGGGGATATCTAAATTATTTTGGTAAATGATAATTTAAAAATGTAATTAGATATGCTGGTCCCTTTACATTGTCATTGTTGACTGCCCCAAATTTTTAAAATATAAGATTTATGTAAGCCTACTCTTTTAACTGTTATTTTGTCTCATTTATTCAATAAGTAAAATATTTTAAGGATGAGTGAATAATATGCAAGAACAAAACTTTGTGTGTGTAATATAGTTCAAGCCCCCCCCATCCCGCCCCAGTCAAAAGTGTACTTTTTTCAGGTAGATGACATGATTCTTAATGGATTCCAGAGGAACCTCAATAACCAAATTCAGGGTTTTAATGGGTAGTATCAGAATATTTTTCAATATTGAATCTCTAACTTTAATTTCCTGGCTCAAAGCAAAGCACCCTTAAGTATAATCTGTAACTAACCTTCTTGTTTTTGGTTCTTTTCAAGCAGGCTTCTTGTGAGACTTTTTTTCTCTAATAGCTTTTGGTGAGTCAAACAGTCCAATACTCTGCCTGACACAGGGCAAGTGGTTTCCCTGTACCCATCACTTACTCCAACAGGATCAGCAGAGGGAGGGATTTTCTTTTGTCAGCTTCTCCCTTTCTGAACTGATCTGATTCCTTTTTTGACACATGCATTGCCTTGTGGGTAGTTTTGGCTAGCACCTACCCTCATGACTATTTTGAACTGGAAATTCGAGTTGTGATATCCACCTTTAAAGAAGTTGGAATGAGATACATCTATAATGTAAACATCAAAGAAATGAGAAGGTGGAAAGCTCTCAGGTTAAAATTAGTTTCTGGGTCACTTTATTACACTTGAGCCAATTTTCCTGGGGAAAAAAGTTGAGTTGCCATGACATCCATTTCTAAATAGTGAATTTAGAGTGATGTGCACGACTTAAAAGTCAACAGGGGGGAAAGGCAACTGTTAGGTCACTATTGGTTCCTTGGCCAGTTATTCGTAAACTTATTTTTTGGAATCTAGTGATTTGTAAATTTATATTTGTATGAGAAATAGACATGGTTGACACAAAGTTCTAAAAGTAGCTTCTGTGCTATGCTAATTGTGTAAATAATTTCATGTAGTATTAAAAATAAGGAGTTAGTATTATATGACATTTATTGCTTTAAAATACCATGAAACTGGGGATCCCTGGGTGGCTCAGCGGTTTCGCGCCTGCCTTTGGCCCAGGGCGCGATCCTGGAGTCCCAGGATCGAGTCCTGTGTCGGGCTCCTGGCATGGAGCCTGCTTCTCCCTCTCCTCTGCCTCTCTCTCTCTCTCTCTCTCTCTAGGTCTATCATAAATAAATAAATAAATAAATAAATAAATAAATAAATAAATAAATAAATAAATAAATACCATGACGCTGACCTGTTCCATACTTTAACAAGAACACAATCCCTTTTTATTTTTCAGCTGTTTTAATGGCCCCTGTTACCTAATACTTATAAGTATGAATGAACAATTATGAAATGTTTGCTATATGCTATAGAATGAACTTGTTACAGCAGTGCTGTTATTTAGTATTTATGTGAAAAACCCACCTAAAGTTTTAGTTATTGAAAAAGCAAACTTTGGGCAGCCCCGGTGGCGCAGCGGTTTAGCGCCGCCTGCAGCCCAGGGCGTGATCCTGGAGACTCTGGATCAAGCCCCCCACGTCAGGCTCTCTGTATGATGCCTGCTTCTTCCTCCGCCTGTGTCTCTGCCTCTCCCTCTCTCTGTCTCTATGAATAAATAAATGAAATATTAAAAAAAAAGCAAACTTTAGAAAATGTGTTTGGAAAACAACCTTGAACTATGATATATGAAAACCTCTAAGAGTGTTAAACTGGCTGATTTTGCAGTTTCTAGTGATAATCATTGTGAAATTTCATAGTTCGAGCTGAATGTTGGTTTTTAATCTTTGGGTTCAGACCAGTCAATATTCTTGGTTTTAGTTCAGAGAAGAATTATAGGCTTTGCTTTTCATGACCTTTATCGAGCAAGTGAGGAAGGAAGTTTAAAGTGTATGTTGATCCTCTAGTCATGTGTTCTAGGTTTCCAAATTTCTAAGAGTAGAACATTTAGAATATTGAAGCTTTGATTACAATGTGTCTGGGTATTATATGCAACTGATGAATCACTAAATTCTACACCTGAAACTTTGGTAATATATATTACCTACTAATGTGTATTACCTTTGGTATATGTTACCTAAATGGAATTTAAATTAAAAAATAATAAAAAGAATGTGTTTGGATGTTAGCTTCCTCAACTTCTCCCATAGACGGTGGGCACTCAGCATTTTCATTAAAGCTTGATTGACATTTCCACTTCCCTTATAAGTTTGAACTTAGAGAAACCCTTAAAAATCTAATTAGGTAGTTACAGTTGTCTTCCCTTGGGGAAAATTTGAGAAAGATTTTTGGTCCAGTAGCTTTTCATTGTCTCACTCCCTTCTCTCCCATTTCATTGGCCTTGCACAAATGCAGATACTGTGGATTTGGGGGCAAGATTAGCCTATCTATTTTTTTACAAAATTTGATTTGCCATTTGTTGATCAGCTGCTTTTATTTTTTTTTAAATTTTTTTAAAAATTTTTATTTATTTATGATAGTCACACACAGAGAGAGAGAGAGAGGCAGAGACATAGGCAGAGAGAGAAGCAGGCTCCATGCACCGGGAGCCCGACGTGGGATTCGATCCCGGGTCTCCAGGATCGCGCCCTGGGCCAAAGGCAGGCGCGCTAAACCGCGGCGCCACCCAGGGATCCGGATCAGCTGCTTTTAATTCAATATGTTCTCTCTCTCTTTTTAAATATTCCATTTATTTATTTATGAGAGATACAGAGAGAGAGGCAGAGACACAGGCAGAGGGAGAAGTAAACTCCTGTGGGGAACCCAGTGCAGGACTCCATCCCTGAATCATGGGATCACGCCCTGAGCCAAAGGCAGATGTTCAACCACTGAGCCACCCAGGCATCCCAATTCACGTTTCTTTGAAAGATATTTCTGTACAATGATTATCAGGCTCTAATGAGTAGTTTTATTATTTGTAGAATTGTTTTATAAATGAAAATTAAAGGAAAGATCAATGAAAGATGTGATTTGCAAGGCTACTTAACAATACTTAGAAGTAAAGCATTTAGATATTTGATATGGGTGGGACTTGACACATATCCAACGTTGACTTTTAGTAAGCCTTACCATCTTTGAAGAAGTTGAGTTTTGGGCTCATAAGGGGTGAGTTACATTCAAACGGTTTTAAAAACCGAGAAAAGCAAATAATTTCCTCCAGGTAAAGCTATTTTGGCATTACGTTGCTAGCCTGGCATAACCATAAAAACTCTGTGTGTATTTGTATGTCTGTATGTACATACATACATGTGAAAACTATATGTATACACGCACAAGTGCTTGCGTGTGTGTGTGTGTGTGTGTGTGTGTGTGCGTTTGTAGACATACATTCTTCATTTCAGATTTTCGGTTCAGCACTAGTTTCAGCAGCAAAGATTGTACTCAGCTGATAGCAAATACCCTTCTTTGACGGATGAAGAAGTCAGGGCTCAGTATCTCATAATTACACTTAGACAGACACTAGAGTACCCTGGGGGGATTCCTACTTTATAAAAATTCAGAAGGCATTAATATGGCCCCTTGTTGAAAAGCCCACACCGAGAGGCACTAACTATACCCATGCCACTGCAGCGTGAGGTAATTGTGGGGTGTCCCCTCGGCAGCTGCTGCTGGCTTGTATTATGCCATTAGCTAGACTCACTCCAGGATTCCTTGGAAACTGTGTGCCTGCCTGAATAATTTATTACCCAGTGATCAATTATTCATAACTCATTATTACAACTGAAATAAAACCTAAAACCTAAAGGTGGAATCATTTTGCCACTTATGAATATCCAACAGATCATCAGGAGATTGCAGGAGATTTTGAAGTCCATGCGGTCACCTCTGCCTATTTGTTTCTCTGAAGGGATTCCAGAGAGAACAGCCTTCTGAAACAGAATCAGAATCAATGAAAGCAGTAACAAATGACTCCCTGCTGGTTGTGTTGTATTGGTTCATCTCTTCACACTGTTTATCTTTTTAATTCTGGCTTTATTTACACCAAGAAATAAAATTTTGGTTTAAGAGAAATTCAGAGACATTTATGGCACTTGGGTTAATTAAACCACCCTTAGGAAGTAAAAAAGGATACAAAATTATCTTCATGGTGTAAAATGCAGGTACATGTAATTCATTTTATTGACATTAGTCACATTGCATTCACTTGTTCCATTAGAGTTATAGCTGTGTTGTATTTTATTTATTTCTTGGACCATATCTTTAAATAAATGACACAGGTTTTTTCACATATATAAAAAGCATTTTAATGAAAGTTCTATGAAAGTGTAACCAAAAGAAGCCTAATTGTTTTGTTGTGGTGGTGGTCCAGGACGTATAATGGGAAATATTTTGGTTTAAGCAAGACTGATTATTCCTATTTTTAAAATAACCACCAAGCTTTAAAAAAATGTGTTAAAAATAGTTGGAGAGTTTGAAATTCCACTTATTTTGGGCTGTAAAACAGAGGTTTGCCCTTGGAGTTTGCCTTGCCCTTGAACACTCTGGCATGGAAGAATGGGCAGAAATCTGTGATGCTTCACACTTGGAGTTGCCATGTCAGTTTTGTGGCATTTTCTGCGTGGTCACTTCCAGTAGTATGTTGGTACTGATTTTGAGTGTCAGAGTTCTAACCCCAGCTTAAAGATAAAAGTCCCAAACTGTTAAGCAAGCACTTTCTAGTAGAGGTTCTAGATTTTTTTTTGTGTGTGTGTGTATGTTGATTCTTCAAATGGAATGAAGGCTATCCAACCAAGTTTTATTTTTTAAATTTTTAAAAAATATTTTATTTATTCATGAGAGACATACATACAGAGAAAAGCAGAGACACAGGCAGAGGGAGAAGCAGGCTCCATGCAGGAAACCTGATGTGGACTCGATCCCGGGACTCAGAGATCACGCCCTGAGCCAACGGCAGACGCTCAACCGCTGAGCCACCCAGGCATCCGTGTTCAAGCAAGTTTTAAATGGGCTGAACCCATGCTTTTCACACTGAACTACATATATGATGTCCCAGATGATCCATCAAACAGGAATTTAAATATGGATTTAGTTTTACTATTCTAAAAATATATGGATACTTAAAAATAATTTTAGGTCAGATGTGAATATGTCACAATGTAAAAAATTTATATGACTTTTAAATGTTTAATAAAATTTTAATAGGTTATACACATTCATATGGCTCAGAAGATATAAAAAGATGTACTGTTTAAAGTTTCATCCCTGTCTTACTTTTTCTGAGTTCCCATTCTCTCCCCCAGAAGATAACCACTGTTAATAATTTCCTATGGATTTTTCTGGAATTGCCATATGCATATATAAGCAACTCTAGAATTCTTATTTTTGCTCCTTTCTGATAAAAACTCACATTTTACACAGTTCTGTTTCGTGCTTTTTTCATATGCCAAAATATCTTGGAGCTTTTCCCATGTTAGTATTAGAGAATGTTCCCATTCTTTGTTTTAACAGTTGTATAGTATATTCCACTATATGGCTATACTATTATTTATTTACCTTCCTGTTGACGTACATTTGGGATGTTTTTAATCTTTTGTTGTTAAAAACACTGTTGCAGTGAATAATCCTGAACATTTGTCATTTCACAAACATGGCACTATATCTTGCAGGAATTTTAAAACAAAGCATGAGATTTCAGAGACCTGTCCTGCCTTTGGCAATCCCATTTCAGGGGTCTGAATTTATCCTTCTTTGCTGTTAGAGATATTTTGCTGGAAAAGCTTGCGAAGCACCCCTGGAAACCTTCTATTGAGGCCGAGTGGTGGGATGATTTTTCATTTTCTGAAATAACTTCTGTGAAGTGATAGTGACAACGTTACTTTGCCATCCTGTGTCTCCTGGAGGTTATGTAAGAAAATATGTGTAAATTTGATGGCATATTATTTATAGGCAAACATCATGTTGTAAAATCAGCCAATTTGGTTGTAGGCGTTTGATACAATGAAACATTTTATAGCTATGAAGCACCAGACACTGGTACTTTTGAAAATGTTAATAAGGTGTTCTGTGTAAAAAGGAGTTCCACGATTATGCAAGTTTAGAAAACATTTGGTTCCACAGAGTTGAACCAGTTTTGTTTAGATTTTTTGTTTGTTTTTACTGAGGGACTCTTTTACTGAGGGACTTAAATCTGCTGGGGTAAATTGTGAATCTTCAAGAGCTTTTCCCAAGCTTGTTTAACCACTGAACTCCCTATTTTTCTAGCTATTCTTACTAGCACTAGTATAGCGAGGAGCCCAACTTAGGAAATACTACCCAAATTGGACACCATGGCTACATGCTGAAATTAGTGGTCGTAAGCATATGTAGTATTTAAATTTACAAAAGATTTAGTAAAGGGAATCAGAAGGGAAGTCACTATTTTGAAACTGATTGTCATGAACAGCAGATGGTGGTAATGTAACATGCAAACCAACTATTAATACACGGCAGTATTTCCCATAGGGACCATAATGTCATCTTCATTTAATTACAATCTTCCAATATTTTAATTTCACTGGTTAAATGAATAAGAGGCTAAAAATAGATCACTAATATACTTTTAATTTCTTCCTTTAATTTCTTTCTAGGAAAAGCACAAGTTGGCTGAGAAATAAATTTGGGGAAATCTTTATTTCCTCAGACCATTTTAACTGGCATGATTTGGTTTTTCTTATTATCTTCACATTACATGAACATTCCTACTTTATGGATACCACAAGGATGTATGTGTGTTCTGTCTCAAAAGAAAAAGTCATAAATTTAGCCAAACTTAATTCTACTGTCCATGAGAATGGCAAAGAGCGGTTTCACTCAACGAGCATTTAGTTAATAGCTGCCTAAGAGATGAAGCAGCTACCATCATTTTCCTCCAGAGAATGACATTTGGATTGAAAGTAGGATGTGAACTCACCTCTGTTAGAAAGGCCATGAGGTGAGAAGGATTAGGGTCTCTTAGAGGTTGAGAGAGATATGGGTCACTTCCATTCTTCTGAGGTCTATTAAATATAAAATGGTGTAAAACGGGGCAACAAAAAATGGGGTATGTTTTAAACGTAAATTTAACACCAAAAAATTTAATATGCAAAAATACAATGCATTGTGACTATGTTTCTCACAGGATAATTACAGAATATAAATTTTATTTATAGTGTATTACGGTTGGGGCGGCCCAGAAATAGGAAATACATTTAAAGCTGTATGGGGAACATTTTTCCCAACTGTCTATGCAACAGAGAATTTAATCTGGCTTGGAGCTCTTGTCAACAGTCAACATTTGAAGCACTTCATGAATCTGCAGCACTGAACAAAAGGCCATTTTGGCCACTTATCAGGGAGAAGCCCTGTTGCAAAAGATAAACCTAGAGGAGTTACTCTTTCAGTGAAAGACATCTGGGCCTACTTGATAGACATGGAATTGCTGAAAATGGCCCAGAGAGAGCCTTTATTATTTAGATTGATGACTGTCCCCTAATATGTGAAACCACTGTTTGAAATGACCCATCAGAGGTACACTTGGGCAGCATTGCACCCTATCCCTGCCACCTCCTTGCTCCAAGCTAGTTAAACTTGCCTTATTTCTACTGTAGCAGAAAGACTAGCTTCAGGTAAAGGTGATATCTTAATAAACGGGCCAGGCCATGTCACCCCTGGGAGATAGAGCCATGACATCTTGCTGTTCCCTGGGTGGTGAAGGATCACTTTTTCTTTTTTTTTTTTATTTGAAGATCTATCACTCCAGACCCTGCAAAAAAAGGGGGGGGGGCTAGTTTATATCAGCCAAGTACTTATTGCAACAGAATCATTCAGTCAGTAACAATTAGGAAGTGGTCTTTACCTTAAGTAACCTACAGTGTGAACACCTTCATTCAGCCTTTAGTCAATGGGTAGATTGCTAACAATATCAGGTGCTGTCCTAGGCGTGGAATACAGCAGCAAACACAACCAAATCATGTTCTTAGGGAGGGGATATTCTGGTGGGCCTGTGAAGAGAGACGATGAATAAAACCATATGCTAACATGTGATTCAGTGCTATGGAAAAAATAAAAAGGGAAAGAGGATAGGGAGAGTGGGTGTGTGTCTATCTGATAAATACTAGTAGATAGTTTGTATTGTTTGGTGTTAAGATGATAGTAAATAGTAACTGACAAAAACATCCAAGACAAAAGATCATTGGAAGGAATTTTGTAGCAAAACCTATCACTAATACTTCTGTTTTTCCAGCAGCAGGACACAAACTTTTTCCATATGCTTATGTTTCTGTGTCTGGGCAGTAGTGCACAGAGACCAAGTATGCTTTGTGTTATTCAGTTCCTTTTCCTGCAGAGTTGGAGCCATTTTATAGGGGAATAAGGATGACTGTGTGTTGAGAGAAGTGGTGCTCAAGTTTTCTTCTGACGCCATGGAAGTGGGATGGGGAGATCTGGGGGACAAGAGGGGACAGCTGTCCCTGTTCCTGTTCCTGCCCTTGAAGACAGAGTCTCCCTAGATATGGCAGGAGTTAGGAATTTTCAGAGGGTCATTCAGTTTTCCAGGCTTCAAATTTATTCGATGCCTGAAAAGTTTTTGTTTCTACTTCAGTAGCCAGCTCACTTAGTGTGTTTTTCCCTGGCCAAGGTCAGTGATATGGAGGCCCTCAGGAAATTCCTCCAGGTGGGGCCTGAAGGTCTTCAGACACCCTCACTAATGGTTTCTTTTGGGGAGCAGATGGATCTAATGTGCAGTGACTGCTGTTTATTATTCTTGTTACCCAGAGATATGGGTGCCCCCTCTCTTGAAATATGGGCTTTGTGTTGCAGTGAGGGAAAATGTACAGTGTTTGAAACTCCCTAGTGTGAAGCCCCTCTTGATCAGAAATGATGGCAGTGTGCTATGTAAAGTTCTGGTAGAGGTAGAGAGAAGCTTGCTGTTATACATCCAGATGTAGAGCTGAGTCATCAAGGGCTCCTAGTTTCTTTCTTGAGAAAAGATAACAAAGAGGGTCAGAACAGATGCCCTCTGCAGAAGCAGCCACCCTCTCCTGTCCTTGGTCCCCCATTTGAGAGAAAGCAAAACCAGCCCCGGGTTAGGGCCATTCAGACAAGAATCTGCTCTTCAGAGGTCTGAAAGCTGTTGATATAATATCTAGCTATTGTTTATCATTGTATTTTATGTAAATAAAACCCATTGTCTCATCACCATCTCTTGAGGTCTCGAAATTTCCATCTCAGCTCCCTTAAATAACTTCTACTCTAATATTGACAAGAGACGGAAGTCACCCCTAACTTGAGATCCTAAGACAGTTGTACTTTTTACCCCGTGATCCTCACAGACACGTCTGTTTGGGTGACAGGAGCTGTCCCAGGGCACAGCTGAGATGTTGCAGAGGTGCTTAGCTCAAATCTAAGGTGTGCTAGAAAACTGAGACCGAATGTGAGATTTCTTGGATCTTCACTAAGGATTTAACCATTACATTTTAAAAACGCATTCTCATTGTTTAAAGATGAAGTTTTAAATTTTAATTTGTCTGAATTTTCTATGAGAATAAAACTGATCAAAGTTGATCCAGGAAATCCCAGAAATTTGTCTTTTTATATTGTTTCTCATTAATAATAGTATTAAAAAGAAAAAGTACTTCAACAGCATTGCTTTGTTTGATTGTTCAGTAGTTCTATAAGGATGACTCAATTGAAATGGCTTTTAAAAAAATTCTAGATAAACTACAAGGTATTACTAATCTCTAGTTCAGGAGAACCTTTAATTGACAGTGAAGATGTATTTTCAGTGTATTTTAAGAAGCATTATTTTTCTTGGTTCCTATGAAAATGTATTTTAGTTCATTGAAACTACCATGAGTTGCTTCAGTTCTATTTCAGAGTAGTTTTCCTGGAGCTGGAGTTTCAAATACAAGAGGAAATTTTATTTTATACATTAATTTTGTTTCTTACATACATTCTTAAAGAGGGTAAAACCATTATGACTTAATAGTTGTTATTTCCCTGACATAAATTAGAATTATAGAAGTGTAATCCACAAGAAATAAACCTGATTTTAAGATGTAATAAAAATCCCATTAGAGAGTCTTATCACTCACTGAAGCTCTGTCAGTGTGCATTTAATTTTTCCATATAGTCCTTTCAGGAACTGAACCAAATTAAGATCTGTCCACATGATGTGAGGTATATGTGTCAAATAGCACTTTTATCAAAGTAGGCATATAGTTAATTCCCATCTGGTTGGCTTTTTCTATTGACTCTAGAGTTAATTTTTAAGTGGCCTCACTGGTGTTTGATTGCTCTGACCACCTGATTTGCTTCAACAGAAAAGATGTTTCAGTTCCCTTTAATGTTCCTATGGCCTCTTCTTCCTCTGTAATCATCCCTTCCATATTAAGAATATATATGGCAGTGATAGACACATAGAGGATTGGCAGGCTTCCCTTGCTTTACCAAATATGTAAAAGTAAAATTGACCTGATGACCAAGAAGGAGATTGGTTAGTTTAGCAAGAGTTGACTGTAAATAGTGTTTATGCTTGAATAAGAGGCAGGACTGGCTACATAATTTGTGGGGCCTAGTACAGAATGAAAATACAGTCCCCTTTGTTAAAAATTAATAAGAATTTCAAGCCAATGACAGCAGAATATTAAACCAAGCACTGGCCCTTCTAATCATTGGTAGCAATCTTACTTCTAGATGTACACCCAAAGGAAAACATGTCAACACAAAACCTTGTACACAAGTACTTAGCAGTATTATTCATTGTAGCCAAAAGTGTGTGTGTGTGTGTGTGTGTGTGAGTAAATATCTGTATCTCTATACAATGGAATATATTTTGGCCATGAAAAGGCCAACATGGATGAACCTTGAAAACATTCTAAGTGAAAGAAGCCAGTCACAAAAGAACACATATTCACATATTGTATGATCCATTTATATAAAATATCCAGAATAGGCAAATCCACAAAGACAGAAATCACAGGTTAGTGATTGCCAACAACAGTGGGCTGTAGGAATGGGGAGTGACTGCTAATGGGTAAGAAGTTTCTTTGGGGATTATATTATTTTTCTAGGACTGCCATTACATAAAACCACAGACTGTGTTGCTTAAACAATAGAAATGTGTTCTCTTTCAGTTCTGGAGGCTGGAAGTCCAAGATCAAGGTTTCCTCAGAGATCCCTGTCTTTGGCTTGTAGCTGGATACCTTCTTGCTCTGCTTCACATGGCCTTTCTGTCGTATGTGCGTGCTCCTGCGTGAGCCCGTAGTGTATTTCTCTTATAAAGACACCAGTCATACTGGACTAGGGCCCCATCCTAATGGCCTCAGCTTAACTTTATCATCCCTTTAAGGACTTTCTTTCCAAATAACTAATTATATTCTGAAGTGTTGAGAGTTGAGACTTCAACATATAAATATGGAGGGCAGGGAACAAAAAATTTAGTCCATAAAAAGATGATGATGAAAATGTTCTAAACTGAGATGGTGGTGATGATTGCAAACCTATGGGAGTATACTACTAAAAACCACTGAATTGTACACTTTAAAAGTGAATTTTATTGTGGATAAATTATATCTCAATAAAGCTGCTATGTAGAAAAAATAAAAACAAATTGTACATGGCTCTTGCTTTCGAAGAGTTTACAGACTAATGTCAACAAGGATGCAAAGAGGCACTTTCAACCCCTTGCAGATTAGATGGAGATACACTTATCCCACTTTTATGGAATGGAGAAAACATTGTAGAAGACAGAGCATAGGGGCCAAATCTCACAGGATGAATATGAATCTGGTAGACAGAGGCAGCGAAATAAAATGAGTGAAGGCATGAAACCCTGGCATGTACATGAACTGTGTGACATTGTTATCTAGTCCCTTCTTAGTCTAATCTGCTCTCAATGTTATCAATGTCTTAACTACTAGATAGAGGTTCAATTAATAATGAAATAGCGTCTTGGCTTTAAGTCAGACTCTTCTGCATTCATATCTTTTTTAAAGATTATTTATTTATTTGGGAGAGGGAGTGAGAGAGGGCGTGAGCAGATGGGAGGGGCAGAGAGAGACGAAGAAGCAGGCTCCCCACTGAGCAGGGAGCTCAATGTGGGGCTCAATCCCAGGACCCTGAGACCACAACCTGAGCCAAAGACAGATGCCCCTCCACTTACTTTGGATAATTACTTAAATTATCAGTCTATACTATATGGTTAAAAATATTAAATATAAATATTAACACAGCATTTTTATAAGTTATTGCTCAAAATATATTAGCTCTGCCCTTCTCATTTCTCTGTTCCTTGGGTAACCTGTGGTTTGAGCACCCCCTAAACATCTTAATCATCGTTCCTTGGGCTGACTTGGGTGACAATATTCCTTTTGAAATAAATTTTCCAGGCCTGATGGAACCAAGTATATTGATACTACAACTTTTCATACATTTCATGATCAGCTTGGAATCTCAGGATCTCTTAGCAATCACATCATATTGTCTCATATTGAATCTTGAGGTCAGCTATTCTCCTCCCGACAGAATGGTCAGCCATTCTAATCTTAAGCCAGGTTTCACTCGTCTTAGATTTGGAAATTTAATTTCCCCACCTGTAACTATGGAACTTAAGGTTTAGTCTTGCAAAATTTAACTTAGATGGTTTTAGCTCACATTTCAGCTTCTTCAATTACTTTGAAAAATTGACTGTCTGTGTCTATTGATTATGCTCCCTGGCTTTGTGACTTCCACAAACTTGGCAAATATATCTTTTTGGATCTTCATCCAAGCTATTAATAAAATGTTGGTGAAGATATTGTTAGGGATGGATCCTGATAGCATTATAAGAGGGAACATCTGCAAAGTGGCCTGAGACCCAAGACTCCAGCATGATTAGTCTGCTTGTTCAACCGGCCATGAATCCACATGAAGATTCCTTATCTCCCATATTAAAAGGATATCACAACACTCTTCTCGTTGACATCTGTTAACATGACTTCATCAGATGGGCTGAAATCATGATATACCATGACTGATTGCTTCTCTCTCATCAACCAATCAAATAACCCTCTCGCAAAAATAAATTAGGTTAATTTAATGTGGCTTATTTTCCATAACCCATGTGAGTCCCTGCTGGCTGCTGCTTCATGTTCTAAATGCTCACAAGCCATCTGTTTAATCATCAATTCTTCAACTTTGCCAGAGATTCATGTCAGTCTTCATGGTCTACAATTCCTGAAATATTCTTGTCATGAAAATTGGAACATGTACTTTGCAGAGGTTGGGGTACAGGAGGGCACCTCTCCCTTTTTTCCTGGTTATTCAGGTTATCAACCGTGGTGCAGAGAATATATCTTTGAGTTGTGTTCTCAGTTGTAGTTCATTTGGGTCTGACTTTGTAAATTCAGAAGGTGGGATCCTATAGTGGGGATGTGCCCAGGATTTAGAAGTGGGGTCTCAGTTTCATTATTACTGGGTGTGGTTTGCCACTTAATTGACTTCATGTCTTTAAATGAAGGTCTTAACCTCTCTATATCTTAGTTTCTTCATTTCAAAAGTGAGGATTATAATAGTATCAATACAGGGGGCCAAATAATTGGTTCTTATATGGCACTTGATATCATCATAATTAACACCAGTATCACTATTTTAGTAGTTTGATGTTTTCTTATTATTATCTCATATCTTGGCTGGTGGTTCTCTTTTTAGGATACTTATTTCATCCTTTGAAGGTACATGCTGCTTTCTTATAACTTCTAATTATTTGTCTTCCCTCTCACTGGATTGCAAACCCCTCAAAGGCAGAGCTATGCCTTGGACAAGTAGAGTATCTTGCACAGTGCAGGTGCTTTATACACATATACCAAATATAGAAACTGGAATTAAGGTATGAGTTGAGAAGCTTTTCTTAAATTAGACATAAAACTGCATTATTCCATATGTAAGTTGGAATTCTGTTTCTGAGTTAGTTCTATTTAAAAGAATCGTTGATATCCTCCTGGGGGACACCTCCACTGCTATGTGTCTAAAATGAAAACTGGCTTATGTCACAAAGGATCAGGAGATTGAAATACCCTCTTGTGTGGGCAAGATTTGCATCTATGACATCACCATCCATATCAGCAACAATAGTAATAGTAATAGTAGTCATCATACTTTCTAGGAAGTTTGGAATTAAATTTGAAATTCAACTCTAACAACAATTTTTGGTCAGTATATCTATTTCTTAGTTCTACCTCCTCTTGCTTGTCTCAGTTTTCTATTTTATTATGTAAGTTATGTCCAATTCTTTGTGGAATGAGGCTGAGTATAAATACATTAAAGTAATAGATCATGTAACAAGATACATTCAAAGGGCCAGTGGACAGCTGTACCTTATCACTAGCGGGAACACAAGAGAAAACCAGTGCAAACTGCAGCTTTAGAATGTGGGCCAAAAATGTAGGAGATTTTGCTAACAATGTTTTAAAACTGGCTTTTGGCCTTTGGGGATCATCTTGGTGTTGGCTATGGTATATTCTCTGGAGGGTGTGTAGTCAAGTCTCTCAGCCTCTCTGTGTTCCAATGTCCTTATCTGTAAAGTGAGGGGTCCGGACCAGCAGCAGTCTCCAAACCTTTGTTGTCCAATGAGGTGGGAGGGGAATCATGCATCATGGGGTGGGAGGGGAACATGTATCCTCTCATTTTTGCTGCTCTTCAAACCCACCCTATCCCCAAGCCTCTAGAGAACTCTGTGGCTCTTCAACACTCAACCCTGACAGTCTTCTGGACTCCTACCAACTCTAAACCTTAGTACTCAAATTATGCTCCCTGGACAGGCAACATAGAGAGCATCACCTGGGACCTTGTTAGCAATGTGCAGTCTCAGGCCTACCCTAGACCTGTATTGGAACAGATTCCCTGGTGATTTGTATGCATGGTAAAATGTGAGAAGCATGACTCTAGGATCTTGTGTCCCTTGGAGGCTTCTTCAGATATCACACTTTATGAATCTAACAGATTTTTCTTTCATCGTGTGAACTTAACACTTGGATTTATCCTTAAATAAATTCTAGAGATTCAGAGTCTCTAGAAATGGTGCTGGTGGAAAACTATGCCTAAGACTGTTTCTAGCTCTGTGCTCTGACCTGAGGAGGTGGTCTCCTGTGCGGAGTTCCTGTGGACTCCTTTAGCAGGTGGGACAAACTCTGCACAGCCATCTCCGGGAGATGCAGCAAGCACAAAAGTTCTGAAGCACTTTATTTAGCCAGGCTCCCGTCCACCCTCTTGACTTGGAAATATGAAGACTTGTATAACCAGAGCCAGGCTAACCATGTGTCCCCATCTCTTCTTACACACAGCCACCTGTGACTTTTTTGTTCATTGCAAATCAATGACTACATCCATGAGCTGTCATTCAGGGAAACCAGATCCTTCCTAGTAGTGGATTCTAATTTGGGCTCTGTTGGTAGATTAAGCCTTGGCTTTCTGGTGCATAAAAACAGATTTTTTTTTTTTACATAAACACTACTCAGCAAAAATGTAAGACCTAGAATCAGTTGCTTATGCTTGCTAATGGCAGTATGCTAATACAGAGCTTCATTTTCCTCCCTTTCCATCTTAAATATAGTAATCTGCTTTATGCTAGCTATAGTTAGAGTTTTAACTTAAGTCCATATATTACGATTACCATGATGATGAAATGGATACTGAAATTTAGAAATACAGACTTTTTGCAATTTTGGCTGTCTCAGTGTTAACTTGCAGCCAACCAGCACCTGCTATAAATAAAATTAGGGGACTTTATTTCACTAAAATCCTAGATTACTTTTTCATTTTATTCTTGGAGCACCAACTTTCTTCTTGCCTTGATCATAATTTAATTTTATTTTATACAGGGTTTATCCTATGTTGGTTTTACCCAGTCAAGAAAATGGAGCTAATCAGTTTTTGTTGCCTTTTAAAATTCAGTTTGTTGCTGTATCTTGATTTCATGGTAGACTTGGCATTACATCTGATCATCTCATTGAAATCCACAATTCTAGTATTTTTCTGTCATGTTCAAAATAAAAACCTGACATGAAAAATGCATTAGAATATTGCATTTTGAATATTAACCTAAGATTAATTGTAAATTTGGAGCATATAACAACCATAACAAAAGCTAACCTGATTATCTATGGTAAATTATTCCTTCACATCCTTGCTGACATTGTCATGCTCCTTAATTTCGTTGCTGACGATAAACAGAATCTTTCCTCTAAGCTCAGTACTTAGTGTACTAAATGTGATACAGTGAATGGGTAATTATTGGATAGCCTTATGTTACCAGTATTTATTTTTGTTTTTAGAGCATATTGCTACTCCATCTTTTAACAATTTTGAATCAAGTGATATTGTGCAATTGAACTTTTTGAAAACTGGCTCCCTCGCACAAACAAATTACCCCATAGGGCCTCAAAAATGTAGATTTCACCACTTTTCTAGGAAAGGTAAGTTTTGAAAAACACTGTCTGACTCTTCTGCATGATCTCATCCCATCTCAGTCCAAATCTGGGGTTCTGTAAGTGGCAGAGACTCCCAACTATTGGTAAGATTGTCTATAACATTCAAATGACAATTAATGAAAAACAGACGTAACCTTATTAGGTATCTCATCAAGAGCAAGACCATTACTCCAGTCACTATGAAGAGGCTCTTGGGTTTTGTTTTTCCCTTTTTCTCTAATGCTAAGGAGGGGAATAAAAGAGTAGGCAACAGGAGTTCTTGTTCTTTGACAAATGGTTTGAGGAATGAAAAAGTTGTAGACTGTCTTAATAGTAGATACTGAAGATTTTCATAATGAAGCAAGAGAGGGGAAGCTGTTAAATTTGAAGACAAAAGTTGGTTCTTTGAAATTGGTAGTCTTTCCTCTTTCAAGAGGTAAATGTGGCTCTGTTGTAATATGCTATATAATCTTGGATAAATACTTCTCAAATCCTTAATAGGTTGAGGTGCTTTAATTGGTCTGCTCTGGGAAGTCCTTGTCTAGCTTTAAAATTCTATACGTACACAAAACCCATTCCAAAATTGGGAAAGAAATTGAATAAGGGGACAGGATATGGAAAACTGGGTAGCTTTGTGCTTCTCTTGAGCCAGGTCATCGCAGCAGGTGTTATCATTTCTGAGATAATGTGAAATATCTGTGCAAAATTATTTTCCAGGTTGCCATTTTTCTTTGTCAATACTAATGTTATGATCAGCTTCCTTAAGTAAGTCAGCTTCCAGATAAGGGCTGTTAAGCAAATATGCTAGGAAGCAGACTTTTATAAACTTCCACTTTCTGACTGATGCCCAGTATACAAACAGATATATCTCCATACAGGGCAAAATCATGTATAGGAGATGTGATCCCCATTACCTTTGCAACAGTACTTCATGTGTTGTTGATTTTGATACTAGTCAAACATTTATGGAACATCCACTATGTGTCAAGAATTGTGCTAGACACTGGGGATACAGAAATGAATGAAATCTAATTGTTCTCAGTCTGGGAGTGGAGATGAACAGAAAGGCATAAAAGTACATAATTGTGAAAGTTACACTTTTGATGGTGGAGGTAATGAGCAAGCTGAACTTTGAAGGGTGAGTAGTATGCAAGCTTAGTCCCATTCAAACACATTAGCCACTGCCAGGTGCTGGGAGTTCTATGGTGAATAAAGTGTGACCCTGACCCTTAGGGTGCCTGCAGTCCAGTAAGAGAGCTTATATGAGAATAGATGTTGTCACAGGATGCAGTGAAAGGTTAGAGGAAAGACCCCTAACTTAGCCTTGGAGAGGTCTAGAAAGACTTTCAGATAAGTGTCTCATAAATGTCATCAATATGAATATGTGTCATCTATAGTTCTTGGAACTTTGTTTTCCTTCTTTTGACAATTGTAATGATCAACCTTGTGCTTCTAACACCTAATGACTTCATTCTTAATTTCTTAAGTTGGAGGCTTTGGACTGTGTAAAACAAAGTAATTCCTTATATTAATAATTTTTTCTCTCATTTGTATCTCTAGGGAATTATGGAAAAAAGCATACATATTACTATGTATGGAAATATGTTTTCATAATTTGGTGGGAGAAGAAAGAGAGAGGAGGTCAGAAATTTTACGAATTTTTTTTGTCTTTCTCACTTCAGTGATTGATATATTTTGTGGTTTTTTTGCTTAATTATTCATGCTCTTTACTTCATTCTTTCCCTTCTTTCTCCTCATTTTAGATTGCTCCTATTTGCTCTATTAGCTCCTATATCTCTACCCAAGGGAAAGAAGAGAACACTGACGAAATGTTAATCATTTTGAATCCTGATACTTTTCAATAACTCCTAAAAATTTTGACATTTGGGAATTTTGAATTAATGACAAAATTACATTTTCAGATTATTTAAACAAATGCCATGTTGTCGGGGCCGACTCCCTATGGGGAGCTTCATGTGGGACTCCATCCCAGGACCCCAGAAATCACAACCTGAGCCAAAGGCAGATGCTCAACACTGAGCCACCCAGGTGCCGCTGTCCTCCTCTTCACAGCATATGATGGTGGAGGTGTGGGGAGATGGGTAGACAGTCATTTGTGTCTTTTAAAATAATCAAACCATAATATTCAATGACTTGGCTCATCTGTATAAATAAGAAAAATAGAATGGCCTGACCACTTGTATTGAGGTATAGGGGAGAAGGAAAAGGGAGAAGAGGAACCATAACTGGCTTTGAGAGGGGAAAATTGAATCTAGTATTAGAATTGAACCTAATACACCCCTGGTTGTTGGGCAGCCCCGGTGGCTCAGCGGTTTAGCGCCACCTTCAGCCCAAGGTGTGATCCTGGAGACCCAGGATTGAGTCCCACGTTGGGCTCCCTGTATGGAGTCGGCTTCTCCCTCTGCCGGTGTCTCTGCCTTTCTCTGTGTGTCTCATGAATTAAAAAAAAAAAAAAAATCTTTAAAAAATAAAAATACGTCCCTGGTTGTAAGGAGTACTTTTGGAGTCTATAGAAAGAAGCTCCAGAAAGCTGTCCACCAAGAAGGGAATCCACTCATTTTTTTATTAAAATGAGACTAAAGGGTGATTTGTTCTCAATGAAGTTTTTCGTGAGACATTCTCAGCAGCTTTTATGCAGGCTGTGGTTTAGAAATGTGGGAGGAAATAGACACATTGTAGTGAATCCACAAACACAGGCTTTCTCAGCAGGGCCAAAACAAATGCTGGCTTTTGTAGTTACCTGATTAATTAATACTCATGGATTTCTTGGCTTGGCTATAAACTCTGCTCAGGAGAAAAGAAAGCCCCTGGAAGAAGGGCAAAGCAGTTAGACATTTTATTATGTGACTCGTAAGGAGTCCTCTGGAAAAGACACATCCTGAAGGCAGTTCTATTCTTGCACTGACACCAGAGATTCTCTGCAGAGAAGGTAGAGTGAGCACCAGTGCTGTTTCCAGCCTTGAAACACATGCTCAAGCCACTTCTTCTTTTAAAAAAATTTATACAGATGGGAAACGTCATTGAATTCACATAATTATTAGAAATTTTTATTTGGGCCATATTTGTCTTCAAACCTCCCACTCCTAAAATCTCTGTTTAGTCTTTTCTACTCCTTAAAAATAAATGGCAACTTGCATAATTTGTTATGGTACCAGCATTGAAACACAGCATGGAAGTTGTCACCACAAACGACAATATAATCTAGATAGGAGCCAGGGTAGCATATTTGCTAAACTAATATGTCTGAAATAATTCTACTCTTATTTGTTTTTTCTTTGTTTATTGTCTGTATTATTGGTTATTATTAATTATTTATTCTTTGCTTGTCATCTGTATGCAATACTCCTATACACTGTTAATGTGTTTGTAAATGAAATTAGTCTTGAAAAGCTTAGGAAATGGAATTTAGCTATAGGTTATAATTGGTTTTCGGTTTCATTATTCACTACTAAAGACACTTAACTTTGTAGGAATCAGGGCGTGAATGGGTGACGGGCACTGGGGGTTATTCTGTATGTTAGTAAATTGAACACCAATAAAAAATAAATTAACTTTGTAAGAATCACTACATCTTAGCCATCTTTAGGATATAGATAAAATCGACCAGAATTTAAAATGGAGGAAATATTTTTATGCCTGTGGAAGATAGGCTTGGTGCCCTATCCATATCCCTTGGGTAGTTAGTGTTTCCTGTGCATGGAGCCAGTCTTCAACTGCCAGCACCTGCAGTGGTGCCTAAGGCCTCTATCTGGCCATTAGGGCCCGTGCTCTGGCAGGGTGAGAGAGTGGGGGAGTTAATACTATTAGGGAGTATTTTGTCTTTCTCACAGAAAATAGCAGGGAGACCCAGAGGTGCTTATTCCACACTAGCTTCCAGGGTTCCTTCACAGAATTAAGGTCCAGTTGCCCATAGTGGTGACCAATGTGGTAATATGTCCTTGATCAGCTTCCCCACTCCTTCTAGCTGCTTCATTTAACACTTGTACACAAATCTTTGTCTCAGGGTGTGTTTCCTGGGGACCCCAAACTAAGAGAGTCCTCTAGAGCAGAGCATGGCTTAATGGGATGATGCCTCACATTTACTTTTGCAATCTTATTATATAAAACATATTTGGATAAAAACTGAGGATAGATCAGTGAGGAGGAAGGAAGAAAAGAGTGGCTTATGAGCCTGTTAGTCTTATAGATCTTTTAAGAAGTATCCCTACATTTTCATTCCACATTCCATAATACATTCTCTGGTTGTATGTGTGTGTGCATGTGTAGTATCTAAAGAATGATACATAGATACAGAAATTAAGTTTTTGCAAGTAGTTCTCTTAAAAAAAAACTCACATACTTATTAACTTCCATAAACTATTTTAATGATGCAAATAAGGACATTCCTCTCCTGGGTGTTGATATACATAGGGCAAATAGTTAAGAAGGGAAGTTCATTTCTTTTGTTACTTGGGATCTACCTAGAGACAGACTAATTCCGCATAGTACAAAGTAGTTTGCAGGTGCAAAAGTGTACATCCTGGGATGTGCTAGTTAGAGATTTTGCTTTTTCTTTTCTCCTCAAGGAACAATTAGGGATTCCCACCTGACACTAGGCTTTATTATAGCATTTATCATGAAATTGTTCAACTATTTTGTACTTGTTGGCCTCTCCCATGGGACTGAGCTCTCTTCCAGGGCAAGAGGTTTATCTTTCTTATCCTTATATCCCCAGGGTATGGCATGATGTTTTGACATACAGAAGGAGGTCAATAGCTGGTCATGTAACAGAACTGTGAATTTCCTATCTTAAGGTATTTGGTAGTGGCTTCCCCAGGGCCTTGTTTAAAGTCTGAAATCAGGCTCTGCTCCTCAGTATTGATGTCTACCATGGGCACTTACACTACACCATTGTGCCATTTTAGCCCCCAAAACTCTGCTACTGCTTGTGATCAGGGGTGGAGAGGAAAAGACCAGGTGAATCAGACAGTTCTAGCCCCCAAATGAGCTGGGATCAGGAATTTAATGGTTAAAAACAAAAGCAGCTCATAGATTATGGCATATGATGGTGACCTGTAAAAGAAGTTTGTTTTTTTTCTCTGGACACAGATGTTAAAGTATACTCTTTTAATTGCTGAGAGAATAAACAACTGCAATAAAATAAAATTCCATCCTGGTGTACTCTCCAGTAGCTTCTACAAATTTTTTTTCAGCTACTCCTTTTTTTTTTTTTAAATCTTTATTTTTTTTTCTTTTAAGGTAAGTTTTTTTTTTAAATTTATTTATTCATGAGACACACACACACACACACACACACACACACACACACACAGAGGCAGAGACACAGGCAGAGGGAGAAGCAGGCTCCATGCAAGGAGCCTGACGTGGGACTCGATCGCAGGTCTCCAGGATCACGCCCTGGACTGAAGGCGGCGCTAAACCACTGAGCCACCAGGGCTGCCCTCAGCTACTCCTTTAGGTAACTTTAGTTCTTGGTGTTTCCATTTTTTAACCAATGTACCACTTTTTTGAATCAGTATCACTTTCTGCCACTATATATTTTTTGTCCTTTTTATACACTATATTAAAGAGTATAAAATAACTTTAAAAAGGATGTTTTATACTCTCATCATATTTCTACCCCTAAAAGAGTAAGAAATACTGTGGCCTTAAATCTCTTAGAGGAGTCTACATTTTAAGACTTGAATCAGTAAATAAAAGCTAGTTTAAGTGAGTCAACATTTTGGTTGTTCAGTTTTCATGACCCCAAAGTGTTTACAGTGATTTGTAGTAACACATGAATGTGCCTATCGCACTGGTCAGGACTCCCAGGTACAGATAAGAGCAGCCACCTTCTGAGGTTTAAGCAGAAAAGGATTTATTCCAGAAAACAGCTCATAGCAGCAGCAGGAGGGCTGGGGAGCAAGCTAACAGCTAAATGTCCAGGAGTATTAGCCAGAACCATGCCACTGATGTGGCTTGCTGTCTCTTCCTTTAGGGCCATGCTGTTTCTTATGACACCTGTGTTAACAAAAGGGAGACCCTGTGCCCAGCCTGTTTCTTTACCTGGCTCACACCCAAAGCAAAGTTCCGGGTGGGTGCAGCTTACTGGCGGAATGTAGGTCACACCTGATAACCCAACTCAAGGGAGGTGGGAAATGTGGG
Organism: Canis lupus baileyi; assembly: GCF_048164855.1. Taxonomy (NCBI): domain Eukaryota; kingdom Metazoa; phylum Chordata; class Mammalia; order Carnivora; family Canidae; genus Canis; species Canis lupus. Next base: position 24,327,673 of record NC_132859.1, on the reverse strand, counting down.
GTTTGTTTCCTTGTCAGTTTTTGTGTGTTTTTTATCTATCTGAGGAAGACAGGACCAATAGTCCAGGAATCTATTGCAATAAAGGGATGCTGTCTAAAGATGCAGGGTAGCCACAAATGACAGGTTTCTGTTATGATAATGTCTCGTGAAAATAGCAGCAGGCAAATTGTGCAAACTATTTGCCATCTGCTATTAAAAAAACCTGTGTAGGGATCCCTGGGTGGCGCAGCGGTTTAGCGCCTGCCTTTGGCCCAGGGCGCGATCCTGGAGACCCGGGATCGAATCCCACATCAGGCTCCCGGTGCATGGAGCCTGCTTCTCCCTCTGCCTGTGTCTCTGCCTCTCTCTCTCTCTCTGTGACTATCATAAAAAAATAAAAATTAAAAAAAAAAACCTGTGTAGCAAAAATATGGGGAGGAAATACACAAAATTATTAATGCTGATTATCTCTATGGTGAATTGTGGGTAATATTTTTTGTTTAAAAATTGTATATAAGGATACTGTATTTCCTTATAAATTAGAAAAGATGAGAGCTTACCAGTTAAGAAAGAAGATTAACATAATTGCTGCCTTGCTAGATGGATGAAATTCTATTAAAAGGCCTGAGCAGATTTATGTAACTACCTGGGATTAAAATATAAAGCAATCCATCAATCAATAAGTTAATCAACCAGTCTCCCTCCCCAAAAAGTCTTGAGCAGATTTAATATTCTCTCTTTGTTAAACAGGTGAATATTGAATCAACAGAAAAGCAAACAGTAAAGAGAAAACTACCCTCACCTAAGCTGAGGTCGAAATCTATTTCCTTTGGCTCTGCCCTCAGTGGCTGCAGTAGGTGATGGTCATATTAAAGAGACATAAGACATAACACCTTGAATAAGGAGAGCCTCAGATGTCATTTACCCCAACTTTATAGCATTCATCTCGATTTAAAGTTTTAAAAAATATATGTATTTTTGAACACTCAGGTATATTTTTCTATTTGTTTAATATTTGTCTTCCCCAGTAGACACAAGAGCAGGGCCTGTAAATCTCCAGTGCCTGCTATACCATAGACACAGAGTTAGTGCTTACAAAATGCATGTGATGCAGGTTGGTTGATGGTTAAATCACAAGGGAAGGGACCACAGCTAGTTATCTCTAGACTAACTGCAAATACTTTCACCACTACCAGTTGATTAGCCCTCACTAGATGGTTGTAGCTGCATGGGATGTCATTCTGCTGCTCTTCATGCTCAATGGGATACAGAAGATTCTAAAACTCTCTTTGGCTCATCAGCTTCCTTGCTCCTTGAAGACCTTTTCTCACTCCTACCCTTTGATGGACATAAGAAACAATGAGGGTCCTGCTCTTTTTTCTACGCCCTACTTTGGAAAGAGTGCACAGTTCTTCTGCCCTCAGGCTCATCTGCCCATTTTGGAGTTCTGTTCTTACCCTCCTCTCTGGACCCAGCCTAGAAGACATGAACTGTTTTTAAGGGCTCAGCAATACCCAGCTTTCCCTTTATCAGGTCCAGAGCATCTTTCTCACCTGGAGGTAGGGAAAGTACTCGGCGACTAGCCAGGTGTTCTTCCATACCTTTACTCCAGCCTTGGTCTCTCCTTTGAAATAAAAAAACCCAGGAATTTGGGCAGCTCCGGTGGCCCAGCGGTTTAGCACTGCCTTCAGCCCGGGGCCTGATCCTGGAGACCCGGGATTGAGTCCCATGTCGGGCTCCCTGCATGGAGCCTACTTCTCCCTCTGCCTGTATCTCTGCCCACCCCCCCGCCATGTCTCTCATGAATAAATAAATAAAATTTTTTTAAAAAGCCAGGAATTTGACTTATTTTATGTAGTTTGTGAGATGTCCTCTTTTTCCTGAGGCAGCATATGCTGCTGCTTCAATGAGGGGCACCTGAAAGAATAAGAGGAAATTTGGGGAAAAAGAAGCCCTGCTTAACATCTCAAAAATATAATTTGCCTCATTTATATGATGAGTGGCTGAATTTGAAGGGAATGAAGTTAGTGGTAGTTAACCCAGGTTTCCAGAATCACTCTCCAAAGTTTATCAGTTTGCTGCTGATTCTAGGAAGAAAGAAGCATGCCACTTGGGAAAAAGAACAGAAAGTTTGCAGATTGAGTGAGTCTGCAGGGATGCCTGTTTGTTGTTTATTGGTGGTGGTGTTTTTTTTTTTTTTTTTTTTTTTTTTTTTTTTGCTTCTGTCATAAAGTTTCTCCCAAACAGTTGAGATTCTGATAAAATAAATATCTGTCATGTTATTTAAGAGTGGACAGGCTGAGAATCACCAAGCAGGTGACAAGGTGTCCTTGATTTGGTAAGGTTCCATGCTGTCTTCAGCTGATATTGATCTCATATTAAGTGATATGCAGTGAGAGTTTCCTCTGTCAGTTCAGTGACACGATTTTAGGTAAGGAAAGTAGAAGGTCTCTGCGTCAGCTAGAGATGATTATAGTAGATATCACCTGTCTTAATAGCCCTACCTTCCTCTGCTAAGCTGTGGGCAAATGAGATTTTATGCTTTATCATCAGGCTGCCAGACAGGACTCAGGTAACTATATGTAAAATCTCATGCTCTGTTACACACTAGTTGATGTTTATGAGGAAAAATAAGTATATTTAAGCTTTTTATAACATTTGTTCCTTCACAGCAAGAGAATATTACACGTTTGTGTAAGGCTTTCTATTGTCATGCTTAACCACTGTGACTTTTACAACTGCATGTTAGCTGGCACAGTAAATTACTGGAGAAGCACTATGAAGATGTCACTGAGCTTTGCCTGCTGTGTGCTAATCTTCAGAAGTTACAGAAAAACATAGCCGCAGATGTCATTTCAAGCTCCTTTTACTACACTAACAGTCTGAGATGCCACTCTTAATAACATGAGGTCACTTTTAACTAAATTCTTGCTGTAACTGTCTTCTTAGAGAAAATGTTACCAAGCCAGCATTTCTGTAGAATACACTTCATGGCAAGGTGTTGATTACCTAACAAAACCAATGTGAAAACCCCATTAGGGGAAGGGAACCAAATGTTCCAACTTTCTAAATTGCAGTCCTAGTTAAAGACTCCTGTAAATGGCAGAGCAGGGCCTGTAAGGCTCCTGGTGCGGGGCCATCCTTCCTAATGCAGCCAGTGCCTGCTGTGGTTGTCTTGTGGGGGTGGATGAGTTCATAATGGAAATACCATGAAGAACATTTAAAATGAATAAAGTGTTATAAGGACTCAAGTTTTAGGAAAACTGATTTCCCAGTAACAGCTCTCTTGAAATAGAAGGTTCTCCGTATGAGATCTTGGAGAATGGAAGCTTAACACCAAGCATTTATTGATCAAGAAAAAGAGCCAAATGTCATCCAGCACTTGATATGAATCAGGTAAAATAAGGACACTTTCTAAGTTTTCCTACATAGTGTCTCAGCTTCTAGGACAGATGGTCTAACGTAGAATTTTTATGAAATGTTTGCCCCTGAGGAATGGAATGGGCAAAAACTACATAATACAGTGCTTACTGTAGTATCTAAGCTTCGAGGCCCTGAGTCTGAACAGACAAAAAGACTCTATCTCTGGTATTGTCTTAGGAAATTTCTTCCACAATGAGACAAGTAAGGAGAAGTCTTATTTGAATCAATGAAAAGTTCATAGTATGATTATGTTTTTAAGAATGATAGGAGCTCTCCTATCCAATGTGATTGGGGCTGGTACTTGGGTAAACAGAATAAACAAATTTTAAATCAAATGACATAATGGAAACATTTATATCAACTTAAAACATATCATTGTACATTTTTTACAATTTTTTGATGCACAACCAACATCTAATGTTTTCTGCTTAGAGGTCCCTTCATCTTTTTTGCATAAACTGCATTCATAATATGTTGTTTTCCGGGTAAACCTTGTTTAAAATGGAATGAAAATTCAGTCTGAATTCAGAATACTCAAATTTTACTTTTTTAAAAAAAAAAGATTTTATTTACTTATTTACGAGAGACACAGAGAGCAAGAGAGGCAGAGACACAGGCAGAGGGAGAAGCAGGCTCCATGCAGGGAGCCTGACGTGGGACTCGATCCCAGGACTCCAGGATCATGCTCTGGGCCAAAAGCAGGTGCTAAACCCGCTGAGCCACTCAGAGATCCCAAGTTTTACATTTTTTAAACCACCTATTTGGCACTATCTTGTCAATCACTTATCAGCAATTTTTTTTTTTTTTTGCAACTTGTCACTATCAAGTTTTTTGGCAAGCACTTAACTTAGTTTTCCTCACGAAGATAACACTCATACTTGTCCTTCATCAGTTTGTCTTATCTAAATCACAAATTTACGGTAACAAGCACAACTGGCATAATCAAGTTCAGGAATAAGCACAATGACTCGTGTAAGCTCACACCTTGCCTGGAAGGGCAGAGGTTAATGGATGTATCAGAGAGCACATACTAGTCACAGGCATTCTCTATGGCAAAGGTAACTATCAGCATCTGTTAGAAAGAACCAGAGAGCTCTGGTTAATCTTTGAGTTGGTTGAAGGGCCTTCAATTAAGACTGTTTTTACTATAAATACATTTCATTAGCATGCATACGTTGTAACTCTTAAAGAACATCTTTGCAAAATGTTTTCTAGTATGGGTTCTGCAGAACTTGCCTTAATGAATAGCTAACATTCACTTATAATCAGCAGAATCTGTCTGCGCACATAATTCGTGCTCTAAAGTGCTTTTCCCCAGCAATCTAGTTTACAGTGGTACTATAATTGGTTTGTTCATCAGACTATTTTTTCCTCAGATGGGAAGAAATAGTGTTTTGGTCCACTCCTCATTGAGTTATCACAGTTTTAAAATTAATAATTTGGAAATTTAATGAGTTCTTTTTCCATTTATACATGCTTGAGATCCTAAATACCTCTCTATCAGTGTTTATAGATTTTTTTCCTTCTCCTAAATACCGATAGCAATAAAGTATGCTATATATGCTATATAAAGTATGCTCAGTGGTTTAGTGCCTTCAGCCCAGAGCCTGATCCTGGAGACTTGGGATGGAGTCCCACATCAGGTTCCCTGCATGGACCCTGCTTCTCCCTCTGCCTGGTCTCTGCCTCTGTGTGTGTGTGTGTGTGTCTCATGAATAAATAAATAAAATCTTTAAAATAAAAAAGGAAATAGATAATGTCCCTATTGATATTAGGTTGTCCCTATTGATTTTAAGTTGAGACATGTGAAAAATTTTAGAGTTGAGAGAGAGAAGTGTGTATACACACACAGAGAGAGAGAGAGAGAGAGAGGGACATAGGTAAAAGAGAAAGACATAGAGTTGACAGATTTATAAATAAAAAAAAATATATATATATATATATATACACACACACACAGAGACAGAGAGATAGAGACAAAAAACAGAGATAGATACCAAGGTAGGAATAGAGAGAAGTAAAAAAGGAAAGGAAAAAAAGATAAGGTGAGAAATAAAACAGACAGAGACAGATGGAAGCAGAGACACTATGTGGAAGAAAAAGAGAAACCAAGACATCTACAGAGACAGAGGAGGAACCACCTCAGCAATGTTGCTCAAAATGAGCTCAGTCTTTGCCCTGTTTGACCAAGTCTGTAGAGTTACAGGTGTGTCAGTAACCAGGATCGGCAAGCAGGCCCAGGAGACAGTGTCAGAACAGACAATACCAGACCTATGAGTAAGTCATAGCCTGGACAGTAATTAGGTGGCCCCAAACCACTTGTACATAGCTGTTATGTTTAAACTTTAAATGTATTTAAATTTTTTTTGTTTTTGTTTTTCTGGGTTTGGTGGTTTTTTTTTTTTTTTTTTTTTTTTTTTTTTTTTTTTTTTCTGCAGAAAGGTACTGAAGAAAATCTCTGTTGGAGAACTTAATCCGAATGAGACTGTGCAGGCCAATGTGGAGGCCCAGCTCCTTTCCAAGCTGGACCATCCAGCTATTGTCAAGTTCTACACCAGCTTTGTGGAGCAAGATAATTTCTGCATTATTACGGAGTACTGCGAGGTAAGACTCTCCTCTTTTGGAATTCTTGGTAAAAATCTGTTTCAAAGTATATAGTTGCCTGCAAAGAGATACCTCATAAGTTCAGTGATTGAATCACAAGTTGGGGAGCTAGGTTAAATAGGTGATTGGGATTAAGGATGTTTTGTGATGAGCACCAGGTGATGTATGGAAGTGTTGAATCACTATATTATACACCAATATTACACTATATATTAACTAACTTGAATTTAAAGAAAAACTTAAAAAAAAAAAAGGCCTCCACTAGCTGAACTATAAAAACGTGGGTTATGGTGTCTTGTAGCTAAGAATGACAATCTCTAGGTAATTGATGAACTCCTTTTTTTTTCCGTAAGAGTTTATTTATTCATGACACAGAGAGAGAGAGAGAGAGAGAGAGAGAGAGAGAGAGGCAGAGACACAGGGAGAGAGAAGCAGGCTCCCTGCAAGGAGCCTGATGCAGGACTTGATCCCAAGACCCTGGGGTTACAACCTGAGCCAAAAGCAGACACTCAACTGCTGAGCCATCCAGGTGCCCTGACAAACTCACTTACAATAAAGGAGTAGTTGCTGCAGGAGAATGCTTCTTGGGGGAATAATTTTGGGGGGAGAGTCACCCGAACCTTCTACAATGGTCCAGTGCTTAGATGGACATTTAAATGCTGTAACAGAGGCCTGGACAGAGCAGAGGTCCATCTCTTGTGCTTTGAGTTCTTGGCCTATACCTATTTTCCCCACTGGAAATTTGGAAATGGAAATATGGCTCATTTTCCTCATGGAAATCTTTCTTCATATTTATCAAACTGTGATTTATGGCTTCCTGTATTTGCATTTTTCCCTGCCACTCCATGTTCTCTGCAAATAATAGCTATGCATTTTACTGAGCCCCAACTGAGTATGAAGCTGCTTGGGAAGGTACCAGAGAGGGAAACATAAGGAGCAGCTGTATTATGAATCTGTATGCTTGTTCCTGAGAGGGTAGGAAGAGGGGAGTTTTAAGGGCTGACTCAGAGAATACATGAAGATGACCTTGCTCAAAAAAGTAACTTCCAGAACATTCTGGGAGCTAATCTTAACTAAATGTACTTTGAGGGAATTTGGTGCTATTCATACTTTAGAGTGAGTTTAGTCAGTTCATTACCTGGATGTTGTGGGGGCCTGAAAGAAAGGATGCTGGAAAGAGGGAAGATGCTCCTTAGAATGGAAGACAGGCCCGTTTGGGTCAGAAACTTTGGACGACCAGAAAGAGTTGTGTGTTTGAGACACAAAAAAGGAGAGGCAGGAGGAGATTTTAAATAATCACGTATGGCTACTAGCTACTATATTGAACAGGTCTTGGTGATAAGCTAGAATTTTCTTTTTTTGCCTTATTTTTAAATTTTTATTTTATTTTATTTTTTTTAATTTTTAAATTTTAATATAATTTTAATGTACCAGAGAAGTTGTAAGAATATCACAGTGAACATATTTGCCAGCTGTTAACAATTTTCCCACATTTGCTTTATCATTCTATATATTCATTGATCTATCTATATTTTTTCCTGAACCATTTGAGAGGAAGTTGCAGACAGGATGGCTCTTTGTTCTAAATACTGCTGTATTTTTTAAGGCTGAGGACATTGTCTTCCATAACCATGGTAGGATGATCAAAATCAGGAAATGAACCTTGTAACAATGCTGGTATGTAATCCAGTGCTTGTCAAAATGTGATTCTAGGCCAGCTGCATCACTATTACTTGGGCATTCCACCCCAGCCATACTGAATCAGAAATTCTGGAGGTGGGGTTCAGCAATCTCTGTTTTGTCAAGTCCACTAGGCAAGTCCAAAACACATCTAAGTTTGAGAACCACCCATCTAATCCACATCCATCTTCAAATATAGCCCACTTGCCCTATTTATGTCCTTAGAAAGGACATTTCTGTATGTTTTTTCTCATGCAGGATCCAGTCCAGAATCATTTGTGATAATTTTTGAATTCTAGTGGTTTCCAAGGGCTGAGCTACTGTCTCAGGAGGGGCGTTGCCATGGTGATGACCACAGGCAGGCCCGTGGGAACCGCTGTAGGGCTTCCAGGGCTCCACACTGCTGCTGAGCTGTCAGGCTGTCACTTCCCCAACTCCCAAGGAATGACGTGGCGGATTGCTGGTTCTTGTTGTTAACAGAGATATTTCTCATCTTCAGACCTAAATTGGTTCTTAACTTGCACAAGCCTGGCATTATCATCTTTTTATTGAGGTAAAATAATATTGAAAATAGCAGATGGCCAAACTTGCACCTCATAGGAAAATGCCATCACCATTGAAATAGTTGGTCTTTTTATCTCCAAGTTTGCTCTTTTGTAATTTATTTTGGGGCCTTGCAAGATTGAAATATATAAATGCGTTCATGAGGCTGCTACATCCATCACTCAACCCTTTGGGCACATCACATCAGATTATGAGTATGAAAAGCAACCAACTGAACTCTCACAACTTCTTGTCAAGATTGAACCAAATCTTTGATGGAAACTAGTTCCCGAACTACCAAAGTGGGACAGTATTTAAAATATTGGTGTCCTTTTCTTCTTCCTCACTCCCACCACCCAGGGCTAAATGGAACTGCTTCCTCTTTCCTGTCGGTCCTGCAGTTTCGCACCTCTTCATCTGTACTTGGATCATTTCCTTTCAGAATGCCCTCCTTCAAATCCTGTTCATCCTCCCAGGTCCAGAAGAAATGCCTCCTTTACAGACTCCCATAATTGCCTGGCTGGAAATCTCTCCCCACCTGGCCCCTCTGACCTCCATCCTATAGCATTTTATTTCTCCTGGCACTCCACCTATTATACATAGTATAAACTATCTCAGACTTTCCACAAGGGATTTATCTTTTTCTGATTCATTTTTGTATTATATCATGGACCCACGTAGTGAGTCAGAAAGAAATTAGCACTCAGAAATTTATTTTTTTTCCTGACGAAGTCTTTATCACTTACTTCCAGCTGCCTCCCACCTCATTTCTGTCAAACCCTAATGGTAAGAAATAAAATATTGGCTCATTCTACCTGTTATATATGTCAAAAGCATTTTGGCCTACTTTATTTTGCTGGCTCACCTAACAATGTACTACCCTGGAGACCTAAGAGATACTACCTGAAAGTTTTCCCTTTGGACAAGGATAAGACATCCCCAGAAACCTGAGCATTAGCTTTATAGATGCAGAAGAGGATACGTGAGATCACATATCTTCAGTAGAGAGAGAACATATAATTATTCACCAAAAGCAGGAAAGTTATGTTGACATAACTAAACAAAAATATATCATTATACAGTAGTGCTCAAGTTTGGCTGTCATTAGAGTCACCAGAATATTTTAAAAATCATAAGAGCTGAGGCCCATCTCTAAAAAGTCTGATTTAATTGATCTGGATTTTTATCTAGACATTAGAATATTTTTTAAGATTTTATTTATTCATGAGAGGCAAGGAGAGAGAGGCAGAGATAGGCAGAGGGAGAAGCAAGTTCCCTTCAGGAAGCCTGACGCGGGACTTGATCCCAGGACCCTGGGATCACAACATGAGCCAAAGGCAGACGATCAACCACTGAGCCACCAGACACCCCTCTAGACGTCAGAAGTTTTGAATGCTTTCCAAGTGATTTGAATGGCAGACAAAGGGGAATGGTTAGTGTAGAAACAGAAAAATGGGGTCATAAAGGAAAACTTTGTCAGTGTTTATGGGACACTGAACAAAGATGAGGCCCAGACCTGAGAACTGGGAAGTATGGTTGATAGTGGCTTAGATTTTATGCTTAGGCATCTCGCTTGGTACTATTCTTCATGAAAATTACCTGGCCTGTTTTCCTTGCTCCATGTACAACTTCTGATTACAGTTCAGCTCTCTACATATGCTGCTGCTTCTTCTTCTTCTTCTTCTTCTTCTTCTTCTTCTTCTTCTTCTTCTTCTTCTTTTTTTAAGATTTTATTTATTTATTCATGAGAGACACAGACAGAGAGGCAGAGACCCAAAGGGAGAAGCAGACTCCTCACAGGGAGCCTGATGCGAGACTTGATCCCCAGCCCTGGGATCACCACCTGAGCCAAAGGCAGCTGCTCAACCACTGAGCCACCCAGGCATCCCTATATATGCCTCTTCTAACAGGAAAAAAGCCTGCTGGCTAAACTGACAAGGGCTCCCTGTCATCTTGGCAGTTGTTCTTACTGCATAGGAGTAAATCGACATCCTGAATTATTTATTGGTTCCTTAAGAATTCAAGTTCACAAAGGCAATAGTAATCAAAGGTCCTTCTGAAAGCCATTACTGATCTCCAGCTCTGTGTCAGATACAATTCTAGAGAGTAGGGGCAACAGGGATAACGTGATAATATTTCTTTAATGAACGTATATGGTAGAATAAATGAACCATTTTATCAATGGCAAAAATACAAGAGGGATGTGGTAAGGGCCTAGGGAATGAGATGGTGAAAGTGCTGTGAAAGTTAAAAGTAAAGAGAAATGACTTTGGACTGCAGGAACCATGGAGGAGCTGGCGTTACATTTGAATTTGAAACATGGGAAGGATTTGGTCAAGGGAGATGGGGCAAGGACATTTCAGTTAAAGGGAATAATGTGATAAAAAGCTCAGAAGTAGAAAAACATGGACCATGATTTAAGAACTTAATACTTCATCTTTAATTTTAATATATTTGCAGTTAAACACATTTCCTAATGTTAACAACTTCTATAACCACTGTGCAATATCAAAACCAGAATATTAATATTTTACCAGTTTCCTTCCCAGTGTCTTTGTTCCAGGACCCAATCTAGGATCCTGCAATGCATTTAGTTGTCGTATCTCCTTAGTCCCTTTGGAAAGTTTCCCTCTTCCAGCCTTGTTTTTATGATCTTGATACTTTTGATGCGCACTGGTAAGTTATTTTGTAGAAGGCCTCTCAGTTTGGATTTGTCTGATGTTTTCTCATGATTAGATTGAGGTTATAAATTCTGGGCAAGACTATCACAGAAGTGATGTGGTGTCCTTCTCAGTACATCATATTAAGAGGGGGACATGATGATAGTACATGATAGGACATGATGATCTTATTAATGGTGATGTTAACTTTGATTATTTAATTGAAGTTGTGTCTGCTGGATTTCTCCACTGTAAAATTACTATTTCCTTTTTTTTGCAATGGATAAGTACCTTGGAAAAGCTATTTTGAGACTATGCTAATAATCCTGTTTTTCCTCAAACTTTCACACACTGATTTTAGCATCTTCAGTGAAGGTTGTTGCCTGGAGCTCTTTTCACTCTGTTTCCTAATGGTGGTTATGTATTTCCCTCATTCTTTCTATATTCACTAATTGGGATTCTCTTATAAGGAAAAACTGTTCTACTGTTCCTTTTCCACTTACGTATTTATTCGGTTATTTATATCAGCATAAACTCATGAATATTTATTTTGTTCCATGGGTTATAACCCAATACTGTCATTATTTTGTTGTTCCAACTCTTCCAGCTTTAGCTGTTGGGGCTCCTTCATATTGGCTCCTATATCTTTTTAACATGCCCTCATCCTTTCTCAGGGAGAAGTAGATTCTTATATATTATTCTGTTTTATAGATAAGGAAATAGGACCCCAGAGAGGTGGAGTGATTTTCCTAGCAATCACATGGCTGGAATATTGAATTTTGTCCAGGGTAGAACCAGGACCAGGGGTATTAGGAAATACCTTTTTTTCTTTTTACTTGGATTGCTCTAATTCCTTCTTTAATATTTAATAGAGTCAATTAAATAGTCTTGGTTCCTACCTCCCCAAGCATGTAATTATCTACCTCTACACGGACATGAATTAAAAGAGATTGACAGTTTTATTGCTCATACCAACAGTATTAACCAAACATGTTTCAAATTGTGGCCCAGAACACAAATTTCTGTATACCTGTGCTAGTCAAGCCTATGTGAATTATAGGAAGATATAAAAAATATAAAATGGAAACTTTCAGTTATAAGATGAACAAATTCTGGGAATTTAGAACATAGTTCTGGGGATAGTGACATAATTAACAATACATACTATACACCTGAAATTTGACGATAGAGAGCTTTCAAGTGCTCTCACCACCAAAAAAAAACAAAAAACAAACAAACAAAACAAAAAACAAACAAACAAAACCAAAGTATTTGAAGTATTGGGTGTGTCAGTTAACTTGAATGTGGTGATCACCTCACAATTCACATGTACCCATGCATTTCCTTTTCTTGGCTTATTCTCACTTATATTCTGTATCTTTATCTCCAGTTATATGACATACATGAACACAGAAATGCATGTATATCAGTTTGTACACACATGGATATTTTAATGTGATGATGATGTTGTTAAGTGTTTTATTTCTCTCACTGAGAGACGAAGTAGGATTTGAAATAGTGGAGAGTGTGTGGACTTTGTCGTCACACTGACTTCTGTTCGAATCTTTGTCCATTTCCTTGAGCAAGTTATCTCTCTGATCCCTCTCCTCATGTTAAGATAGTGCAACAACACTTCTTTTGTTAGGTTTTATAGGGATTTGAAGTAATGAATATTGAAAAAATGGCTATCAGAGCCTAGCACCTAGTAGACTGTCAATAGTGGAAGTTGTTATGATAATAGTGGCTACTCCCATCTCCCCCTTTCCAGTTGTTTTCTAGAAGGCAAGCTAATTTATAACTCTAATTCTGACTTGTAGCTATGAGTATGATTCATGCCAGAAGGAGGAAACATTCAAATTCTTAAACACTAATAGGTCTGATAGCAATTTTCAAGCAAGTCTTTGCCAAGGATCTGTCTGTACTGTAAAAAAGAAAATTTGAAATTTTCTCTTATGTTTCTTATTTATGTAAAACTGCCTAAATAAACCAGGTAAGTAGGATGAGTTTTGTAATCCTGAACCTCTAGCAGTACGCTCTTGCAAGTTAATTTGGCAATGACATATCCTATAAAGCTACTGCTTATTGTCCTGAAGCTCTGTCTGGGGCCATCACCATCCAGATTGTTCTTTTATGGTTGAGGGAGACTCCTGGGATATTGATTATTGTGATGTTGATTAGTGACCATCTGTCTTAGACCATTTAGGCTGCTATAACAATATGCCATAGACTGGACAGTTTATAAACAACAGAAGTTTATTTCTCATGGTTCTGAAGGCTAGAAGTCTGAGATCAAGATTCTAGCAGACTCAGTGTCTGGTAAAGTCCAGATTCCTGGTCCATAGATGGTAGGTCATCTTCTTGCTGTGCTTTCACATGGTAGTAGGGGTGAAGGAGTTCTCTGGGGTCCCTTTCATAAAGACATTAATCTTATTCATGAGCCTCCACCCTCATGACCTAATCATTTTCCAGTGTACCCCCCCATACTCTTATATTGGAGGTTAAGATTTCTACATAGGTACTTTGGGGGGATACAGACATTCAGTCTACAGCACCATCTTTCCCAGTGCTCCAGGTATCCACACATCCGGCTGTCTTTAGTGGCTTGCTTTGCTGGGATTTCTCTGATTGAAGGAACTAAAAATTACCTATAGAGAGGTAGGTCCCATCAGAGTTCTCTGTTTCTGGGCAGCTCCATCCTGGAGTAGGTAGGTCTTCCAGAATTTGCTCTGCACCAGTCCTATGGATCTAGACTTTATCCAATTAGGGAAGACTATAAATCATGTGACTGCCTCATGATTTTGTATACTTGAACTGATCTGTTTATGATTTTTAAGTACCAAAATTAAAGTAATTTGATTTGTTATATTTACTTTTTTTTGTTTAAACCATGAAATATTTTAACCTTTTAACAACTAAGTTAAAAAGTAAGGCCACTGATTTTTACTTAAAATCATTAATGTAAAAACTGAAAAGCAAAACTAGTCTTATTTTTAAAAATATTTGTATTAAATGCACTAATATAAAGGAATTCATAAACCCAGTAGAACTTACAGCATGTGGGGTATGCCTTTAGCTGACATATGACTTTATATAAATACAAGTATTCAAAAATAGAATCAGAATAATCCACTTCAAATATTTTATTTGAAAAACAACCCAGTGATTTATAGATGAAAGCATCTCATGTCACTTCTTCTTCTTCTTCTTCTTTTTTTTTTTTTTTTAAGATTTTGTCTATTCATTCATGAAAGACAAACAGAAGCAGAGGCAGAGGTAGAGGGAGAAGCAGGCTCCCTGTGGGGAGCCCGATGCGGGACTCGATCCCAGAACTCTGGGATCATGCCCTGAGCCAAAGGCAGATGCTCAACCACTGAGCCACGCAGGAGTCCTTCATGTCACTTCTTAGGATAAAAATAAGTTCTATCATTTTATTCTTATTCATGTACATTTGCCTCAACAAGAAAAACACTTACTCTAAAAGAATTTGGAAAAAGAAATTAGCAGCTAAACTCAGGAATGCTTATTGATATTATCAGACATAAACATCATGCATGACACTACATGCCATTCTCTAGTACCTATTTAGAAAGTGAATTTTCTTATTTTGCTTTAAGAGCATAGTGTGGGGATCCCTGGGTGGCGCAGCGGTTTGGCGCCTGCCTTTGGCCCAGGGCGCGATCCTGGAGACCTAGGATCGAATCCCACGTCAGGCTCCCGGTGCATGGAGCCTGCTTCTCCCTCTGCCTATGTCTCTGCCTCTCTCTCTCTCTGTGACTATCATAAATAAATAAAAATTAAAAAAAAAAAAAGAGCATAGTGTGGCCTCCAATTCCCCCATTTTTATGTACTCCATTACAGCGAACTTCCAAAAGTCTTAGGAAATGTCTTCAGGTTCTACGATGACAGATAATCTCCTTACCTGCCCCCTCCACCTCCATTTATTGATGCTCTCTTTAGTAATGCCACCGGCTTTTAAAGATATCATCATAAAATGATGATATCTTTATCTTATTCAACCCTGAATGTCCCAAATACATCTTTTGCCTTTGGAATTTTTCAAACTGTTGGATCAAATGTTTCCATTGATAGGAGAAATATTAAATATATGGCCCATTTGTGTTATTATCTGGCAGCATTTTCTTAAAGTGTGGTCCATGGACTACCTGTCCCACAGTCACTTAGAATGCTTATTTAAAAATACAGATTTTGGGATCCCTGGGTGGCGCAGCGGTTTGGCGCCTGCCTTTGGCCCAGGGCGCGATCCTGGAGACCCGGGATCGAATCCCACGTCAGGCTCCCGGTGCATGGAGCCTGCTTCTCCCTCTGCCTATGTCTCTGCCTCTCTCTCTCTCTGTGACTATCATAAATAATAAATAAAAATTTATTTAAAAAAATCATTTAAAAAAAAAATACAGATTTTGACAGCCATTGCAGTACATTGAGCTCCACAGAGACAGTCAGGCAAGTGAGAGCCAGATGGGCATTGGGTAACTCTGTGCCTCACTGAGGAACATAATTAAACATGGGCAAAAGAGATCTGAAGAAGTTGAGAGGCAAAATGTCATCATATGCATTCTTTATGCAAATTTGCAGAGAGGAGCATGAGATGAAGCACCCAGAAACTTCAGTCAGCTTCCCAGAGTTTTCTAAGAAACACTCAGAGAGGTGGAAGACCATGTCTGCTAAAGAGGAAGGAAAATTTGAAAACAGGGCAAAGATGAATAATGCCTGTTATAAAAGAGAAATGAAAACTTACATACTCCCCTAAAGGGGAAACAAAAAAAGTTCAAGGATCTCAGTGTACCCAAGAAGCCTCCTTTGGCCTTTTTCCTATTTTGTTCTGAGTTATTGCCCCCAAATCAAAGGAGAACATCCTGGCCTGTCCATGGGTGACATTTCAAAGGAACTGTGAGAGATGTGAAATAACACTGCTGTAGATGACAAACCACCTCATGAAACGAAGGCTGCTTAGCTGGAGAAAAAATTATGAAAAGGAGATTGGTGCATATACAGCACTCGAGGAAAGCCTGATGTGGCAAAAAGGGAGTCATCAAGACCAGAAGAAGCAAGAAAAAAAAGGAAGATAAGGAAGAGCAAAAGGAGGAGGAGGAAGATAAAGAAGATGATGAATGAGTTAGTGCTAGTGAAGTTTTTTTTTTCCTTCTCAACTAGCATGTAGCACCCTCCCCCATCATACACAACTCACTCATTTTAGAGAAAAAAATTGAAATGTAAGACTGTGTAAGATTTGTTTTTAAACTGTACAAAGTCTTTTTGTATAGTTAATACACTCCTGAATGTCTCTTTTGACAGCCCTGTCCTGGTGGTCTTCTCTGTGGGCACTAACCTTTGCCTGGTACAGTGTGGCAGTGATACACTGGCATGGAAATTTAAAGCAGGTTTTTGTTGGTGTACAGCACAAATGAGTTTTATATGGAGATGTAGTTTTTTCTTTTTCTTTTCTTTTCTTTTTTTTTAAGTAATCTCTACCTCTAATCTCTAAGTAATGGGGCTTGAACTCACAACCTGAGGTCCAGAGTTGCATCCTGTACCGGCTGAGCCAGTTGGGTGCTCCCAGGATTGATAGTTTTTTTCATCCTCAGTTGTCTCTGATGCAGCCTCTATGTAATAATTGCTGTTCTGTTAAGTAAATACTCCTCTGTAATTGCAAAAAAAAAAAAAAAAAAAAAGTCGCAGCTGTTTTGTTGAGATTCTGAATATTTCTAAGTAAATACAATTTGTTTTATTAAACTTAAAAATACAGATTCCATTGTCCTCTCTAGACTTACTGAATCAGAGTCTCTGTTGATGTGGTGCAGGAATATGCCTTTTAAACAAGCAAAAGGGATGATTCTGATGCCTGGTAACATTTGAGATCCACTGGAAAGATGTATTAGAAGCTTGTGGAAAGGTGACATAGAGTATAACAGAATAGCGTTTTAAGATGTCAACCAAGTGAATTAATAAGAGGCAGCTTTTTGATTTTAAAATGAAGTAGGACAGAACAATTTTTCAAGCTTCTCCCAGCTCTAAAATCCTGAGATTACTTTGTCCTTTGTGTATACATATCTGAACATTGCAGTTTTGTTGTATTCAGGCTTCTGAGAATGCTCTACTTCAGCCTTTTAAACTGGTTGTAAGTACTTCTGTTGATGACTTAAAAAAACTTTGATTAATTTTTTTTAATTAAATGCTTTTAGGATTTGTAACTTTTTAATGGAATCAAAGATGGAATTTAGACACTGTATTTGAGTTGTTCTTCATGTCTTCAAGGTCTTGGCATTTCAAAGTTAGTCGGATGGTGGCTAATTGGGAGGCGGGAGGGAGGAGATGCCATTAACCTATCAAATGGTACATTTTGGGTTACAGATTTTCAAAACTTCAGAAATTAACATCAAAGCTTTATTAGCAGCTTTCAAGGGGTGATACTAGTGAAAGCCTTTTCTGTGAGCAATATAGACTTAGGGCAACATTTTAATAAAGGTTTAAGTCAAAGCCAATACTCTTCACTAAAGTTTTTTTTTTAACAATAAATGTCATCATTTAATATTTCTTAAAAGACAAAATTAAGAAAACAGTGAACCTACAGATATTGTAATAAGAATTTCTTAAACTGAGGTGTGACATTTTATCAAAAACATTTAATTTTTACTTGGAAGATGGCTTAGAGAAAGAAATCATAAATGCTTTTTGAGACGCCTGGCTGGCTTAGCGGTTTGGCGCCTGCCTTCGGCCCAGAGCGTGATCCTGGAGACCCGGGATTGAGTCCCACATTGGGCTCCCTGCATGGAGCCTGCTTCTCTCTCTCTGCCTCTCTGCCTGTGTCTCTGCCTCTCACTCTGTATCTTTAATTAATAAATAAATAAAGTCTTTTTAAAAAATGCTTTTCATATTGCTGAGTTAAAATCAGGCTGCTTCATTAAAAAATTGTATTTCTTTGTTATATAAAAGCATAATTTGTTATATTAATCTGTGAGTGACTTGATTACTAATTTGAATTCTAAGAAAATAATCTACAGAATATTTATTAGAGAACAAAGTAAATACAAAGCAAATGCTTTTTCTTAGAGATAAATGTACAAAATGAAAATCGTAGAGGCAGTAACTTGAGGAGGATGAGACCCTGCTCCCTGATTAATTTTTTGGCAGTCTGTCTTCTTGTCAACTAAACACATTGCTTGCTTAATATTAGGAACTGGTTCATTTCTCCTTCTTATGGTTCTACTCAGAGAGCAAGAGGGAGTTTGTGTAATCTCCTTTTGACATTTCACTTTGAGGCCTACTATTGTAGGCCCTATTCTTTTTTTTCAATAGTCTATATGTATATATATTTATTTAGTCATGGGAAATTGCACACATATGTAATACCAATGTAAGAAACAGATAAGCAAGTTCTGTCACCACTTAGGAGAGAGCAGTAGGAGGTAATTGTCAGACTAACGGTAAATGTCACCCAGGGAGTAGGCTCCCATCATGGCAAGATAATTTACAGAGAAAGAACATAATTCTACTTACTCACAAAGTAACAATACTGAAGCTGATACAAATGTGTAAGATGTGTATTTCTATAACTTACTAGGGATAAATTCTTGAAAAGAATGCTATTTTAATACACAAATTTCTCCAAATTTTGGTGTTGTTTGAATTGAGGTAGACAATTACATATGCAAAAGCTGTTTTCACAGGGACATCTGTACTTATGTATGACCTTTCTAAAGTAAGATGTTGGGTTGAAGCAGACAGCTTCACTGATATTTCTATAAGGCAAGTTTTTCTTTTTTTCCTTTCCTTTCTTCTTCTTTCCTTCTCTCCTTTTTCCTTCCTTTCTTCCCTTCTTCTCTCCTTTTATCACTTCTCATCTAAAGCTATTTAGGAAAGACACAGAAATAAGTATGTAATTATCTTCCTGACAGTGGAGATATTTTATCACATTCAGGGAATCTAAATGAGATATTGAATGGATATCTTTTTTGTTTTTAAAGATTTTATTTATTCATAAGAGACAGAGAGAGAGAGAGGCAGAGACACAGGCAGAGGGAGAAGCAGGCTCCATGCAGGGAGCCCGACGTGGGACTGATCCTGGTCTCCAGAATCACGCCCTGGGCTGAAGGCGCCACTAAACTGCTGAGCCACCCAGGCTGCCCATCTTTTTTGTTTTAAAATGTGTGTGTGTGTGTGTGTGTGCGTGTGTGTGTGAGAGAGAGAGAGAGAGAGAGAGAGATAGTTCCTCTTGCATAGAAGAAGAAGCCTGGATTGGAAAAATGTATATATTTACAGCTCACCTTTTATCTGATGGGCTTTCACATCTGCTTCACAGGATGTTGTCAAAAAATGTTTTGTGCAATTTATAGAAACACTATGGTGGTATAGCTTGTATAATTCAACAGAACTTTGATAAACTCTAGGTTTAAAAGGAGGGGATTTGAAGGTAGGTTTGGAGAATGAGAAAAAAATGATAGTCTTTTTGACAAGTAGCCAAATATTTGATTCATTATGTTTTTGGATTCCAACAAGTTTTGATCAACTTGCCCCAGAAAATCCAGTAGGAAATTGGATGTGAGCTAGGATGAAAATTGAAGGTTCGATATGCCATTTTTGACTTGTCATGCTCATGTGGAAGGTGAGACGATGTGAGGCAAATATTTGCTTATTGCACTGAAAGGAAATAAAAAATAAAAAATGCATTACAAATGAGCCAGTTGGTTGACCTAATATTGTTTGATTAGATGTAATTTCCCTTTGATTCTTTCACCGCCTATATATGCTCTTGCATTTAGCAGTGAAAACTGTTAGGAAGTCTGTAAATAGCTTAATGTTTGGCTCTTATGTTCCTTGGGGTGTGGTTTAGTACCTGTCTTCTTTCATGGAGCTGTGTGTTGCTGGCATACTCTAAAGACCAAAAATACTTGCATTTCACTTTTTCTTCAGAGGCACACTTCTGGAATTGTGTCAATTGTCCAGTGTTTTAAGGTAAAGGGGATTAAGTATAGGGCTTCTCTAAGAGAATTTAACGTTTTGCATGTTCATTTCTATGGTAGTTGAAATACATTAGTAGAAGCATAATCAGAAAAGGTTTTATGTCAGACTCTTCCAGGCAATTTTAGATGTTCGTCATTGTGATCATGATTCATTTTTGGCACCAAGTATTATTCTTCCTATCACCAGTGAGTGGTAGGACAGACTGACTAAATGTTTTATTTATTTATTTATTTATTTATTTATTTATTTATTTATTTATTTTTAATTTATCAGAGAGAGCACAAGCAAGAGTGTGAGAAAATATATTTAAAATAAAATAAATTTTATTTGTTTGAGAGAGAGTACAAACACTTAACCTTAACTGAGCCACCCAGGTGTCCCATGAGTAAATGTTTAAATCATGTGTTTGGACCCCACATAAATCAACAGTTGTTGTATTCCTGGGAATTTTACTGTAGTTAAATAGTCAAAAGGAGAGTTAAGTCATCCCAAGACACATGTTAGTCTAGACATGCTAAACTGAAAAAGAATCAAAACTACAGCAACCAGTACCATATTTACAATGTAAGGACTGATAGAGTTTCACCAAAACATCATCACTTTATATTAAATTAATATCATTCATTTGGGGAAGCCTGGGTGGCTCAGTGGTTAAGTGTCTGCCTTCAGCTTGGGGTGTGATCCTGGAGTCCTGGGATCAAGTCCCCCATCGGGCTCCCTGCATGGAGCCTGCTTCTCCCTCTGCCTGTGTCTCGGCCTGTCTCTCTGTGTCGCTCATGAATAAATAAATAAAGTCTTTATTTAAAAAAATCATTCATTTGAATCTTACTGGCTTTATATTTTACTTTGTATGTATGTTAGGCTTCTATAGTTATATATATATATATATATATAGTTATATATAGTTATATGTATAGTTATATAAAACTCTTAGTATAAGGAAAGTCACTCCTAGTTTTATGTGAGTACATATAAATATGTGACCTTTAGAAGGATTTTTGTCCTTGAGCGATGTCAAATGGGCATTATCTGAAGTAGTAAAAACAGAGTGTATTCAGTAACTGGCAGTTAGGGAAAGAGCTGTACTATGTATTATGTGTAGAATGTTATAACATATGTTATATGTCAAAAAGAGCTCTTCCTGGTTGTGCACACATTCTGATAAGTGCATAGGTGACTGGAACATGAAAAGGGAGACTGGAGGGGCACCTAGGTGGCTCTGTGGTTAAGCGTCTGCCTTCAGCTCAGGTCATGGTCCCAGCATCCTAGGATTGAGCCCCGCATCAAGCTCCCTACTCAGCGGGGCACCTGCTTCTCCCTCTCCCTCTTCCTCTATCCCTGCTTGTGCTCTCTCTTTCTGTCAAATAAATAAATAAAATCTTAAAAAGAAAAGAAAAGAAGAGGGAGACTGGAAGAAGGGGGAAAACAGTGGCAGCCTGAGCAGAGTGAGGGAAGGGGAAATTACAAAAAGCAGGAAGGGGGTTGGTTCATGTGTATCAGGGCTTGCTAACTGTCATTAATTACAGTTAGGCCCTAGGCCCCTGCCCTTCCAGGGACCCCAGGAGACAGATGTGGGCTAGGACAGACAGTAAATTCTTTTGGCAGCAAGTTTTCTCAGGCAGGCACTTTAAGGGAGACTAGTGCCATCCTGGGGATGTGACCTTGAGCTATTGGAATTGTGTGAGTATTGGTTCAAGTCTTTATAAGCCAAGGTCGAGGCTTGGTTGAGACTAAGGCTCAGAGGAACCTGGCTAGAGGCTGGTCAAAAAGAGACTTTGGAACTCAGTGGAAGCTCCAAAGTGGCAGTAAGCCCCCACTTTCTTGTGATAAAGTCACTGCTGTATGTTAACTGTTGTAGAGAGAGCTTGATTTTAAAATCTTAACTGAAAGAAAAATATGAAAAATTATGCTGTTGTGTTTCAGGGTCGAGACCTGGACTGTAAAATTCAGGAATATAAAAAAGCTGGCAAAACCTTTCCAGAAAGTCAAATAATAGAATGGTTTATCCAGCTATTGCTAGGAGTTGACTACATACATGAAAGGTATGTTCATTTGTTACTGATGGACTTGATTTTAAGTCATGTTTGAACTTGAAAAATGAATTTTTTGGGGGTAGAATTGAAAAGATGCAAGTCCAAAGGTAAATGACCCAGTAGTTAAACATCTATAATATGCTTTTCCATGAGAAAACTGTTGAATGACTCAATATAAAAGATTTACTTGAATAGCCTTTTTTGTTGTTCTAGAAATCAAGTTGGCCTTGAATACAAGGCAGAAACATGTATTAAACACATTCTCATATATCTGATGATATCCTGTGATTATAAGCAATTCTCAGATACTTTTAGCATACTATGAATTTATTATATCTTAGAATAAGCTTGAACTATAAATATCTAGCATACTCTAAATGAATTGCATGGTCACTCTAGAATGTGTCATTGCAGAAGTTAGCTGCGTTCACATCCCAAGCTAAGTGATGAGGCAGAAGATACTCTTGGGCTTCAGAGAGATACTCAGACTAAAAGTCAGTTTTGACATGAAATATCTAATACTGAAGGTCAAAGTATGTTTAAGTTCAATTGTAGTTTGCAATTATAATCTCTGTCTTAAAAATATATTTTAAAACTTTTAATTGTATTCCCCATAGGTTAAAAGTAATAGTTTTTGCATGTTTTAGAGACCCATAAAATGGTACAACTATGTTTGAAAAGGTGAACATACAGAAACAAAAGTAGATACCATGAAATGTCCATAGTACATCTTTCAATTTAGGACTGTGTGGAACATTCTTCTTGAACAAAGGTTGAAATTTAGAGAGTACATCAAGGTCTGGCTATCTATGGATTTCGGATAGCTCAAATATGTTGCCTATGGTTTCTGAATGCATAAAAAGTAACCAGATTATACTGAGCTTTGCATGTATCTTCTAAACACATGTTGGATAATACAAATAGGCACTGATTTATTGACAACTTGTAACAATCTTTTGAATTTTGTCAAATTATCCTAAGAAAAGGTGATAAAAGTATATCAAGTAATCTTTTAATAAACTATGCAGAGCTGCTGAATGTAGGGCATATGTATATACAGTTACACTGGAATTTCTTTTATTTTCTTTACTATTCCATGGCACATTTGTAAGCTTATACATAAGGAAATATGTATATGTTACATATATATATATGTCACTTTCATATATAAAGTGAAAACTTCTGTGTTCTATATGCAAAATATGCAAAATATAAAAGTGAAATCTAGTTGATTTAGGAACGAAATATTTGCAATACATTTGGTGTGCTTAATAGTTGAAGTAATGAGTTTAAAGTAATCCTTCAAAGAGAGGATTCAAATTTTTTTTAATCCTTCGACATTTTAAGAAAGTCATTAAATGGGGCTAAATGTTTGAATATTTGTGTATCTGTGTTCCTGAAATTCTGTCCTTTGTGATTCAGGTAATAAATGATTGCTTATTTATTATGTTATTATAACCAATTATTATAAAGGTTTTCTGTATAGACAGAGAAATTTCAATCATATTTAAGTTCATTTATTCATTTATTAAATAGAGATAAATTAAAAATAAGTCCTAACATTAAAGAGCTATTAGATTAGTAAACTAGCAGAGATAAAAAAAAAAAAAAACATGTACCCAAATAACTCTGTCACATGATGGATATACCAGCTGCAGAATCTCTGCCACATACTGTATTATATAGCCCTGGGCAGGCCCTTTGCCTCTCTGAGCCTTTGTTTTCTCATTTGTAAAATAGGGATAATAGTGGGACTCTCCTGCTTACGTATAGAACTATAGGGAATATGCATTGAGATGTTATACATGTAAAACCTTTGTAGTCTGCTAAGAGCTCTGTAAGTGTTGCTTGGAGTTATAACTTAATATAGAAATGAAAGCATAGCCACCAGAAGGGCAAAAAAAAAAAAAAACAAAGCAAAACAAAACTCTGACAATAACAGTTCTGACAAGAATGTGGAGCTACTGGAGGTTACATTGCTGGTATAATCACTTTAGAAAAATGTTTGGTAGTACTTCCAAACCTAAACATTCAAATACCCTGTGACCCGCTAATTCTCTTCTTAAGGTGAAAAATGAGTTCCTATGTCAAAAAAGAGACATGTACAAAATGTCCGTAGAAGCCTTATTTGTATTCGCTAAAACACTGAGAAATGTCAATTTTTAGTAGAATGGTTAAATAAACTGTGGTATAATCTTAAAATGGAATACTACTCTGCAATAAAAGAAGAACATAAATTGATATGTATGACTAGATGAATTTCAAAGACGTGATGGATGAAAGAAGCTAGATGCAAAAGAGTGCATACTATGTGATTCCATATGAGGTTTAAAAACCTTTATATGAGGTTCAAAACAAACAAAACTAATCTGAGATTAACTAACGCAATCTCAGGATAGAGATTACCCTTTGAAGGGGATTTTGACTGAAAGGGGGCACAAAGAAACTTCTGGGATGCTGGAAGTGTTCTTTATCTTGACCCGAGTGGATGATTACAAGGATGATAAATTCATCAAGCTTAAGATTTATGTATTTTAATGTAAATTATACTTTAATTAAAACAAATTATAAGAATGCCAAGAAAAGTACACCTTAAGTGCTATAGGAGACCAAGAAAAGGGATAATGATGCTACTTGGGAGCATCAATGAAGATCTTGGAAGAAATGACATTTGACCCAAAGTAGATTTTGAATAAGGTAAAAGATGAATCTGAGCTTTCCAGGATTAGTGAACAGAGTTAGCAAAGGCACAGAGCTCTGCACAGAAAATCATGGCACCTTCAGAGTGAAAGATGAGTAGTTCAGTTGGAATGGCTCTTAGGGTATATGAATGAAGTTGTGAGGAAAGATATGTTGACATCAAGTTGCAGAGGGCTTTATTTTGTAGTATACACAATAATGCCACAGAAACCTTTTGAGTGGAACTATGATCAGAACTTCAGGAAGACTGGATGATAAATTATAGAGAGGAAAGAGAGGAACTCAGGATATTTGTCTGAAACCTTTTATAATATCCATACATGAGGTTGTAGGACCTGAAATAATATGACAGTAGTGGGCAGGACATGGATATGACAGTTAACTTGATAAGTTCAAATAACTGGAGTTGGATATGTGAGATGTGATAAGAGAAGGTCAAGGATGAACACAAGTTTCATTATCCATGGGTGAGAAGTTGAAAAGATAGATTTGAAGCAATGCTGAATATCCTGGGTGAAATATGGAGAGAATGAGACAAGAAAGGGTGGGGAAGGGAGAGAGAGGGGGTGAGGATGGCAGGGAGGGAGAGAAAAGGAAAGAGAAGGAGAGAGAAGAAAGGAAGGGAGGGAGGGAGGAAGGTAAGGGAAGAAAGGAAGGAAGGAAGGAAGGAAGGAAGGAAGGAAGGAAGGAAGGAAGGAAGGTTAGTAAGTTACAAGTGAGGCCCTAGATATTGGGAAAACACCAAAATTTGTCTGTTTGAGTTCTTCCAATATCCGATCCTTGAAACAAAAACTGGGTTGTAAGAAGTTTAGGGAGCAATTTCATGAAACAGAAATCAGTGAGTGGGGAGAGTGAGTGAGATGGGGAAATGAGAAAAACCATACGGGGGCATATTATTGCTGCTGTCAGGAGAGGGATCTAGAGGCAACTTTCTTTTAAATGTTTTAAGCTAGGGGCTCCTCTTTTTGCGTTCTTTCAGAGCTTTTATGAAATTTCTTGACCATTTGTAACTATTTTCTAGCACAATTATGAATTTTCTTTTGAAAAATTCCTTATATTTCTGGGAGTTTTGGGTGGGAAGGGGAGGCAGTTATCACTATCTAGATCAATTCTCTAAATTAGTTTTTTGTGGGTTTTGAGTTTAGCTGACACACAGTTTCAGGTGTACAACATAGTGATTCTACAAGTTTATGCATTGTACTCTGCTCACCACAAGCGATCTCCAGAACAGTTTTTAAATGGAGAAATGCTATATGTTATTCCTGATAATAAATATATCATATACTTTTCACTTCTGTTAGTTTTCAATATGTAATATATATAGGTCTAATTATGTCTCCTACAGAAAATAAACTATCTCTTGGACAACCTAGGAGAAATGGATAGATTCCTAGAAACCTATAACCTACCAAAATGGAGGCAGGAAGAAATTGAAAATTTGAACAGACCGATTACCTATAAAGAAATTGAATCAGTAATCAAAAATCTCCCAACAAACAAAAGTCCAGGACCAGATAGCTTCATAGGTAAATCTTACCAGATATTTAAAATTCTTCTCAAACTTTTCCAAAAAATAGAAGAGGAAGGAAAATCTCCAAGTTGATTCTATTAGGCCAGCATTACCCTGATACCAAAACCAGATAAAAGACACAACAACAACAACAAAAAGAGAACTACAGGCTAATATTTCTGATGAACATAGATACAGAAATCTTCAACAAAATGTTAGCAGACTGAATCCAACAATACATTAAAAAAAAATCATTCACCATGATCAAGTGGCATTTATTCCTGGGTTGCAAAGGTGGTTCAGTATTCAAAAATCAATCAACATGATACCTCACATCAATAAGAGAAAGGATAAAAACCATATGGTCATTTCAATAAATGGAGAAAAAGCATTTGACAAAGCGCAACATCCATTCATGTTAAAAACCCTTAAGTAGGTTTAAAGGGAACATATCTCAACATAATAAGGGCCTTAACTGAAAGACTCACAGCTAACATCATACTCAGTGGTGAAAAACTGAGAGCTTTTCCCCTAAGGTCAGGCACAAGACAAGGATGTCTACCCTCACCACCTTTTTAAAAAGGGATTTAATTTATTTTATTTATTTATTTATTTATTTATTTATTTATTTATTTATTTATTTATTTTAGAGAGAGGGAGAGCATGAGTAGAAGGAAAGAATCTCAAGAACATGAACTTCCTCTCCATGCTGAGGATGGAACCCGATGTTCTATGCTCAATCTCATGACCCTGAGGTTGCGACATGAGCTGAAACCCAAGAATGCATGCTTAACTGAGTGAGCCTCCCTGGCTCCCCTCCCCCCACTTCACCACTTTTATATAACATAGTACTGGAAGCCCTAGCCATAACAATCAGACAACAAAACAAATACAACAACAACAAAACAACAAAAACAACAAAACAACAAAACAACAACAAAAACTAATAAAGGACATCTCAATTGGTAAGGAAGAAGTAAAACTTTCACTATTTGCAGATTACATGATACCCAAAAGAAAACCCAAAAGACTTCTCCAAAAACTACTAAAACTGATAAATGATTTCAGTGAAGTCAAGGATACAAAATCAATGTACAGAAATCTGTTGCATTTTTATATACCAGTAATGAAGCAGCAGAAAGAGAAATTAAGAAAACAATCCCATTTATACTTGTACCCAAAGTAATAAGATATCTAGGAATAAACCTAACCAAAGAGGTGAAAGACCTGTACTCTGAAAAGTATAAAACATTGATTAAAAAACTGAAGACAATACAAGGAACTGGAAAGACATTCTATGCTCGTGGGTTGGAAGAACAAATATTGTTAAAAGTACTGTCCAAAGCAATCTACACATGTAATGCAATCCCTGTCAAAATACTAACAGCATTTTTTCACAGAGCTACAACAATTCTAAAATTTGTATGGAAACACAGAAGACCCCGAATAGCCAAAGCAATCTTGAAAAAGAAAATCAAAGCTGGAGGTATCACATACGTCAAGTTATATTATAAAGCTGTAGTAATCAAAACAGTATGATACTGACACAAACATAGATCAATAGTACAGAACAGAAAGCCCAAAATAAATCCACAGTTGTATGGTTAGTTAATCTTCAACAAAGGAGGAAAGAATATCCAATATGAAAAAGACAGTCTCTTCAACAAATGGTGTTGGGAAAACTAGACAGTGGCATGCAAAGTAATGAAACTGGACCACTTTCTTACACCATATGCAAAAATAAACTCAATGTGGATTAAGTACCTATTTGTGAGACCTGAAACCATAAAAACCCTAGAAGAAAGCACAGACAATAATTTATCGGATATCAGCTGTAACATCTTTCTAGATATGTCTCCTGAGGCAAGGGAAACAAAAGCAAAAATAAACTATAGGGACACTTCAAAATAAAAAGCTTCTGCACAGCAAAGGAAACAACCAACAGAACTAAAAGGCAACGTATGGAATGGGAGAACATATGACATATCCAATAAAGGGTTAGTATCCAAAATATGTAAAGAACTTATACAACTCAACACCCAAAAACAAATAATCCAATTTAAAAATGGACACAAGACATACACACACACTTCTCCAAAGACATACAGGTGACCAAACAGACACATGAAAAGATGCTCAACATCATTCATGATCAGGGAAATGCAAATCAAAACCATTGAGATATCACTTCATACATGTCTGAAGTGCTGAAGTCTAAAACATAAGAAATATAAGTGTTGATGAGGATGTGGAGAAAAAGGAACCATTGTGCACTGTTGGTGGGAATGCAAATAGGTATAGCCACTGTGGAAGACAGTTTGGAGGTTCCTCAAAAAAAATCAATAATAGAACTACCCTACAATCCAGTAATTGCACTACAGGGTATTTACCCAAAGAATACAAAAATACGAATTCGAAAGGATGCATGCATCCCTGTTTATTGCAGCACTATTTACAAAAAAAGCCAAATTATGAAAGCACCCTAAGTGTCTATCAATAGACGAATGGATAAAGAAGTAGGGTGGTTTTGTGTGTGTGTGTGTGTGTGTGTGTGTGTGTGTAATATCATTCAGCCGTAAAAAGAATGAAATCTTGCAATTTACAACAACATGGATGGATCTAGAGAATATAATGCTAATGAAATAAGCCAGTGAGAGAAAGACAAATACCATATGATTTCACTCATATGTAGAATTTAAGAAACTAGGCAAATGAGCAAAGGCAAAAAAAAAAAAAAGAGAGAGAGAAACCAAGAAACAGATTATTGACTATAGATAGCAAACTGTTGGTTACCAGAGGGGAGGTGGGTGAGTAGGGGTAGGTGAAATAGGTGATGGGAATTAAGAGTACACTTATTTTGATAAACACTGAATAATATATGGAATTATTGAATCACAATATTGTATACCCGAAATGAATATACACTGTATGTTAGCTATACTGGAATTAAAACTTCTAAAAATAATTAATTAAAAAATAAACTATCTTAATTATCTGTTCTTAAAGCAATCTAAGTCCAAAAGAATGATTCTATTAGCATACAGTATAGATACTTAGAAATAATGATATATAAAGCTGAGAATATTAAGTGTTACTAAAAGCTTCCTTGAGAATAAGACACTAAAACTTTCTGCTGAAGGAAGTCATGTTGTATGAACAAAACCCCCCAATTTCAGTGGCTTACAGCAACAATTTCTTGCTCATGTTGGCAGCTGCAGATCAGCTGCAAGTCAGCTCTACCTGTCTTCCTATTCCGGTATCAAAACTGAAGGAGCTGTTCCCATGTGGGACATGCTTTTCTCATGGCAGATGGAAAAGCAAGAGAGTTAGCAGAAATACTATCTGCTAACCTGCTATTGACCAGAGCAAGTCACATGACCAAACCCAATGTCAGAAGAGTGGAGGAGCCTATCCCTCCTGAAGGGAACATTCACTAGAAGCCGGAAGGGGTGTGACTATTTGGGAACAAGAGTACAGCCTACCACAATGCTTCATTCAGCTTTCAAATCAAATCTTTTAAACCATAACCAATGAAAATAGGGATCTAGGGGATCCCTGGGTGGCTCAGTGGTTTAGCGCCTGCCTTTGGCCCAGGGCACGATCCTGGAGTCCTGGGATCGAGTCCCGCATTGGGCTCCCTGCATGGAGCCTGCTTCTCCCTCTGCCTGTGTCTCTGCCTCTCTCTCTCTCTCTCTCTGTCTCTCATGAATAAATAAGTAGAATCTTTTAAAAAATAAATAAATAAAATGTATTTTGAAAATTATATAGATTGCATAAGTTGTGAAAAGTATCTTGGAAACAATACATGTGAGGAAGTTAGGTTTTGTTCCTCTGTTGCAGGTGATAGTTAATTAGTGCAGGTGATAGTTAATTTTATTTTATTTTATTTTATTTTTTTATTTTTATTTTTATTTTTTTTATTTTTTATTTTTTGGTGATAGTTAATTTTATGTGTCAACTTGAGTGGGCTGTGGGGTGTCCAGATTAAACATTGCTTCTGAGTGTGTCTGTAAGGGTGTTTCTGATGAGATCAGTATTTGAATCAGTGAACGTGGTAGATTGCCCTCTCTAATGTGGTTGGCCACCATCCAATCCCTTGGGGCCCCAGTTAGAATAAAAGGAAGAGGAAGGAGGAACTTATCCCCTTTTTCCTGCCTTGAACTGGGACTTATCTTCTGTCCTCAAACTGAGACTCAGACCATCAATTCCCCTGGTTGTTAGGTCTGTAGGCCCAGACCAAGTTATGCCACCAGCTTCCCTGGGTCTCCAGCTTGGAGATTGTGGAGTTTCTCAGGCTCCATAGTTGTATGAGCCAACTCCTTATCATAAATCTCCATATCTATCTATATCTATATCTATATTCTAGTCTCTTGGTTCTGTTTCTCTGGAGAACCCTGTCTAATACAGTACATCAGCAGAAGAGATCAAGAAGACCCTGGAAGAGCTAAGAAAAATTAGGTTACAGAAGAAACAAAGATTTTGTTTACTCTTTTGGAGCTGTCCTATACTTATTTTAATTTGGTTTATTTATACATTTGTAATATGCTAAATGTATGGCATATGGCATAAACACTTATAAATAATGATGCCAGAAGCTGAATATATTCACAGTTCACTATAAGCTATCTTGAGAATGTAGCACTAAAAACTTATTCTTCCCTGTGGGCCTGAACCTCTGGCACACAAGAAGGATGTACATTTTTAAAAGATGTTTGTGTTCTGAGGCTCCTTACCAACTCACTCAAGCTTCCATATGCTGGTCCAGTAATTGAGGGACTTTGGAACCTTGGACAAAGCTAGAACCGTCTGGTCTCTGAAAGTGCAATCCTATAGCCTTTCTTCTCTTTGATCCAATTAATCAGCTAATATTTATTTTATTATTATTATTTTTTAAAATCAGCTAATATTTATTTATTATTATTTATTTTATTTATTTTATTTTTTATTTTTTATTTTTATTTATGATAGTCACAGAGAGAGAGAGGCAGAGACATAGGCAGAGGGAGAAGCAGGCTCCACGCACCGGGAGCCTGACGTGGGATTCGATCCCGGGTCCCCAGGATCGCGCCCTGGGCCAAAGGCAGGCGCCAAACCGCTGAGCCACCCAGGGATCCCCTATTTATTATTTTTTAAAAGATTTTATTTATTTATTCATTCATAAGAGACATAGAGAGAGAGAGAAGCAGAGACATAGGCAGAGGGAGAAGCAGGCTCCATGCAGGGAGCCTGATGTGGGACTCGATCCCGGGTCTCCAGGATCACACCCTGGGCCAAAGGCAGGCGGTAAACCACTGAGCCACCCAGGGATCCCCTCAGCTAATATTTAAAACAGCATCTTTTTTGGATGCCACAGGATTGGGCATAAGGGAATTCCTTGGGGACAGAAACAATGTCTTGCTCATCTTTTTTTTTTTTTGCCCCCAGTGCTAATTTGGAGACCACTAAACAAAACAAACAAAAACCTCCAAGTCATTCCTGTTGAAGAGGAAAGAGTCCAGTTAGCCTGGATTCTTTAAGATGAGGGATAGGGTTGCCTTTCCGCAGAGAACCCATTTGTTGGTGATCTTGAGGCCTTGCTGATTTTGATGCTTTCACAGTGGAGGACAGACTGAGGCTGGGGCACTTTCCCTAAGATGACTGCCTCATCACCTGGCAGCCCACACAGTTTCCCTGCCAGCTTGGTATTGCACTAGAATGGCTAAATATGTCCTGAGAGGTGGCATCAGTGAATTCCTGAGGACGGAAAAGCAGAAAGAAGTTATGATGTTTGTGGTGTTACTGGTGGTTTCCTCCTTTCTCCTGAAGTTACTGTTGGTGCCAGTACCTTTGGTAAGAAGAGTTTGCCATCCACCCTGAGACCAGACTTAATTTCCTATCATCTGAGCTATTTTATAACTCCATAGAGTCAGAGATTAACTTGAATATTTTTGTCTAGAAGAGATGCAAATATTTTTTGTTCGTTGGAATAGATCAGATAACTCTGGGGATCTGATTTATGGCCCTGTTGGCTACTATCCAATTTTGTACCTAACCTAGCTATCCTCTTATAAATACTTTAGCTTGTCAAAGATTCTTTGACTCTGTTTTAACATCTTACTAGTTTCCTCATTGATTAATGAATCATTAATCATGTGTCTCTCATGAATAAATAAATAAAATCTTTTAAAAAATCAAATCTGAGAAATAATAAGGTGACTAATAATACAGACAATTTATATAAAACCTTTCTTCTAAAGAGCTCATAGTAGCCCTTCATCTGTTACTTCCTATGTCCCATTACCATGTCTCTAGGAGTGATAGGTTCTCTCATTTCTAAGTTTCCTGAGGCCTGAGAGATAAGTGACCAGCTAACATTAGAAGACAGTTGTGCTCAAGTACACAGCAGAGCTCCTGCCTCCATCTCCTGCATCAGGCCATTTGCTACATCCTTATGTCTACATCCTTCATCAATTAGTGAAAAATCTGTGACATGTTTATTTTATATTTTCATGATATTCATAATTTTACCTTTTTACCTTTTTGAAAATTATGCTTTGACATTGGCCAGAATTTGGTCATACCACATACCTAAACTGGTCACCCTTAAAGGGAAAAAGAAATTACCTCAGTACATTTCCTATAATACCCTCCAAATTTACTCCCTTCCCTCCTCATTGCCCTTACCTACTGGACTGAAGAGGGATGAGAAAATCAAGACTTGGAGAGGCTAGATAATTTGTCCAAGGTAACACAGCCTAGGAGTAGGAACAGAGTCTTTTGGGGTCTGTTTGACCCTACAAAGTATGATAGTTCTGTTTTACTCATGGTAAACGCTCAATAAATATATGTTGATTTTTAAAGCACTATCCTTGGCACAAAGATGAATACCATCTAGTGGGGCTTGTTCATTAATTTATATTCCCATAACATCTAGAGCTGGGCTCTGTGTAAGTATGATGTTGGCTACTTAAAGATTTAAGGCAAAACAATTATATGTAACAAATAGAGGGTTAAATAAAATTTGGCCTCTTCTATGCTCACTCTTGTGGTTCTCTTGGTATTGCAGGAACTGTTGGGCACCTACACAATGACCATTCTCCTGCTTTTTTCCCTTGATAACAGAACCCCATGAGTCCTGGGGAGGCTGGGCCCTCCTCAGTCCGGTAGGTAAGGGCAAGTAGCATAGCACTTTAGGTAAGAACTGGGGGTTATTTATTTGCCCTGAAAAGAACTGGCCCAGACCTGTGTTGTCCACTTTTATTCTTCCCTTTCCTCTCCACTCTTGAAAACATTCCTTATTCCCCTCTAATTCTCTGAAGCCTTTAGGAGATAAAGATTATTTTGAATTAGAGGAAACTCATCATTCTCAATTCTTCGCTTTATGTACAATTCTAATAGCATTCCCTGTTAGAACGTATGGCCATTTGTTTCCATGAAGTAAAGTAAATGGACTTACTGAATGGCTTTTCTTTGGTGCTGCTCCTCAGTCATGATTTACAGTTTCACTCTGGATGGCTGAGGTCTGACCACTGTACCAAGGTAACATTGTTACACCTGTATTACCACTAATTGTAATAGTAAAAAATCAATTATTTTTTTAACTGATATTTCTAGCATTAACGGATACCAGTACAATTTTGTGGGCATGTATATTCAGGAGCAGGCATTTGTTTGAAGAGAAGTTTGCTTCTGAATGTGAATGTCTATATTGGTAACTATAATTATAAATAATTTTTAATAAAGTGATAAGAACTGGGTTCCCTTTTGCCATCTTTTATAGTTATTTGTATACTTTTCCTTTATGTCCCAACTTGATTGTAAGCATTATGGGATACATGGCCTTGTCTTAAGAATTGTTATATTTTTCACGTTATGTAGTATATAGCACATAGCATGTAGTTGGCACTCATTAATTGTTTTTTCAGATTAATAAATGAGCCCCACAAGATGGTACTCATTTTTGTTCAAAGGATAATGTTTCTAAAATTAATGTACATTTATTGAGCCTCTACCATGAGTAAAGAACAGTGTGGAAGAAGAAAAAATTATACATCCTTGGCCTGAGATTTTGCCAAGGCTTCTGGAGGCATCAGTATAGCCAGGTCTTTAGTTTCTCATAGGTCACATATAGGATTTAACATTCTATTCTGGAAGCAGTGCAGACCCATGGAAAGCTTTTAAGTTAGGGGTTCAAGAGCAGATTTTAATTTTATAAAGCCACGTCCCTGTTCCCAGCTTGAGTCTCAGGGATACTGCTCTCAAATTTGGGTCTCCTATATAGGCTTGTCGATATACCATAGCAATTGATGTGTATTATAATCATGAATTGTTAAAAAATATCCTTTGTTGTGAAGTCGGGGAATTATATAGTCCATTTTGGAAAAATGCCAATCAAAAATGGTTTGAAAAGTTCAGGCACATGTAAACCCAAGGATTCAATCAAGTTTAACCTACCAGTTTAATTAAATGTTTATAGGTTACAGGAATAATATAGTCAGGTAGAATACAGATCTTGTAGAGCTTATAATTTAGCAAGCATGATTGGTCAATTGTAGAATATGATGTGAAAAGAAGAACAGAAGTAGGAGAGTATATCTAACTTGCTGATAGAAGAAGGAATGGTGGTTAAGAATTAGCAGAAAGTGATATATATAGTGGAATCCTTTCCTAAGGTTGGGCCTCTAGGAAACACTCCAGGGCAAGGATTGAAACCTGCCTTGGATGGTGTAGACCCAGGTTAATGAAAGTGAGGACAGATTGAACGGAGGTGAGGATGTGAAGCAGAGAATTATGTGTTACTGTATTGGCCGTCAATTCACAAAGAGCTGGAGAAAGACAATAGCAGGTTGCTTGGCAGGGATATTCATATGGCTTATAGGCACATGGGTAGCATGTCTTGGGGAGAAAAAGAAAAACTATTTGCCTAGCTTCTTTCTCCTCTTGTCTCCTATTCCAAAGGAATTAACTCCCTTGCACGTTTAGGTTGTCATCTAGTTACTTACATTGCCAATTGGTATGCTTGATTCCATGTCCTGCAATGTGGTATTTCATCCTAGTCCAGATGTGGCAGGAACCTGAGGGTCTGGCATCCCCAGACAAGTGACTAATTGGCCTCCAGTACCAGTGTCTTTGGAAGGAAGGGGATAATCAAGGATTCCAAGGAGGTACATGACGTTTGTATCCAATACATTCCTGAAGGACAGACAGGATTCTGAGAGGCAGAGATGAAAGAGGAAGGCATTTTAATATGAGCAGTGACATGAAGGAAGAAGCATGTGTGCTGTATTTAAGATAAAGCAAGTGCCTTGTTGGCTTCAGCAGAGATGTGACAATTTCTTAGCCCATATTTTCTTGGCTTATAGTTATTCTTGAGTTTTTTCCCTTTTAAAGGGTACTTCAAATATATAACTAAATGTTTATTCTTTCATTAGATTTTTTTGTGTGTGTGAATAAATAGGTGGAAGAGGAGGCTGGAAATGGAAGACTCCAAATGTGAAGCTGTTCTTGATTCAGCCAACAGTAGGGGTCCAGGAGGGTCTTGAACAGGGAGTGGGATGTGGAAGAGTGAGGGGGAAGGATGATGTAATTTAAACCATTCCCTGTAATTCATCATTCATTTCTGCTTGATAGCCTCACCCAACTTCCCTTTTGATATATTGGTGGTAGCAATAACAATAAAATCTGAGCGGTAACAGTAACAATGACTACAACCATTCCATAGCTTCATTCACATCTCTGTTCCAATGTCACTTTCTCTAAGGCCTTCCCTGACCACCTGATCTATAAACTAACATCTCCCTACCCTGCATCTATCCCCTTTCTCGCTATATTTTAATAACATTATGTTAGCTGACATCATTATATATATATATATATATACTCATTTAGTTGTTTTCTGCCTATTTGCCTTGCCAGAAAACTTCATAAACTCAGAGACTGTGTCTGTCTTGATCAGTCACTGCCAATGCCTGGCACTGTTCTAAGCACCTGATAGAGTTCTAATGTAACTTCATTGAACCATATGTGTGCTATGAGTGAACTGTATGATACTGATTCTTTGTAATCTGTTGATGCTTGTATATTGATTTTTGAAGATATTACATGCATTTTTAGAACATGCATTTTTAAGTTTTTTTGATGAAATACTCAATTTATGTGTATTAGCTCAAGCTAATTGTGTTTTTCAAATCTATAATTGTCTTACTAAAATCTATATCCTTATTAATTTTTTTGTCTACTGAATTTATAAATCACTGAGGGAAATATGTTAAACTTCCCACTATGTGGATTTGTCAATTTCTCCTTAAATTTTATTAATTTTTCATAATGTATTTAAACTTCTATCATAAGTTGCACACAAGTACAGAATTTAAAAATTTTCCCAGTAGGGGCACCTGGGTGGCTCAGCTGGTTAAGTGTGCAACTCTGGACTTTGCTCAAGTCATGATCTCAAGTTCATGAGATTGAGCCCTGGGTGTGAAGCCTGCTTAAGATTCTCTCTTTCCCTCTTCCCCATCTCAAAATAAACAAACAAACAAACAAATAAATAAATACCCAATAAATTATTGATTTATTCATTTTGTAGTGATACCCTCCTCCATTTTTTTTTTTTTTTTTTGTGATTGGGGAGAGAGAGAGTGCCTCTGCATGTGTAGGGTGGCGAAATGCAGGTGAGGAGAGGGAGAGGAAGAAAAAGAACCTCAGGCAGGGTCCATGCCCTGTGTGGAGTCCCAGCCGAGCCCCAACCAAGCTTGATCTCAATAACCCTGAGATCATGACTTGAGCCAAAATCAAGAGTTGGTTGCTTAACCAACTGAACTACCCAGGTGCCCCTGTAGTGATACTATTTATCCTTAATTTACCTCATACTGCTTTTTACCAACTTTCTTTTGCCTGGAATATCTTTTCAATCCTCTTGCTATCAACCAGTGTCCTTATGTGGGTTTTTGTGTGTGTGTGTGTGTGTGTGTGTGTGTGTGTGTGTGTGTGTTCTTTATAACAGTCCTTTTTCTCTGTGTTTTAATTCATGATTTTAGTCCACTGTGAGTAACAGTATATGGAATGTATTCCTACCATTGTATTTTGTTACACGCCTTTTTCTCCTTTCTCTGCTTTCTTTTTCTGGTTTTTGAGTGAATGGTGGGCAATATATATGAAATAGTCGAGAGATATTGGGTGATAACACTCTTCTTCTGGAGGATCTAATTTTTTTCTGAGTGGTAGTTATAGTTAGGGTAGATCACCTTGAATCAATCAGGGACTGAGTTGGTTTAAGGCTGTTTTCAGATTTTGTGAAGGCTGGTCTAGTTCCGGTTTGCCTTTATACCTGAGAAATAGCCTTTGAGGGTTTCCAAGACTCTTTCATCTTTGTGAATCTCCTAAAAGCTCTGCTTAGTTTCTAACCTCTTAGCAGCCGCCCTCTCCTTAATGTCTCCCCCTGAATAACATAGGATTCAGTAAGTGCCCCAGGAGTACAAGCCATGTAGCATGTCAGACTCACTTCTCTTTTGTTCCCTTTTTTGCTGGAAAATTTTCCCCTCGAGTCCTGGCTGCCTTTGTAGCTCTGAACTGTAGTTTTTGTACTCTGAACCCAGGAAAAGTGCTGCAAGCTCGAGGTCAGGGAATTCTCCTTCTGTCGACTGCCCTGAGAGGAACACACCATGTAGTGTTTGGCTCAGCTCAGAGAATTTCCTTTCTTTCCAGGGTCTTGGCTCCTCAAATCTTGCCTGTCCTAGTTTGCCTTAGCTGATCTCTGATATCTTCAAAGACCTGTTGTTGTTTTTCTGAATCTTACTCAGATTATACATTGTTCAAATTTTTTGGTGTCCTCTGTACAGCCATGGAAAGTGGGAGATTTGATGTGAAATGAGTTTACTCCATCATAGTTAGAAGCTAAGGTTTTATTCTTGCATTTTTAAAATTTTAATCACTTTTCCCCCTAGAAGTTCTATTTGGTTGTTTTTCACCTCAGCATTCTCTTTTTTTGGAGAGTATCCTTTTTCTATCTGATGTTCTCTTTCCTTATTTTATGATTTTAATCTCTTAAAATATACTTATTTTATTGTTTGAATCCTTTTAGATTATCTGAAAATCTCAGGAGTGTAATTTCACTGTGTGTTATCTGCTGACTCTTAGTTTGCATCTGTTTCTGCCAGATGCCCCAAGAGGGTATAAGCAGTTGAGAACCAATTTTTATGTTAATTTCTTGGCTTGGGACTTCTGAGGCCATACAGCTATTGCATATTTGACTCCCAAATGTGAGTGAGCAGAGAGATATGGTTAGGGAATAAGAAGAGAGAGATTTTTTTTCTCTGCTCAGTAGTTCAGACCTATACAGATCAACTTTCCTGTCATTTTGTTTACGTGTGAGTGAGTGTTTCTTAGGTCATTCTTTCAGTTAAGGTACGAACCACATATGGGAATCCAACATTTATATCTATATATTCCAATTCTTCACATTACATGGGCTCAAGGTCTTGACTCTTGTTTCTGTGAGACCATTAAATCCAGTCCATTGGTTACTGGGCTCAGCACAACCCCCTAGGGCAGCTGAGAAATCAGTACCTACAGCCTACTCTGATTTTCAGTTTTCTGTTTGTATAAATCCTCAGGGAGGATCCCTGGGTGGCTCAGCGGTTTAGCGCCTGCCTTTGACCCAGAGCTTGATCCTGGAGTTCCAGGATCGAGGTCCCACGTCAGGCTCCCAGCATGGAGCCTGCTTCTCCCTCCTCCTGTGTCTTTGCCTCTCTCTCTCTCTCTCTCTCTGTCTAGCATAAATAAATAAATAAATAAATAAATAAATAAATAAATAAATAAATAAATATCCTCAGGGATTTGCTTCATTTTCTTGTAAGCTTCAGTGTGCATATGTAAAGATATTTGTATACTTTATTCCACATTTTTTGGTGTTTTTTAGGTAAACATTTTCAAGTTGTCCAGTTCTCTGTAATTCCAGAAACAAAAGTCTTAACCGACGTAATTTATATTGCTGGCTTATACATGTTATCTATCATTAAATATCATCATCAACATTATTATATCTGCAAATGCATAAAAACTGAACATTTGGAGTTAATAGTTATGTAATAGGTTATAACATATTTATAGAACATATAACTATATATGTTCTATAAGAATATATTATAGAAATACATTTAACATATAATACATATTTATATATAATATATAATATGTAATAGATTATATATAATAGATTACAAAGCTTTATGATAACTGATCTATCAACCGAGTGTATAATTAGTAGGTACAGTACTATATCATGAAACATAATAAAATTTGGCCTATTGAAATAGTGTAAACTGCATCACTCTTTTCCCAACTACATGTTCTTCTGATTTTTAAACTTTTTTTTTTTTAAACTCCTATTTCCTTAGGGGGAATTAGAAAATCCTGTGGATATGCGGCTTTTAAACACTGAAAGATATATCCATGGGACTGTGTACTTACCAGTTCACATATACCCATACATAAAAATAAAAAGTTTTATATTTTGCATGAAATTTTATGTCCTTTTTTTGCTTTTTTGTAGGAAGATACTTCATCGAGACTTGAAATCGAAGAATATATTTCTGAAAAACAATCTGCTTAAAATTGGTATGATTTTAAAACATATGTGTTCCAGAAACGTGGGAGAATATATTCTAGGTGTTATCAAGTATATAGCATTGAGCGATATAGTACCTAGAAGTGTTAATCACTGGTGTATTTTAACTTCTGAAACTTTTGTTTCTACCTGGTTGGAGCCAACAAAACCCAATTATTTTGTTTCAGAGTATCTGATATAAATTGAAGTGTAAGACATTTGCTACGTACTTCATAGATTGAACTAATAATTTCTGAGTTCCTACTCCATGCCAGACACTTTGCAAGTAGAGTTGTCTTACTAGCTTGATTAATTAGCGCAGGTTTCCCACTTGTTTTATTGCAAGCAATTAGCAGTGATCATGGATAATAAAATATTAGTATCATGGATTTGTTAATTTTTAGTTCTTCATTAGAACTGTACCTCCACTCATAACAGTTACTGGATTGTTTATTCTTCCTGTAAGATGTCCTTAGAGAGGGAAAGCCTAAAAGCATGTAGCTAGTTAAACTAGAGGAGTAAAGAGAAGCTAATGGATTCAAATATTTATAGTCATGTTCTTGAAAAGTCTCAGGTCTTTTACTTGAAATTTTTTCTTTATTGTAAATGAAGGATGAACTCTACCCCCTTGGATGAAATAGCAAATCCTTATATTCAGCCTTCTAGAATCTTTTTTTGTTGTTGTTAGGCAGACCTGAAATAAATAGCTTTTTGTTTCAAGTTGTTGGTTCTCCATAATTCCAGAAATAAAAAGCTTTAGCTTACATAATTCACTTTCCTGGCTCAGTCTTCCTTCTCCTATAAGATCTATGTTTTTAATGCTATTCGCCAACATTGTATAATTTAAAATATATCATTTTTCTTTTCTTTCCCTTTAAAATGGTATGAGTCATAGCATATTAAAATTGTCAAATTAGACAGTTGTTAGTTTCTGGACTGATTTTCATCATTTTAAAGTATTCATAAAAATGACATTTTTTTTAAAAAGGAGATTTTGGAGTTTCTCGACTCCTAATGGGATCCTGTGATCTAGCTACCACTTTAACAGGAACTCCACATTACATGAGTCCGGAGGCTCTGAAACACCAAGGCTACAACACAAAGTCGGACATCTGGTGAGTGGGCAGCGGGCTAGTCCAGATGATGTATACATCTGCTGCACTGAGAACAATGCGTTTTGTTTTTAGGCTCATTTACTTGCTCCATCCACTCATTTTATCCTTTTGAAGGATGAGTCATTCTTTGACCAGAGTAAAGGAGAGTTTTTTGGATTTGGAACTTGATTATTTCCATTATATTGATTTCAAAAATTCTCTTTATTTGTAGATTAATTGGTTGGTTTGTATTTTTTTTCCTCCTGAGCCACAAGGGAAAGTTCTTAATGTATCATAAACACTAAATGTTGATAGGTTTCTGCTGGCCTATTAAATAAAGTACTTGTAATCCTAAGCACTGTGCTTTTATTTATTTAAGATTAACTTCCATTTCTGTGGGGAATGTATGGTTTTATTTTTTTCTTCCTGTTGCTTATACAAATTTTTATTGAAGATATTAGCATTTAAGAATAAACTCCAATTTAAAAAATTATAGGTTTTCAATGGTGGATGCATCTGAGATTTCTCCATTTATCTGAGCTCTCATACCAAAGGAATTTCTCATTCCTTGTCATGGAACCAGTTTACATCTCAGTGCAGAAGCCATGTGGAAAATTGTATTCTATTGTTAGCAATAGATCCTATTTAGGGAAAATCTCTTCTCCTTTGAAGAGGAATCATATAATTTTCGGCTTGTTAAGGGTTGAAAGGACAGTCTAGCTGAGAGCCTGTTAATTAAGTAAATAATTATTGTATGCAAATCAACTGAAGTAGTTCTGAGCTTTCAAAGATGAGCGATGTGAAAGATTATGTCTGCTTCATTCCTCTAAAGAGGATAAAGTTGAAAGTTACCTTTCCTGTGGTTAGGGAAAAGTAAGCACAACAGAGGATATGCCTTTGGATTTTCATAAGGGTCGTCACTCATGTTCTTGTCCTGGTGCCTGCCAAGTTGGAGAGAACACTGTCAACATTAGTCTGGCTATGGCAGATAGCAATCCATTTTGTCCTTTCAATTCACTCTTGTGATTATTCATTTCTGGGTTCTTCAGTGTTGTTGGTTTTTTTTTTTTTTTTCATTGTTAGCCTGTTTCTACCCTGATGGTCTTTTCCAAATTACCTACCCTATTTTCTCTATCATAACCTTCCCCTAATGCCCTCCCAAAAAGCCAAAACCAAAATAGTAGACAAAACCCACAATGGTATGTTTGGGGGAATGAGTTTCTTTAAATTTTGCCTTATTGAGCATCTACTATTTGCCTATGACTGTGTAATAGCCCTTAGGGTATAAAAATAAAAAATAATAGCATTCCTGCCCCCATAGAAAAGTCTTCTTGCTCCTTTTAGAGTGCTTTCTTCAGTTTGAGATCACTCTTGGGCTTTGGATTGGATTTGAGTTACATATTTATATTTCTTTGTATACTTAATTTTTTTATTATTATGGACATTTAAAAATAGATTAGGGGTGGGATGCCTGGGTGGCTCAGTGGTTGAGCGTCTGCCTTTGGTTCAGGGCATGATCCCGCAGTCCCCAGATCAAGTCCCACATTGGGCTCCTTGCATGGA
The DNA here is from genome assembly GCF_048164855.1 of Canis lupus baileyi. NCBI lineage: Eukaryota > Metazoa > Chordata > Mammalia > Carnivora > Canidae > Canis > Canis lupus. Next base: position 24,285,323 of record NC_132859.1, on the reverse strand, counting down.
GCTTGCTTCTCCCTCTGCCTGCATCTCTGCCTCTATCTCTGTATCTCTCATGAATAAATAAATAAAATCTTAAAAAAAAAGATTTAGGGGTGCTTGGGTGGCTCCTTCAGGTTACGCATCTGCCTTCAGCTCAGGTCAGGATCCCAGGATCCTGGGATGGGGCTCTGCATTGGGCTTCCTGCTCAGCTGGGAGTCTGCTAATCCCTTTCCCTCTGCCCTACCCCCTGGCGCGCTCTCTCTCTCTCTCTCATAAATAAATAAATAAATAAATAAATAAATAAATAAATAAATAAATATCTTCCGAAAATAAAAAAAATAGATTAAAATATATAATTTATTCATGATTAAAATTACATGCTAGGCCAGAAAGATGTTTACATCATATCATTTGAATTAAGAATAAATTAATTTATGAAGCCCACTGTTAAGCCTTTGGAATTACATGTAGCAATAAAGTTGGCTTTTTTGAGCAGGTATCTACATCTGCTTGCCAAATCAGACGTGTCTCCTCAGAAACTTGGGGACCAATACCCACAAACAGAGGAGTAAAGTATATGATCTTTTTGTCTCAGTTGTGTCTATCATAGTCCTTTTTTTTAAAAAAAAGCTGCTGCTAGTATTGCATAAAAAATTACAGCAATATTTATAATATGGGAATTATAGGACTGTCATAAAGAATATAGGAATTATCAGGAATATCAGAATTATAGAAATAACAGAATAATAAGAATAGTATTGCTGTAATGTTTTAGGTTTATAAAAATAATATCTGACTCAGGCAAAACTTAAGAAATCTAAAACCTCCCAAATATAAAAATGCAGGAGAACTTTAATATATTTTGTGTGAGCATTAGGTGAGCTCTCCTTGCAGAGATTATTAACTGTTCAGCAAGTATAAGCTAAGGATTTATCATTGTCCTGACCTCAAATAACCACCTTATTATGAATGTAGTAATTACCTTGGTTGTATCTGAATCAAAACGGGCTTATCTAGTAATGAAATTTCTATTGCTGAACCTAAAGTGGAAAGAATAACAGAGAACTATTAATTATAGTGGCAGATACTTAAGTGTGATGAGTAATCTTTGGGAGACACTTTTAGAAAAATTAGATTGACTGGGGTTGAGAATTTTTTTTCTGAATCTCAGTGTGTTGCATCTGTTTACTGTGGAATATTTTCTTACAATTGGAAACACTTGTGAATAATTGACAGGTGTTTTGTTTTAGCACTAATAGCTGTACATATTATATTTCTAACACTTAATGAAGAATTGGTATAATACTAATTATATTTCATCTGTTTATGTTTGCCAATTGTAACCTTATTCTCTTTCTGCAATCTGTTAAACCTTTTGGGATTCATTTATTTATAGCAATAAAGTACAGATAAATCCCTCTCTTAAAAGTAGCTTAAGTTCCAAAAGTTTATAAACACTTATTCGGAAAGTTAGGATAATTAGGTTCATTAAGGACAATACTTTGAATACTGCTGATTTATATAAGCAATTGCTAAACACTTTTTCCCTCAAAAGAAAAATATAATGTATGAATTAGGTTCCTAGGCCGGCTCTTTAAATTGATTTAAATTATGAATGGTTAGAATTTATTATTTTGGTAGGAGAAACAAACAAAGGACAATACTATTAGAATAATGCTGCTATTTAAACAGAAAAGAAACAGAATATTTCATTATTGGTCTTATCTATCTTGTTGTGAGAGGTCAACCAGATGGTTTTTTGATCTTGTGGTCCTATATTCTTTGGGTGATTTAAGTGAAGGGAAAGGGAAAAGAAGGGGTATCAGTATACTGTGAAGCTCTCAGGATTTGCAAAATCCTGAGATCTGGTTCAAGGGTTGGTTACATAAGGAACAATGTAGGAGTCTAGTTCACACTCAACACTGGAGTCAGACTTTAGTGATGTTGGGCGGAATGTCAGACAAGGTTTAGCTATAGGTAGGAAAAAAAAAAAAAAAACAACAGAGAGGAACTAGCACCCACCTGACCTCCCAGAACTAAGAAATTATTCTCACAAGAGATCATTTCCTGGACAGGGAAAGGGAGCAAGGTGGAAAACAAGCCTATTTTCCAAGTGAAAGATTTAGGAAAGAGAAATACAGGTCATTTGGCAGCAGTTTTTGTAGCTAATGTGAGACCTACAAGTAGCTGGCAGCCAACAGCCCCATATTGGTGAAGGAAGCTCTGGAGTGAGAGAGCCCATTTCTTTCCCCTTCCCATGGTCTGAGAAATTCTTGTGTGGATCTACAACTAAGCTGTTGGGCAGGGTATGCCTTCTTAGGCAGTGAGAACTGGTGTCATTGTTGTTTATTTTCACTAAACAGAAGCTGAGGTAGGAAAACATCTCAGTCAAGTGCAGTAGATTTGGGTGTTAATATATTTTCTCAAGACTAGAATGAAATGACTGATACAAAATCTGAGACAATATCTAGTCTGGTTAGTATTATGAAGGTCACAATACAACTGCAGCAACAGAATCAGAATTGCTACTGTCTATGGAGTGCTCTGTGATTGACAGGTAATGTGCTTTATATATCTATATAAATGTGTTACTATAAAAAAGGCATACTATATATATATATATATATATATATATATATATATATATATATATATTTTACAACCTGATTTTTTCACTTGCAAAGGAAATATTATACTGCATTAACAAAATATAGCTACTTATTTAAATGTTTGCATAGTATTCCATACTTGTACACAATAAGTTTTCAACCAATAATGTTTATTAAACATTGTTTAATTTTTATTTGAAGGTTTTCTTTGTTTTTGTCTTTAAGCATTTTTAGGGCACAATGTATCTGGGTGTGGTTTTGAATTTATCCTACCCAGAGCAGAGCTTCTTGGACATGTAGATTAATGTATTTCATCAAATTTGAAAAGTTTTCAACTATTGTTTCTTTGAGTATTTTTTTCTTCTCTTTTCTCTGTCTCCTTGCCTTTTGGTACTCCCATTATACACATGTTACTGTGCTTCCTGGTCTCCGACATTTCTCTAAATGTCATTCTTCATTTTTTCTCTCGGTTTTTTAGATTGTATAATATTTGTCAATCTAGCTTCAAGTTCATTGAGTCTTTTGCTAGTTAAAGTCTTGGTGAATTTTTAATTTCAGTTACTGTATTTTTCAACTCTAGAATTTCTGTTTGGTGCTTCTAAAATAATGTCTATATTTTTCTTGATATTCTCCATTTGATGTGCATTTATGTCATACTTACTTATTTAAACATTTTTTCTTTTAGTTCTTTAAACTTATTTATAAGGATGCTTGGAAGTCTTTGTCTGTTAAAACTGACATCTGAGACCTCTCAGGTAGTTTCTGTTTTGTGTCATTCCCCACTGTGAATAGGTATTTTCCTGTTTCTTTATCTCATAATTGGTAAAAGCTGGACATTTTAGACAATATATTTTATCAACTCTAAACACTATTTTCTTCTACTCCTCCCACCTCTCTGGGGCTTGCTATTATTTGTTTCTTTATTCATTTAATGACATGCCTGACTATTCTAGTGAAACCTATTTCCCTTTTAGTGTGAAACCTCCAGTGTTGATCCTAAGAGAATAGTCTTGGGCACATGCACAGTTAGCCTTGGGATGATAATGGTTTTAGGAAGGTTGTCTGTCCCTTTCCCTGTTCTCTCTGTTGAGCTGGTTCTGCTGGTATTATACCCACTTGTTAGCTTTTACTAATTGCCAGCTCATTACTTTATTATTTTCAACAATACCTTAAGGCATGCATTGCTCTCCAATCTCTTTCAATTAAGTTTGAGCCTCTTTGCAAATGTAGTTTTTGAGGCCAGTCCTTAAGGTTTAAAATTTGGCTACTCTTTGCTGTCTCTTTCCCTGATTTTCTCTGATAATGTTGCTAGCCTATGGTTTAGCTTATTGTACTCATGGAGCTACCAATCTCCTCTAATTGCTTGCCAGCAAAATCTTCACTGTTTCTGAGAGCTGGAGTTTAGGCTTGAATTTCCTATGCTCCTTTCCAAATCAAATTAGTCTCTTTGGGGAGAGACTCCAAATCAAATTAGCATCTTTGTTATAGCCTGCCTTAGCCCTGGGCAAAATCTCTGAGCACTGGTCAGGAGGCAGGGACATGGCCAACTTAGAGTGACAGTCCTGCTCATGAGCAGGGTACCAACCAGGGGCAGTAGCCTCTCTTCCTAGTTTGTGTCTCCTAGCATGGAACCTCCAACCTGTGAGAAAGCTGGGTCAAAGGTGATCAGTGATCAGGGCCCCACTATTGTCTGCCTGCTGTCCCTGAGATGGAGTTTCCATTCTACCAATAGGGACTAGATAGAGGAAAGGAACTCTTAACATGTTGGTTGCAATTATGTGAAATTGAATCTCTATAATACAGAGCTGAGGAGATGAGAGATGCTGGAAGCCCGCCCTTCCTGGAGAGATATCCAAGCCCATGACAGGTTCTGAATAAAGGGAGAACCCCATCATATTGGCCACACTTGCTCAGAGTGAGATTTTTGTCACATTGACCTAGAGGAGTGCCTAAGTGCCACAAACTCATGTTTTTACTGAGAATTAGTAGATTTTCTTATATAAATGTTTCTTCATTTACCTTATGTCCTCAAGACAATTTTCAGTGACTTTAAATTGTTGGGGGTTTCGGTAATTTTCACCAATTATAGTTGTTTTGCTAGGGAGCATGTCTGCTGAGCTCCTCAAGATGCCATTTTGGAACTATTCTCTCCAAGGCCTTATTGTTGGAATTAGAGATTTTTTATTTATTTATTTTCCCTCTGTTAAACAGTGGAAAGACAACAGACTGGGACAGGGAGAAGTTGGGGGAGACTAAAGAAGGAAGATAGGCAGGCCTTCTATTAAGTTTATACCTTCTACTACTTCTGATACTCTGCCCATCCTAAAAGAACCCATGGAAACTATCAGAGATGATTAAAGCAGTTGGAGCACAGCCATTCAACCGAAGTGTGAAGCAGTACAGGTTGTTGCCACATCCAGCCATTATGGAGTAGCTGAGTGAATAACACTTCACTGTGGAAGGATACTTTGACCATTGTTTCTATTGATAACTTACCTTTTCCTTCCAACTTTGAACACTGTCCATGTTCATTTCCCAAACCTTATAGTTTATATGGAATCTGTGATTGTGACCCCAGGAGTAGCTAAAGATGCAAGAAAACAAACCCTTTCCCTTTTATTTTCTCCTCAGCCACACTGTGATCTCCCTGTTCTCTTTTCTTCCATTGGTGTTGCTCCCATCTTCAGTTCTCCCACTGGCCAAATTCTTATGTTGTGGAGGGTATGGAACCACCACAGGGGAGGGAGAACCAATGATCTTCTCTCAAACATTGTACTCAATAGTGAAATAAAGTAATTAGAAAGACTGGTATGGGGATCCCTGGGTGGCTCAGCGGTTTAGCCCCTGCCTTCCGCCCAGGGTGTGATCCTGGAGTCTTGGGGTAGAGTCCCACGTCGGGCTCCCTGCATGGAGCCTGCTTCTCCCTCTGCCTGTGTCTCTGCCTCTCTCTCTCTATGTCTCTCATAACTAAATAAATAGAGTCTTTAAAAAAAATACAAATTTAAAGAAAAATGGAATAAAATTAAAAAAAAAGAAGAAGAAAGAAAGACTGGTATGAACAGGACAAAATTCACCCAAACTTTGTTTCTAAAATGTTATGGGTCTTCCCCCAAACATGATATTATATTGGGATGATATGGTGGAAAGAATGCATTCACCTTTGCTTTTAAATATTCTTTTGAAAATTCAGTTCCTCAGACACATTATCCACATTTCAAGTGCTCAGTGGCCTACTGGTTATTGTATATAGAAATATAGAACATTTCCGACATTGCAGAATTCCACTGGATAGTCCTGAGTACTGCTCTAGACCCTTTAGGCCTTACCCTGGGATTTTCTTGCATTCAAGCAGCTTTTGGATTGAGCAGATCCTATGACAGTTTCAACTGCTGTTTTTAGACGGGCCCACTGTGCTTTTCAGTAAATGCTTTTTGACTATTTTGAAGTTACTATCTTTTTGTGGTCCTTCATCATTCCATTGATTCCCTTTGCTTTGAAATGGTGATGCTGATGCTGGGCAGGCTGCATGGCAACTGTGGTTTGTCTTCACTTCCTTATACTTTGAGGTTTGCAGGGACACCTTGCTACCTAACTTTGTTGAAAGTGTTGGCCATGGTTTTTGGTTTTGCTATCTAGCTGCTCTGTTTTATATGGAAATTTAAGAAAGATCCAGAAACTATGTTTCTGATGTAGCTGCCACTTTTCCCCAAATATTCAGAATAAAAATGCTAATAATATCCCTGGGTGATTTGTATGCCTATTAAAGCTCAAGGAGAACTGGTAGAGGTTCTGGGACATGACAGGCCCTTATAAAATGGTTGCTGTATAATATTGTTCCTGAAGTATTAGTTCAAGCCATCCAGTGTCTTTCATTATATTTAGACAAAGTTTATATTGATACTCAACTCCACTTCAGTACAGACTTTTATTTATGTTACCACACACTAAAGCAAAACTCACTATTCTTTTATTAAATTTCTATTAGTCTCTATTTATTCAATTGCTTAAGTTATGTGTACTCTCTTCTAGATGGATATTAGGATGATCCTCAATTACATAAAATAAAAATATTATCTAGAAGATAAGAAAAGCTGCCCCAACCCACTGGAGTCATGCATTGCTATGGGTTAGGTTTCTCTTTGCAGTCTGGGCAGATTTCAAAGGGTAAATTTAGTTACCTTGAGACAAGACAAAGTCTGAATTACATTTGCAATTCATTATCAACATGTGCTTCAGAAATCATTTGGGTAGTTCTGGTCAGTGTGGACAGATGGCAAGTTTATACAGTTCAGGTGTAATTTGCTTCACATGCACCTGATCCCAGCCTTCCTTTTCCCTGCTAAATTCCCTCACTTAGGAATTTATTTCCTTACTTCTTCACAGTTGGCTGTATTTTGGAAAAAAGAAAGGAATGCGAATCATAGACTGCTAAGTAAAATGCATGTCTCACTTGTTTTTGTTTTTTTTGTTTTTTCAACTTGCCCCCTTCTTTCCCCCCAAGTACCTCCTCACTTTCACATTGCCAGATTTAAGACCTGGGAGTCAATTAAGAGAAAAATCTTCAAAATGGATGGAATTTATGAGTTCAAGTTTATATAATTATTCTTTTTTTTTTTTTTTAATTTTTTATTTTTTTTATTTTTTTATTTTTTATTGGTGTTCAATTTACTAACATACAGAATAATACCCAGTGCCCGTCACCCATTCACTCCCACCCCCCGCCCTCCTCCCCTTCTACCACCCCTAGTTCGTTTCCCAGAGTTAGCAGTCTTTACGTTCTGTCTCCCTTTCTGATATTTCCCACACATTTCTTCTCCCTTCCCTTATTTTCCCTTTCACTATTATTTATATTCCCCAAATGAATGAGAACATATAATGTTTGTCCTTCTCCGACTGACTTACTTCACTCAGCATAATACCCTCCAGTTCCATCCACGTTGAAGCAAATGGTGGGTATTTGTCATTTCTAATAGCTGAGTAATATTCCATTGTATACATAAACCACATCTTCTTTATCCATTCATCTTTCGTTGGACACCGAGGCTCCTTCCACAGTTTGGCTATAGTGGCCATTGCTGCTAGAAACATCGGGGTGCAGGTGTCCCGGCGTTTCATTGCATTTGTATCTTTGGGGTAAATCCCCAACAGTGCAATTGCTGGGTCGTAGGGCAGGTATATTTTTAACTGTTTGAGGAACCTCCACACAGTTTTCCAGAGTGGCTGCACCAGTTCACATTCCCACCAACAGTGTAAGAGGGTTCCCTTTTCTCCGCATCCTCTCCAACATTTGTGGTTTCCTGCCTTGTTAATTTTCCCCATTCTCACTGGTGTGAGGTGGTATCTCATTGTAGTTTTGATTTGTATTTCCCTGATGGCAAGTGATGCAGAGCATTTTCTCATATGCATGTTGGCCATGTCTATGTCTTCCTCTGTGAGATTTCTGTTCATGTCTTTTGCCCATTTCATGATTGGATTGTTTGTTTCTTTGGTGTTGAGTTTAATAAGTTCTTTATAGATCTTGGAAACTAGCCCTTTATCTGATATGTCATTTGCAAATATCTTCTCCCATTCTGTAGGTTGTCTTTGAGTTTTGTTGACTGTATCCTTTGCTGTACAAAAGCTTCTTATCTTGATGAAGTCCCAATAGTTCATTTTTGCTTTTGTTTCTTTTGCCTTTGTGGATGTATCTTGCAAGAAGTTACTATGGCCGAGTTCAAAAAGGGTGTTGCCTGTGTTCTTCTCTAGGATTTTGATGGAATCTTGTCTCACATTTAGATCTTTCATCCATTTTGAGTTTATCTTTGTGTATGGTGCAAGAGAGTGGTCTAGTTTCATTCTTCTGCATGTGGATGTCCAATTTTCCCAGCACCATTTATTGAAGAGACTGTCTTTCTTCCAATGGATAGTCTTTCCTCCTTTATCGAATATTAGTTGCCCATAAAGTTCAGGGTCCACTTCTGGATTCTCTATTCTGTTCCACTGATCTATGTGTCTGTTTTTGTGCCAGTACCACACTGTCTTGATGACTACAGCTTTGTAGTACAACCTGAAATCTGGCATTGTGATGCCCCCAGATATGGTTTTCTTTTTTAAAATTCCCCTGGCTATTCGGGGTCTTTTCTGATTCCACACAAATCTTAAAATAATTTGTTCTAACTCTCTGAAGAAAGTCCATGGTATTTTGATAGGGATTGCATTAAACGTGTATATTGCCCTGGGTAACATTGACATTTTCACAATATTAATTCTGCCAATCCATGAGCATGGAATATTTTTCCATCTCTTTGTGTCTTCCTCAATTTCTTTCAGAAGTGTTCTATAGTTTTGAGGGTATAGATCCTTTACATCTTTGGTGAGGTTTATTCCTAGGTATCTTATGCTTTTGGGTGCAATTGTAAATGGGATTGACTCCTTAATTTCTCTTTCTTCAGTCTCATTGTTAGTGTATAGAAATGCCACTGACTTCTGGGCATTGATTTTGTATCCTGCCACGCTACCGAATTGCTGTATGAGTTCTAGCAATCTTGGGGTGGAGACTTTTGGGTTTTCTATGTAGAGTATCATGTCATCGGCGAAGAGAGAGAGTTTGACTTCTTCTTTGCCAATTTGAATGCCTTTAATGTCTTTTTGTTGTCTGATTGCTGAGGCTAGGACTTCCAGTACTATGTTGAATAGCAGTGGTGAGAGTGGACATCCCTGTCTTGTTCCTGATCTTAGGGGAAAGGCTCCCCTAAGAGAATGATATTCCCCATTGAGAATGATATTTGCTGTGGGCTTTTCATAGATGGCTTTTAAGATGTCGAGGAATGTTCCCTCTATCCCTACACTCTGAAGAGTTTTAATCAGGAATGGATGCTGTATTTTGTCAAATGCTTTCTCTGCATCCAATGAGAGGATCATATGGTTCTTGGTTTTTCTCTTGCTGATATGATGAATCACATTGATTGTTTTACGGGTGTTGAACCAGCCTTGTGTCCCAGGGATAAATCCTACTTGGTCATGGTGAATAATTTTCTTAATGTACTGTTGGATTCTATTGGCCAGTATCTTGTTGAGAATTTTTGCATCCATGTTCATCAGGGATATTGGTCTGTAATTCTCCTTTTTGGCGGGGTCTTTGTCTGGCTTTGGAATTAAGGTGATGCTGGCTTCATAGAACGAATTTGGAAGTACTCCATCTCTTTCTATCTTTCCAAACAGCTTTAGGAGAATAGGTATGGTTTCTTCTTTAAACGTTTGATAAAATTCTCCTGGGAAGCCATCTGGCCCTGGACTCTTGTGTCTTGGGAGGTTTTTGATGACTGCTTCAATTTCCTCCCTGGTTATTGGCCTGTTCAGGTTTTCTATTTCTTCCTGTTCCAGTTTTGGTAGTTTGTGGCTTTCCAGGAATGCGTCCATTTCTTCTAGATTGCCTAATTTATTGGCGTATAGCTGTTCATAATATGTTTTTAAAATCGTTTGTATTTCCTTGGTGTTGGTAGTGATCTCTCCTTTCTCATTCATGATTTTATTAATTTGAGTCTTCTCTCTCTTCTTTTTAATAAGGCTGGCTAATGGTTTATCTATCTTATTAATTCTTTCAAAGAACCAACTCCTGGTTCTGTTGATCTGTTCCACAGTTCTTCTGGTCTCGATTTCGTTGAGTTCTGCTCGAATCTTTATTAACTCCCTTCTTCTCTTGGGTGTAGGATCTATTTGCTGTTTTTTCTCTAGCTCCTTTATGTGTAAGGTTAGCTTTTGTATTTGAGTTCTTTCCAGTTTTTGAATGGATGCTTGTATTGCGATGTATTTCCCCCTTAGGACTGCTTTTGCTGCATCCCAAAGATTTTGAACGGTTGTATCTTCATTCTCATTAGTTTCCATGAATCTTTTTAATTCTTCCTTAATTTCCTGGTTGACCCTTTTATCTTTTAGCAGGATGGTCCTTAACCTCCACGTGTTTGAGGTCCTTCCAAACTTCTTGTTGTGATTTAGTTCTAATTTCAAGGCATTATGGTCCGAGAATATGCAGGGGACAATCCCAATCTTTTGGTATCGGTTCAGACCCGATTTGTGACCCAATATGTGGTCTATTCTGGAGAAAGTTCCGTGTGCGCTTGAGAAGAATGTGTATTCAGTTGAGTTTGGATGTAAAGTTCTGTAGATATCTGTGAAATCCATCTGGTCCAGTGTATCATTTAAAGCTCTCGTTTCTTTGGAGATGTTTTGCTTAGAAGACCTATCGAGTATAGAAAGAGCTAGATTGAAGTCACCAAGTATAAGTGTATTATTATCTAAGTATTTCTTCACTTTGGTTAATAATTGATTTATATATTTGGCAGCTCCCACATTCGGAGCATATATATTGAGGATTGTTAAGTCCTCTTGTTGAATAGATCCTTTAAGTATGATATAGTGTCCCTCTTCATCTCTCACTACAGTCTTTGGGGTAAATTTTAGTTTATCTGATATAAGGATGGCTACCCCTGCTTTCTTTTGAGGACCATTCGAATGGTAAATGGTTCTCCAACCTTTTATTTTCAGGCTGTAGGTGTCCTTCTGTCTAAAATGAGTCTCTTGTAGACAGCAAATAGATGGGTCCTGCTTTTTTATCCAGTCTGAAACCCTGCGCCTTTTGATGGGGTCATTAAGCCCGTTCACATTCAGAGTTACTATTGAGAGATATGAGTTTAGTGTCATCATGATATCTATTCAGTCTTTGTTTTTGTGGACTGTTCCACTGAACTTCTTCTTAAAGGGGAATTTTAAGAGTCCCCCTTAAAATTTCTTGCAGAGCTGGTTTGGAGGTCACATATTCTTTTAGTTGCTGCCTGTCTTGGAAGCTCTTTATCTCTCCTTCCATTTTGAATGAGAGCCTTGCTGGATAAAGTATTCTTGGTTGCATGTTCTTCTCATTTAGGACCCTGAATATATCCTGCCAGCCCTTTCTGGCCTGCCAGGTCTCTGTGGAGAGGTCTGCTGTTACCCTAATACTCCTCCCCATAAAAGTCAGGGATTTCTTGTCTCTTGCTGCTTTAAGGATCTTCTCCTTATCTTTGGAATTTGCAAGCTTCACAATTAAATGTCGAGGTGTTGAACGGTTTTTATTGATTTTAGGGGGGGATCTCTCTATTTCCTGGATCTGAATGCCTGTTTCCCTTCCCAGATTAGGAAAGTTTTCAGCTAGAATTTGTTCAAATACATATTCTGGCCCTCTGTCCCTTTCGGCGCCCTCGGGAACCCCAATTAAACGTAGGTTTTTCTTCCTCAGGCTGTCGTTTATTTCCCTTAATCTATCTTCATGGTCTTTTAATTGTTTGTCTCTTTTTTCCTCAGTTTCCCTCTTTGCTATCAACTTGTCTTCTAGGTCACTCACTCGTTCTTCCACCTCGTTAACCCTCGTCGTTAGGACTTCTAGTTTGGATTGCATCTCATTCAATTGATTTTTAATTTCTGCCTGATTAGCTCTAAATTCTGCAGTCATGAAGTCTCTTGAGTCCTTTATACTTTTTTCTAGAGCCACCAGTAGCTGTATAATAGTGCTTCTGAATTGGCTTTCTGACATTGAATTGTAATCCAGATTTTGTAACTCTGTGGGAGAGAGGACTGTTTCTGATTCTTTCTTTTGAGGTGAGGTTTTCCTTCTAGTCATTTTGCTCAGTGCAGAGTGGCCAAAAGCAAGTTGTATTGGGAAAAAGAGAAAAAGAGAGGAGAGAAAGAAGGAAAGAAAAGAGAAAGAGAAAAAAAAAGGGGAAGAAAAAGAAAAAAAAAAAAACGAAAAAAAAAAAAAGAAGAAAAAGAGAAAAAAAGAAAGGAGAAAAAAAGGGGGTGGGGGAAGGAAACAAATCAAAAAGCAAAACAAAACAAAAACAAAAACAAACAAACAAAAAAAGAACCACCGGGGAGTATCTTCTGATTCTGTGTACTTTAAGTCCCTTGGCTTCTCCTGGAAGTTGTCGGTCTAGCTGGTGTTCTGGGGGAGGGGCCTGTTGTGCTGATTTTCAGGTGTTAGCAGTTGGGGGAGCTGCTGTGCCCCTGCCTGGTGCAGGGCTCGGTGGGGGTTGTTTACCCCGTGAGGCCGCAGGAGGAACAGCCCCAGTGGCGGGGCAGCTCTGGAGCCCTGGATTCAGCTCCGGCAGGAACTCCGTCTGCAGGGCCTGGAGGCTCCGGGGCGGGGCCGCTGATCTGCTCAGCTGGGGCAGGAGCGTCCTCGCTGTCCTGGGCCCTCCCGGCCTCTGCCTGTCCCGGGGGAGGCGGGATCCTGGGCTGTGTCCCGGCGCCCTGTGCTCCGGAGCCTGCGCTGCTGGATTCGCGCTCCCGGGCCGCGCAGCCCCCTCCGCGGAGCCGCCCCCGAGCCCCTCCGAGCTGCTCCTGGAACCGCGCAGGCCCCTCCGCACGGAGCCTCTTCCTCTGCCCGAGCCCCTCCGAGCTGCTCCCGGGGCCGCGCAGCCCCCTCCGCGGAGCCGCCGCCCGAGCCCCTTCAGCTGCTCCGGGTCCCGCCGGGTCCCGCCGTGCGCGCTGCAGCCCTTAGGGAGCTCGGCGCACTCTCCTGGGCGCGCAGTTGCTGTTACTGTCCCCGGGAGCCCGAGGGCATCCCCGCCCTCCTGGGTCCTGCTCCAACTCCCCGCGAGCCCTTTTCCGCCCGGGAAGGTTGGTGCAGCTCCTGCTCCTCCGGGACGGGGCTCTCCTGTCCTGGGGACACTCGCCCCGGCCTCAGCCCGGCTCCTCGCGGGGCCCCTCCCCCTTGGAGGCCTTTGTTCCTTTATTTCTTTTTCCCCGTCTTCCTACCTTGATAGATGCGCAAACTCTTCTCACTGTAGCATTCCAGCTGGTCTCTCTTTAAATCTCAGGGTGAATTCATAGATTTTCAGGATAATTTGAAGGTTTTCTAGGTAGTTTGGTGGAGACAGGTGATTTGGAGACCCTACTCTTCCGCCATCTTGCTCCTCCCCTATCTATATAATTATTCTTATATAGAAATGTTTGGTTGGAAATTGGAAAAAAATTAAAACCATAGGTACACAGATATGTAGTTAACTAGAATAAAACTATATAATAAGTCGATTTTAACTTTTAACAGGATAATAAAAAATATTTTACCTGAAATGCCATGATGGTGTCTGTAATCAAGTTATACCCATTCCAGGCAGGTGCACAGGGACCAGAGCAGGTCCCTTTCTACAAATTACTGGCTGATAAATGAAGTCTTTTCCATGTGCTCAAGTGCAAGTAAATCTTCCTAGATCAAAATGAGACAGGCAAATAGCAGTATGCCTTTAGGGTAGCTAAGAGGATTTCCAAAGAAGAGAATAGTCTTGTATCAAAATTAATTGAGTACTGATATAGCCTCTATGTCTAATTGTTCTATGTCCTTCAGCCAGATAATTCCACATCTTTTTATAACTGCAATACATCCATCAACTGTGGCTTCAATAGAGTTATGTCTCAGTAAAAGCAGGATTTGACTTCATGATCAACTAATTGTACCTAATAGACACTAACCCCCTTTCCCTGCCAAGCAACAGAAAAACAAAGGCCAAACTTGCCAGCCTTCCTTTCCTTTTGCCACAGAGGGTCTCATTGTTTGTGTGCCCTATATTTGCCATAGTCTAATGCCCTGCATGGCTTGTCTCAGGCCCCAGAGATCCCTGAAGGTGGCTTATGGTTCTAGATAGGACCCAAAGTAAGCTTGGGAAGTAGCCCCTGCTTGAAGGTCTTCTATCAGGGTTAGCCAGAATTTCCAATTCAAGAGTCCTTAATGATCAGAAATGCTCTGATTGATACAGCACTGAGAGGCAGGATGGCATAAAGTTTATGTCTCTAGAACCAGACAACCTGTGTTGCAATCCCAGCTCTACCAGCTACTCTATATGGAACCTTTAACAACTGACCTAATCTTAATTATTTCATCATCTGCAGAATGGGAATAAATAGTGTCTACTTCATTAAGATTGTTATGAGAATGATTAAATGAGTATGTAATATATGTAAGGAATTTGGAATAGGGCCCAGCTTATAGTAAACACCATTAAAATTTCAGCTAGTATTTTCCTTATTATCATTATTATTGTTATCATTTGTATTATTGGTGGAGATATATAATAGTCTGCCCCCAAGACAGCTCATAATGTCCCGTGTCAGGAATTATTGCTCTCTTCCAACGCTTCCAACCTGTCAGAGCCAGGAAGGATTGTCTGGCTTTGTTTTGCTTTGTTGTTGTTGTTGTTGTTGTTGTTTGTGTGTGTGTGTGTGTTGTTTGTTTGTTTTGCTTTTAACCCAAGCCCTGAAGAAGACTAAGTCCATAGAAGCTGAATTAAATCCTCAGAAGAGAGTGTGTGGGTGCTGAGGGATTGATAGCCTTCTACTCCTTGGACCTGTGTTTCATTCCTTTTTTCAGTGTTCAGATTATTGCACATACATTAGGTTATGCAGCAGGGTGTTATCAATGTAAATTTTTTAGAAAGCATTTTTAAGAAATATTAAATGAGAACAATACCAATACCAAACAAGTGATCTAACATGGCACATTTCTGGGCAAATTACTTCCTTTCCTTGAGCTTTGGTTTTTTCACTGATAAATGAGAGTTTAGAATTAGCAAATCATGGTAGACCCTGTAGCTCTACTATTTTAAACATTCTCAGGGTTCAAATTAGACCCTTCTTTGGGGAAAGTAAATAAGTGTATTGAGGCAGTTTATAGCACGCAAATATTTTACACATATCCACACAAATAAAAATGTTTGGTTAAGCCTGATGATTATATTTTACTATTAATATGTAACCCTCCCCTCTTTTTGTTAAGAAAACTTTTTTCATAGTATAACAAGTACTGACTTGACAGTGTCTTTTTCATTTTCA
Organism: Canis lupus baileyi; assembly: GCF_048164855.1. Classification (NCBI taxonomy): domain Eukaryota; kingdom Metazoa; phylum Chordata; class Mammalia; order Carnivora; family Canidae; genus Canis; species Canis lupus. The sequence goes on along the minus strand of NC_132859.1, from coordinate 24,269,900 downwards.
CCATTCTTATGAGTATATAGTGGTACTGGACTGTGGTTTTAATTTGCATTTCTCTGATGACCAATACTGTTAAGCACCTCATGATTTGGGGCCATTTAGTATTTCTTCAAGCCTTTTGTCCATTTTTCAATTGGATTTTCTCCTTTTTCTTAATGATTGGTAAGAGTTTTAATTAATTAATTAATTTTTTACATATTCTGGATACCAGTCTTTGATGGACATTTGAATTGCCAATATCTTCCTTCTCCCACTCTGTATCTTCCTTTTCACTCTTAGTACTGTGTTTTCACGAATCAAAGTTCATAATTTTAATGGAGTTCATTCTGTCAGTCCATAGCTTTATTGTTAGTGCTCTTTACATTTTGTTTAGGAAGTCTTTGCCTACCCCAAGATCAGGAAGATATTCTCCTGTTTTCTTTTAAAAGCTTTATGTTATTTTCCATAGTTGAAAAATGGGTGATTTTTGTGCATATGTGTGGTGTGAGGTAGGAGTCCACATGTTATTTTCCATATGGGTATTCAGTTAACCCAGCATAATTTGTTAATAAGATTTTTTTTGTCTTTGCATTAATCAAATGATTGAATATGTGTGGATCTGGTTTTGAGCCCTGTATTTTGTTCCATTGGTCTATTTTTTCTTCTTTGTTAATATCATGTTTTCATAAGTAATGCAACTTTATTTATTTTTAGATTTTTATTTATTTATTCATGAGACACACAGAGAGGCAGAGATGTAGGTAGAGGGAGGAACAGGCTCCATGGAGGGAGCCCAATGTGGGACTCGATCCCAGGACCACAGAATCACACTCTGAGCCAAAGGCAGATGCTCAACCGCTGAGCCACCCAGGTGTCCCCAGTAATGAAACTTTATAATGAATCTTACTATGTGGTGATACAAGACCTCCAAATTTGTTCTTCTTTAACTACTGTGGCGAGCTTTGTCCCTTTGCAGTTCTACATAACTTTTAGAATTAGCTTATCAATTCCCACAGAAAGTCTGCTAGGATTTTGATTGATATTGCATTGAGTCTATAGTTCATTCTGGGAAAAACTGTCATCTTCATGACATTGACTCCTTCAGTCCATGTATATGGATCTCTCGCTCTCCACCCCCACTCTCTTTTATTAGGTGATCTTTAATTTCTCTTAGTGATGTATTGTGGTCTGCAGTATAGGGCCTTTCACATCTTTCGTTGGATTTATTCCTGTGGATTTGACATTGTGTGATGTTAGTATAGTGACATTTTGTATTTCATCTTTTATTTATTTATTTTTTTTGTATTTCATCTTTTAAATGTTTGTCACAGGCTTATTGAAATGACCTTTTATGTACATAACCATGTAGAAATGCTTAATGACAGTTTAATATATTTTTTTCTAATCTTGATATGTGTATTCTTTATATGTATAAATATATATATTTATTTTATTTTATTTTTTTACTTTTTCTGGCCTTATTCTGAATAGCACCTTCATTACAACATTGAATAGAAGTGGTGATAATAGACATACTTATAATATTCTCAATTACAAAATAAAAGCATATACTTTCAATATGTCACCAATAAGCATAATACTTATTATATTTTTATAACTCTAAAAAATTACTTGAAGAAGTTACCTTCTATTCCCAGTGTACTAAAAGTTTTCTTCTTTTTAAAAGCACAAATGGGTTTTGAATTTTACCCACTGCCCTTTTTTGTGTCTGTATATAATTTTTCTCTTTTCATCTATAACGAGATATATGCCATTGATTGATTTTCAAATATTAAGTCAACCTTGTACTTTTGAAATAAAATCCACTCAGTTAAAAAAAACAAAAACAAAAACAAAAAAAAATCCACTCAGTTGTGATATATTATCTTTTTAACATATCATTATATTCTATTTATAATATGCATATATGTGTGTGTATTTGGAATTTTTGAATCTATAATCATAAAAAATTGTGTATAATTTTCTTTATCTGTATTATTCTTTTTTTTTTTTACTTTTCAGATTTATTTTATTTTATTTTATTTTTATTTTTTATTTTTTTGCAAGGAATCTATTGTTTATTGGTGTTCAATTTACTAACATACAGAATAACCCCCAGTGCCCGTCACCCATTCACTCCCACCCCCTGCCCTCCTCCCCTTCCACCACCCCTAGTTTGTTTCCCAGAGTTAGCAGTCTTTACGTTCTGTCTCCCTTTCTGATATTTCCCACACATTTCTTCTCCCTTCCCTTATATTCCCTTTCACTATTATTTATATTCCCCAAATGAATGAGAACATATAATGTTTGTCCTTCTCCGACTGACTTACTTCACTCAGCATAATACCCTCCAGTTCCATCCACGTTGAAGCAAATGGTGGGTATTTGTCATTTCTAATAGCTGAGTAATATTCCATTGTATACATAAACCACATCTTCTTTATCCATTCATCTTTCGTTGGACACCGAGGCTCCTTCCACAGTTTGGCTATCGTGGCCATTGCTGCTATAAACATCGGGGTGCAGGTGTCCCGGCGTTTCATTGCATCTGTATCTTTGGGGTAAATCCCCAACAGTGCAATTGCTGGGTCGTAGGGCAGGTATATTTTTAACTGTTTGAGGAACCTCCACACAGTTTTCCAGAGTGGCTGCACCAGTTCACATTCCCACCAACAGTGTATGAGGGTTCCCTTTTCTCCGCATCCTCTCCAACATTTGTTGTTTCCTGTCTTGTTAATTTTCCCCATTCTCACTGGTGTGAGGTGGTATCTCATTGTGGTTTTGATTTGTATTTCCCTGATGGCAAGTGATGCAGAGCATTTTCTCATATGCATGTTGGCCATGTCTATGTCTTCCTCTGTGAAATTTCTGTTCATGTCTTTTGCCCATTTCATGATTGGATTGTTTGTTTCTTTGGTGTTGAGTTTAAGAAGTTCTTTATAGATCTTGGAAACTAGCCCTTTATCTGATATGTCATTTGCAAATATCTTCTCCCATTCTGTAGGTTGTCTTTGAGTTTTGTTGACTGTGTCCTTTGCTGTGCAAAAGCTTCTTATCTTGATGAAGTCCCAATAGTTCATTTTTGCTTTTGTTTCTTTTGCCTTCGTGGATGTATCTTGCAAGAAGTTACTATGGCCGAGTTCAAAAAGGGTGTTGCCTGTGTTCTTCTCTAGGATTTTGATGGAATCTTGTCTCACATTTAGATCTTTCATCCATTTTGAGTTTATCTTTGTGTATGGTGAAAGAGAGTGGTCTAGTTTCATTCTTCTGCATGTGGATGTCCAATTTTCCCAGCACCATTTATTGAAGAGACTGTCTTTCTTCCAATGGATAGTCTTTCCTCCTTTATCGAATATTAGTTGCCCATAAAGTTCAGGGTCCACTTCTGGATTCTCTATTCTGTTCCACTGATCTATGTGTCTGTTTTTGTGCCAGTACCACACTGTCTTGATGACCACAGCTTTGTAGTACAACCTGAAATCTGGCATTGTGATGCCCCCAGATATGGTTTTCTTTTTTAAAATTCCCCTGGCTATTCGGGGTCTTTTCTGATTCCACACAAATCTTAAAATAATTTGTTCTAACTCTCTGAAGAAAGTCCATGGTATTTTGATAGGGATTGCATTAAACGTGTATATTGCCCTGGGTAACATTGACATTTTCACAATATTAATTCTGCCAATCCATGAGCATGGAATATTTTTCCATCTCTTTGTGTCTTCCTCAATTTCTTTCAGAAGTGTTCTACAGTTTTGAGGGTATAGATCCTTTACATCTTTGGTTAGGTTTATTCCTAGGTATCTTATGCTTTTGGGTGCAATTGTAAATGGGATTGACTCCTTAATTTCTCTTTCTTCAGTCTCATTGTTAGTGTATAGAAATGCCACTGACTTCTGGGCATTGATTTTGTATCCTGCCACGCTACCGAATTGCTGTATGAGTTCTAGCAATCTTGGGGTGGAGACTTTTGGGTTTTCTATGTAGAGTATCATGTCATCGGCGAAGAGGGAGAGTTTGACTTCTTCTTTGCCAATTTGAATGCCTTTAATGTCTTTTTGTTGTCTGATTGCTGAGGCTAGGACTTCCAGTACTATGTTGAACAGCAGTGGTGAGAGTGGACATCCCTGTCTTGTTCCTGATCTAGGGGAAAGGCTCCCAGTGCTTCCCCATTGAGAATGATATTTGCTGTGGGCTTTTCATAGATGGCTTTTAAGATGTCGAGGAATGTTCCCTCTATCCCTACATTCTGAAGAGTTTTGATCAGGAATGGATGCTGTATTTTGTCAAATGCTTTCTCTGCATCCAATGAGAGGATCATATGGTTCTTGGTTTTTCTCTTGCTGATATGATGAATCACATTGATTGTTTTATGGGTGTTGAACCAGCCTTGTGTCCCAGGGATAAATCCTACTTGGTCATGGTGAATAATTTTCTTAATGTACTGTTGGATCCTATTGGCCAGTATCTTGTTGAGAATTTTTGCATCCATGTTCATCAGGGATATTGGTCTGTAATTCTCCTTTTTGGTGGGGTCTTTGTCTGGTTTTGGAATTAAGGTGATGCTGGCCTCATAGAACGAATTTGGAAGTCCTCCATCTCTTTCTATCTTTCCAAACAGCTTTAGGAGGATAGGTATGGTTTCTTCTTTAAACGTTTGATAAAATTCCCCTGGGAAGCCATCTGGCCCTGGACTCTTGTGTCTTGGGAGGTTTTTGATGACTGCTTCAATTTCCTCCCTGGTTATTGGCCTGTTCAGGTTTTCTATTTCTTCCTGTTCCAGTTTTGGTAGTTTGTGGCTTTCCAGGAATGCGTCCATTTCTTCTAGATTGCCTAATTTATTGGCGTATAGCTGTTCATAATATGTTTTTAAAATCGTTTGTATTTCCTTGGTGTTGGTAGTGATCTCTCCTTTCTCATTCATGATTTTATTGAGTCTTCTCTCTCTTCTTTTTAATAAGGCTGGCTAATGGTTTATCTATCTTATTAATTCTTTCAAAGAACCAACTCCTGGTTCTGTTGATCTGTTCCACAGTTCTTCTGGTCTCGAATTCGTTGAGTTCTGCTCGAATCTTTATTAACTCCCTTCTTCTCTTGGGTGTAGGATCTATTTGCTGTTTTTTCTCTAGCTCCTTTATGTGTAAGGTTAGCTTTTGTATTTGAGTTCTTTCCAGTTTTTGAATGGATGCTTGTATTGCGATGTATTTCCCCCTTAGGACTGCTTTTGCTGCATCCCAAAGATTTTGAACGGTTGTATCTTCATTCTCATTAGTTTCCATGAATCTTTTTAATTCTTCCTTAATTTCCTGGTTGACCCTTTTATCTTTTAGCAGGATGGTCCTTAACCTCCACGTGTTTGAGGTCCTTCCAAACTTCTTGTTGTGATTTAGTTCTAATTTCAAGGCATTATGGTCCGAGAATATGCAGGGGACAATCCCAATCTTTTGGTATCGGTTCAGACCCGATTTGTGACCCAATATGTGGTCTATTCTGGAGAAAGTTCCGTGTGCGCTTGAGAAGAATGTGTATTCAGTTGAGTTTGGATGTAAAGTTCTGTAGATATCTGTGAAATCCATCTGGTCCAGTGTATCATTTAAAGCTCTCGTTTCTTTGGAGATGTTTTGCTTAGAAGACCTATCGAGTATAGAAAGAGCTAGATTGAAGTCACCAAGTATAAGTGTATTATTATCTAAGTATTTCTTCACTTTGGTTAATAATTGATTTATATATTTGGCAGCTCCCACATTCGGAGCATATATATTGAGGATTGTTAAGTCCTCTTGTTGAATAGATCCTTTAAGTATGATATAGTGTCCCTCTTCATCTCTCACTACAGTCTTTGGGGTAAATTTTAGTTTATCTGATATAAGGATGGCTACCCCTGCTTTCTTTTGAGGACCATTCGAATGGTAAATGGTTCTCCAACCTTTTATTTTCAGGCTGTAGGTGTCCTTCTGTCTAAAATGAGTCTCTTGTAGACAGCAAATAGATGGGTCCTGCTTTTTTATCCAGTCTGAAACCCTGCGCCTTTTGATGGGGTCATTAAGCCCGTTCACATTCAGAGTTACTATTGAGAGATATGAGTTTAGTGTCATCATGATATCTATTCAGTCTTTGTTTTTGTGGACTGTTCCACTGAACTTCTTCTTAAAGGGGAATTTTAAGAGTCCCCCTTAAAATTTCTTGCAGAGCTGGTTTGGAGGTCACATATTCTTTTAGTTGCTGCCTGTCTTGGAAGCTCTTTATCTCTCCTTCCATTTTGAATGAGAGCCTTGCTGGATAAAGTATTCTTGGTTGCATGTTCTTCTCATTTAGGACCCTGAATATATCCTGCCAGCCCTTTCTGGCCTGCCAGGTCTCTGTGGAGAGGTCTGCTGTTACCCTAATACTCCTCCCCATAAAAGTCAGGGATTTCTTGTCTCTTGCTGCTTTAAGGATCTTCTCCTTATCTTTGGAATTTGCAAGCTTCACAATTAAATGTCGAGGTGTTGAACGGTTTTTATTGATTTTAGGGGGGGATCTCTCTATTTCCTGGATCTGAATGCCTGTTTCCCTTCCCAGATTAGGAAAGTTTTCAGCTAGAATTTGTTCAAATACATATTCTGGCCCTCTGTCCCTTTCGGCGCCCTCGGGAACCCCAATTAAACGTAGGTTTTTCTTCCTCAGGCTGTCGTTTATTTCCCTTAATCTATCTTCATGGTCTTTTAATTGTTTGTCTCTTTTTTCCTCAGTTTCCCTCTTTGCTATCAACTTGTCTTCTAGGTCACTCACTCGTTCTTCCACCTCGTTAACCCTCGTCGTTAGGACTTCTAGTTTGGATTGCATCTCATTCAATTGATTTTTAATTTCTGCCTGATTAGCTCTAAATTCTGCAGTCATGAAGTCTCTTGAGTCCTTTATACTTTTTTCTAGAGCCACCAGTAGCTGTATAATAGTGCTTCTGAATTGGCTTTCTGACATTGAATTGTAATCCAGATTTTGTAACTCTGTGGGAGAGAGGACTGTTTCTGATTCTTTCTTTTGAGGTGAGGTTTTCCTTCTAGTCATTTTGCTCAGTGCAGAGTGGCCAAAAGCAAGTTGTATTGGGAAAAAGAGAAAAAGAGAGGAGAGAAAGAAGGAAAGAAAAGAGAAAGAGAAAAAAAAGGGAAGAAAAAAAAACACGAAAAAAAAAAGAGAAGAAAAAGAGAAAGAAAAAGAAAGGAGAAAAAAAGGGGGTGGGGGAAGGAAACAAATCAAAAAGCAAAACAAAACAAAACAAAACAAAACAAAAAAAAAAAAAAGAACCACTGGGGAGTATCTTCTGATTCTGTGTACTTTAAGTCCCTTGGCTTCTCCTGGAAGTTGTCCGTCTAGCTGGTGTTCTGGGGGAGGGGCCTGTTGTGCTGATTTTCAGGTGTTAGCAGTTGGGGGAGCTGCTGTGCCCCTGCCTGGTGCAGGGCTCAGTGGGGGGTGTTTACCCCGTGAGGCCGCAGGAGGAACAGCCCCAGTGGCGGGGCAGCTCTGGAAACCTGGATTCAGCTCCGGCGGGAACTCCGTCTGCAGGGCCTGGAGGCTCCGGGGCGGGGCCTCTGATCTGCTCAGCTCGCGGCAGGAGCGTCCTCGCTGTCCTGGGCCCTCCCGGCCTCTGCCTGTCCCGGGGGAGGCCGGATCCTGGGCTGTGTCCCAGCGCCCCGTGCTCCGGAGCCTGCGCTGTTGGATTCGCGCTCTCGGGCCGCGCAGCCCCCTCCGCGGAGCAGCCGCCCGAGCCCCTCCAAGCTGCTCCTGGAACCGCGCAGCCCCCTCCGCACGGAACGGAGCCTCTTCCTCTGCCCGAGCCCCTCCGAGCTGCTCCCGGGGCCGCGCAGCCCCCTCCGCGGAGCCGCCCCCGAGCCCCTCCGAGCTGCACCTGGAACCGCGCAGCCCCCTCCGCACGGAGCCTCTTCCTCTGCCCGAGCCCCTCCGAGCTCCTCCCGGGGCCGCGCAGCCCCCTCCGCGGAGCCGCCCCCGAGCCCCTCCGAGCTGCTCCGGGTCCCGCCGGGTCCCGCCGTGTATCTGTATTATTCTTGTTATACTTTATATCAAAGTTGTGTTGACTTGTTAAAATGAAAAAATTGAATGATATTAGTATTCTTTATTCCTAAAATGTTTGAAAGATTTACCAGTAAAACCATCTGGCCCTGAAATTTTTTTGTGGGGAGTTTTAAAAAAGTTTTTTTTAATTATTATTTTAATTATTTAATATTTTAATTATTATTTTAAGTTATTATTTTAAAGGTTTTAAAAATTATTTATTACTTTATTCTTTATTTGTTTATTTATTACTTTATTATTTGTATTAATAGATAAAGGACTGTTCACATTTTATATTATTTCTTGTATCATTTTGGTAATTTACATGTTTTAAAGACTGTTCATTTCATTCTGTTTTTGAAATTTACTAGGGAAAAACATTTATTATGTCATCTTAATACTTTCTAATAAATGTGGAGTCTATAGGGTTGTATGCTTTTCCATTCCTGTTATTGTTTATCTGTATTTTTTTCTTCTTGTTTGCTGTATTTTTTTCTTCTTGTTTTCTTAATCAGTCTCACTGGAGTTCTGTTTTTTATTTTTATTGTGTGTCTTCATTAGTTCATGAACTAATGAACTTCATTAATTCCTACTTCTCAAAAATTTCTTTCCCTAAGCTTTATTTGGTTTGATTTGCTATTCATTCTCTAGCTTCCAAGCTGACTTAGATCCTGGATGTTAAGCTTTTTTTCTTTACTTATGTATACATTTAATATTTTAGTTTTGCTAAAATCATTTGTTTTTAGCTACAGAGTATTGATATTTCATACTTCTATTAATATTCAGTTTTAAGTTTTTTAAATTTTGTTGGAATTTATTTCAACTATGAATTATTTAGATGGATATTCTTGAATTTTAAAGTAGTTTGTGATCTTGTAGGGTTTTTTCTCTCTGTTAATAATATTTAATAAATTATTTAATAATTTAATATTTAATAATCTGTAATTAATTATTTAATTAATAAATCTGGCTTAATTCCACTGTGGTCAGAAAATATGCTCTAAAGTTTCCAATCCTTGGGCGGCCCCGGTGGCGCAGCAGTTTAGCGCCACCTGCAGCCTAGGGCGTGATTCTGGGGACCCTGGATCGAGTCCCACGTTGGGCTTCCTGCATGGAGTCTGCTTCTCCCTCTGCCTGTATCTCTGCCTCTCTCTCTCTCTGAATAAATAAATAAATCTTTAAAAAAATAAGAATAAAAAATAAGGTTTTCAATTCTTGAAGTCTGTTGAGGTTTCCTTAATTCTAAGTATTGGCAATTTGGAAAATGTTCCATGTGCCCTTGAAAAGAATCTGAAATCTTTTCTTGTTGGATGCATTTATATTAATATGTCAATTATGTCAATTTTGGTAATTGTGTTTAGATTTTCTCTATCCTTATTGAAGCTTTGGTCTGCTTGTTTTATCAGCTGTTGAATGAGGTATGTTAAAGTCTTTCATTATGACTGTGAATTTGTCTATTTTTCTTTTAATTCTGTCAAGTTTTGCTTTATGCACACACGCAAACAGTTAATGGATTTTAGAATTGTTATAGTTCCTCATGGTTTGATTTCTTTATCAGTCTACCACCTTAATCTTAGTAGTGGTTCTTGCCTTTAAGTCTATTTTGTCTGATGCTAATATAGCTTCACCAGCAATATTTTGATAACTATTTGCATGGTATACCTCTTTCTATGAATTGCTCTGTGTTCTTATACTTAAGGTTTGTTTTGTGAGCAGTATATAATTTTTCACCCAGTCTGATAGTCTTGTAATTAAAGTATTGTCCATTTACATTTAATATAATTTTTCTATATTTATATTTTTATTTGTCATCTTATGATTTGTTTTCTATATATACCATTTTTTTGTCTCTTTGTCTCTCCTTTCTTGCTTTTGTTTTATTTTATTTTTTTAGATTTTATTTATTTATTCATGAGAGGCACAGAGAGAGAGGCAAAGACATAGGCAGAGGGAGAAGCAGGCTGCCTGCAGGGAACTTGATGTGGGACTCTATCCCAGGACTCTGAGATCATGCCCTGAGCCAAAGGCAGATGCTGAATCATTGAGCCACCAGGCATCCCTTATTTTAAATTTTTATATCATTATTTTCCCTCTAGTAACTTACTAGTTATAAACTTGCCAATTATACATTTTTACTATTCTTTTGGTGATAGCCCTAGCAATTATACATACATTCTTGCCTTAGTATAATGAAACTTAATTTAATGAAAGTTATTACTTTTACCACTTTCCCAGTAATGCTAGGACCTTAAATACTTTAACTCCATTTACCCTCTTATGTCTTTCACATTATTTTTGTCATAAAATTACATTTTACATAAGTTTAAACTCTACAATATACTGTTAGTATCATTTTATAGAGTTAATGTTGGCTTATACATAGTTACAGAATTATTCTTTATAGTGTTCTTTATTCTTCCCTGTATCCCTTCTTTCTGCCTAGAATCATTTTTCTTCAAGTGGAAGAATTCCCTTTTAGGATTGTTTTTAGTGCTATCCTGTTGCCAATGAATTCTCTCAATTTTTGCTTGTCTAAAAAAAATGTCTTTATTTCATATTTATTGAAGGAAATTTTTTCTGGTATAGAAATCTAAATATGTGCTACATCATTTTTTAAAAGATTTTATTTATTTATTCATGAGAGACACACACAGAGAGAGAGAGAGAGAGGCGAGACACAGGCAGAGGGAGAAGTAGGCTCCATGAATGGAGCCTGACTTGGGACTCGATCCCGGGTCTCCAGGATCAGGCCCTGGGCTGAAGATGGCGCTAAACTACTGAGCCACCCGGGCTGCCCTGTGCTATATCATATTAATAGTCATCAGATTAGTGGCCTTACAAATGGGCACAAAATTTATTGAGCTTCAAATAATTTTCATATTTTATAATATTTACATTGATCTTGGCATTTTAGTCACTATCATGGGATTTCTCCTAACATTCCCCTTCTTTCTAGCATTCTATAATGAAAATAATCCAGAATTTGGGCAGCCCTGGTGGCTCAGCAATTTAGCGCTGGCTTCAGCCTGGGGCGTGATCCTGGAGACCCAGGAGACCCACGACCCAGGAGACCCAGGAGACCCATGTTGGGATCCCTGCATGGAGCCTGCTTCTCCCTCTGCCTGTGTCTCTGCCTCTGTGTGTGTGTGTGTGTGTGTGTGTCCCATGAATAAATAAATAAAATCTTTTTAAAAAAAGAAAAAGAAAAAGAAACTAATCCAGAATTTGGAAGGAAATATACCTTGTGACCTTCATCAAGCCATTTGACTTCCTTGAGTCAGTTTCCTCATGTATAAAATGGGAAAAATATAGCGTCTGTATGTCACTATGAAATTATGAGGTCCTGTTGAGTTATGTATGGAAGTGCTTTGCAATATGTAAAGTACAAATTAGTTGGAGTTTTTTAGTGTCATTGTTATTTACTGAAACAGAAATATCTTTTTGTATTCAGTATATATCTAGAACTCTCTTACCAGGGCACATTTTTATGATACCCACAAAATGATTAAAATGATAGCATTCATGTATATATTTATTTATACATGCCCTGCCTTTTATAAGAAAGGACAGTGTTAAAAGTTACACAAAACACAGCTTACGCAAGGTTGGTTGTAAGTTTATTTTTGATTTTTCAAGCAACTAACATGAAATGGGAGACCTGGCTAGTTAACTTAAAATACTCACAATATTAAAAATGATCCATTAATTTTAGGAGAAGTAGAGATCTTTCTTAACACTAAGTTCAGGCAGGAATTTACCCCTTAGTTTTCTTAATGATGCCGAGTTATTTAAAAGATTATTCTGCTGGTTTAGAGGCTACTGATTTGCATGGTTAATCCAAATCAGTGTTGGACTGATATAGAATTTTAATATTCTGTTTCATACGCTCAAAGGGAGAATTATACATTTTAATGTGAGCTACAAGTAGCTGCTTTTCAACCCTACTTGCAAATGGATTCTATTCAGAAAACTAATAAAGAATGCCTGTTTCCTTTTCAAAATGCTTGGATACACATTTGAGGGAAGGTTAGGCTGATAAATTAAAATTTGATTTTGCATATGTAATATCAACAAAACTGCCTTAGAAAAATACTTAGCTGTGTTTATTTTTCCTTCATACAGGTTTCTTACTACATTGATCAAATGTTTATTTGCCCTACTATGTGCAGACATACCCCTGTTGGTTTTTTTGTTGTTATTGTTGTTCTCCTCTGACAAAAAGTGGTCATTCAGACTTATATTTTGTAGGGTTGTTTGTTTTTTCATTTTTCCCTCTTTATTTATTAAACATGTATTTAAATGGAAAAGAAAATATGAAACTGAAGCTTTTAAACAAACAACCAAAGAGTATGTTAGTGTCTCATAAGCAATTCCATTGACACATCTGAGATTTGTATGGTGATCAAATTTAAAATAGGATATTTATTCCTCATTTAAATTCTTTGACTTTGTCTTTAGGTCTCTGGCATGCATTTTGTATGAGATGTGCTGCATGAATCATGCATTCACTGGCTCCAATTTCTTGTCCATTGTTTTAAAAATTGTTGAAGGTGACGCGCCTTCTCTCCCCAAGCAATATCCAAGAGAATTGAATGCCATCATGGAATGGTATGGAAATAAATATATTGCCACAGAAGCAATTTTAAATTGTACTTATATTTTAGTTCATTTGAAAAATAATTTTCTTCTTAAACATTACAGCATGTTGAACAAGAGTCCTTCGCTAAGACCATCTGCCATAGAAATTTTAAAAATCCCTTACATTGATGAACAACTACAGGTATTTAAAATGAAAGGGATACTGGGAAACATGTATTAGCATTTATATACATTCAAGGACTTGAAGATATGTTGTGGGAATAAGACGCATTAAGAGTCAATCAGAAAGGAGAAACAAGATTTTTTTTAAAAGTTGAGGGAAATTATTAGATGATTTCTTTTGCAAAAGAAAGTGTGTGAAGTTCCCTGGAGCCCCAAATATGAGAAGTTAGGGTTGTAATTTTCTCCCTGAACTCAACATCCACCCTTAGAACTCTTGGTTTACAAATCTTACCTCAATACTTTGTGAGTATATCCCTGTTAGGACAAGAATGTACTACTAATAATACTAAAATCTGGAGTTTTCAATGAGCCTTTGTTATTCTACTCCTTTATTATATATCTTAGTCATACTTTTTATTAATTAGGTGAGTTTGCTTTCCTTGTAGATTAAAAAGTTTGATGCAAAGAATCTACCTCTGATGGTAAGAAAAAAGCAAAGGTACCCTCTTGGAGGTTTTGTTTGTTTGTTTTAGGCTTTCACAAATACCTCAGGCAAATTTCCTTTAATTTTATGACTAGTTTTAAGTGGACCCACAAAGTAGTCATTTACCTTTAAAGATGGGCACACCTTTTCATCTGCATCTGGTTCTAAGTTGGCAGGAAACAAGGATGCTGACTTGAGGTGCATCCATCAGCTGACGGCTAATACTGGAGGTGCTGTAAGGAAAGGAACTGCAATGGCTCCTGTCTTTTTGCCCAGGGCCCAGGAAAAAGTAATTATACATTATCAGGAGCACTGGGAAGAAAGCACACAGGATGCTGTAAAATAAGGGAAGAGAATGGCTCCGGTCATCAAAGAAAGAGTAGGTGATATGTCTCTACCAGTGAGATGGTGAGAAGCAGCCAGACATGTAAAGAGCCTGAGAGAGGGTTGGAATCACAGGGAATTAGCTGGGACAAAGCCCCAAGTCAGCATATGTTTCTGGATGGAGATATAGAGGGGAGGGTTCCCCAAAATCTGAGTTCTTCCTAATGTATAGCTTTCCTATGCAAAGCCAGTTCCACTAGCCTAAGGGCAGACCTCTGAAAAAGGCTTAGGTGCTAACTGTGGGATCAAAAACCACACTGAACACACACACACACACACACACGCACACACACACTGATGGGGGGCTGTGAGCTATGGAAAAAAGGTAAAAGGAATCCAAGGAAATCTGCTGGGACTAGGGTAAAGCAAGTGAGGCATTTACCCTGGGGCAAAATTAAAGAGGACACCAAAACCCAGTAATCAGGATGAATAACATTTTACTGCAACGTTTTAAAAAATCCAAATTAATGCTAAAAATCCATGGTAACAAAATATCAAAAATTTGCAGACAACATCCAACAGGGCTAGAATTAAGGTGATGGCAGTGAGGTAGAATGGTGCAGGTTCAGGGTTGACTGAGGTTGTTTTTTGTTTTTCTTTCCTATCTTTGTTTTTTTTCCTGTCTTTTATTTATTTATTTTATTTTTTTAATTCCAGTATAATTAACATACAGCTAACGAGATAGTTTTGGATGTACAAAATACGGTGATTCACCAATTCTCTGCATTATTCAGTGCTCATCATGATAAGTGTACTCTGAATTCCTTCCCCCGTTTTGCCCATGCCCCCACCTGCCTGGCAACCACCAGTTCTCTATACTGAGAGTCTGGTTTTTTTATTTGTCTCTTTTTTCATTTGACCATTTGCTCTGTTTCTTAAATACCACATATGAGTGACATCATATGGTATTTGTCTTTTCCAGACTTACTTCACTTAGCATTATACTCTCTAGATCCATCCATGTTGGTGCAAATGACAAGATTTAAACATTTGCTATTGTATTCTCCATGGCTTTTTGGTATTAATTTTTTTTTATAATATTACATTAAAATATGGCTTTTCTTGGTTACTGGGTTTTTTGAGGCCCCTTCAGTTTGCACCTGAGGGGGCGGGTGCCTCATTTGTCCCATCCTAGTCCTGGCCCTGGGAATGGGAACACTGCCCAGTACTGGCAGAGGCTGGGGAGAGCTTGTTTGTTCGTGGAGCTGAGGGGGGCCCTGCCTGTGGTGGAGAGCCGGGAGTGAGAGAACAGGCAGTGAGTACCAGCTGAAGTTGGAGAGGCAGGCAGGAGCCTGACCTTGCTGCATAAGCTACCATGCAGTTTTTTATAACCCTTTATAGAAGGAAAAATAGTTACCAGTGGGTTTGTTTTCAAGCTCCCAGGCATGGTCAATAATACTGCACATCAGAAAAGGCACCTGGTAATTGTTATGCCCTTTCATCCCTGAAGAGAAGTATTTAAAGTGTGTCAGGGTTTTTCTTTTTTTTCAGCACCTGATGTGTAGATACTCGGAAATGACTCTGGAAAACAAGAATTTGAATTGTCAGAAGGAAGCTGCACAGATAATTAATGCCATGTAAGTAATTGCTTTGTTTTTAAAAAGCCCATTGAGCATAAATGTTAAATGCATTTGTCTTTGAAAATCTATTAGTGCCAAGTTGATTGCATGGAGTGTCCTAGAATTCACTTAAGTCTTGGCAAGAAATTGGTGATCCAAAGCCCTTTTGCCCCAGGTGGTAGCAAATTGAAATTATAAAAGTTTTAAACCACTGCACAGCTTCTAGATCTGCAGGGTAACTCTGCAGTAGCCTTGTGAAATTAATATCTCAAACATTTAGTGATATTTATGATAACAAACCTTCCATATTAAGCATAAATGGTTTTCACGTGTTGTTTGTTTAACAGAAACTGGCAAAGTGCCTATTGAGAAGACAACATTGTGAAGTCCTAGGGCAATTGAAAATAAGCCAAAATTTACTTCCTTGAGATATACGTATGAACTAGCGAATGTCATTTTCACAAACAGAATTATTTCTTGACATAACTTCTCTCTCCTACCTCCTTCAAAATTCCTGTGCTATAATATACAAGAGCCTAGAATACTAGGTTACTTCAGAACAGCCAGGGATGGCTGTGCAGGTGGTGGACTGCACCACTTAAGGGGTTGTATACCAAATCTATAATTTTGCTGAAGAACTCTCTACTTGATTTTGTGAGTACCCCGTGAGAATGGCAGTACCTCCCCAGAGCTGTGCAAGGCAATAGGTGAAAAGAGTAGCCCGCGTTCGCTTAATCTTCAAGGCCAAATAACACAAACAGGCTTCTCTGACACTCAGTCCAGTGGTTTCTCAACTGCTCTATGTTTGTTTTCCAATTTCACATTTAAAACTGAGGAAACTGGTTCATCAAAATACTCAGTCTTCGTTTAACACATGATCTCCAGTTAAAATACACCTGGGAGCTAACATGATAGGCGTGCTCTTATAACCTAATTTCCTTAGGTTGCTAATTATTCTTGCAAGAATGTCTGGAATTCTTATTTTGTTTTATTTTAAACTGAGATGCGAGAGGAGTAAAATAACTAGGCTAATTTCAGCTGTCATTTTTGAGCTGCAGTTACAAAACTGTCTACCTGGCTGTGCTTACAATTAAAGTGTGCCAGGGTCTGATCATTTGTAGGGTCTTTCACATTATGAAATATTGATTTCTTTTTTATATATATTTTTTATTGGAGTTCGATTTGCCAACATATAGTATGACATCCAGTGCTCATCCCGTCAAGTGCCCCCCCCCCAATGCCTGTCACCCCTTCCCCCTGCCCACCTCACCTTCCACTACCCCTTGCTTGTTTCCCAGAGTTAGGAGTCTCTCATGTTTTGTCACCCTCTCTGATTTTTCCCACTCATTTTCTCTCCTTTCTCCTATAATCCCTTTCACATTTTTTTATATTCCCCATATGAGTGAAACCATTTAATGATTGTCCTTCTCCCATTGATTTACTTCACTCAGCATAATACCATCCATTTCCACCCATGTCGAAGCAAATGGTGGGTATTCATCGTTTCTAATGGCTGAGTAATATTCCATTGTATATATGGAATCCATTCATCTTTCAATGGACACCAAGGCTCCTTCCACAGTTTGGCTATTGTGGACATCGCTGCTATAAACGTTGAGGTGCAGGTGTCTTGGCGTTTCACTGCATCTGTATCTTTGGGGTAAATCCCCAGCAGTGCAATTGCTGGATCATAGGGGAGCTCTATTTTTAACTCTTTGAGGAACCTCCACACAGTTTTCCAGAGTGGCTGCACCAGTTCACATTCCCACCAACAGTGCAGGAGGGTTCCCCTTTCTCCACATCCTCTCCAACATTTGTTTCCTGTCTTGTTAATTTTCCCCATTCTCACTGGTGTGAGGTGGTATCTCATCGTGGTTTTGACTTGTATTTCCCTGATGGCAAGTGATGCGGAGCATTTTCTCATGTGCTTGTTGGCGAAATATTGACTTCAAATTGTCACTGTTTTTTTGATCATGAATTATGGCTATGTTTTAAGGAGCTCTTTAATCTTACAAAATAAGGGATGTATATTCCAGAAAATCGTGCATTCCCTAGAGGCTCCAGACTATGTTCCAGAGGGATGAGAGCTGCCTACAAATGGTCATTACAATTACACAATTATTATAAAATAATAAAGATTAGAGTGGGAATACATGACATAGAGACTTCTAGTGTTTTGTAAGGAGGGAGCTGAGTACAAAAGACATTCCACAGTATTGGGCCCTGACTATGTCAGGCACAGAAGCAAATGTCATTGGGAATATGGTAGCAGACCTTTTAGTGCATGAGTAACATAAGCACATTTCTTTAACAGAAGAAGGAGGCTCTAAAGTAATAATTTTGAATAACATTTTGTGGAGTGCTTGGCTCTGTTATAAGCACTTTAACTCATTTAAGCTCACAGGAACCCTATGAATTAGGTATTATTATTATTATTTTAATGATCATTGGTTAAATAACTTGCCCAAGGGCATATACATGTAACCTGGGAGCTAGGATTTGAACCCAGAGAATGTTATTAGCCTCGTGATAACCACTGTGCCACACTTACCTACTGTATGAAGCACAGAATATATAACATGTTCAACAAAATTTAACTAATACAATACTACCATTTGGGGTACTTATTTTTTTAAAGATCTTATTTATTTGACAGAGAGAGAGAGAAAAAGCACAACCAGGGAGAACAGCAGAGGAAGAGGGAAAAGCAGGGTCCCCACCGAGCAGGGGGCCAGATGCAGGGCTCAATCCCAGGACCCTGGGACTACAACCCCAGCTGAAGGCAGACACTTAACTGACTGAACCATGCAGGTGCCCCCTCATTTGGAATACTTTTATGTGTCAGACACTGTACAAACATTGTTTCATGTAATGCTCACCACACCCTATTCTTCACAGATGAAAAAAACTGGGGTTCAGAGAAGTTCAGTAACTTGCCCGAGGCTACAGAACTAATGAGTGGTAGAGATGAGATTCAAACCCTGCCTAATTCCAGAGATTAAATCCTATCCACAGGGTTGAATTAGTCCACTAGTCCATTTACTCCTTGATGGCCAAGATCCTAATTTGTCGTACATAATGACAATCAGTCATAGGGCATAAGAAATGAGCAGAAATTTGGAAAGTACATAATTTGCTTTTAAGCAAGTCTAATTTGAAAAATATTACCAATTAACCACAGTCCTGGTTGGCTCATTACCTACCCTGAGTTTATTAGTTTTTGCCTGGCCTGTCTCGAGATGCTTTCCCCTTCTCAGTAGTGTAATGATACTTCTGTAAAATATTTGTTTAATTTTTGTGAGCATATTTGGGATGAGTTGCATGCGGGGATCTTTATTATTTATAGGCAGGAAAAGATCCACCTGCAGACTCTGCGGGCACTGTCTGAAGTGCAGAAAATGACACCGAGAGAAAGGATGCGGCTGAGGAAGCTCCAGGCAGCTGATGAGAAGGCCAGGAAGTTGAAGTAAGCTGCCTTTCCTCAGGGTACCTTGCTCTCTGGCCACTTCCCAGGGCTCCGAAGGAATTGACTGAAGAAAAGCAAAAGCAGGGATCCCTGGGTGGCGCAGCGGTTTGGCGCCTGCCTTTGGCCCAGGGCGCGATCCTGGAGACCCGGGATCAAATCCCACGTCAGGCTCCCGGTGCATGGAGCCTGCTTCTCCCTCTGCCTGTGTCTCTGCCTCTCTCTCTCTCTCTCTCTCTCTCTCTCTGTGTGACTATCATAAATAAAATTTAAAAAAAATTAAAAAAAAAAAAAAAGAAAAGCAAAAGCAAAAACAAGAAAGCAAAATGCACATATGCATTTTATATTTCTTTGTTTCTTCACTTATTCGTCCCCTCGTAAGATGGGCTTTTAGCCATAGGTGGTTATTGGATGCCAGCCACGATTAATGTCAGGCTTTCAGTCTTGTGTGCAAAGAAAGATTGAATGTCAGGGAGCTTATTAGTGATGAAAATACAGAGTCAGCCTCCAAATGAAGCCTCGTTGCTGCTGATGCCTCCAGTACATACCCCGGCGAGAGGGTGAAGATGTTTGCTGTACCCCCTCTGCCAGGAGGTCTAGCTGGTCTATAGGGGGAAGAATGTACTGGCAGGAAATTGTTGGCTTTAGAAGACAGATTGGAAGTAGCTCTGCTCTGTCAAGTGAAGCCCTTTGAAAAATCTATGATCAGGGCAACCCTGCTGGTGGTCAACATCACTAGTAAAGTATTTACATGAAAAGGGGAGATTCCAAAGAGCCCTAGACTCCCAGTTTCTCAAAGACAAATTTTTCAGTTGGTAAATCCAATCTCCTAATTTTTCTTCTTTCTCTGCCAACTATTTGGTAGCTTAGAAGCCCCAACTGAGAGATAGAGAGACAGAAAAGACCTGAAACTCAATCTGTTCATTTTGTGACCTTGCTAACATATCTGAAAAAGGATTTGGAAGTATTCTTATACTTGTAGTGCATATTATGAGGAACCAAGTAAGAATCTGTGAGACTACTTCTTTTCCCTTAACACATGCCTTCTGTAATCAATGTGGAAAACTATTTCTGTCAAAGTGCATCATGGGCAGTCATGTGCTGGTAAATGTTTAACAACCACCTCTGGGGGTGTGGGGCTGGAAGGGTGTAAATACTCCCGCAATGGCCAATTTCAAGGTACCAGTGTGGTATCATCGAATGTTCAGTTGGAAGATATGTACACAATCTGCTCTTGGGAACCAGTACAAGCTGGTTTCTGCAAACCACTGCACCACTGGGTGTGGGTTTTACTGAGAAAATATATTTACGTAAATTGCTTGAGCCATTGTATTAACTAACAGTCCCAGATCTATTTCTAAGGCCTCACGAATGGCAGTATTTCTGGGGTACCATGACTCATGTCATTGTTTGAGGGTGAAAGGAAAATTAAATCTCTGACAGGAACATATCAAAAAGGTAATTTAATAACTTACATGCACATTACAAATTATATTTCAGATTAAAATGGTTTTTAATACACAAAGTCATAGACCTTCCACATGATATTCAATGTTTTTTATTTAAAGGCAATGATTTTAGATAAAGTTTACTATTAGTTTTATGGTTGAATTTCATTGTTTTTGATCATTATTTCTAGAATTCGAGCACAGTCATGTGTTTTAGCTAGAAAACAACTCTATTGTCAGGAGGGATATAATGTACCCACTTTAGAAACAAGATTTGACTCTAAGGATATTCAGTGACTTTTCAAAAATATCTAAATCTAAATTAGCACACAAGTAATCACGAGAACTCAGATTTTTCCTTCAGTTTAAGTCTATTACTTTTACCTCTTCTATATTAGATGGAAAAAATGTGTTGGAGAAAAGTTCCCTTTCACAGTGGCTCTCAAATTCTTTCCATAAATTCTTGGAAATCTAGCTCTCTTCTCCTTGTTTGTGGGTTTATTCATCCTGAGAACAGTAATCGAGTTATTAGTTCCTGTTGGGCACTGCCTGGGTGTCAGGGCCACCCCCCACCCCACCATCACAGAGAATACGCAGGGGTCCATACTGCTTTTTTTTGCCCTCAGAGTCCCATGGATCCTCAAGAGGAATCTGAACATGATAAGAATTCTATGTTCTTAATAGAACTGAACCCCTAGTTTCTAGAAACTAGGCCTTTTCTTCTGGAATGTTCAGAGACCCCTGCTTCTAAGAAATGTTATCCCCAGAAATTAGAAATTGAGAGTATAGACATGCTAATATTTTGTTTTATAAAACCTAAATAACTTTATTCTTGAAGTTGCCATATGGCAAATGTGTGTATATCTAAGTTTGAATTTTAGCGATGCATTTTAGGGGTTCTAAGGATAGATAAGGAGCCAGACAGAGTATCATCATGTGTGCTTTAAAAGTAGTACCATCATGGTGCTACACTTCATTTACCTTGATGAGGGAGAGACCCGTTGATCTGGTTTCTCAACACCCCACTCTACCTGTTGAAACAGAGATCTCACTTTACCTGCATAATTTAGATGTGGCTTTAGCAAAATGCAGCAGTTTTTCTATGTTCACTTTAAAATTGCAGAAAGCTTGCAGAAGAAAAATATGAAGAAAATAACAAACGATTGCAAGAGTTGAGATCTCGGAACTACGGGCAGCTGACTGTTGATGTACTCCATGTAAGTGCTCTCTTGTTTTAATGTTACATCAAACCTTTCTTTGATTGCTTCAGATTCATCACATTGATGTGGCCAGTCAGGTAGGAGAAGGGACAGAGGGGGAAGAAAAAAAGCATCCAGACCAACTTTGCCCAATTCAGGGTGGGAGGTACTGGGGTTCATTTTAGCATATAGGCTGATGGTTAGTGATGACACTAATTCAGAGCAGCTATACTTAAAAATGGATCAATAGATTCCTCCAAAAACATCCAAGTGCATACTGCATACAAGAAAACTCAATCAGCATGGAATGAACAATTGATGAATAAAATTATGACTTTGTAGAGCAAACGTATGTATATCTAATTTTGAATTTCAGCCGTGCTGTTTTTGCTTTACCTCTTTATTCCATTGTTCTCTTTCTGTATTATTTTTTCCTTCCCTTTTAATTTTCTGTCTCCCATCTATGTCATTATGCATTGTGTTAATAGTCCCTTTTGAACTTTGAATAATTACCTTAGATGTCCAATAATAAATAGGGTTGCAGAGTCACATGAAATGGACCCTGAATCATGTCCTCAGCATCCCAAGCCCCTAAATAGCAAATACCATTTTCTCTAATGGTTAAAAACATCTTCATGGGCCTGCCTTGGTGTAGGCAATGATACTTAAGGAAGTTTTTCTTCAGGCTCATATTTGGACAATAGACATCAACCCCAACTTCCTAGCTCTTCTGATAAAAGCAACATCGGAGGGAGTCATTTTTATAGAGAACTTTATGGCTCAAATTCTGGTTGTTCCTTCATTGGAGATCTCTGCATCTGAGGGAGATTCCTTTTCTTTAGCAGGAAGAACCAAGCTCCTCTAAGGCTTTGGAGATGATCTCTGAAGTCTGGGGGCACTCATTTTCCTGTAGTTCAGTGATCAGAGTGCTCCAAACCCTGGGGCATTGCAGGAGCCCCCAGCAAAGTGCACTCTCAGCCAGGCAGAGCTTAGGATCACTTGTTTTCTGCCTCCATTTGAGAGGTAATCCACCTTTCTCATTTACTTAATGGTTGTGAGTATTATCGATTTCTGAAAACTCCAAGCTGGAACAGATGGAGGGGGGGTGTTCAGCATTCTCTAACCTTAAGAGTATCTCTTGGACCCTTTAGCAGACAATATGGGGACATTGATGACATGTGCTCAATTCCACTTGCCCCCTCTATTTGTTTCATACTCCATTAAATGAAGCCAGCTGTGGAATCTCTTGTGGGTCCCAGAAACATGGAAGATAGTATCATTCCCACTCATGGAACCTAGTGAATGGCAAAATTGCTGGCTGAAGGGGATGGGGTCAGGAGCAATGTTGGATCCCTACTTGGAGAAGGGTCTTGATGTTTTCAGTGCATGGCAGACCTGATCCCCTACCAAGCACTGAGTGCTCATTGACAGCTCCCCACTTTTTTTATGCCCTGAAATGATAACTTGTGGAGGTGGGTCACCTGCCCTAGATCTGTTGGCTTTCTTCCACACAGGACTGAGAACTGCAAATTTCCACAGATCCTTAGAAGGAATCTGGCATGATGATAGAAATTCTGTTTGTCAATATGTGTAAAACTACTTGTTGAATCATCTAATAGAAACTGGGACATTTTTTCTGGAAGGTTCAGGGATCCCTGCTTCTAAGGATGTTATCCTCAGAGATTAGAATTTGAGAAATACAGATGTGGTAATATTTTGTTTTATAAGACCTAAATAACTTTATTCTTGAAGTTGCTGTAAGGCAAATAAAAATGTAGTTTCAAATATGATTTTACATTTCAATGTCTGATAATTTACTTGACATTTTTGCTTTCCTTCATTGACCTTTCAAAGTAATAATTTATGTGTTCTTTTTCATTTCTGATGTGATTGCTGTCAGTGTTAAACAACTACTCTCTAAGTGATCCTGTCCTTTTTTAAACCAGGGTCCTTGGGGATCCTGCAGTAACTTTAAGATAAAACTGAAACCATAATGGCAGGCAGGATCTCGGGAGATTTTATTAACTATATATTATCCCTCAGAACATGGGATAATCCCACAGGATAGTTGAGATCTTGGCTCAATTCAGTTGAAGAAAGTGAGGATTTCATAAAGATTTCATGAAGTCCCAATTCACAACTTCCTGGTGTCTATGTAGTTATTTTCAATTCCATCCCCTTTCCATCAGCAAGGAGCAAAGGGAGCAACAAGAGGGAAAGTGCCTAATGCTATTTTGTCCAGAGATGTTGGCTCATTCTTTGATCTTTGATTTAGTATTGCCAACATCTTTGGCCCTGAGATTTCCAGAAGTACATTTCTTAAGTTTGCATATTGATGGGGGCAGGAAATGCTCCAGCAGATGCTTGGGTCTTCTAGCTGGTTCAGTCTTGCAGACTGGGTTGCTCGGCACTTCCCTAACCCCCCAGGTATCTTGCCCTGTTTTATGCAATTATATCAGCCTTTCCATCTCACCCCTCATTAGCATCCCACCTTCTCACTTTCAAATGTCACTTTCTCTTTAGGAAAATCCTCTTTGACCTCACAAGTCCACAATCCGACTGGCTCTTCTCTAAGTTCTTATGGCTTATAGCAATGCTTCTCAAATTTCAAAATTCACCCAAATCACCTATTGTTTTTGTTAAAAGGCAGATTCTGATTTGGTTTGTCTGGGGTGGGGTTTGGGATGCTGAATTTTTAAAAAGCTCCTGGTGATTCTGATGCTGCTCATCCAGGACCACACTGATTAATAATGGACAGAAAGTGAGGCTCTTGAAAGCCATTTCACCTTCAGATGAAGGAAGACCAGGAAAAGCTACCGATTAACAGACTTTCTTATAGACTCTTTAGGAAAAAAGCATTTAATGGGAATGGAAGTAAAGGAAAAGTGACCTGGGGCTTTCTTGTCCACCCCAGGAGGAGGATGAAGAGAGGAGGCTAGGCAGGAAAAAGAGGCGGTTAAGCATATTCACTGGCACAGAGTGAGGCAGGTTTAA
This sequence comes from Canis lupus baileyi, assembly GCF_048164855.1. NCBI lineage: Eukaryota > Metazoa > Chordata > Mammalia > Carnivora > Canidae > Canis > Canis lupus. Next base: position 24,245,586 of record NC_132859.1, on the reverse strand, counting down.
TGATATTCAAAGAACAAAAGAGAGAGAAAATGGGAAGCTAAATACTTTGCAGAGGGACTGAAGGGTTTTAAATATCTCAAGGGAAGGCATCAGTGAGCTGGAAAAGAGGAAATAAAATGTAAGAAAGAAATTGGATTAATCAGATGCAAGAAGCTAAAGAAAAACGTGATAAGGAGAAAAGGAAGAAAGAGGAAAATGCTCCTGTCTCTGCCCATACACATATTTATGATTTAAATTCTTCCCAATTTCACTGGGGCTCTCTTCTCTGTCCTCTCTCTCTCTTGTCAGCTGATATGAAGTGCTTTATGTTATCAAAAGCAGTGGTATGAGATAAAATCAGAGTTAAGGGAGAAAATAGGCTCTGCTATTTCTTAAACATGTCAAAAATTCTTTGAGGCACTTAGGAGAATGGCTTGTTTTGTTTCCCAGACCCTAACTAACAGGACCTTTTATTTTGGCATGTATTTTCTGCTTGGCTGAATTTGAGCTTTGAAATCTGGAAGCATAGTTGGACATGGAATCATAGGCACCATTTCTTTAAAGGATGGTAGCTTTAAAACAACTAGATTCCATAATGTACAAAATAAGCCTGGTCTTTCTTTTATCCTGTGACACACACAGTTGTGATGATGCCAAAACTGGGTTTCTGTGAGAAGTGTGTAACACATCAGTTCTCCATATATGAAATAGTAAAGGAGATCAAAGATCAGAGCAAGTCCTTTCTAATAGAAGCAATTATAACAATTCTGTCTCTTCTCTTCAAAGAGAACCTCAGCAAATCAAAGTCAATTGAGGGTCCAAATACTTATTTTCCAATAATTTCTGAAGTAGAAGTGAAAACACATTTCATGCAATCTTTGTTCTTAAAGTTGCCTGTGTGCTATCAGTGATCCTTTGAAATTTGAAATCAATTTCACCTCCTACAGCAATCATACAGTACAAACACTGGACTTCTTAAAAATATTTGATGACTGTATTTTCACAAATGCTGTACCATGGCTTTGTTTTATTCATTAAGATTAGTTTGAGCTTTCCCTTCTGTTTTTAATAAGAAGAGTCTCTTGGAGTAGTTCTCCATGAAAGCCACTTATCAAGGAAAATAGGTCAGTTCACCATTAGCTCTAGGTTGCAAACACACACACACACACACACACACACACACACACACACACAAATCCGGGGGGGAAAAAAAGCAAAATGATCTATTGAAATACCTACTGATATATTTGAGGAATTTTACTTTTTTTTTGAAGTGTGAATTCTTTCATGTGGCCTCTTAGATCTCTTTCTTTAGGAAACTGGAGTTTACAGAATCATAGCACTGTTAAAGCTAGATGAGAATTTGGAAGTCATCCAAGCCAAACAGCTCTACTTCTGAGATGAGGAACCTGAGCAGGGCTGAACTAGGGGGAGATGGATGTGGTACCCTTGATGCAGAATTGTAGGGAGTATTTGTTCTTCGCTGCTGATCATGACTGCTCTTGCATGAGCCAGAAAGTGAGTACCTCCTTCAGTTGTGTACCTGGGCATTCCTCCTGCCTCATCCTAGTCATGGCTCTGAAACAGATGCCACGGAAGGTCAAGGTCACCTGTTGAGTTGGTTCAAGGCTGCTTCTCTCATCCCAACCTGCCTTTCTGAAATTTGAAAGTGGAATCCTGTTTAAGGGAGAGGATTAGACAGACTTTTATTTCTACATAGTTTTCTAAACAATATTGTTTCATTTGTGGTAATGCTGTTTCCTTCTATCAACTTCTCATCAACTGTTAATTACCTTCCACAAGGAATTTGATGACCTGACTTCAGAGAACCTACCTGAATCTCAGCCCATTCCTTCCTTGGACCTTGACCCACTTGAATCAAGTATAGAAGACACCTTAACTGACCTTGGAGATCATGGTATGAGTTTACATCAGTATTCAGAAGGGTTGGCACATGGGTTGGTGTGGCTGACCGTCTGGTAGGCTTGGCTGGCCTCTGAGAAAAGCCTTGGATGTATGTGACCACCTTTCATCAGTTTGCCAGAGGTGAGCTGGGACCAGGATAAAAAGCAGAGAAGCCAAAGGACTGTCTGTCCTCTTCTATCTTTGTAATAGATGAAAATGAGTTGGAAACTCACACCAAGTGAGAAACTTTTGCATGAGTTAAACAATATTATTATTAACGGACATTGTAATGGTGTAGGACTATGAATGCTCTGAAATACTGTTTCCTCCTTCTATTAGTGATTTCCCTGGCCTTCATAAAAGTGAACAAATGAAGTCCAGTTTGGAAAATCAACTATACGGATGTGCAATCCTTGCCAGAAGAAAAGTGTTCAGAGCTGTTACCCAAATAAGAGAGAGATAGCATAGTTTAATGTTAAAAACGTGAATTTTGGAGTCAAAAGCTGTCCCCGTCAGGGAAGCCCCTGGCAACTTTGTAGATTTCAGTTTTCTTATCTATGGAATAAGAATAATACCTCCTTTAAGGGTTGCTGTGAAAAGCAAATGAGAGTGGGCATATGATGTGCTCTTACCTCAGTGCCCAACACATAATAAGAGCCAAAGAAAGGGAAACAGTTTATTACCCTAGGGGGGAGGGTTATGACCATGGGGGCCATCTCAGTCTTGTACCACCCTCCCCAGTGCCTAGGACAAAGTGCCAGGAATATTTTCTGGCACTCAATAAATATTTCTTGGATGAATGAATGAATGAATGATATATTAGACTGCCCTCCAAGAAGCAGTTGTCAAGATGGGTGTAAAAGTGCAAGGATATTAGGGAAAATGTCTGCATGAAAGGCATTAGGAAAGGAGCTGGAAAAGGCTGAGAGAATCATCAACCCATGATTTAAGTCATGTTACAAATGAAAAGACAGGTTTGGTGGATGTGTACTAGTCTGCCAGGCAAACAGAGGCAACCAAGACATCAGGAAGTCTTTAAGCAAAGTCAGCCATCAGGGGCTTGCCTTAGTTTCCCTGCTGCACTTTAGCAGTGGTAGTGGCCTCTGAGAGAATGCAGGGATAGATTTCAGAACACAGCCTTAGGACCCTTGGCCAATTATGCTCCTTATAGTGGGAGGTCTGAGGTGCATCCTCATGGCTACACAATGGTGTAACAACTCTCTTGGGCAGTAGTTCTCCTTCCAAACTGAGAGTGAAGGTAGTGAAGTTTGGGTTGATTGGTCATCTCAGCCCAAATTTGCATTTGATGTCTTCTTTACAGATCTTTTAGAATTTGTGCTGCTGCTTTCACCTGTAAGGAAACTAGCACCTGAAGCTCTTTAGGTTGGCATTTGCCAACTTTTCAAATGATGGAAGCCATCTGATAACAGGTATTATTGACAAACAAATAGGTTTATCAGATGGATTTGCATCTTGGATCCTTTTCGGGTATTTCTATACAATACTAATATTTTCCAAAGGTAAAATTTGTAAGCACAGAAATATCCCATAGGCCTTTCCAAAAATATAAAACTGAGAGGCCATTGGATAGCATTTGATATGGATGGCTTGTGCGTTGCTGTAAGGCAGGGCCATCCCTTTGTATAAAGAGGAAGCCCCAGAACAGGATATTGAGTGGGTAGTCTAGGATCAAGAAGTCTGGGCCCAGCCTCTGGGTCTCAAGTAGGAAAAGTACTTCCTACTCATTTCATACATGAGAAACCAAAGACATTACATAATTTGCTTAAGAACTCAAAAGTGCCTGCTTTATAGAACAGCACCCTTTCCATTTTCCCCAAAGGTGTTGAGTAGGAACAATAGATTCTCCAGAATCAGACAAATGAATTGGACTTTCAAAAGGCAGAGTCTTTTCTTTGTGTGTCTCTATGCTAATTTTTGTGGCCTGTATTAGTCAAATTACTCCTAAGCTAGCCCTGACCACAGGTTGCACCTACTACCAGGAGACTAATGCTGATGTCCCCCTTTGTCTTTTGTCGTGGACGTTGCAATATGATAGACCAGATATTGAGTTACTAGCCAAACTGGAAATTTATGCTATAAGGAAACACTACTTAGGTCTCCCATAATAAGCCATCAGATCCAAAAAACACATTGTGGTTTTAGTCGAGCCAAATGCCTTGTAAAATATGTTAAATATTCCCCTTATTTTTCCTTCCCGTTAAGTTCATAGTTCTCTAAATTGAAAAGGGAAACTTAGAACAATAAAAACGTAACCTTTGAGTTGGTGATTGATTACAATTATGGGCAACTACAAGATTATTAGTGATCATATAGCTAGTGAAGTTTTGGGATATGAAACTTTAATTTGTTGATGAATTTTGCAGTGGTTATTTTCACCATTCTCTTTGCTTTTTAGAAGATTTGACTCCAAACTTTCAGCACCTAGAGGAAGTTTTTATTTGTTTATTTTTTATCTAGCATGTATATGTAAAATAAAATTACACAGTCTTTTTTTGAAGCTTTTATACCAAATGTAATCAGTCTTTGATGTTGAATTGGAAAATTCCCTCTGGGATGTGAGGAGTTAGTTGCAGAGAAAGAAAACAAAGTAAGATGTTATTACATTTGGTATGCATTTCGTTGGCTACAGCTGATTTAATCTAGCCAAAGTCATGGATAACCATTATATTCAAATGAGAAAGCACAACTGGAACATTAAAGAAATTATCCCTACCCCCGTATATGTAATGCTGATGATTTCTTACACATTAATTTCTGCCAGGAATTTCATTGCATTTAGCCTTATTTTCAGCAGCTTCCAACTGAGTTGCAGAATAGGGTTTCTTGCAAAGCTGAAGGAGCTTGAGGCTCATGAACATGGTGCAGACAGAGCATGGCTCTCAATCCACCTGTTCAGGTGCTAAGGGTTCACTGAAGTAGGCCTTGGCTGCCCACCCACAGCCTGACCAGTTATCATTTAAGTACTCTTTTAGCTACTCCTTGAGTGACTCCTCAGCCCCTTCCCTGTGCTCCAAGAAAGCTCTGACCTCAGAGGGATTGTCCTTTGCTTGCCCATAGGAAGTCTACATGCCCTTTGTAGTTATCAGCTGCTCTGTGACTTAAGGTATCATCTCTTCCCTTTAAGTGTCCAAGTGGAAATAAAGTGATTTGAACTCTGTTACACAACAATACATTTTTATTATTTTTAAAGATTTATTTATTAGTGAGAAACACAGAGAATGGGGCAGAGACATCGGCAGAGGGAGAAGCAGGCTCCCTACTGGGAGCCTGAAGCAGGACTTGATCCCAGAATCCTGGGATCATGACCTGAGCCAAAGGCAGATGGTCAACCACTGAGCCACCCAAATGTCCCTTATTATTTTAGTTTTTAAAATGAAAACATCAACTGACTCTGCAGTTCTACCTCTAGATAATTACCTAAGAGAAATTAAGACATGTCTCTAAGAAGATTGTACACAAATGTTCTTAGCAGTTTATTCGTAGTACCAAAAATTAGAAACAAGTGTCAACCAATAGATGAATGGGTAAATGAACTTCTAGTTTATCCATACAATGTAATCCTACTTGGCAATGAAAAGGAACAAACTATCAATACACACAACAATATGAATGAATATAAAAAATATTGTGCTGAGTGAAAGAAGCCACAAACAAAAGAGTTCATATTAAACAATTGCATTTCTGTGAAGTTCTAGAACCAGCAGCACTTATCTGTAGTGATAGCAATGAGACCAGTGGTGGTCTGGAAATTGCGAATTGATTCAAAGGACACAAGGGAACCTTTTGTGGTGATGGAAAAAGTCGATACCTTGATTGTGGTGGTGGTTTACCTTGATGTATATATTTGTCAAAACTTACTGAACTCTCTGCTCTAAATGAGTGCATTTTATTGTCTATCAATTATACCTCAATAAATTTGATAAATAAAAAGAACATTGTTAAGAAGAAAGGGGAAAAAAAAACATTGAGAGTAGTGCCTCAGTCTGTACTTTAGCTAACGAATGGCTGAGAGAGACTGGTGAGGTGGTGGAGGTAGAAGGTCAACTAGGAAGATCTCTAGTATTACTTGGGACACAAAGTCCTTGGTCCAGATAGTGATCATGGAGTTTTCTTCTAGTGTCAACTGAGCAATATTGCCTTCCACAAGGAATGCTAACAGTTTTGGGGTCTTCTCTCCAGAGGAAAATTAAAGATGAGGGACTAGAATCCCTTAGCTCCTCTCTTCAGGCTTTATAGTTGGAGGTGGCACACTGGTGTGGCAGGAACCCATACCAGCAAGTGTCACATGACCTTGTGTCCTCTGAAAGCAGCCCAAACATACTAGCACAAGAACTAACAGCCCAGACACCAAAACTCAGCCCAGAGAAGCTGGTAGAGCTGTTTGGCTCATCAGTCCTCAAAAAAGACTAAGTGCTGGGGGTCACTTCTATATTCCTAGATGTCCCATCACTTCCAGAGCTTTAGATATCTTAAAGACTTCATTCATAAATATAAATTGATGGTGGTTTTATTTCAGATTTGTCACATATTCCACTGAGTTACATTTGTGTTGCATGGTAATGTTTCCACCTGACTCTTGTATTTACACCCAAGAATAAACTCTCCAGCAGACACTCTCTAATTTCCTCAGCTCTTGAGGATAATTAAAATGAATCTAATATTGAGTAAAAATGTGCTGATTCTCCACATTGAGGCATATTTAAGAATTGAAGTGTTCCTTCCACATGAGAAGCTGGGTAGGTGCCTTTAACTGAAACTTAAGGATTCTATCCAATTTGAAAACTTGAAATGGATGCAGAATAACACCTGCCCAACCTGTCATTTCACTATTGTGGCCTAAACAGGCATGATAGAAATAAGAGGAAAATCAGTCCCCCAGAGCATCAGTTACTCATATAGAAAATCAGCACCTGTGGACATCTCAAAATAATTTTCTTTCCTGTGAAAGCTGTATGTGATTCTATGCTCCATCCCTTAGCCCAATATTAATTATACAGTAGTTATTAAACTAAAGGTGCTGCTGGTAGGCCAGAGAGCATGCTTAAATGGCCTTGCTGGGCCTGTCATGGGTCATGTTTGGAATGAACCAATTAAGCAGAAAATTAAGTAAGCATTAATCATGGCTTTAAGGTCAGAGAGACTACGAACTATAATAGACTAAAGCCTTATATTAATGGAAGCTTCAGACAGCACTTTGGACATACCATAGTAGAATTTTCTTTAGCTGATGTAATTATTTTCCATTCATGCAAGCTTCACAGTTGTGCTCAGGGCTCCTGCACCTACCACCAAGAGAATATCATTCCGATGCCCAAAGGAAGTGAAGCTGTCACAGAAAACTAATAGAGCTATATTGGATACTGTTTGCTTCCAGTCAAATAACCATCTTTGATTCATATGCTAATTTTTTAAAGGGATTGAAATATTTTCCTTTGGTGTTTGTTTAGGCCAGGCTTTAATTTAGATATTTGTGATAGGAATTTAAATTTGTCTTCTCTGATCTTTGCAGAGGGGCTGTTTCGTGGCAGTGAGGGCCATGGCAGTATTAGCCACCCCCTATGTTCACTTGTCAGAGTCTTTCATTCTTTGCAGTGAAATAACATCTCCCAAACAAACAAAAAACCTTTCTGGCAAGGAATTGTGGCAGCGGTATCTAGTACCTTCTGTCATTCATGACTAACAACATTTTCCACTGACTTCTCTCGCTTAGAAAAAATTCAAAATAGGAAAATAGGAAACCTACAGAAAGGTTCAAAGTGATTGTCAGGTTTCAGAGTAGCATGTCTATGTGTGAGCATTATAATGAATTTGACTTATTCTTAAAAAGTCCATTTTCCCACAGCTGTCTGCAGACAGTGATGTTTGTCACATTGCCAGCATTTGCAGCTCCCCAGTTAGACTTGGCTCTGAGATTGTGGGAAGGGTTCTTTATAGACTCATTATTTCTGTGCATTCGTATCCACATGTAAGAACACATTTTTAGGAATGTGTAGTAGAACTAACTCTACATACCTAGCCATGTCTTTCCTGCTAACCCCTTGGCCTGTCCTGGTTTCTCTCCTGGCTATGGCTCCTTTAAATTATGGGTTTTTTTTTCCTTTAAATTATTAATGGGAGTTCTTAACTATTGAAGATTAGCCAGCTAGGTACGTGTTTGTAGATGAGTTTAAGATGCCTTCAGTCTTTCACTACATTTTGTACTTGGGTATTTGGAGTTGTAGAGAGAGCAAAGTGACTTTACCCTTTTTATTATAGCTAGATTCATTTTCTCTTTTGAATATAGGAAAAGCAAACAAACCCAACCCCTCTCTCCAGCTTGACCCTACATGGCCTTTCCTGGCTTCACACATTTTAGAACTAAATGAGCTCCTTTTATTCCCTCCACTTTCCATCTCCTCACAACCCCATGCCTAAGAGATAATAATTGACAGTTGACATAAGTGGTTGCTTATGAATATATGGACTCTAGCTATATATTTGGCTTCTTTTTATTTGTGAAATTACACATTTTGGAGATAACTTTTGTGTGTACATAGTGTTCATGATGAGAAATTTTAGTGGTTATACTAGAGAGGGCTAGAAAGTGATTACTGGTTAAGAAAAAGCAAATTTTGGAAAATTAAAAGAATTTTTTCCCTTAGCCCCATTAGCTCTGTGTCATTGATGATGAGAGCAGGTTAGTGCCCCAATTGTGCGAGTGTGTTCAGAGGCCTCATTCTTACCTATTCCCAGAATGGCATCCAGCCGTCTTGATGTTATTCCATACCTCTTACTTTTCACTTTTTAGTCTTAATAAATCATACTCTTACAATGTTGATCTCACAACTCAAAATTCCACTAAATAGGCATCATGATAAAAGTATGTGTTTCCCGTTATATGGACAATATTCATTGATCCCAGTTTGATGGCACCCCTGAGAAGTATTCTCAATATAGAATTGTGTCACAGCACAGCAGCTGAATACCAACTGGCCAGTCCATTCCTCAAAGCATGGTCTGAGGACTGTCATCACTAGTATCCTGAGAACTTGTTAGGAATGCAGAATCTCAGACCACACCCTAGACACTACACCCTAGGCTCACTGGATCAGAAGATGCAAAATCCTGGTGATGTGTATGCGCATTCAAGTTTGAAAAGACTGAGTTCAACTCTAAGCTCAACTAGAGCATGGACTATATCTGTCTTGTTCATTTTATTCCCATCTGCTGGCACAGTGACTGGCTCTGAGTTGGTGCTTGGTAAACATTTATTGAATAAATGATTAAATTGGTGGAACAATTCCATAAGAACACTAATGCTTTTTGTCAAAAGCAGCATACATTTCTTGCAAAGATGGATTCAGTTGGGGAAATAGTAGAATAACAATTTGGCAGGAGAGGCTAACTTGTGTGCATTGGTGTTCACCTATAATTTTTACTCTTTCTTCTTGAGGGAGATGGTAATCTAATTTTACCAGATGGATACTGGAAAGAGGAAAAAATAAAGGAGAAGTGTCAGAGACATGGGAGTAGAAATCCTCCATGCATGCTTTTTGAGTCCCCTAGCCACTGCCTCTTCCCTTATAGATACCTTTCCATTTAAATAATCTCTAATGTAAGCCACCGCCATGCAAAAAATTGGTTTTCTTCTTCTGTACTATCCATAGAACAGTATTTAATTTAATAGAAGTAGTCATATCACCAGAAGGTAACCCTCTCAGACTCCTTCATGTTTTGCTAAGTGTACACATTTAGTGGGAATAAAGCGGCTTTATGAAGTCTATAGTCCGTTTAATAGGTACACACTTGTCTCTTTTGTTTGCATCAGCTTAGTTTCCCCATGGAATGCATGACCACACTTTACATAAGACAGAGTGTGAGCAAATGCTGATTGGTGGATTACTCTTATAACAGGATTGGTAAAGTCTGTATGTGAAAATAACTCTTTAGTGGTTTTATTGGCTGGATCCTCCAAGAAGCATACACTAAAAGAGAAAAGTAGGCGATGTTTTGAGGGTAATTTCTGTTGAGAGAAAAATGAGAGTGGGATCAAGAGTGAGCAAAGAGACTCTCCAGATTGTGATGCAGTTCTGGCATCTGTGAGATGTGAGCAGGAAGGAAGGAGGAGTGGGTAGGAAGAGCCCCAGACCTTATTATGGCTTCAAGACAGCCTCAGTCAACCTAGTGGAGAGTTCTGGATCAAAGATTGCCCACAGAAGAATACTACATTGGGCAGAAACGCTGTGCCTCACTATCCCTTCCTGCTTAGCAGATCCTCAAACCTGCAGTTGGAGGCTGTCAGCTTACTGCATGCTTTGCAGCTAATCAGCAAGTTCTTGGAAGGACATCTGACAGATGCCCCTCCATAAATGCTGCACGCCTCCACTGAGGCAAGTCATTCCATACACTTGAGGTGAATAAAATAGTATTTGAATAAACAGTCTAGGGGATCCCTGGTGGCTCAGTGGTTTAGCGACTGCCTTCAGCCCAGGGCATGATCCTGGAGACCTGGGATTGAGTTCTGCATTGGGCTCCCTGCATGGAACCTGCTTTTCCCTCTGCCTGTGTCTCTGCCTCTCTCTCTGTGTGTGTCCCTCATGAATAAATAAATAAAATCTTTAAAAAAAATCTATAATTCAGTATTTTTCTCTAACTCAGGGTAAAGTTACCTCCAATATATACAAAGGAAGAATGATGAAAGCTTCTGGAATATCCATAAACACTTAAAAAAAGATCTACAAGCCTGGAAGCCACTGGTGTACCTGAAAGAAATTTGAAGCCAGACTTTGTCTTTTTTCCCCACTTCTAGCCATTTGTCAGCTGTGTGAACTGGGGCAAAAAAAAAAATTATTGTCAAGCCTCAGTTTCCTCATCTGCATAATGGGAATAATACCCGATTTTCGAGGATCGAGGGAAGAATAAATTAGATGGTAAGCAAAGAACTTTGCACAGTGCATGAAACAAAGTGCACAACTGTCTCTTACTAAAAAAAAAAAAAATACATCAAAGCAAGTTGCAATATTTTCTCAAGTTCCACATAAAATCCCTGAATTGATGATAAATAGTATTTCAGTTTTTAGCTACCCAGGAGACCTTCTGATTATAGCTTAAAAGTACCTTTACCATATTAATTAAGTATGATTTGGAATACAGTACTTTTACTTGCTCTAGTTTTTGCATTTATGGGAAATAAAAAATCGCTCAGGCTGGTTATTTCCTCCTGTCAAATTATGGTCTTAATTATGCCCATCTGGGCCAATTAGCTTAGCACCAAAATATATATATATCTTCCCTGCCTAGATCCTAGACAGCTGGCAAAACCCAAGCCAAATTCTCAGAGATGTACATGCCCTCCTATTGGGTCAGAAATGCCACTGTTATACCCAGAGGTAGAATCTGGGACAAAGTTCTTTAAAAGATGCTCCTTTGCCAGCCATCCTGAGCCCATAAACTTGCAGCTAAAATTTCCAGCTATTTTCCCTAAATACATCATAAATGTAAATATATTTTGTACTAAGGAACATAATAAGGGCAAGAATATACATTAGTTTTCCACTGCAGTCTCATTTGGGATTTAGGCCAAATTCAGATTAAAATACAGATCTTGGTAGGCATAGCTCTGACTTTTGCAACGGAAATACTCAGGTAATACATGCAGTTATTGTAATAGAACTCTCTGCCCTGGGTTTGTAATGAAATCAGGAAGTTTTTCTGAGACATAGGATTTGTTCTATGCTCTACCTTGGAGGCTGTATGTATAAGTGACCTCCTGGTTTTAGATAAATTGCTCTGAAAATTCTTTCTATAAGTTTTTCCTTTAGTTAGAATATAAAGAATATAAGGAAATTTCAGCAGGCTGAGCAGATTTCTAAGATAGGGAAAAGCTGTACTCATTTCAAATGTATTATTTTGCCTCCCTTAGGGCTGCACATGAAATTAGAATATTCCAGATATGATTTTATGTGCATATTAAATCACTTGATTCTTACCACAAATCCGGTAGACAGGCTATATTCATCTTAAAGGTATAGTGGCTTGTTCGAGACAGTATTGTTTGACTGCCATACACTGTAAACAACTATCAGGTACCTTAAGATACCTATCTGTAAAAGATTTTCTTAAAATAAGAATTAAGTGAGGCAAATTTTAGGTTATCCTAAGAACTCTCAATCCTTTTTTTTAAAGATTCATTTATTTATGATAGAGAGAGAGAGACAGAGACAGAGACAGAGACACAGAAGGAGGGAGAAGCAGGCTCCATGCCGGGAACCCCACGTGGGACTCGATTCCTGGACTCCAGCGTCGCGCCCTGGGCCAAAGGCAGGTGCTAAACCGCTGAGCCACCCAGGGATCCCCTCTCAATCCTTTTTTTAAGGGGGAAAGAAAAGTGGGAATTGTGATTAAGAAGGCCAATGTTGCTGATGTCTTGGGTTTTTGCCCTTTGAGTTGGTTATGCCTATGCTGCTGTCATTAATCTTAACAAGACGGGAGAAGGTTTGGAATGGCAACACTCTAAACTCTAAGGGAAGGCAAGCTGGATGTGACCCTCCAGTCTGAGGGGCTGAGACTCAGGCTTGTCCATGCTCAGGAGTGAGCAGGTCTTCATAGTCTGAGTCAGGATAGCTCAAACTCAGGAGGCTCAGCTGGCCACTGACTCCTCAAGGTGACTTTACTTGTATGTGTTCTGAGTCTGGGTTTTTCTATTGGGCTGCTTATCAGAAGCCCTTACAGGAATTAAAAAAATATATATAAACACCAAGTTTCTGTCGTCTTAGACTTTCATTTAGAAGGTCTATGCCAGTGGTTCTCAAACAATACTGTACATCAGAATCACAAGACATAGATTGCTGGGTTCAGCAGCATGTAGGAGCACGTTGCCTCACAGACCCTACTGTACACACCTTCCAGTCTTGTGTTCAGTGATAGCATGTGGGTAGCTTGAAATCGGCCATGGTGACTGAGTGCTTACATCAGGGAAATTGGCAAATGCTATTAATCAGAGCTTTTTTCAAGAACCAGTTGTTAAACGTTTACTAGCATACCACTGGCTAGGAGCCCCACTGCCGAAGCTTCTGATTCAGTAGGTCTGGGATGATGCCAAGAATTTGCATTTCTAATAAGTTTCTTGATGCTGTTGCTGCTGGTTTGAGGAGCACATACTAAGAACAATTTGTCTAGAATCATGCTGTCCAATTTGATAGCCAATAAACTACATATGGTTATTTGAATTGAAATTTTAATTAATAAGAATTTAAGAAAATTTAAAAATGTTTTCCTCAGTCATGTTAGTCATATTTCAAGTGCTTAGGCTAATATCATGTTATATGTCATTTATATCGTGATAAAACTGGGGAGGGGAGGGGAGGGGAATGCTTAAGATTCACATGTGGTTAGTGGTTACGGTATTGGATAGCATACTTCTAGAGCATTTCATCATGCAGAAAAGTCTTGTTTATGCAGGTCCAGGAAAAAGAAATCTGTGCACCTAATTTTTTTTTAAGGTTCCACAGGTTATTCTGGTGCGAAGTCTGTTTCAATAATCACTACAATTATTAAGTATTGATCTTACATTTCAACTTTCTAGAACTCAAACTCACAAAAAAATTCTGTGTTCCTCACTTTCTATTTCTTGCTTGGGAGGGAAGGATTGATTTGCTAAGATTCTCAAATACTTGAGAACACGTATTAAGGACTCTTTTTAACAGGGGAGGACAGAGGTAAGGATGAAAAGAGGTATTGTTGACCTAAGACCCCGCCCCAAACCCATGTTTTTTTCAGACTATAGGTTTCTCCCCCATGCTGTGACAGCTCTCTGCTAACTGGAAAAAAAAAAAAAACTAGTGCAGGTATCGGTCATAGTCCTACCTGCAGATTGTATCAGGGGCCAGCACTGAGATGCCATTATGCTGCCTCAGACTAAATGTATGGCAAACAAAAGCCCCAGAGGTCTTTCAGACTTTATCTAATAACAACTCCCTCCCAACAAGTGAAGGACACGAATTGCATTTACTGTAAACCAGTTGATCATATTAATGAATCAGAAGTGTTCAAATCAACGGATTACACAAGACTGGAGAAGGGATAGAATTTCATTAGAGATGAAGGGTCAGGTGAGATAGTTGAGTCATTAATGACATCTGTGGAGCGGGTTACCAAAATCTGAGTTAGGAGGTTACACGAGGAGACAAGGGCCCAACAGTTGGGCCAGGAAAGAGCTGGCCTGGGATGCCAGCTGGTGTGGGTTGCCTCTAGTGTGTTGTTGGGTAACGATCTTTTAATTACAGCCTGGCATATAGAGGCATGCTGTATGTTACCATCTTCACAGTGCTTGTGTGACCTAAACAGTATCCATTTATTTCAGTTGCTATGTGCCCAAAATTTTATGTTCTTTACAGTGATCAAAAAAATAGTAATTAAGGTAAGGATCATCACACAAGATTATTCTGGATTATGATGTGCCCTAAATCCAATGGCAAGTCCTTTGAAGAAGAATCAAGACAGATACACTGAGAAGACTATGGGAGGACAAAGGCAGAGATTGTAGCGATGCATCTATGAGCCAAGGAGCACCAAGGATTCCCAACATCCACCAGAAAGTAGGAAAGATGTACATAACAGGTGCTCCTTTGGAGCCTCCAGAAAGGGATCAACCCTGCTGATACCCCGATTTCAGACTTTTGACCTCCAGTGTTGGGAAAAAAATAAATTTTTGTTGTTTTCAGCCACCAACTTTGTGGTACTTGTTACATCAGCCATAGAAAACGAATATGCTTCCCTTACTCTTAGAAACATGAACTCTTTCATCCAATTTTTAGCTAGTAATCAAGAGACCAAGTTACACAGTCAGGCTGTCAAGGTTGGAATTCTGGATTTATCAATCACTAACTATATAACTGGGTCAAATTACTTAAACCTTGTGCCTCAGTTTCTTCATCTGTAAGATGGAAATGAAAAGTATGCCACAGCATGGTTAGGAGGAATAGATAAAATTACATATTTAAAACACTCAGAACAGTTGCCGGAATGTTTAATAATTATGGTAATTACTTTATTACTATATTGCTGATGTCTGTTGTTGTTAAAAAAAACTTACAGATCTTTCACAGCCACTCCAGACTACTGTTTTTTTTCTCACTCCTCAACTCTCCTAACACTTCATGTCTCTCCTACTCTTGAGGACATACTGCCCTGTGGTTATATTGAATTTCTATGTTAATATATAAATCTACAAATATTTACTGGGGATCTGCTAAATTCAAGGAATCCTGCCAGCCACTTGGGAAAGCATGTTATTAACGACACCAGGACATTGCAGAATTTGAGGAAATAAGGGATGATCTACATTAAGGTGATCGCCAATAATTTTGGGAAAAAATGGATATAGTTCTGAAGAATAGAGAGGAATGAAGAGGTTATTTCAAATAGGAATTTTTCTAGTACCATTTGTTGAAAAAACTGTCCCTAACACTTTTTTTTAAGATCTATTTTTACCAATATTGTGAATGTTTGTGATAGGTAGGATAATGGCTCCCAAAGATATTTATCTCCCAATCCCTGGAATTTTTGAATATGTTACTTTACATAGCAAAGGGAATTGAAGTTGCTAATCTGATGACTTTAAAATAGGAAGATGGTCCTGGATTATGTGAGTAGGCTCAATATAATTAGAAAGGTCCTTTTTTTTTTTTTTTTTTTTTTTTTTTTTTTTAATTTTTATTTATTTATGATAATCACAGAGAGAGAAAGAGAGAGAGGCAGAGACATAGGCAGAGGGAGAAGCAGGCTCCATGCACCGGGAGCCCGATGTGGGATTCGATCCCGGGTCTCCAGGATCGCGCCCTGGGCCAAAGGCAGGCGCCAAACCGCTGCGCCACCCAGGGATCCCTAGAAAGGTCCTTAAATGTAGAACCGGGAGGGCAGAAGAGAGAAAACCAGAGAGATAACAGTATTAGCACTTGACTTGACATTGCTGGATTTAAAAATGGAGAAAGCAGAGGGTAGGGGGCTGGGATGACTGGGTGATGGGCTAAGGTGATGACTAAGGAGGGCACTTGGGATGAGCACTGGGTGTTATACTGTATGTTAGCAAATTGAATTTAAATCAAAAACATTTTAAAAAATAAAAATCAATAACAAAAAGAAAATGGAGAAAGCTGGGGCAGGAGGTATGTGCAATAAGCCAAGGACTGCAAACAGCCTCTTAGAAACTAGAAAAAGAAGCCTTGTAGAGCCTCCAGAAGGAATGCAGCCAGCTGATATCTTGATTTTAGCCCAGATCAGACCATTTTGGATTAACCTCTAAAACTGTAAGATAATAAACTTGTTTTATTTATTATGGCCAAACTACTTTGGCCATAATTTGTTAAAGCAGCAATAGAAGAGCAATGTGGTATTTTTTTTTTTCTGGTATTAAATGTAATTTTACTTGAAACTAACAAATCAAAAACTGAAATCGAGTAATTGCTGAACTTCAGATAAATGTTTCTTTACCACAAAAGATATTAGTTACTGGGGTGCCTGTGTGGCTCAGTTGGTTAAGTGTCCAACTCTTGGTTTCGTCTCAGGTCACAATCTCAGGGTTTGGGGATCCAGCACTGTGAACACTGAGTCAGTCTCCCTGCTCAGTCTCTCTAGGTGTAAGGTTAGATTGCTTATTTGAGCTTTTTCTTGTTTTTGAGGTAGGCCTGCATTACTATATATTTCCCTCTTAGAACTGCTTTTGCTATGTCCCAAAGATTTTGCACCATGTATTTTTATTTTCATTTGCTTCCATATATATTTCTTATTTCTTTGTTGATTCATTGGTTATTTAATATCATGTTGCTTAGCCTCCACGTCCTTGTGTGTGTTGCAGGGTTTTTTTTTTTTTTTTTTTGTGATTGATTTCTAATTTCATACCCTTGTGATAAGAAAAGATGCATGGTATGATTTCACTTTAAAAAATTTATTGAGACTTGTTTTGTGGCCTAACATGTAATTTGTTCTGGATAATGTTCTATTTGCACTTGAAAAGAATATGTATTGTTGTCTTTTAATTGAATGTCTTGTATATATATCTATTATATCCATCTGACCTAATGGGTCATTCAAAGACACTTTTTTACTTATTGATTTTCTGCCTAGATGTGGGATGTTAAAGCCCCTTACTATTATTGTGTTACCATCAGTTTCTCTCTTTATGTCCATTAATGTTTGCTTTATGTATTTAGATGCTCCAATGTTGGGTGTATAGATATTTACGATTGTTATATCCTCTTGTTGGATTGATCCCTTTATCATTATGTAATGCCCTTTTTTGTCCCTTGTTGCAGTCTTTGTTTTTTGTTTTGCTGGTTATAAGAATTGCAACCCTCTGGCTTTTTGTTTATTACTATTTGTATGGTAAATCTTTTTCCATCCCTTCACTTTCAGTGTGTATGTGTCTTTAGGTTTGAGATGCATCTCTTGTAGGCAGTGTATGGATGGGTCTTGTTTTTTTTTATTTTTTAATTTTTTTTATTTATGATAGTCACAGAGAGAGAGAGAGAGAGAGAGAGAGAGAGAGGCAGAGACATAGGCAGAGGGAGAAGCAGGCTCCATGCACCGGGAGCCCAACGTGGGATTCGATCCTGGGTCTCCAGGATCGTGCCCTGGGCCAAAGGCAGGCGCCAAACCGCTGTGCCACCCAGGGATCCCGGGTCTTGTTTTTTATCCATTCTACCACCCTGTGTTTTTTGATTGGAGCATTTAGTCCATTTACATTTAAAGTAATTATTGATAGTTTTGTACTTATTGCCATTTTGTTACTTGTTCTCTGGTTGTTTCTGTGGTTCCTCTCTCTTCCTTTCTTCTTCTCTTGCTCTCTTTTTTTGTGATTGATGAGTTTCTGTAGTGTAATGTTTGGCTTTCATTCTCTTTATTTTTGTGTATCTATTATAAAAAATTTGGGTTTGTGGTTACCATGAGGTTCATATATAACATCCTAAGTATATAGCAGTCTATATTAAGTTGATGGTTATTTAAGTTTAAAAGCATTCTAAAAAAAAACCCAAGCTGTTTTTACTCCCTCCTCCACATTGTATGTGTATGCTGTCATATTTTACATGTTTTATTTATAATTTTCTTATGTCTAATTATAGCCTTTCTTTTCCACTTTAAACAAGTCCCTTTAACAATTCTTATAAGGCTGGTGTAGTGGTGATAAACTTCTTTAACTTTTTTTTTTGTCTGGGAAACTCTTTATCTCTCCTTCAAATCTAAATGATAACCTTGCCAGGAAGAATATTCTTGGTCATAAGTATTTTCCTTTCAGCACTTTTATCATGCCATGCTCTACTGGACTGCAAAGTTTCTGCTGAAAAATCAGCTGATAACCTTATAGGGTTTTCTTTGATGAAACTTTTGCTTCTCTCTGCTTTTAAAATCTGTCTTTAACCATTGACATTTCAATTGTTATGTGTGACAGGGTGGACTTCTTGGGTTCATCGTATTTGGAACTCTCTGTGTTTCTTGAACCTGATGTCTATTTCCTTTCCTAGGTTAGGGAAGTTTTCAGTTATTATTTTTTTCAAGTAAGTTTTCTATTTCTTTTACTCTGTCTTCTTTTGAGACCCCTATAATGGGATCTTTGTTTGGTTGATATTGCCCAAGACATACCCTAACTTATTCTAATTTTTAAATTCTTTTCTCTTTTTGCTTTCAGCTTGGGTGCTTTCCATTACCCCATTTTCCAGAAAACTGATATGTCCTTCTATTTTTGCTAATCTACTGGTTTATTCCCTCTAGTGTGTTTTTTATGTTATTGTATTTTTTTAGCTCTGATTGGTTCTTTTTTATGTTTTCTTTTTTTAAAAAAGGTTTTATTTATTTATTCATGAGAGACATAGAGAGAGAGGCAGAGACATAGACAGAAAGAGAAGCAGGCTCCTCCGGGGGACCCCAGTGTGGGACTTGCCCAGGACCATGACCTGAGCTGAAGGCAGACACTCAACCACTGAGCCACTCAGGTGTCCCGTATATTTTCTGTCTCTTTACTGAACGTCTCACTGAGTTCTTCCATTGTTTTCTCCAGCCTGGTGAGTATCTTTATGATCTTTAAGATCTTTAAAATATCAGGCATATTGCTTATCTGTGTTTCATTTCATTCTTTTCCTGAGGTTTTATCTTGGCCTTTGTTTTGGAGCATATTCCTTTCACTCCTCCTTTTGCTTAACTTTCTATTTGTTTCTCTGGATTAGGTGGAACAACTAATCCTAAACTTGAAGAAATGGTCTTGTATATGGTTGTCCCCTATATAGACTGTGTGTATTTGGTGACTTTCACTGGCTTGCTGGAACTGGCTGGTGTGGGCTGGGGCATCTCAGGACTCTCCATGTAGTGGGCACCCTGGCAAGATAGCTAAAGCTGAAGTGGGTGCAAGCCAGGAGGTCTCAGGGTTCTATGCATAGAGGTCACCTTGGCAGAAGAGCTGAAGCTGAAGTAGATGTAAAGTGGGTCCTGGGGCATTCCTCTTAAGGGGCCCCTTGTCAAGACAGCTACTCTTTAATTTAATTTTAAAATATAATTGTAAGAACAATTAACATGAAATCTGCTCTTTTAGATTTTTCAGTGTACTATATAGTATTGTTGATTATAGGTAAATTGTTATACAGCAGATCTCTAGAACCTATCTTGCTTAGCTAAATCTTTATGCTCATTAATTAATAACTCCCCATTTCGCCCTTCCTCCAGCCCTTGGCAACCACCATTCCACTCTTTGATTTTTTGAATTTGAGTATTTTAAATGCCTCATATGAGTGAAATCATGCAGTATTTGTCTTTCTGTGACTGGTTTACTTCACTTAGCATAATGTTCTCAAGATTCATCCATGTTGTTGCAGATTATGAAAATTGATTATGTTTTCCAAAATAAAAAAAATATTGAGAAGAGTGGCATTGTTTTACATTTTTACAATTTTTAAAAAGTAACTGGCTTAATAGAAGGCAGCTGGATTCTCATATCTGCTTTGCATTTAGACTTATTGTAACATTACATGTCATGTAGTATCTGGAAAACTCCACTCTGCACTCATGAGAGGATGCAAGTAAAAAAGGCAAATAAGATCTTAGTACTGTTATGGAAGTAGTTTAGATTTTAGACTCCCCTGAAAGGGACTTGGGGACTCCCAGGGCCCCTGAACCATTCTTTGAGAACTGTTCTTCTAGGCATGAAGTGAGACACTGGAAGCCAGCATTAAGTATTCCTGTATATCATGAATAATTTCTCTATTTGCACTGCCCTGTTAAACAATTTTTAATAAACTGGCATAAAGGATAATGAAACAGTAGGATCTCCTTTCATGAATATGATGCTCTAAGGTAGAAAACCTACTCTATTTGAATTTCATGGATGTGAAATCATTAATAAGCAGAAATGATGTTGCCAGTGTTATTGTAATGGTCATAAAAGCTGCAGTCTTACTGAGATGATACACTTTATGCTTTAATCGACATCATTTTCATGTGCTAAGTAGGTGGATGCAAGATCTTGAAATTGTTTGAGGGGCCTCCTGTGGGGATAATCGTGTGGTGAAATGTATTCATTTACTTATGGATTTACTCCCAAAGAGCTTGGGAGTTTCTGAATCAATCACCCAAATGCTTGGCTCCAACGTTTGCTAGATATAGCAGTTTTCACCACCAAGGATTCCCAAATCAGATGCAAATTGTCTGATAAATTGTTTTGTATTACTCTCACTTTTCAGAAAAATAGTCCTTGGAGAATTGTGGCATCAGCAAATGCAATCAGTGCTTTAGAGCAGGTTGATTTTCAGTTGTTATTGTTACAGAAATAAAAGTTTCGGATACTGGGAGGTATGGTTACAGTAAAGTGTGCTCTTTCCCCTGGAGGCACAGGATTTCAGAGCTTCAGGTAGACTGTTCTCTGTCAACACTGATAAATTACACATATAGCTGTATCTATTCTTGTTTCTCTATGTTACAGTTTTAGATTAATATATTCCTATTTTATTTAATTTTCTCTTGGGAAGATCTGAAATTATTTTTAGTCCAATGGCCTATGAAAAATTAGGTTCATTTGACAAAGGCATGCAATGTACTAATGGAATAAACACAACTCTAGTTTTCTAATTTTGAGTAGAATACACAGCAAAAAACACAGACAGGCCCAAACTTATATACCTTTATTATACCTCTTCCATTGTCAAGATTATTCTATCCTAGTAAGTTTTCTGGGGGCTTTTCAATAGGATCCTATTCCTAAAGTCAGAAATGCATAACATTTTCTCACTCCTCCTCCTCCCTGTTGTTTAAAATAGTCATTTTCATTTGATTGAGGGAAGGAATACAATACTTAAGTAATTTGCATTATTTTGTTTTTATAAATTTGTCTTGTTAAATATTTTGGTAATGATTATCACACCATTTTAACTATGAATTTTGCTTGTGTTTTATTTTTTTTTGCTTTTATTTTTATTTTTATTCTTTTTAATTTATTTTTTATTGGTGTTCAATTTACTAACATACAGAATAACACCCAGTGCCCGTCACCCATTCACTCCCAACCCCCGCCCTCCTCCCCTTGTACCACCCCTAGTTCGTTTCCCAGAGTTAGCAGTCTTTACGTTCTGTCTCCCTTTCTGATATTTCCCACACATTTCTTCTCCCTTCCCTTATATTCCCTTTCACTATTATTTATATTCCCCAAATGAATGAGAACATATAATGTTTGTCCTTCTCCGACTGACTTACTTCACTCAGCATAATACCCTCCAGTTCCATCCACGTTGAAGCAAATGGTGGGTATTTGTCATTTCTAATAGCTGAGTAATATTCCATTGTATACATAAACCACATCTTCTTTATCCATTCATCTTTCGTTGGACACCGAGGCTCCTTCCACAGTTTGGCTATTGTGGCCATTGCTGCTATAAACATCGGGGTGCAGGTGTCCCGGCGTTTCATTGCGTTTGTATCTTTGGGGTAAATCCCCAACAGTGCAATTGCTGGGTCGTAGGGCAGGTCTATTTTTAACTGTTTGAGGAACCTCCACACAGTTTTCCAGAGTGGCTGCACCAGTTCACATTCCCACCAACAGTGTAAGAGGGTTCCCTTTTCTCCGCATCCTCTCCAACATTTGTTGTTTCCTGCCTTGTTAATTTTCCCCATTCTCGCTGGTGTGAGGTGGTATCTCATTGTAGTTTTGATTTGTATTTCCCTGATGGCAAGTGATGCAGAGCATTTTCTCATATGCATGTTGGCCATGTCTATGTCTTCCTCTGTGAGATTTCTGTTCATGTCTTTTGCCCATTTCATGATTGGATTGTTTGTTTCTTTGGTGTTGAGTTTAATAAGTTCTTTATAGATCTTGGAAACTAGCCCTTTATCTGATATGTCATTTGCAAATATCTTCTTCCATTCTGTAGGTTGTCTTTTAGTTTTGTTGACTGTATCCTTTGCTGTGCAAAAGCTTCTTATCTTGATGAAGTCCCAATAGTTCATTTTTGCTTTTGTTTCTTTTGCCTTCGTGGATGTATCTTGCAAGAAGTTACTATGGCCGAGTTCAAAAAGGGTGTTGCCTGTGTTCTTCTCTAGGATTTTGATGGAATCTTGTCTCACATTTAGATCTTTCATCCATTTTGAGTTTATCTTTGTGTATGGTGAAAGAGAGTGGTCTAGTTTCATTCTTCTGCATGTGGATGTCCAATTTTCCCAGCACCATTTATTGAAGAGACTGTCTTTCTTCCAATGGATAGTCTTTCCTCCTTTATCGAATATTAGTTGCCCATAAAGTTCAGGGTCCACTTCTGGATTCTCTATTCTGTTCCACTGATCTATGTGTCTGTTTTTGTGCCAGTACCACACTGTCTTGATGACCACAGCTTTGTAGTACAACCTGAAATCTGGCATTGTGATGCCCCCAGATATGGTTTTCTTTTTTAAAATTCCCCTGGCTATTCGGGGTCTTTTCTGATTCCACACAAATCTTAAAATAATTTGTTCTAACTCTCTGAAGAAAGTCCATGGTATTTTGATAGGGATTGCATTAAACGTGTAAATTGCCCTGGGTAACATTGACATTTTCACAATATTAATTCTGCCAATCCATGAGTATGGAATATTTTTCCATCTCTTTGTGTCTTCCTCAATTTCTTTCAGAAGTGTTCTATAGTTTTGAGGGTATAGATCCTTTACATCTTTGGTTAGGTTTATTCCTAGGTATCTTATGCTTTTGGGTGCAATTGTAAATGGGATTGACTCCTTAATTTCTCTTTCTTCAGTCTCCTTGTTAGTGTATAGAAATGCCACTGACTTCTGGGCATTGATTTTGTATCCTGCCACGCTACCGAATTGCTGTATGAGTTCTAGCAATCTTGGGGTGGAGACTTTTGGGTTTTCTATGTAGAGTATCATGTCATCAGCGAAGAGGGAGAGTTTGACTTCTTCTTTGCCAATTTGAATGCCTTTAATGTCTTTTTGTTGTCTGATTGCTGAGGCTAGGACTTCCAGTACTATGTTGAATAGCA
Organism: Canis lupus baileyi; assembly: GCF_048164855.1. Classification (NCBI taxonomy): domain Eukaryota; kingdom Metazoa; phylum Chordata; class Mammalia; order Carnivora; family Canidae; genus Canis; species Canis lupus. The sequence goes on along the minus strand of NC_132859.1, from coordinate 24,222,199 downwards.
GTGGTGAAAGTGGACATCCCTGTCTTGTTCCTGATCTTAGGGGAAAGGCTCCTAGTGCTTCCCCATTGAGAATGATATTTGCTGTGGGCTTTTCATAGATGGCTTTTAAGATGTCGAGGAATGTTCCCTCTATCCCTACACTCTGAAGAGTTTTGATCAGGATGCTTGTGTTTTAAATGGAGTTTTACAATTGATTAAATAGGAGAAACCACTACCATTTATAAAATGCAAAATCTATTTTCCCCTTTTGTTTGTCTTAGAGATTTTTATCTTACTAAGGATCATGCAATTGGATATATCTTTTTTTCTTAAGATTTTATTTATTCATGAGAGACACACAGAGAGAGGCAGACACAGGCAGAGGGAGAGGCAGGCTCCTCGCAGGGAGCCCCATGCAGAACTCAGAACACCCGGAACTCCTGGGACTCCAGGATCACACCCTGAGCCAAAAGGCAGACTCTCAACCACTGAGCACCCCAGGCATCCCGGATGTATCTTCTTAACTTTGTTTTTTTACATAACAAATACAAGAAAGAAATCTGCATTGTATAGTGAGAAATCAAGAGATGCAGAATAAGATCTGAGGCTGAGTCCAGGCTTCTCCCACTGGCTGTACGACATTAGACAAGTCCTCTAACTTTTCCAAGTCTCAAAGTATCATCTATAACATGGATTCTGAGAATCTATTCCCAGGCCACTCATGGGACACACCAGTTGCCCAAGGCTAAGCAACTATCAGCCACCTCACCTGAAGTGTTACACCTGCCTCTGGCTAATCTCTAACCTCCAACTAGTTTATTCTATATATGGCTGCCAAAATGATCTTTTAAGAATGTAGATTGTCATTGCTTGCTTAAAGTTCTTCAGTGGCTCTCCTTTGTGTTTCACATACAAAATAGAAAATCTTTCACGAGGCCCACAGGGCCCCTACTTACCTGCTCCTCGCTTCGCCAACCTCACCCGATGTTATGCTCCATCCTTCTGTTAGGTTGACTGGTCATCCTAGGTTGCCTGGGACTTTCTCATTCCTGAAAACTGGAATGATTGGCCCCTCTACTCCTGGTAGTCAGCTACACGGCTTCCTTTCTGTTTCTTGAGTGTGCCCACATCTTGCCCACCTCAGATCCTTTGCAAATGCTGTTTCTCCTGGAAATTACATCATTTTATCTCGCTATGTACCTGGCCTATGCCAATTTATTCTTCAGGCCTCAATTTAAATGTCCTGTTCTCAGAAAATCCTTCCCTCAGCCGCAGATGTAAATTAGATCCTGTGAAATTAATAGAAAACAGCTATATTGTTTTCTGCCCCCAGTCTCTGGCACAGAGCTTCTAAAACCCTTGTAATTTCCTAAGCAATAAGAGTACTATGAGCATCTTTTGTTCTATTATTTGGTCTTTGACTCTGATTCATGAGACAGAGTTCCTAAATCCTTTGGAATTTCCACAGTAATAGAAATGTCTTTAGCTCTAATGAGATGACTTTTGATGGGCTCCTGGACTAGAAGGAGAGGCTGCTCCTAGCTCCACAGTTTGTGAATGATATTTACCTAGAGTGACCAGTAACTGCTTATTTTTATAGCAGAGGTAAATAAGTTTTCTTAAATGGTCAAGAGTGAATATTTTAGACTTTGCAGACCATACCATCTCTATCACAGCCACTCAAATTTGCCATTATAGAGAGAAAACAGCCATAGATTGTATGGGCTATGATTGTGTTCTAATAACACTTCGTTGACAAAAGCAGGCATCCCAGACTTGGCCAACAGGCCCCAGTTTGCAGACCCTTAGTCTAAGTCACTTTCTGCCTATTGTCTTTGGATTCCAGGAACTTTGGTAGATGTGCTAACAACACTGGAAAATGTAAATTTGAAATGAAATTTGCTTTGCTAGATGTTCTTCTTTCCTTTATTGAAACTTGGCTTTAGCTTCACTGAAACAAACACTTTTAATACTGTTACCATGCAAATATACAGCACATCAATTTCTTCTTAGTTATTAAATAGTGCAAAATTAATTTTCTAGTGGGATGACTTAGCATTATTGCTGTTTGTGAAAAGAATTTGATGCAAATCAGTAGGCCTGCCCTGGGCTTTTCAGTTATGTGTTGGATGAGAACAATCACAGAGTGTAAAAACATACATGCTCTGAGGGAACGAGCTAGATATTAACAGGAGAGGGCACTGGAACTTGTGCTTTAAAGATTTTTTTCTTCTCCATCGTGGGTGCTGATTTCTTGGGAATGTTATCAACTCTAGAGGAGGATTCCGTAAACACCATGGCCAAACAATTCAATAGTACCTAAAGGGCTCAGTCCCGATCAAGAGCCCAAATGGAGCTAGGGTTGGGGGAATTGACTATCCTTAAGGAACTAAGCTCCATGCAGCTAGCCGATGGGCTTGGGTAGGCTGGGTGCAAGGCAAATCTAAAATTTCATTTGGTTTTGGAATTTGGGTTGGGTAAGACAAAGTCACAGTTGGGTGATCAAATTAAAAATGTAAATGGTAACTAAGAAGTGAAAGTGTTGGTCCAAAATGTTGAGAACCAGGAAGTGTTTGGAGATGTTGGTCAGGTTAAATGCCTCAGGCACTTTCAGATAGAACAGGTAAGCACTGGGATTCCATTCCTTGTTTTTAGAGGATGCACATGACAGGAGGGTGTCTAATTGGAGAACCCACCGTAAGGCAAACTAGAACTCTGAATAGGAAGCAAGTGTCAGAGAAATGTTTCCCTCATATAACAGCTGTGGTCAGTGTTCTGTCTATAACCCCTCCCATCCCTTTACCATTTTCTTGTGCTCATCTCCTACCTGTGTCTCTTTTGGTGGGGGGCGGTGGAGGGCTGCTCTTAAACTCCCAGAGGCTGCCTTTTCAGTACACAAAGAGCCACAAATGCCTGGGGATTTACTCCTTACTCTTACCTACCTCCTAAAAGTTCCCCAAGGCAGCCTTTTAAAAGTGACTACTGTGTGTTAGAGAATAAATGCTCAAATGCCTCCACCAACTGTTCCTAGAGCTCTGTGGGATTAAGCCAAGGTTGCCCCTTGTGGGACTCTGCTTGATACTAGCTGCTTGCATGGCCTCCTGCTCCCTGTCCCATTTCCTCACCCTCTACCAGTGTTTCCTAACAAATAATTCTGATGAAGATCCTTATCTCAGAATCTGCTTCTAGGGAAGTCAACCTATGACAACTAGTTTTTTGTTTTTTGTTTTTCTTTTTTTAAGTTGGAAGTAGTTCTTGACTGTTAAAAGAGATCTAGTAGGGCAGGAGGGAGGTGTGCCTGGGTGGCTTGTTTTAGATCTGACTCTTGATATGGGCTTAGGTCTTGATCTCATGGTCATGAGTTCAAGTCCTGTGTTGGGCTCCAAATTATTATTTAATTTAATTTAAAAATAAATTTAAAAAAGATCTAGTGGAGTTTTTCCTCATCAGTTTTTCCTGAATTAATTTTTTAAATTCATTTTAATGGTTTTATTAGTCTGCTGTTTCTGTCACAGGACCCCCATTTGAATCACTACATCTGTAATTGATAAAGAAAATAATTTTAATAAACCCCTGAGCTTTTTGTGCAGATACTTATTCTGTGGTCATGGCACAACACTGGTACCCACACTTTTCAGTTAGAAGCCTTGTACAGATCCCATTCTGTAGGGTGGCCTGTTTCCCTGGTGTCATTCATGGTGGGCATCAGTATTATGACCCAAATAGCCAGTCAGACTTACCAGAGAGTTTGAAAACTCCAAACAAAATGAAGATGACAGGATTTTCTGAAAATGACTGTAAAGAGAACTCTACCAGACCTCTGTAGAGTTTACCATGAATACTTAGAGCCCAAGAGCTTTTCAAGGTAGGCAGTAGATTCTGACAGTAGATTCTAGTTTCCATTTGTTAAGTAACTGGTCCCCAAGTCAACATTTAAGTGTTGAGATGGTGCTCAGTCCTGGAATTCTACTGTTTGGGACTTTTGCAACCTGCGTGAGAGGTCTGAGTTCTCTTTGCCAACTTCATTCATATTCTCTGTCAGAATCCAAGTTGGGAAAGAATATTCATGTTAGATCTTTTTTTTTTTAAGATTTATTTATTTATTCATGAGAAATACAGAGAGAGAGAGAGAGAGGCAGAGACATGGGCAGAGGGAGAAACAGGTTTCCTGCAGGGAGCCCGATGTGGGACTCAATCCCAGATTCCAGGATCATGCTCTGAGCCAAAGACAGACACTCAACCACTGAGCCACCCAGGGATCCCCCTATTCCTTTTAGATCTTAATGATGGTTAATTTTATAAGTCTACTTGGCTAGACTGTGGTACACCAGTGTTTGCTCCAACACCAGTCTAGATGTTGTGTGGAGGTATTTTTTTTAGATGTGATTAACATTTCAATGAGTGGACTTTGAGTAAATCAGATTACTTAGTATATCATGGGTAGGCCTCATCCAATCAGTTGAAGATCTTAGGAGAAAAGACTGAGATCCCCCTTAGGAAGAAGCTGAGATCCCCCTCAGGAAGAAGGATTCTGCCTCCATATTGCCTTTGGACTCTAACTCTTACCTAGGCCTCCAACCTGCTCTCCTGCCCTACAGATTTTGGACTTGCCAGACTCCTACTACAATTATGAGAGCAAATTACTTAAAATAATTTGTCTCTCTGTCTCTCTTCTCTCTCTCTCTCTCTCTCTCTCTCTCTCTCTCTCTCTCATATCCTATTGGTTCTGTTTCTTCAGAGAACTGTAACATAGATCCCATTAAATGCTCCCCAATTAGAGTTCCACATTCTGGATATTTCTCTGTTTAATCAGTTCATGCTCACTTTAATGTAGGTTATGGTGCATCTTAGTCTTGTATTTTTCTCCCCATGAGTTTTGTGAGTACTTAGAATTCAAGCAATATGATGTGATGCTAAAAATAATTACATACTTCCCTTAAATATAATTTTGACCACTTGGGGAACAATGTGAAATTTCATTAGGATCTGACTATTCAAATTCCTGTTTATCCTGATTATGAACCAAATTTTATTACATATATGTTTTTCACTTTACAATCCTTTAAGGGTTGAGATATCACTAACTTGTATATTGGGAGAGAGTTGTAGTGTAAAGTCTGTCATGATTCATTATGTAACCTCAATATAACAACCCAGTTACTTATACATGCTGATAAAATGAATATTTTCCTCAAAAAGAAAAGGAAAGAAAGAAAAGTTAAACTTCTAGGTAATTTTTTTGTGTGGCCAGCCTCCAATATGCCCTACAATGATTCTTGCCTCCTGGTATTCATGCCCCTGGATGGTCCACTCCCAAACTGAATAGGACTGATCTGTGTAACCAGTTGGATAGTATGGAAATTGAAAAGTGTGTCTCCCAAGGGTAGGTAACAAAAGATATTGCAGCTTCCACCTTGCTCTTTTGGATCATTCCCTCTGAGGGAAGCCAGCTACTATAGTGTGAGGACACTCAAGCTCCCTTAAGTTCAAGGCTGTGTTCAAGAAACTAAGGTCTCCTGCCAGGAGCCACATCACATAAGTGAGCTTAGAATTGGATCTTTCAGTTCCTATCAAGCCTTCAGATGTTTATAGTCCCAGATGACTTCTTGGCCAAAACCTCATGATGATCCCTGAACCAGAACCTCCCTCCTGAACCATTCCTGGATTTCTGACTCACAGAAAATGTGTGAGATAATAAATGTTTATATAGTCTGGGGAGTACTTTATTATGCAGCAATAGATAACTAACACAGTATTTTTTGTTGAACGGCTCTTTCTAGTGACTTCCTATGTACAAAATTACATTTTAACCTCTAGTTATGGCTCTAGACGTTATTTGAAAGTGCTCTGTGGTATTTAGTAGTATGCATGTGGTAGAGATAGTGATTGGGAAGAAGAGAAGGACCTGGCATATGGTTAAGACGTAGAAGCTGTCATGAATTTAAAAAGTCACCTTTTGCAAACATTGTTGCATTTGTGAGTATGTGACCAAATTGAGTGCCTACCTTTAAAGAATGGCCAAACAGAATTATGTAGTCAGCATGATTTAATACAAATGAACACTAAATTTGGAATCAGAAGACATGGTTTAGGGCCTGCCACTTTCAAATTAACTTAAAAATGTCAAGTAGCTCCAAATGTTATGTTCCTTGTCTGCAACATGGGGGGATAACACCACCCACCCATCTCATACCATGTTGTGAGGAAGCCTTAACTGAGAAAAAATATTTGAAAGCATTTTAATCGTGAAGAGTCATACAAAGATAAATAATCATTATTACTTACTATTTGGAGAATATGTAAATGGAAGCTTGTCTAGACCATGAAACAGTTCCTTTTAAACGTGGGTTTACCTTGCTCTCTAAGACCATATCTCATTCCACAGGAAGTAGCCAGGTCAAGAAAGGGCAGGTCACCCAGGAAATGCAACATTGCAATAGAAACTTCCTGAATTGGACCACAAAAAATGTGCCTAAACTGATGTGTAAGGATGCACTTCCTTTAACTAAAACATTGAAATGAATTCCATGTCCACAGTATCAGTACAGTAGAGTTCCCTCGTGTTTTTGTGATCATTGACCCATCTTGCCATATTCAGTTTTCCTGTTCACACTGGTGAGCTAAGCACATCCGCGCCAGCAAGCATCTTCTGGCAGTTTCCTGAGTGCCTCCAGCTGGCCACTTAACTGTGGGGTGCTGCCAATGGGAAGCAAACATTTTCCAGGAGAATAGAGGTGGAAAAGAGAAATTATAACTTCAAGATTTCATTGGAGAGGAAATCCTTTTTGGCTCACAAGGTGTTGTTTCTGCCAACAAACAAATTGCTAAATGCATTCCGCAACGGAGCCTCTGTTAATGAGGAGGTACAGCCAAAGAAAAATAAGAAGGTGGCAGAGGCTTCCTTTTGATAGCACTTTAAATTCTTCAGCTTTGTGAAAATCTTATTGTAATCTCACTTCTTGACAAATACTTGGTGGCTAGGAGCAGAAAGCAGTAGTCGAATCCCTTGCTACTCAAAGTGTGGTTCGTGGACAAGCAGCGTCTCTGTCACTCTGAGCATGTCAGAAATGCAGACTCTCAGGCCCCACTTCAGATCTGCTAGTCAGAATTCATATTTCATCCAGTTTCCCAGATGATTCATATGCAAGCTGATTTAGTCCGTTACTACATGTTGTACATTTGCAAGCCTTAGAACAGGAATAACCTGAAACCATCTAGTTCAGGCTCCCTGTATTTTCCCATGAGAGAGAGGGTTCTCCAGCTTGTGTTTTTTCTCTGAATCTGGTGGAGAAAAGACAAGCTTTACCTACTTATTTTGACTTTTGCTCTCCAAACCAGAAAAACAAGTTCAGAGGAATGTTACAGGTTTGCCTAAGGGAGAATCACCTTGACATGCGGAATAAAAGCACAGACTTCAGAGCATGAGGAAGACCTATTTCCAAGTGGATCATTGAGCTTATTTCTGTCATGTGTTTGGGGGGGGCGCGGGGGAGGGGAGCCTTTTGTGCGTTTGATCAAATAGATGTCACTAGAAGAAAAACTTAGAGCAGAACCTGCTGTCCTATATATATATATATATATATATATATATATATATATAGGCACTGTACTTAATTTAGCCCTCCTTACAGAAAGGGTCATGAATATGCATTTTGGCTAAGAAAATTTTTTCATAGCCTCATGTGTGATGCTGCAGGCTAAGCTAATCAACGTGGCTAATTTTAGCCTTAGTTTTGAGGCTTTATTTTAGAATAGGTCACAGTACTAGTACTAACCTATAGCTTATTGCATGAGAGAAAAAAGCATCAAAAAGATATAAAACCAAGCAACTGCCACCCACCCCTGAAGACTATAAATGTATTGTTTGTAATTGAGATTTAATTCCCCTTAGAGTTAGTGATATGATTAATAAAGTGGACCTATGCGATGAAAGACATTGTCTACTGTGGGGATTTAGGAGGATCATGAGCTGCCTTTCTCTGGGATGAGGGGTAGGAGATGAATATCTATTAAAGCTCTACTTGTCACTGGGTGACATATGGAAGTGTTGAATCACTATGTCTTATACCTGAAGCTAATACTACACTGCTGGTTAACTAACTGGAATTTAAATAAAAACTGAAAAACAGAAAAGCTCTACCTGTAGGCACTATATAAAAGAAAGTGGAAAAGGCATCTTGTAGATGAGAAGGTTTGATTTGATAGGTCCTTTGAAGTGGCTCTGGGGACATGCAGAGGAGGCCCAGGGCTAGGGTGGATCAAGTCACTGCCTCCCCCTGCTAGGTCCAGGGCTATGAGGATTGGAAAACCTTCTGGGGCCTCTTGGCTGTGGAGGGTGTGCTGGCCAGGGGAGGAGCAGAGGCTGTGAGCAGAGACTCACATCCCAGGGCTTCAAAGAAATCTAGCCAAATCCGAACTGGAAGCTACAATCCAACACAGCTAAACATGCAAAGGAGGACACTCTAGAACAGAACTGTCTGGTAGGACTTTCAGCAATGATGGAAATATTCTTACCACAGATGTCTTCCAAGTGCTTGAGGTCCAGTGCGACTGAGGAACTGAATTTGTCTTTTTTTTTCATTGTAATTAATTTTGATTTAAATAACCACATGTTAAATAACCACATGTGCCTGGTGGCTACCATATTGGACAAGGCAATTCTAGAAGGGGAGTTCTTTAAAGGAATGAAGTTAGAAAACAAATGTGAGTTCAGAGGAAAAATGTTAAGTCCAGGTTATAAAAGCCAAGGTCCTGATCTAAAGGCACATATGAGAACCATCTGGAAAGCATCAGAAAAATAAAAGTGTTGGACCCAGCCCAGGGCCACCCAGTCAGAATCCCCTTTGGCACATGTTTAACTGAGAGCTACCAGATTCATTGCTATAAGGAGGCTGGTCTGGGAAAGAGAGGTGCATCCAGGTGATGGCAGGCTGTGACTGCCAAGCTGAAGATTTCATATTCAGTTTCATTAGCAGTGGAGGAGCCCTGCTAGGGGAAGAGTGACATGGTAGTAAGTGCTTTAGACAGGACTTGTGGTAGCGGGTGTAAGATTGGAGGTGATTGCAAGAGTTGAATGTTAAGAGATATCTGGAGTGTTCATTTCTGCCTTGGAGTGTCAGTGTGTTCATTTCTTTTTTTTTTTTTAAGATTTTATTTATTTATTCATAGAGACACACAGAGAGAGAGAGAGAGAGAGAGAGAGAGAAAGGCAGAGACACAGGCACAGGGAGAAGCGGGCTCCATGCAGGGAGCCCAACGTGGGACTCGATCCTGGGTCTCCAGGATCATGCCCTGGGCCGCAGGCGGCACTAAACTGCTGCGCCACTGGGGCCGCCCCAGTGTGTTCATTTCACTGAGGGGTGTCCATATCCTTCCCTGGACTGAACATTGGTTCAAAATGTTCTCTAGCAAATATGCTGCTCTAAGCCTCCAGCCCCACTAAATGTTATGGTGATTGAAATTACACTTGCTTCCCACAGGCCCAGAAGGAGGCTGTTTGTAATGAAATAGAGATGCAGCAGCATTTGGAATGTGGAGTAAGAGCCACTCCAGGACTTCTAGCTGGAGCCCATGGTCTCCATAAAATGACTCACCCTGGAAAATAATGATTGCTGCCCTCCTAGTGGACCCGTCCCCCTCCATGACTCCTGAGCTCCCACGAGAGATCTCAATAGCTGCTGATGGGAACTAGGACACCCTGAGAACTAGGCCCAGCTGATGACTCACTGCATAATCATGAAAAACCATTTCATGGTTCACAGTAGGGGGAGAGATGGCTTTTAAAAATTGAAAAGGACAAATAAAATCCAATGTATGTTGAAGTTTAGAAATTGACAAAATGCCTTTGCCAAAACAGAGAATTTCTTTTCTTCTAACAGTGCAGGGGAAGGTATGTCCAGGGGTGACAGACGGAGGGAGTACCTTTATTACCTTCCGGGAGCATGGAAGCCTTGGGTCTCAGCGATGGTATTTATCTACTTGGTGGAGTCCAGCTGTCTTCCTGAAAGACAGGTTGCCTCTGCCTGAGGAGTTTGCTCTCGCTCTGCTATTGGCCCTTCATGCATAAATGCTTCTTTTACGAACCAATAAATGTAACCCAGACATCGGTTTAGAGGCCCTGGCCCAAGATTCTGGAAGCTTGGCTCAACTGAAGCTTGTCCAGAGCTCTCTTGGTAATTGCTGTGCAGGCTCCCTCCACCTCTGTCTCAGGTACTGTGGCTGGTGGCCTCCCCTGGCACTTACTGATTCAGACCTCAACTGTGTAGCTTCTCCACCTACTATGCTAAGTGTCTGATGAGTTTAGCATCTCACAGAGCACAGTGCCTTTCCAGCAGCTTCCCGGCCCTGACCCCTCCCACTCTCCTTCCCTACCTCTTCTCTGGAGTAAGGTCAAAGCCCTCCTCTTGTCTCTGGCAGAAGGGACCGTATTTTCTTCCCCTGCACTCTTGTCAGGTATTTTTCTAAAAACTTACAATTGGGCGCTTGCTTCAGCAGCACACTTGCTAAAATTGGAATGATAGATGCTTACATTTTGTACGAGTGATATGAAGAAAACTAATATTTTTCTACCTGCTCAGGGAATAGTGCTGGGCATTTATTAAGCACTTACTGTGTTCTGGACACTATGCTAGACAGAGCATTGAAGAAAACTCTGAGCAGAGCAAGTAGATTAGACCTCAAGAGATTAAAAATTTAGCTGTCTGAGATATAATTGATATCTGACAAATGACTCAGTTTAGCAGCCTCCAGAGGTGTGGGCTCTATTGTTTTCTAGAAAGACTTGAGGATTAAATGTATAATATAAAAGAATGCGACCTTGCTGGCACCTGTTTTCCTTTAAGTGGTATTTACTTAATTGCATAGCATCACTTATCTTTTGTAAAATTGTATGTCATAGCCATGAGTTAATGTATCATTGTTATAACACCCCCACGTCTTCGGTTGGGCTCCTTATATGCAGAGCCTCAGATGGTTATTCTGGTGTTTGTGTTTTATTGAGGGAGAGCTCTAGCGTTGGGGTGAAGGGTATGTCTAGACAGGGCAGCAGCAGAAGGAGCCTGATTCCCACAGCAAGCTTTGGAGCAGGACTGATACCAGGAGCTGGCTCCACCTTAAGTCATTTAGTCATTGGCCAGGGCTTCACTCCCAGGCAGAGACAGCACATAACCTCTTTGATAAGGAAATTCTTTAATCTGAGAGCAGTTGTCTGGAGAAGGGGACATTTGTGCCTTATTAGCCATTGTTATGAGCTGAATTGTATTCCCCTAAAATGCATATGTTGAACTCTAACCCCCAGTACCTCATAATGTGACTCTTTGGAGATAGGGCCTTTAAGGAAGTGATTATCTTAAAATTAGCATGCACCCTAATCCTTTCTGGCTGGTGTCTTTGTAAGAAGAGATTAGGATACTGACCATCACCAGGAGGACCAGTGCACAGAGAGAGGGTCAACCATCTGCAAGCCAAGGAGAAACCAAACCTGCTAATACCTTGATCTCAGACTTCTAGCCTCCAGAACTATGAGAAAATGCATATTCATTGTTTAAGTCTCCCAGTCTGTGGCATTTTGTTGTGGCAGCCCAAGCAGACTAACACAGCAGCCAACATGCACAGCAGCTGGAGGATGTGCGTGCCAATATGTGTCTGGTAAGGAGGTTTGGGTGGCACATCAGTAGTATTCATTTACACCCACTTACAAATTAGAAAACTGACCAGAGAAGTGACATGGGTTACCCAAGGTCACACAGCCAATAACAGATGCCAGATTTGAACCTCAGTCTGACCCCACAGTTTATCTTCTTAATCTCTACTTTTTATCCTGGTGGGAGGCAGCCTTTCTCAGAAGCAGCAGACATAACCAGTTAACTTGTACTTCATTCTGTGTTTTTTATCCCAATCTGTCCCCACCTTACATAAGACAGAGCTCCCTGGGGAAACTGAGGCAGCTCAGCATTGACAGTGTCTGTATCTGAGTGTCTTCTCAAGACATTCTCTCACCCAGTAGTTTTGGAAATGTAGCAAATTAATCACAGGTTTCTTCTACATATGAGATGATGTCTTTATTTAAAATGTTTTCATAAAAACTGTTTTCATTAAAAAATGGATTAAGGCAATCTTTTTCACACCCACAAGTGCCATTTTTAGGAAAATAAGAAATTCTGAGAACTGCCTTGTCAGTGTAATAATAACTATTGTCATTCTGAGCACTGCTGCTTCCAATTTATAATGGGAGAACATGGTCTTTAGAGGCCACATAAAGATCTAACAATAGATCAGTTTGTTCTTATTATAGCCTTTGTTCAATATTTTCTGGCTCATAATAAAGCCATTGCCCACTTCAGAAAACTAGGAAAGAAAGGAAAAATAAAGAAGGGCATCTCTGGGCAGCTGCCTGCCACAAGGTCCCCTACACACTCCCAGCAAGCCCCGCCACAGGTGACATAGAGAGCATCCTCTCTTTACGAGGCAGTAACAGGCATAGGGAGAAGCATTTTAAAAAACATCTTGTGGATATTCTTGACTTCCTAGAGAAGAGGCAGAAAAGTGTGAGTGAATCTGTTGGATTTCCCAAATCATAAGTCACTTGGTCACCAGTTCTGACAGTATTATTAGATGTGCGAAGAGAGGCTTGCAGCTGGAGCACAGTCTGGGCCCCTGGAGAAATCCACAGTCTACTAGGGAGTGCCATCGCACGCTGGGTACTCTGACTCACATACAGCTGGAGATGTTAGTATGATGAAGACATTTGTTACTATTAAGTTATGATTCCATCGGAGATATAAGTTCAAAGTCTGTGAGAGAGAGGAGAGAAAGAAGGGCCTTAGAGAAAAAAATCTTTATATTTCCTTCCCCCCTTCTCCTTTCCCTCCCCAAAATACAGATTAGGAAATTCTTTCCATGAAATACTATGTGGTAATTCGAAAGTCCTTATCTCTTAGACATGTAGGCATTTGTTTATTTGACAATAAGTTTGGAGTATGCTTTAAGCCATGAGTTGAAGAAACCATAGGGAACAGGTTTGGCTCCTGCCTCCTAAGAGTTTATCAATTGGGGATATCAGTAGAAGCTACTTTTATTTGAGTGGACAGTAAGTTCCAATCATTGTGCTAAATTTGTAGAATTTCCTTTTCTTTCTTTCTTTCTTTCTTTCTTTCTTTCTTTCTTTCTTTCTTTCTTTCTTCTTTCTTTTTTTCTTTCTTTCTTTCTTCTTTCTTTCTTCTTTCTTTCTTTCTTTCTAAAATATTTATTTATTTATTCATGAGACACACACACACACACACACACACACACAGAGAGAGAGAGAGAGAGAGAGAGAGAGGCAGAGACATAGGCAGAGGGAGAAGCAGGCTCCCTGCGGGGAGCTCAATCCCAAAACTCCGGGATCATGCCCTGAGCTGAAAGCAGATAGATGCTCAACTGCTGAGCCACACAGACGTCCCTGAGAATTTGCTTTTCTAGTAGGATCCCAGGTGATGTTCTTACTGCTCTTCTGGGGACCACCCTTTGAAAACAATTGTGCTAAGCTCATGACATGCATCTGCTCATAACATACCGATGGTTAGAACCATTCAGGATAGTAGTAGGCACCCGAGGTTGAGGTATTCCTGCTACATAGCTATGTTCCTTTAAAGGAAACTTGGTTTTGACTTTAGGCAAAGTTCTTGTTTTATTGCCTCTTTTTTAGAAAAAAAATAATGCGTTTTCTCAACCATTGCAGAAGTTTGAAGAACTGTTGCAATAATAGGCAAAGTATCAGGAAATTTCTCATTAAACAGTTGCTCTTGTATGTCACTTTCTCCTTGAGGGTCCTAGGAAGTAGAACGGTAGTTGTTAAAGTGTGTTGCCAAACTGGCAGCAGCATCCTGTAGACTATCGGGCCCCACCTTATACCACTTACCTCTGAAACACGGGCATAGGAATCCGTTTGAACAGGCCTCCAGGGGAGTCCTGAGGAACACTGCAGTTCAAGCACATCTGAGGCTGAGGATAGTGACAGTTAGGCTGAGTCTGAGCAAGGGCCCCTGGCATTCACTACTCCCAGCCCCTTTCAGATACTTCACCATGATGACAAAGCTTCAGTTTTCCCATCTCATCAGTCAGAAGTCTATCCCTTGTTGTTCAACACCTTTCAGCGTGGTGGGGAAAGACAATCATGACTTTTATCCATGACATGTTGTTTTGTTTTGTTTAAATATTTTATTTATTTATTCACGAGAGACACACAGAGAGCCAGAGACATAAGCAAAGGGAGGAGAAGCAGGCTCCATGCAGGAAGCCTTATGTGGGACTCGATCCTGGGACTCCAGGATCATGCCCTGAGCCGAAGGCAGACACTCAACCACTGAGCCACTCAGGGCTCCCAACCCATGACATAGTTTTACTAGCAAAGATGAAAATTCCTAGCTAACCATGAAATAGCACCATTCAATGGGAAAAAGATAGGATTCAGGTTATTTGTGTTCTAATCAAGTGTCCACCCTACATACAGCTATGTGACTTTCAGTTGATAATTAGCCTGTCTGAACCTCATTTTCATTACCTGAAAAATGAGATTAAAATGTCCTGATCTAACCTGAATAACTGTTGCAACGATTAAATGGAATGTGACTTTGCAAAGTGTAAAGTGCTGTAATTAGGAATGCTCACTCATAGGTTTGTTCTTCCCCAACAGTAAAATGGGAATAGTGCTCTAAGACTCCCAGAAATCATGAGTAGTTGAGAAACTAATGGCACACATCTTGTTTGCCATTGGCAAACAAGAGAATTTTGAATTCTTCTCAAGTAAAGCTTATTTCTTCATGTTTTGGGTGTATAACATATAAGGTTGAAAGATGTAGAGATATTATATTCTTAGGTATTTTATTAGAGTGCATCTATGTAATACTACATGATAATACTTTTATTTGAACTAGTCACATCCTAGAGCAGTGGTTTGGATACTGTGGCTCCAGGCCAGTAGCGCTAGCATCCCCTGGCAACTTATTTGAAATGTACATTTTCAGTCCTCACTGCTGAATCACCCCACCAACTGGGTGAGGCCAAGTGCTCTGTTTTATAACAAGCCCTGCAAGTGGTCCTGATGCTCACTTAAGTCTTAAAGGAAGGCATTTATCAGGGTCTTTTTTATTTTTAATGATTTTATTTATTTATTTGAAAGATCAGGAGGGAGAAGGAGAGCACTAGCAGGGGGAGAAGCAGAAGGGATGGGAGAGAATCTCAGGCAGACTCCATGCTGAGCGTGGACACCGACTCAGGGCTTGGTCTCACTACTCTGAGATCACGACCTGAGCCGAAACCAAGAGTCAGTCACTCAACCCACTGAGCCACCCAGGGGCCCCTATTAAGATCTTAATTGAAGGGTCTGGCCAACAGCATGCTTTTCATGAAACAGAATGATTGCTTCTCTTTTTCTGCGTCATGGATCTGCAACAACTGCACCCAAGCTGAGGCAGCCATAATTGGATTCCTTCATAAACACGCTGTCGCTGCCCACCCAGCCTAGTAGAGATCTGGAATGCCGCTCCAGTGCATCCGTTATGAGGCTGACTTCAGGGTGTGAGGAAATTAAAGCTATTTATCACAGACCATTTTCCCTCAATGACAGGAGAAATGAGCCTTAGCCTAACAAGGCTTCAAATTGGGCCCACGTACAAAAAACACATAGCTTGATGAACACAGTTTGAGCAGGCTTATGTTTCTTTTGACTTTTCCTTTTGAAAATGGACTCTCTTCTGAGCTGCACCAAGACACTGGTGCTTGTTTAAGAAACACTGGAGGTGGATTCAACCTGGTTTGTCTCATGACGTAGCTATAAGTGGCACGATGGCACTTTCCCATGACCATTTCTTCCCTTCCTCTCTCTCCTGGGAAGGGATCCTTGGTAAGAGAGGGAATCATTCCTCTGAGACTGAGACTGTGCATAAGGAGCCATGTTATGGGAGGGAGGGAGAACGATTTATCCGTATGATTTGGCCCACTGCCTTCTTGCCCATTTGAGATGGGTACAGTATGGATTTTGAGAAGTGATTCTATTTTTTTCGTGTGTGTGTGTATATAATTAAACTTGGTATATATTTGTGATTATCTAAGATATTTCTTCCTGGTGGTGTGCATTACAGGCAAAACATATACAGAGATTTATGTCACATGTTAATAACCGACATATCTTTGATGTCTACCTACCATGTACACAGTGCTTTGCTTCCATTATACTAATTAATGTTCACAATAGTTCTAAGAAATGGTTACCATTATCTCTATTTTATAGATGAGAAAACTGAAGTGCAGGAAGTTTAAGAACTGATATTAGAGCTTCGATTTAAATGCAAGTCTTTTGGATTCCAAAGCCAGCATTCTCAACCAGTGTTTTTCAAATTATGTGTTGAGAAATCAGTTTAACAAGTTGCAACTAGCAATGTAAAAAAAATTGAATTGAATGTGAAAGACCAGAATGTGTCATATTTAGTATGGGTAAATCTTGATGCATGAAACTTTCATTTCAACTATAAATATATTTGTATTCATACACAAATATAAGCACATTTCTGTGTACTGGGCAACAATGTAAATAATATTTCTTGCTGTGTCACAGTCAAATAGGAAAGCAAATATTCTGGCCTAAAGGAGGAGGTAGAGGGGTAGAGGGAAAGAGGGAAAAATAGAGAATAAGTAAATGAGACAAAGAGGCTCAGGAGAGGAAGAGGAAATAGGAAGAAGTGGGAAGAGGGGGAGAGAATGGACAGATCTGTGAAAGAGACATAGAGATGCAGGGAGAAGGGGAGAGAGAGGAAAAGAGGCAGGAAGTCATGAGGCCCTGTCCACCATTCCATTCAGTGAGCAGATGCACCTACTTGAGGACAAAACTAGAGACTTAAATTGTGTTCTTGGTAGATGTTAGTTTTCATATACTTCTCTAGTTGTGATCCTTGAGCCATTCTGAGTGTGAGTTGAATAAAGATTTTTACAAAATGTGGCCCCTGTATACAAATAATCTATTTCATCTGCTGCTCAACTGAAAATCTGAAGGTAAAATGGGCTTTGTTGGAATTACAAAAATGCACAGTATGCCCCTTCCTAAGGCAGTTTTGAGTATATGGTATTTTTGTCTTTTGAGCTAATTTTGATGGCATGGCACTGCCTCTTGTGTTTTGTGGGAAACCATAGATAGCAAAAATTTTAAAGTAGCCCACTAAATATCTTACTTCCAGAGGATCCTGGAATCAGTTAATGAAAAGTCCATTTTTATAGATGTGGAAATTGAGTGAACATTTTATAGTTTCTCTATATACAATGCTTTCATAAGAATCCTATTACTGAATCTTCATAGCTACCCTGCTAGGTCACCCTTATGCCAGTTTTACTGGAGAAATTGGAGCTCAGCAAGCTCAAATCCTTTGCCTCAGTTCTCTAAAAGGTGGCAGAGCTTAGATTCAAACCTAGTTTTCTCTGACCCCCAGTTCCGTATTTGCCCCCCAAAAATACAGAGTGGCAATAGTGGGATATAAAGTAGTGCTGTTTGTTATAATTTAGAAGAATTATTTTTGCTTATAAATCAGAGTATTGAGCAAAGCTCATGGTTTTAATGTGGTGGGTTGTCACTCTGTAATTCACTCCTCTCCACTAGGGTATTTCCCTATTTTAAGCCTTCATTAATAAATTGGGGTTGGTATCACTATGTTTGTTTTTTTTCTGATCCATTCTTGGCCTTTCTTGGTTGAAAACCATTATAAACACCAATTATATTTTTAGTTAGTAATAACATTGTATCAAATAACTTAGGTAGCCACTTCTTGGCATCAACTTAAGTGGGTTTCTTTCCTTTTAAAAAAAAAACAGATGCTCCATATAGATGTAAACAGGGTCCTAGAGTGAACTCCATCTCAAAAGGCCTCATAGCCTGTTAGAAAAGAACCATAATGTTTTCCTCAGCTTGCCCAAATGCCATTGCTATATAGCCTATCCATCTTGCCTGGTCTCACCACTAATATTTTCTTTAAAAAGGAAACAGCCAGAAAAAGTGCTGACAGAGTTCCAATCCAACTACCTCTGCTAAAGTTTTATGTGGGTGTGTAATAGGGTCCTACAGCCAACGCATCTCATCCAGCTCTTGCTCCTAAATCCCCTCATTTATAATAAGGATTCATGCCTCTGAATGTAAAGACTTGAAAGAAGATCATTTCTTCTTGTTTCATGGTTTTATTCTTCCACTTTCAAAATATGGTTGCAAGTCGAGTCATCCCTTCTTTCCTCTACTGTTTTAATTTTGCTGAGTATTTATTACAGTCAACCAGATACTTTGAGGAAGCTAAAATTCAGGTCTACACTCCATGAAAGCTATGTCAGTGCAAACATAATATATATCTCTGGGAAAATGTGGGGGATCCTAGACATATTATAATTTTAGTGACTAGTAGGGTCTGATTGTTGTCTATTCTTTATTTCAGAGATCCCGGAAGACCCGCTTGTGGCTGAAGAGTATTATGCTGATGCGTTTGATTCCTGTTCTGAAGAAAGTGAGGAGGAGGAAGAAGAAATAATGTTCTCAGCACCGGAGGAAGAGGTCAAGGACGAGGGACCCCGGCCTGCTCACAGAATATTCCAACAGGTAGATGCTGCTCCCCAGCAGATGTAGTGGAACTGTCCGAGGTCCTGATTTGCTTGTGACTTCCCAGAAAGTCAGGGAAGTCTTAGAACTTGAAGTGGGAAGTGCAGGACTAGGGTTTCTTATAAAGGCCCCATGTGATGGGTCTTTATTTCCAAGGCCCAGAGGCAGGCAGGGCCCCATGGAGTTCTGATATTCTGGTGTGGACCATGTTGATGAGGGAAGGACTGGAATACCCAGTACTTATCCAAGTGGGAAGATGATCCATACTACACTGTGGAGCATCCTATATACAGCTGTTAAATAAAGAATTCCAGTGTCTCTTTAGGAGAGAGAAGGGGATTTTAAAAAATATACTTTTCTGCCTGGTAATCAGCTTTTTGAGTCATGTCCTAGTGCACAAATTAGTTCTGGGGATGAGGCCCAGAGATCCTGGGCTTAGGAGGTGATCTTTCCAGCCACTCTCAGCCCTTGTGGGTCCATCCTTACATACGGCTGGAGTCTATGAATGTATGTCCTTGCTATAGATGTCTTTAACAATAGCAAGACCAAACCCTGTCTGGGTAATAGTCTAAGAAACAGTCCTGGCATGTGATTTCTCTGTTGAGTGTCTATAGGAGATGAAAAAAGCAAGAGGTATGTAAGGAGAAAGCAGATTACTTTGGGCAATTTATGCTCATAAAATTAATTTTCTTTGTAGGCCATAACATGGTAATCTTTCCAGTTCTAAACTTTCTAAAGTTACAAAAGCTTTTTAATTAACTGGGAACCATTAAGCTGGGAAAATACAAGTCAATCAAGGGGTACCTATGTCAATGGAAACTTAATTCAGGAGGACTAATTGAAGTTTGTATACAATCTAGTCAACAATTTTTAATGAAGACTAAACAATACATCATAAGAGTCAATAAATAAAACTGATAATATATGTTCTCAGATTCTATATAAGAAAAGGAGAGAGAAAAAAAAGAAAAGGAGAGAGAGGCAAGGAGAAGGGAACTAGAAGGGTATGGATATGAGACTAAGAAGCAAAAATGATGAGAGAAAAGGAGAAAGAAATTAAGAGACAAATACACAAAGAGAGAGCACATAAATGTTGAGAAAAATACAGTCAAGGCAGAGAGTGATTCAGCATATCAAAATAAAAATGCTCTCCTTATACCATTTCCCCATTTTCCAATGGACTTGGATGAACAACAGCACCTCCTACGACACATTAAAAATATAATTTCCATTTCCTTCTCTGTTACTGTTCTAAATAACTGAGACAAATATTTTTAAAGTTTTATTTATTTAAGTAATTTCTATACCCAACATGGGCCTTAAATTAACAACCCCGAGACCAAGAATCACACCATGCTCTTCTGACTAAGCCAACCAGGCACCCCATAGACAACTACAATACTACAGAACCATTATTCTGTGCCTATGGTTGCAAAACACATCCATTTTTGCCCAAAGCATCAAGTGGCAAAATTTGAGCTACTAGTATTATTACTTTTTTAAAATTTTTTAATGGATTAAAACTGATTCAGAAAACCACATGAATAAAATATACAGCAAATGCCACTCAGGTCAGGAAATAGAACTTTGCTAGCCACTTTGGAAGTCCCATCTTCAGTATACTTATAGGAACACAGGCTTGGAAATCAAAATGCCTGTGTACAAGACTAGCCTTTGTTACTTGCAGGTTCTGTGACCTTGTGCAAGTTACTAAATTTCACTGTGCCTCACTTCTCTAATCTGTAAAATGGGAGGATAATGGTTCCCACCTCCCAGTCTGGAGATTAAATGAAGTAATCAATGTAAGGTGTTTAAAATACTGTCTAGAATTTAATAAAGTAATTAATAATGAGTTATTAATTATTATTATGATGGTGATGTTACCCAGTCATCTTGTGGGATTTTAAAAAAGATTTATTTATGTATTTTAGAGAGAGCACACATGAGCCAGGGGAGGGGAAGAGTGTGAAGGAGAGAGAATCTCAAGCAAACTCCCTGCTGAGCGCAGAGCCCTATGCAGTGCTCCCTCTCACGACCCTGAGATAATGACTTGAGTCAAAACCAAGAGTCAGATGCTCCACTGACTGAACCACCCAGGCATCCTATTTTGTGTGTGTGTGTGTGTGTGTGTGTGTGTGTTTTATAATGCTACTTTCCTTTTTATTTTATTTTTACTTTCCAAACTCTTTAATGTTACTGTGAGGTTTCAGAACTATAGTATAAAAAAATCCCTCCTTTTTATTTCTTAGGGCCAATGATAAATATAGGACACAGTTTTACTCTCTGAGTTGTGCATCTGTCACATGCGGTATGATAGCTGAAATTTTCTCTACACAGCAAAGTGTTAGAAAAAGCAGAGTGATCTTTTTGGAATTGTGCCGCAGGGGCAGAGAAATGGATAACAGGCTATGCTTTGTGAATTGGTTTTAAATCTTTTGGGACAAGATGCTGAGGCTTCTCACATCCATGTTGGTATTTTGTCTCACAAAACCCTGTCAGGTAGTTATTCTTATTTCTATTTTCCAGATGAGGAAACTGAGTCTCCACGAGAAGTAGGTTGCCAGTGGCCATGCAGCTAGGAAAGGCTCAGAACCATGCACAGGCCAAGGTTTATCACATTCTCAAGCCAGTTTTCTTTCTAGTACAAAAGGTGTATCAACCTAGAGTGGACTTGGCATAATAGAAACAGGAGTGGAAATCTCAATTGAGTAATAGAGAGAGGTTAACTACAATCCCATTTGTTTTTCCTAGTAATTTGATATCATTTCCCCCTCCCTAAAGGCAGTGAATGTGTGGTTGTGATGAGTTTCTGCTCTTCCCTTCCTAGGTTATTTTATTAGTGACACACAAAATTGTAGTTACAGAACTTCATGCCAAGACCCAGTCTGTCAGCTTTGTGAATTGGGTGAAACCTTCAGCCATCACTGGGATCTTCCTCTTCTTCCCTCTTCCCAGTCTCACCCTTGACCCAAGCGTGTCCAGGGTCTACTTCAGTTATCACTCTATCCATGGCTTTTATGTGAGTAATCAGATCAAAGTTACATAGTTTGTGTTTGATGAAAGAAAAACAGTCTTTCATCAAACAGTCCAATGGGTTTCATTGGGATTGATTGCTGAGTCCCTTGTACCCACCCATGACAATCTTCAGCAGTAGCATCTCCAAAGTGATTTTATTAAGCACCTAATTGCTGTTGATAGTATGTTGCTTCTCTGCTGTGTTAAGCATCAACAACACCTTTATCACAAGCCATTATCATATTGTTGATAGCTACTCTATGAAGTCTCTGGTCACTGAATTGGAACCAGCCTCTTAGATCTCAGGAGAATGGAGTTTATAGCTGTCATCATAACAGGGTTTTCAACAGTATTTGTGGGACTTGTCACTGAAAACTTTTTTTGCTCTAATGGACATGCTTTAGGGCTGCTGTTTAATGAGTATGTTCAGAGACCCTTATGTTTTTCCCTTGCTGCCTTGACCATCATTTCCCTCTTCAAGACTAATCAATGTCCTGTGTGCACCAGGTATACACACTCTAGGTAGACCATAATGACTTCACACAGAACTCCTTCGGAAAAGGCTCTATTGTTTAATGAGTGTGGCTTGCATCAATCCTTGTTTTAAGAAGGCTCTTAGGACCTTGGTGTTTGTTCTTGCCACGACGAAGGGCTACGGAAGCCCATTTTACCAACTAATTCTGAAGCTTTCACCAAATCCTCTAGTGGTTTTGAAATTCTCTGCATAGTGAAGCATGAGGTAAAGCAGAATCATCTTCTTGGAATGGAGCCACAGAAGCAGAGAAATGGATATAGGCTAGAGAAGACCTAAGAATCTACCGAGGACTCTTAGATCAGGTCATCATGAGAATATATGCCTTTGAGTGTCTTCTATTAATAGAATCATTAGTTTAATCAAATCCTAATTGTTATAACAATAACAACTAATGTCCCCTGAACCTTTATTCTATGCCATGTACTTTTATATACTATGTCAGTCCAGGTCCTCTGGGAAGCAGATGACAAGACAGAATTGGGGAAAGCCTCAAACCACGATGCTGGTCTACATCTTTGAGGGCAAGGATGGAGGGAGAGGGAGGACTAGATGACATCCTCAGGTGCAGGGCAGCTCTAAAAAAGTCTTCACAGCTCTGGTAAGAGAGCCCCAGGGCAAAAACTGCCTTGCCCATCAGAGGAGATCAAACTGGGCAGGAATGGCCTGGCTCTAGTATCCCCACACTCCACCTGGCTGGGTGCTTCCAGGGAAGAGCCGATCCTGAGGGGGCAGCAGCTGGGGGTAGTCACCTACACTGGCAGCAGGCTGGCTCTTGAAGAGAAATGTAAATGGTGCACCCCCGGCTACTGGCACTTTCGTTTAATTCTTACAAGTTGGCCCTTTGATGCGTGTATTCTAGTTGAAGTACATCAAGCTGGAATTTAACTGACTGGACTCAAACAGGGGAGAAGGTGAGAGTGAGGAAAGGCAGAGAAGGGCCAAGAGAAAGGAAGAAAATATAAGTTAGTGATTTCAGGTCAGTTCTGCCTAACATTTTACCAAAAGGCAGATGTCCCAGATGGAGAAAGAGCCGAAAGCTGTAAATCCAGAATCCCGCGCTGCCTCTCAGGGCTCATGTGTCTCTCAGATTGAGAACCTCTTGGTGCTTTGAATTATTGCCCTAGACTTATAGTATTTAAAGCTACATGTTCTTCATACAATGCAGTTCCTAAGTGCAAGTCAGTTCTTTCATTTGGTGCTCAAAAGGAAACAGCATATTTTGTCTATCATTAGTTACTGTATTAAGCACTGACTTTAAAACTCAGGTCCCTTGAAAGATGAGACTGTTGTGATCTCCTCACTTTGCACAAGAGGAATCTGAGGCTCAGTGAAGGGAACACAGCTGGCAAGTAGCCACACAGCTAGCAAGTAGCAGAGCTGCAGATCTGACACTTCTTTTAGCCACTTCTTTGTACAGTATTTTCCTGGCACAACAGCTTAACTATAGCAATTATAATCCCTCCTCCATGATGATTGGGTAAACACATTAGATGCCAGGGGATAGCAGAAGGGCCACTGCATTATCTAGTCTGGTTCTACTGAACAGAATTACTGAGCTATGCACAAAGCAAAAGTTATACTGCGCCTTGGAGAAGTGCTGAGTTGTGAAAATTGAAACAAAAAAAGAGCCTGCCTCCCACATCTGGTATAGGATACAGAATTCTCTCCTCCTGCTATCTTTTTGTTTGTTTGTTTTAGTAGAAGATGCCAGAACTCTTGAGTCCAAGTTGTAGGGCTGATTTAACTACTATTTTGCATGCACTGACTTAATCAATTTAACTTCATGCATGAGGGGAAGCAGTTTTTGTCTTGAAGTGACCGTAGAGGTCATCAGTTGTAAGAAGCACTGTAAATAGCCCCACTATTTAACATCTCTCCATCAGCATCCCCCGACCTTCGTCCCAGGCTGGAAAGCAGCTAGCCTGGTTGAGGTGTTAGAGAAACTCAGCAGTCTCATGTGTCACCCTTCCAGGTAACAGGCCTTCTGTAGATCTAGGTCGCGTTGCTGAAAGGAGTCACTTTGATGAGACAGTTTCCATTCTCGTTCCTGTTCCAGCTCTCACTTCCATCATGGCTGTCCTGCCTTCCCTCTCTACTATTTCTTGTCCAAGCCAAAGCATAGTGCATTGCTGGTCAGACAGGGACCAGCAAACCTTGCCCTGGGACATAGGCACTGTGGGCTTTGTAGATCTAGTCCCTAAATCTGTTAAATCAAATCCACTATTGTATTGAAGATCACACCTACACTTTCACCCCAATCCCAAAGAATGGAGGGAAAAAAAAGAAGGCGATGGGGTGGATGAAGACAAAGCAAAACTTAGTGGGAGTGCAAAGAGTCTGTGTACTCCTATCAGTGTGGAGGGTAGGAGCCTCCACTAGCCTCCCCCACATCCATGTTGGGAGCTGAGCAGAGGTCTGCAACAGCTGGGGCAGGAAAGGGACAGTGAGCAACCTGCACTGTGCTCTCCTGTGCTACTCCTAGAGCTGGGGGTGAACATGGTGGAACAGTGTATGCTGGTTTTGTAAAGTTGGTAAGCCTAGTTGGCATGGCACCTTTGGGGCTTCTCCTAAACAGCCCTTGCAAACACATGGCCCATCCCACTATTCTGTGATTCAGTTACACAGAGAAATTAATTTTATTTTCTGAATATTTTATTCATGGGGAAAGAGTGAACACCATTTCATGATGTCTAGGAAGAAAGGAGTATGACACATCTAGGACATTGTTGGAGGTACGGTCCTTTCTACATAACTGCTAATCTGGAAGTGGTCCATGTCATACCAGAGAAAGTAGTCATCATTCTTAATAAAACAGAGCTAGCCTTGCAGCACGTCAGGTGCCATGCTAAGGCCTTTATGTGCCTTATCCCATTTTATACTCACAAGTACTTTACAGAGTTAACATCTTCCCATCCCACTTTACAAAGGGGAAAGTGCCAAATGGAAAGAAAGAATAACTAATTTGACCAACGTCACCTAGTCCATTGACAGGGCTGGAATACAAACCAGCAGATGCTCCTTGTCAACTAGGAGACAGTTGGGGTGAGTGTAGAACTGAATGTAGAAGCTAGTAAAGGAGAGGAAAAGAAGATTCTAGGGACCTCAGGGACAGCTCCAAAATGTGTGAGAACATGATCGGATGATTTAAAATCATGTTGAAAACACAGGACTATGTTTTCTATGTACTCTGTGGGATTCATATAGCAATAAAGCTAGAGCTGGAGTCAAAAATAGTAACGTGCAGTAAAGAAGTGTGTATGACAAGGGCTACCTTTTGGAACATGAACCAATAAACATTCCTTAAATTGCAGGACTTTCTTCCCTAGACTACTGAACATGTGTCATGAAAAGAGATAAATAGTTCATCAAGAGCAAGTGAGCTTTTAGGAGAGAAAGGGTGGATTGGGGGCAGGCTCCCCCACCCCACACTGCTGCCACTTGATAAATGGATCACAGCAAAGGTACCACCCACCCCAGCTCCTGAAAAATTCATTGCCCAAGTTCCTGGGTGGGCGCCGTGATGCCACTCCCAACGACCCTGCTTTCTTTTCTCTTCTCTCCATCCTTTACATTTCTAAACTGCGATCCAAAATGTCTTAAGAGCTCTGTATGGGATACCTGTGAATGTCTTTGAAACCCAGAAGCAACCTCACGGATACCGATGTGCCACGGGCCTAGGCATTAATAAGAGACAGCTGCAGTGAGGTTTTAATAATGTAGAGTAAACAAGGCATTAGCAGTGAAATGTGGACACATTGACAGTCACGTATCAGTGACTCCAAATTCAGTGACAGAGGCATTTAGTGTTACAGGAGCCTGGGGGCTTATTTGCAGTTTGAGTTTTGCAGATGTGGCTCTGTGTTCCCATCACTGCACACACTCTGAGACCTTTTTTCCTTGACAGAAGGTGACCATTGGCAGTGAGATAAGAGTGAAGACGTCAGCTTACTGATTTCAGGGCAGCCTCCACCAAGGCACCATCCGCTTTGTCCTGTGGCTTTGTACTAAACGGCACCCTCTGTCTTCCTATGAATTATGAATGCAAATAAGCACGGCTTGCCTTCTAATGAGATTGAAGAGAGATGTGAAAGGTACTTCTCTGAGTGTGTAGAAAGTGGATAAGGTCACCATGGTGTTTTGGTTTCTGTAACTTAGTGACATTTTTCAGGATGTAGTGGAAATAGTTTGAAGGAGAGTGTGCAGTAGTGTAGTAAAGCAGCTTGCGGGAAAGAACACGGGTGGGTTGTTGCTTAGATCATACATTATCTATCACATATTTGAGTGTTCTAGGCGCTGGGTTTAAGGTAGTGAAAAACAGACACAATGCCATCTTCATGGACATCTCACCCATTCTCATGTATTTACAGAGTATCCATAGACTGTCAACTCCCAAATGTGTGTCTTCCATTCTTCCCATTCTTCAGCTCTGTCTCCCCATAACCCCAGATTCACATACCCCATCTGCCCAGGAGTGGGGATAGGTGTCATATGGACTTCTAATAGACATCCTAAACTAAGCATGTCCAAAAGTGAACGAATACACACCAGCCCCAGTCCACATCAGCTCCTCCTGAGTCAACCTTGACTCACGACCTTTCACTCACATTCCACTTCCAATCCATAAGCAAAACCTATTGACTTGATCTTTAGAATATGATCACTACTTAGCACCTCTATTCCAATTGCTGGAGCCACCATCACCTCCCCAGTGTATGATTGCAATAGCTTCTAACTGGTCTCCCAGTTACCCTGCCCGCCATACCTCACTCAAACTAAAAGGCATGAGTCTGTTCAAAATGGTCTTGCAGCATCCCATCATCACCCATGGAAGAGCCCCTCCCTTCCATCACTGTGAGAATTGCCCTTGCCCACCCCACTGTAGTCATATTAGTCTCCTTCCTGTTTCTGGAATACACCAGGCATGTTCCTGCCATAGAAAGCCTGGAATGCCCTCCCCTCCAGATACACAAATTATTTTGCTCCCTCTTTACCTTCAGGTCTGTGCTTATATGCTGTCATATTGGGGAGGACTCAGAGTACTTAGATAAAATAGCACTTACTGGCCTGAGAAGTCTTGTGTCCTTTCCCTGCTTTATTTTCTCCATAGATCTTATTACCATCTGACCTACCACTGTTTACTTGCTTCTTCATTTATGGTCTGTCTTCCCCTACTAAAATAGTAGGGCAAAGATTCTGTTTGTATCACTGCTGTATTCCCAAGCACCTTGAACAGTGTTTAGCACAGGGCAAATACTGAGCAGATATATTGTGAGATAAATGGATGAATGAATGCCTGCATGGATAGTCTAGTGGTACAGGCAGCCCATAAGCCAGTAGGCAAACATCTAGAGCAATAAGGAAAGGAAGAGGTTAAAGTGATGGAGGAAATGGGCTTTAGGAGGGGCGGTGGGGACACCAAACTGAGAGAGGAATCAGGAAGTTTCTAGAAGAGGGGTTTTCAGCTATAACCTGAAGGATGGAAAAAGCCAGCCCCTTGATGTAAAGAAACAGAAATGAGAGAGGAGTATTTCATAGAGGGGGAAGGGTGTATAAGAAGGCTCGGGTCATAAAAGGACTTGGCAACTTTGAGAAATTGCATAGTAAGCAAGAGGATCGATGCTTTTGGAGAAGTCAGGCCAGCGGTAGCTACATCATGAAGGTCTTGTAAGGAGAGTGGATTTTATTTTAGGTACAAGACTAATCCAGTGAAGGGCAAGTGAAATAAAGTCTTAAAATGAGTCCATGGCAGTAGAAATAGGAATAACAGTGGCAGTGGAAGGTGGGGTTTGGCTGGAAGGGGGCTTGGGGTAAATTTCAGGGATGATAGAGGTGTTCTTTATCTTGTTTGGGGTGGTGGCTACATGGGTATCTTACACTGAAAATCTGGCATTTCGTTGCATGCAATTTACCTGATAAAAATAATACACCATCAACGATGTCATGAAGACAAAAAAAAAAAAAAAAAAAAAAAAAAACTACCAAAAAAACTACACTAGAAATGTGATACTCATACATATATAATGACACTTGTAAGTCAGCCTGTATTGAGGCTGCTTCTTTGACTCCTTATAGCCTGTGCATGACTTTTTAGCTTCAAGGAGGTCCTGGGTACACTCAAATAAGTGTCTTGGGAAAAAAGGGTGAGTCTAGATTGACTGAGCATGAGTGGGGTAAAGGGTTCCATATGGTTTGGTTTCACCCTGTGAGACTCTGACAACACAGGTGCCCAAGAAGTAAGAGAAATCAGCCCCTTCACATCACCACACCCACTGACATAGGGACGCTTGAGGGGGAGGATGTGCCCAATGGTCTGAGTTAGATGAAGCCTGGCTGAACTCCTTTCTGTGGCTGGAGCTATATAGATGCTTATGTCCACTTTATCCATATGTTTATAGATCTTTGCTTGGGATTGTTCCACAGACAGAAATGGTGTCGGGCCTGGCAGCACACCATGTAGTATCCATTCCCACTTATCCTGAGCAGCCTTCCGCCCCAGGAAACATAAAACACTTCTTAGCTGTGAAGCTGTTTATGTCTGGGTTGCTAACTGTCCAGCCTTCTGTGTGTATGC
This sequence comes from Canis lupus baileyi, assembly GCF_048164855.1. Taxonomy (NCBI): domain Eukaryota; kingdom Metazoa; phylum Chordata; class Mammalia; order Carnivora; family Canidae; genus Canis; species Canis lupus. The sequence continues at coordinate 24,193,495 of NC_132859.1, read as the reverse complement.
CTTTGGGAGTCAGCATTGCGCACCCGCCAGGAGAGCGCTGAGGCTGCTAGATGTAGACAGATGGTTGGGTTTTCACCACCTCAAGGTGTGGGGCAGGAAGCAGAAGAACCCCCCTCTGGGAGGTTCTTGAGAATGTCTAAAGATAGATGTACAATTGCTAAGGGCTATTGGTACCCAAACTGAGCCCTCATCTGAAAGTAAGGTCTTCTGACAGGTAGTTACCATTCATTCATTCATTCATTCATTCACAATTCATTCTAAGAAGGGCACAATATTGTGAACTGGTTACCATTTTACTGATGTCACTGCTAGATCTCTTTATCCATATATATATATGAAGCTATATGTATATATAGCTTCAAAGAAAGCTGTGTAAGTGAACATTGAAACTTCTCAAGTTTCAGACTTATGTAACATTTCTCTTAAATAAGTGCTTTGTTTCTTTTTTAGCCAACTTACAGTTCTTTATCTCTCATTGAATGAGAGGAAGACATTCACAGGGGAAACATGGAAGAGTGAAGGACACAATGTCTTTACCTCTCTGCCTTGCCTCACTCTGGCTCCTTTCTCTGTAATATCTTCTTCATCCAGATAAAGGTCAAGTGTCCTTAGACTTTGGACAACAAACCTCATGGGACTGGGCTTCTCATTGCTTTGTTCCCTCAGGGGAATAAGTGACTGTCAGCGACAGCTTGAGAAACAAACTGCTTCAGAAAGAGATTTCTTCAACTGCATTATCCATTCCAACAATTTGAGCAGAAAGTTAAGCTGGGTTCCAAGCTGCTGAGCATATTGGTCATGTACCAAACAAACATTTTTGAGCATTTTGTTTAACAAACACATATTACAGTTAATATGTCACAGACATGGATCTATGCACTTTGGAGATGCTAACATTTATTCCTCCTAACAACCCATTTTATAGTTAGGGAACGTAAGGCATGAATAGGTTAAGTACCGGGGATCCCTGGGTGGCTCAGTGGTTTAGCGCCTGCCTTTGGCCCAGGGCGTGATCCTGGAGACCTGGGATCGAGTCCCGTATTGGGCTCCCTGCATGGAGCCTGCTTCTCCCTCTCTCTCTCTCTCTCTCTCTCTCTCTGTGTGTCTCATGAATAAATAAGTAAAATCTTAAAAAAAAAAATAGGTTAGGTACCGTGCTCAAGACACACAACTGGCAAATGGCAAAGCCAGATGTAAACTCAGTCAGGCTTTATCCAAAGCCCATGCCCCTAACCACTAGGCTGTGCCCCTCTCCCTTGGTCCATTCTGTCAGAGCCTTCACTTTGTGCCAGTGGCCAGCCTCCCCTCATGATCTGGATAAATCTTTTTTTTTTTTTAAGATTTTATTTATTTATTCATGAGACAGAGAGAGAGAGAGAGAGAGAGAGAGAGAGGGGCAGAGGGAAGCAGGCTCCATGCAGGGAGCCCAACGTTGGACTTGATCCCGGGTCTCCAGGATCACGCCCTGGGCTGACAGCAGCGCTAAACTGCTGAGCCACTAGGGCTGCCTGATCTGGATAAATCTTAAATCCTATTCATTCCAGCCAGTTTGTCCATTAAACTCCACCAGGGATTGGTTTAAGAAGAATATGCAATCAATCCTGGTCAAAAAGTGTGAGGATATATTTTCTCAGGGAGGAGGGGGTCTGAGAGTGCATGGAGAGGAACATACTGGAGCTCTTTGTTTAAGCCAGTTTATGTAGGCTTTGGGTTACTTGTAGCTGAAACTGTCCTAGGTGATATAGATGATAAATTAAGATTCTTTTTCTTTTCCTAGCAGGAATATTGGTATAGAAATATGGTTGTGTAGTTATTGGATTATATTTTCAAAATAGCTTCTTGTCAACTTTCAAATAAAAGTTTGAATTCCAAGGAACAAACCAATGCTTGTGATATGCACAAATGACAGTATTTGGGGCTTGCCTCTAAGAATTAACATGAAATGTAGGATGCTCCGTAGTTCTGGTTTGGTATAAACCTTGTAACGACATTTTGACTACCCTGGTCTGTTATGGAGTATCCATGTCCAGATGTTATTGAGAATTTGATTCATTGAGTCTATCAGAGTATTAGATTTGAATAAAATAATGCTCAGAAAAAATCTTCCTAGATTGGAAAACTACTTTTTTCCACACCCCTGAATTCTCTCTCTCTCTCTCTTTTTTTAAGTTAAATTTTCATTAGTATATATTGCAATATTGGTTTCAGGAGTAGAATTCAGTGATTCATTGCTTACATACAATACTCAGTGCTCATCACAAGTACCCTCCTTAATACCCATCACCCATCTAGCCCATCCTCCTCCTTCTCTCTCCATCCCCTCAGTTTGTTCTCTATCATTAAGAGTCCTTTATGGTTTGTTTCTCTCTCTCCTTTTCTTTTCCCCCTTCCTATATGTTCATCTGTATATATGTGTACCACACCTTCTTTATCTATTCATCAGTCAGTGGATATTTGGACTCTCTCCATAGTTTGGCTATTGTTGATAATGCTGCAATAAACATTGAGGTGCATGTACCCCTTCAAATCTGTATTTTTGTGTCCTTTGGGTAAATACAGAGTAGTGCAATTGCTGGATCATAGGATAGTTCTATTTCTACCTTTTTGAGGAACCTCCATACTGTTCTTCAACGTGGCTGCACCAGTTTCCATTCGTACCAACAATGTGAGAGGGTTCCCCTTTCTCTGCATCCTCGCCAACACCTTTTGTTTCTTGTGTTGTTGATTTTAGCCATTCTGAGAGTTGTGAGGTGGTACCTCATCATGGTTTTGATTTGTGTTCCCTGATGATGAGTGATGTTGAGCATTTTTTCATGTGTCGTTGGCCACCTGTATGTCTTTTTGGAAAAGTATCTATTCATGTCCTCTGCCCATTTCTTAACTGGATTATTTGTTTTTTGGGGTGTTGAGTTTGATAAATTCTTTATGGACTTTGGAGACCAGCCTTTTATCAGATATGTCATTTGCAAAAATTCCATAGATTGCCTTTTAGTTTTGCTGATTGTTTCTTTCCTGTGCAAACCCCTTTTTAACATATGAAAATACATTTTATTATTTTGCTATATAGCATATTAGTGAATATACTCAATTGCATTTCTCAAATGGCAAATGAGACACAAGATAACATCTTTTTGATTCCTGAAAACCTCAGTATCATCTGTCTTTTGGAGGATCCAGTTTCCTACGACGTCTATAATACTGTTCACAAGGATACCAATGGTGCTTAGTAGTAAAGAACATTTTGCTAAGTTGTTCTATCATAAGTCCTTGCTCAAAGTGTTCATTTTTTTCTTCCAGTCTGGTTTTCAGCACTTGGTCATGTGTTTCTTCATTATTATGCACAGGATCTGGCCGAGGGATAGGTTTTGTATGCTCATATGGAATGTCCACAGAGGGTGGTAGCATACTATCGTCCTGCCGTCAGATGTCAAAGCAAGCTCTACTTTGCAATATAGTCATCTGGTAGAGGAGAATACATAGATTTATGACAAACACAATATAAAGCTCCATTTTGAATTGGAATTAAATATTTCCAGACAGTTCTGTTTGATATTGCCTATTTTACTGCTGCCAATGCCATGGTGAATCAAGATGCTATTGGGTGGTGTAAAAGATGATTTGAAGAGAGATGGATTTTTTTTAAAGATTTTATTTATTTATTCATGATAGTCACACACACACAGAGAGAGAGAGAGGCAGAGACACAGGCAGAGGGAGAAGCAGGCTCCATGCACTGGGAGCCCGACGTGGGATTTGATCCCGGGTCTCCAGGATTGTGCCCTGGGCCAAAGGCAGGCGCTAAACTGCTGTGCCACCCAGGGATCCCCGAGAGATGGATTTTAAATTCTGCTTCCACGTGTAACTATTTTCATCCCTGTGTCAGCGGCACCACGATCCTGCCATTTTACCTCAATCTGGGTCCCAGAACGTGCAAACCCTTTTTATCTTGATGAAGTTGCAATAGCTCATTTTTGCTTTTGTTTCCCTTGCCTCCAGCAATGTGTCTAGCAAGAAGTTGCTGAGGTCAAAGAGGCTTCTACCTGTGTTCTCTAGGATTTTGTTTCACATTGCCGTCTTTCATCCATTTTGAGTTTATTTTTGTGTATGGTGTAAGGAAATGGTCTAATTTCATTCTTCTGCATGTTGCTATCCAGTTTTCCCAACATCATTTGTTGAAGAGACTTTTTCCATTGGATAGTCTTTTCTGCTTTGTCAAAGATTAGCTGACCATATAGTTGTGGGTCCATTCCCGGGTTCTCTATTCTGTTGCACTGATCAGTGTGTCTGTTTTTGTGCCAGGACCATACTGTCTTGATGATTACAGCTTTGTAATATAGATTGAAATCTGGGATCATGATGCCTCCAGTTTCGTTTTTCTTTTTCAGGATTGCTTTGGCTATTTGGGGTCTTTTGTGGTTCTATAAAATTTTAGGATTATTTGTTCTAGCTCTGTGAAAAATGCTGGCGCTATTTTGATAGGGATTGCATAAAATGTTTAGATTGCTTTTAGGTAGTATAGACATTTTAACAATGTTTGTTCTTCCAATACATGAGCATGGAATGCTATTCCATTTTGTTGTGTCCTCTTCAGGTTCTTTCTTAGGTACCACTTTAGTTAGGATTATTCCTAGATATGTTTTTGTTTTTGGTGCAATTGCAAATGGTATCAATTCCTTAATTTCTTTTTCTGCTGCTTTGTTATTGGTGTATAGAAATGCAACAGATTTCTGAACATTGATTTTTATATCCTCCAACTTTGCTGAATTAATGTATGAGTTCCACAATTTTTTTGTGGAGTCTTTTGGGTTTTCTACATTAGAGTATCATGTTGTCTGCAAGTAGGAAAGTTTGACTTCTTCCTTACTGATTTGGATGCCTTTTATTTCATTTTGTTGTCTGATTACTGAGGCTAAGACTTCCAGTACTATGTTAAATAGTAATGGTGAGAGTGGGCATCCTTGTCATGTTCCTGACCATAGCCTCTTAGTTTTCCCCATTGAGGATGATATTGGCTGTGGGGGTTTTTATATATGGCCTTTATGATGCTGAGATATGTTTCATTTATCCCTACTTTGTTGAGGGTTTTTATCAAGAATGGACATTATATTTTCTCAAATGCTTTTTCTGCATCTATTGACAAGATTGTTTGGCTTTTATTCTTTCTTTTACTAATGTATACACCACTGAATTCTTTATGGTTGGGAGATTTTTATGTTTTTCAGGAATCAGAATTCTCTAATTATACCAATAGTAAGTTGAGTAGGGAAGCAACAGAATTGGTTGGCAATTATAGGTGGTTGGATTTTTGTTTTTGTTTTTATGGCCCAGAGAGTCTTCAGGACATGAAAAGAGTGTTATTGAAAACTAACATTTAATTGAACTTTTGATTTCCAGTGTATGCAATATTCAAAATATTAAAGTATCTGACACAGAAGACTTCAATAATAAATGTGATTCTTTTGAGTTTTGTCACTCTCTAATTCATCATGAACATATCTAGTACTGTATACACCAAAGTTCTTCACATATTTCTTAAATGAAAACAAGAGTAAAAAAAAAAAAAAAGAAAACAAGAGTAAAGGGGAGATTTTGCTATTGTTTCAGACATGTATTATGTATAAAGTATCTAATATATTAATACCTATGGTTTTTGTGTAAGTTCTATAGTTATACCTTACACACACACATATATGGACATACACATCCCACTATTCTAAATGTAAAGCTCAGCAAAGAAAAGACATCATGTTCTTGAAGCCATGCAGAGAAGGAGAAATGTCTTAGTCTTAATACTTAAATAGTCCTTCTTGGAAATTACCTTGATTCTTCATGAAGATAACTTCTGAGTTGTGGAATATATATACATTGCAATCAATTAGAAGTCTATAAACTCATATCTATAATAGAATGCGACAAATATCATGATGCCAAGTGATTCCATGTCAGTACAGTGGGCATTTTGCCCTCTAGGAGTATTTGGAAGTTTTTTTTTTAAGATTTTATTTATTTATTCATGTGCAACACAAAGAGAGACAGAGACACAGGCAGAGGGAGAAGCAGGCTCCATGCAGGAAGCCCAATGCGGGACCCAATCCCTGGTCTCCAGGATCATGCCCTGGGCTGCAGGCGGTGCCAAACTGCTGCGCCACCGGTGCTACCCTATTTGGAAATTTCTAATGACATGTTTAATTGTCACAACTTGGGTGAGGGGGGGTACTGGTAGTAGGTGAAGGCCAGGGATACTGCCAAACATCCTACAACACACACAATGGTCCCCCACACCAAGAATTACCCAGCCCAACATGTCACTAGTGCTGAAGTTGAAAAATCTTGAGTTAGTAAAATAGGTGCTTGTGGAAATTCTTCCCAGCTTAAAGTAACATTCACACTAATTGAATAAATCAGAATTCTCTAAAGATAAACAGATCTTTCTAGTACAATCTTCATGGCAGGCTCATTAAAGTAGTCTAGCACCAATCATTCTTATTGCTAAAGTTTGCTCTTGAAATTGTGGTCCATGGACCAGCAGTATTAGTAGCTGTTGAGAGCTTGTTAAAATGTAGAATCTTGACCCTACTCCAGACCTGCTGAATCAGATTCTGCATTCTTAACCAGATCCCTGGATGATTCCTACACAGAGTAAAATTTGAGAGTCACTGGGTAAGAGGACTACGTATCTATACCTCACCTCCAAAGCTGATCTGTGACTGGAAACAGGCCAAGAGCTCCACTACCTAGGAATACAAAACAAGATTGGAAAGCCTCCCTATCACAGGTGTGAAGTAGAAAATACCCCATACAATGTTAACTGTTTTCATTGCTCAGCAATTAAAAGGAGAGTGAGTTGGAAGCTAGTTTACTGTGGTGATCACTTTGTAATGTATATAAATGTTGAATCATGATGTTGTACATCTGAAACTATAATATTGTATGTTGACCACACTTCCATTTCAAAAAAAAGGACACTGAGAAATTCATTGAAGCACACTGAATTTTTAACAGGGTTTGGTACAGGTCTGCTATCACCAAATGTGTTATTGATTCCAAAAATACTTTCCCAGTTTCATCCTAAAATCCTTTTGGGTAACTGTGACCTATGTCTACAAGGCTAAAGGATAAAAACTCTTTCAGTTAACCTTTGCAAAAAAAAAAAAAAAAAAAATGCTCCATCCATCTTTTTAGAAGTTGCTCCAGAATCTAAAACATCATGGTTTGGGCAGCCCGGGTGGCTCAGCCCAGGGCGTGATCCTAGAGACCCGGGATCGAGTCTCATGTCAGGCTCCCTGCACAAGCCTGCTTCTCCCTCTGCCTGTGTCTCTGCCTCTCTCTCTCTCTCTCTCTCTCTGTGTGTGTGTCTCTCATGAATAAATAAATAAAATCTTTAAAAGAAAAATCATGGTTCTAATGTGGAGTAGTAGGACGTAAATATCTTTTTGCTGAAATGCTCATACTTAGGTATTTTCAGTAAAGTGACTTGAGGGCAATGGTGGGAAAGTAGCATTATTTTTTAATCTCAAAGAAAGAACCAAGGAAATGTTTTAATTGAAAAGTTAAAGGCATTTTAGATCTAAGGATACTAAAGCAATCTTTCTTCCAATGAGAGTAACTTATGTGTAATAGGATAGAGGTTCTCATAGTAGAAAATGTTTACTTGAACAAGAGTAAGGACAGGGAGCTTGCAGATGTCCCAGGACTAAATCCAGTAAAGACACCTGGGGATCCTAGAGTAGACTGAATGGGACAGGAAGCTCGGTTAATGTATTAGTCCACATGAGGCTTTCCCAAAGAATGTTCCTGGGTTTCACAGGCAATTAGGTTTGGGAAATACTATGTTAAACAGTGTTTTAGATCTTTATTAGAAGGCTTTTCAGAGCTTTCAATGTGTTCATGAAGGTTATGAATCTCCAAGATACCACAGACATATGGTATAGTTTTGTTGAAGCCAAGGTAGATAAATCTGTGACCCAGATAGTAAAGGGTCCTATTCCTTATGGGCCATAGGATCTATCGGACAAATATCCTGGGGCCTGCTAGAATGTGGAATTGGGAAGAATAGTAAACCAGGCCCAGGAAGGACCGACTAGGAGGCAAGGAAGGCCTGGGGGACTAATGAGCAAAAAGCTAAATTTAGAATGAGAAATTCTAAACCTGACATTCACATGCTTCACCTGAGGCTTTTATCTCTCAATAGTAGCACATCTCACAGTGCCTAGTGGTGTGTACCCTGCAGTGGTCACAGGGAGGGAGAACTTGTAGCAGGACTTCAGCCCATAGTGAGGTCATCTTTTGAGAGCACATTCCTCATTTTGGGACATTTGGAAGGTAACAACAGAAAGTTTCCCAGAGGCTCCTGAGAGGGATTTCACCAAAGGAAGTTCCAGTTAGGGGTAGCCTGTGGGTCATATCTGTCTCTGAGGTCAGCTCAGAAAGAGTCAGAAAATAGCCATACGATAGAACATCTGAGAGCCAGGCAGCCTGGGTGACTCAGTGATTTAGCGCCACCATCAGCCCAGGGTGTGATCCTGGAGACCCGGGATCGAATCCCACGTCAAGCTCCCTGCATGGAGCCTGCTTCTCCCTCTCTGCCTCTCTCTGTGTGTCTCTCATGAATAAATAAAGAAAATCTTAAAAAAAAAAAGAACAAGCCAAGGAAAATAAAGAGTGAAGCAGAAGATGCACCATCAGATGGCTCAATAGGAAGCTCTGTAAATAAAAGCCTCTGAAAAAATTGAATGGGGAAAATGCATTCAAAGTTTGCACTGGACTGAGAAGCTCTGAATTTAAATAAAACCAGAATTTAAATTCTGTAGGTAGGAACAGGAATATTCTGTTTGTTGCTTTGGGTGGCTTTTCTTTCATCAGCATTTTCAAAAAAGGTTTATTGGTTGCTTCCTGTGTGCCCACCTCTGAGCTAATAATTACTCAGCAGGCATGGTCCTGCACTCATGGAGCTCACAATAATGAACAAAACATTAATTTTATCTTTGGATAAGTGAATCAATCAAAAGAAACGGCACTGCGATAGGGTTAACTAAAGTGGTGATGGAAACGTAATTTAGACAGATGCTCAGAGGACCTCTGAGCAGGTGACAGAACGTGGAGATCTGAAGGATGAGGAAGGCAGTCACTTGAATATATATGTGAGGCCAACGCATTCTCAGCCAATGAGAAGGGCCCCAAGGTGCAAAAGATCCTGGTGCATTTGAAGAGAAGAGAGCAATGTGGCTGAAGCAAGGTGCACAGAAGAGCAAGTGGAAAGAGGCGAGATTAGAAAGATCAAAAGGAACTGGATCACACTAGACGTGGCAAGCCATGACTGGATTTCATTCTATCTACAGGGCTCTGGGTTGTATTCCATGCACAGCAACAAAGTGTGGCTTTTATAAGGGAAATGGATTAAAGCAATGCCACAGTGGAAGCAGAGAAGTAAGGAGGCAAGAGATGATTGATGGTGGCTTGAGCTAGGGTAACTGTTGGATTTTTACTTGTTTACTTTTAATGTGTGGCTCTTTTTTAATAGAAAAGAAGGGCCTTGGTACTGGTTTCCCAGTTTGGCTTCTGTGATCCTACAAGCCACCTGATGGTAGACAGCTTGCATTGCAGGAGAAATAATGAAGGAGGTCACTGCTGAAAGGCTAGTCTGGGATACAGCAGAACACAAGATCATCCCTCCCAGCCTCTGTTCATGTGCTCTCTTCCCTCCCATCTATGAAAATGGATGGTCTGTCCCCAAATGGTGGGCTAAGTAAGGCTGCTGCATCTGTCTCCCTCATCTTTGTATACATTGGTACGTAACTAGCATTCAGTAAATGTTTCCTGAATGGAATACAACTGAGTAATCAAGTGACAGTTTTGTGTGTGTATGAACTAAATCTTTCACCATGACTAGCTCTACGATGAGGAGATAATCTGAATTATTTAATCAGATAGAACTTGTTGATAATTAAATCAATCGATGCAGTATGATTTTTACAGGCCTGAAAAGATACCATCTGATTTTCTCCTTTGATGTGCTTGCTTTCTGGTGCCTAAACTTTTGCTATTAGAAATTCATTCCACTGATATGAGGTTATATACCTTATCAAAACACAAATACCCTGAAATAACACATGAGCCTTATCAATCACCTTGGGCTTTCATGGCTCTACTCTTTTTCTTGAGAGAAAGAAAATTTTCATGAGAGGAAGATGAAACAAAATATAAAGGAGCTCATTGTGGAGAGAATGCCCTCCTTGGGATGGGTGGGAACCTGAAGAAAAGAGTGAGAACAGTGAAAAGAGGATGGTTTCTAAATGTTCACATTCTTTGGTTCAATGATTCTACTAACCTAAAGAAATCATATTACACATGAGTCCGAGATTGATGTCCAAAGATAGTCACTGCAGAATTATTTACAACAAAAAAGTGGAAGCGTCCCAGATGTCCAATGATGAGGGCACAGATAAAGAAATGTGATATGGCTATATAGCACAGGATTATGCTGCTATTAAAATTATATTTATGAAGCATTCTTAATAGCATGGGATGAAAGTCCAAGCAAAAATGCATGGGTGTCTGTGTATTCTATGTGTACCATACATCTATGGTATAATTTCAAATATCTGAAAGATAGAGCCATGTAGAAAAGACTAATTAGATATGTGTGTGTGTGTTGTGTTATATCAATAGTGACTGGTTTCTTTGGTAATATTTATTTTCTTTTGATAATTTTCTATTATTTTCCAGAATAAAAAATAAATATGAATTATTAGAGGACATATTATTTTTTATTAACTCTATATAAACATTGTTTAAAAGGAGAGGTTGCTTCAGATACCATAACTTTGCCTGTGGCCGCCAGGCAGGTGTCACTAGGTCTCACGTACGTTACAGATTCAACTGACCTTTTCAAAACAGCTACCTTATCCCCCTTAGGAGCAATTTTGAATTCATTAGCCAAATTACTGCATCTGTTTCTGGAAAAAATCTGGGTGTTTGACCAAACTTGAATCTGTGGGACAGTTTTCCAGAACTAAATCTTACCAGATGTTCCTCATGCCTTGAAGACCTGTTCCTGTTATGGAGGAATTGGTTATGGGGGAAGGAGGCTTAAAGAGCTTCTGAATTCATCAGCAAAAGAACAATTATGTTATCTTCACAACATTTGAAATTCGGCTCCCTGGCACTTGGCTGAAAGGAGTGCAGACTGGTAGCACTGCAATTTAGCTTCTATCTGGATGTGGTTGCTCTCTTAGTTCACTTAGCTCTGGCAGAGATCAATTTAAATTGTGAAACAGAGAGGAAATGCACAGGTTCCAATCAACAGAATAATCCCCACATTGTACCAGCCATAATATGCTCCTGAAAGATGTTTTCCATGATTGAACTCCTTGCTAAAGTGCAAACATGGTGCAAAGTACTGGGAAACATCTTTAGAAAGACATGGTATTCATTTCCATTTTTCTTCCTTTCTCCTGGGGGTGGGTATATTTCTACTGGGGTCCTTTATGTTCAATTAAATAATTGCTGGAACACAAGGAATGAGTTTATTGCTAAATGAAGTTGCAACACAGTGAGACAAGCTCTTTAACTCCTTTTCTAAATTATTTAATGTAAAAATAAAGGAGAACCTGATCTTTATAATGAATTGTCTCTTTTTCAAAAGACAAAGTTTCATTTAAATGTTAAAAAGTAACAGTTGGATTTTATTTAATTCTGTGGCTTATTAATCATTAGTGTCATTTATTTTGATCACCAAATTGATCCAAATTTAACCAGTAGAAAAAAATATGTATCTGGGGATATAGTTATATGTAGATCAACTAGTCTCAATCAGGGGAGATTTTTTTACCCTTGGGAGACATTTGGCAGTACCTGGTGACGTTTTTGGTTTCTACTTCCTAGGGTTGAGGGAGGGATGATGGGAGTGTCTTATTGGCATCTAGTGAGTTGAAGCCAAGAATGCTGCTAAGCATCCTGTAATATACTAGTAGAATTACCTGGCCCAGAACTTCAGTGGCACTAAGGTGGAAAACCTCGGCGTGTATAAATAGATGGGGGAATGGGCATGAAAACATCAAGGTTGACATCAAGGTGAAGGATATATGGGATTTTTGAACTGCTTTTGCAACTTTCCTGTGAGTCTGACATTTCAAATGTTTAAAAAGTGTTCAGTGGGTACGGTTGGAGTTTTGGTCTTAATGCCCTCATCTGCAGTGTAGAGACAGAAAGTGACTTGTCCTTTGTTGGGGATGTAAGTTGAGCTTAGTCATTGTCCATGACTTCTGAGGCCACGGTCTTTAGGGCAAGTAGGGAAGTTGGCAGAGGTCTCAAGTTCCTACGTGGCCCATGACTGTTGCTTACTCCACTAAGGGAATGCACAAGCCTCTTTTGGAAGCCATATTTATTTTTATTTTTATTTTTATTTTATTTTATTTAAATTTTATTTTTAAAGATTTTATTTATTCATTCATGAGAGACACACACACACACACAGAGAGGCAGAGACACAGGCAGAGGGAGAAGCAGGCTCCATGCAGGGAGCCTGACATGGGACTCGATCCCAGGACTCCAGGACCACACCCTGGGCCAAAGGCAGGCACCAAACTGCTGAGCCACCCAGGGATTTCCCCCTGGAAGCCATATTTAGACAGAGAACTGATGTTTTACTCAAAGTTCTCTTAGGACCTGGAGTTCGAAGCCATTGATGAAGAACTCCTCTGCTGCATCTTGTCCCCAGGCTGCATTATACTATATATATCTCTCAGCAAAGAATTGTTTTTGAGTCTCTTTCATGAGATTATACCCTGGTTCCTCCAGTAATATTGTGAAACTCTGCTTGGGTTTGGAGGCCTGCCTTCTACTATAAGTATGTGTACACTAGTGACTAAGAAGAATTCAGGCTCTGGAGAATACCACGTGTTCTACCTCTTACTAGCTGCATGAACCTAGTCACATTATGGAATCTACCTGTGCCTCAGTTTTCTTAACTGTTAAATAGGGAGAAAAATAGCACCACTTAGTTGCATTTAAATGAATTAATACATGTAAGGTGGTGGAACAACAGCACATATTAAGATCTCAGTAAAAGTTAGTATTTGTTTATCCATCCATCTAGTCATTCATTCATTCATTCATTCAATTGGATTAGAATTATTTCCCACAGACTTCTATAGGGTTCCCTATCCTCTATGTTAGAAAGATATAACTGGTATGTCTAAGCCATCCAGATACCTTCTACACCCTGATTTGGGTCCTTGCTGTTTCGTTGCTTGACTCAACTCAAATACTTATTGCAAATGTCTATATTCTGTGGCAGATACAGTGATAGGGACTTTTTAATCTTTTATATCTCCGTCCCTTTCCCATCCCATCCTGTTCTACCCTGTTCTATCTCTTCCATCCATTGGGTATTTCCAACAAAGTCATACCCTCCACAAAAGGCTTTTTATTATTTCATTTGTTTTTTATAAGAGCCCTGTGTGGGATAGGGGACGACATTATTCTCCTCATTTTACAGTGAAGGAAAATGATGTTGGGAAAGGTTAACCAATTTGACCAAGGCCACAGAATTAAGAAGTAGTGTGTTCTTTCCTCTACTTCACCAGGAAGGAGGTACTTTGAGTGGGGAGAACCATACTGTACAACTAGGGGTAGACTGTGATCTAAAGAGTCAATGCCATTGTTCTGTTTCTGGAAGAGACCTGCACAGGTGAGCATTTAGCATTCGTCAGGCTCCTGGGTCCATGCTGGGTGCTGGAGACCTAAAAATTGTAAAATACTTAGCCATCTTAGTTTAGTGTCTCAGTTATCTTTTACTGTGTAACAAAATGCTCCAAAACTTAATGGCTTAAAACAATGACTTATTGTCTCTCGTGACTCTAGGTAGGTTGCCTGGGCTCACTAGACAGTTCTTCTGTTCCATGTATATTGTTTATACATGTGGCTGCCTTTATATATGTTTATACATGTGGCTGCCTTTTGCTGGGAGCTCAGCTTGGGGGTCCCAGGTGGCCTCACATGTATGTCAGACAGTTGATGCTGGCTGTTGGTTGGGGGCCTCTGTTTCCCTTCACAAGGCCTCTCATGCTGCAGGACATCTCACCATAATATATCACCACTGGGAGAGCCTGGAATTCTTTACATTGTTGCTGGCTTCCAAGAGAGTAATAATGGAAGCTACATGGCCTCCTAAGGCCTAATAATAAAAGTCACAGAACATCACTTCTGCCACATTTTGAGGCCCAGAGCAAGTCAGGGCCAGCTTAAGAGATGGGAAGAGAGAGTCTAAGTTTGATATGAGGAATGGTCTAGGAACAAAGGAATGGGAAGGTTTGCTGTCGCTATATTGGAAAACAATCCACACAGTCATGTCCATCTAACTCTTTGCTGGAAGAACCAGGTTTTAGAGCTAGAAGGTCCCTTAACCATCATCCAATTCAATCCCTTAGTTTCACAGATACAGAAACTAAGGCCTGGAAAGTCAAACCACTTGGCCCAGGCCAGGACACTTAGTAGAGGAGCAAGGCTTACAACCTAAGCTTGCCAAGTTGGTGTCATCACCTGTGTATGCCAATGTGTGCTTTGCTTTTCCTCCAACAGAGGATGTCTCTGCTGGGTTCCTCTCTGTCAAAGCTGTCCTGCTAAGTTTGGAGACCACAAAGGTACAGAAGAAGGAAAGGATTTGTTTTTCCCTCTTCTAAATCTCCCTGCCTCCCCATACCTGGGCTGGATACCAGGGTCTTCAGTTAATGCTTTGGCCTCATTGACCAGCATTAACCAGCCATAACCTTCTTCATCATTGCCTCTTTTATACATCGGAACATGAAATGATGCTGGGTTTCACCACATGCATAAAAAGTGGCTGCTCAAACCCCCACCGGATGTTATATTATGAAACAACACATTTATGTAATGTTTTAGAGTAGTCTATTATACCACAATGCATTTTTCTAAAATTCACAATTACTTCAATATGAAATGTGTTGCTTGTTTTGAAATGGAGCAGGTGAGCCACAAACTATTGATTTCCCTCAGTATAGCCACAAACCTGAAAATAATTAAATGGTTCCATTTTCCCAGGTCATTATGATGCTATTGTGGATATTTTCAGTCTCTTGGATTCAGGACAGATATTTCTTTTGTAGTAAAGACAATATTTGTTGCCAAATACAGTTCTGGGATTCCCTCAGCTCTCAAGAGGGTACCTGACTCTTACTGAGGGTTAAGGTAAATAAGAAGTGCAGTTCTTAGATTTATGACCCCTAGAAGACCATACATTTCCAAAGAAAAGCTGGTAGAGACATTCCCTACAAAAATAATATTTACTTGATTTTTGATGTATGTATGTATGTATGGATGGATGGATGGATTACGGATTGAATAAAACCCTTTCCCCATTCTAAGTAGCATTTGCTATTTTGTAAATTAAATAACATTTGTTTATTATAGAAAACTTAGAAAAGATGTAAGCACACAAAGGAGAAAATAAAGAGCATCCATAATCTTACCTTATACCACCATCAACATTTTCAGTGTCTCTTCTTCCCATCAGAGAGATGGAGGAATAGATCTATAGATTGATAGAGATGGAGAGAGTGAGATATAGGCAAACATATTGAGATATTTTTCTTTTAAAAAAATTGGATTATACAATACTAAGATAAAAAGTTTTTGCACAGTGAAAGAAACCATCAACAAAACAAAAAAGCAACCTGCCAAATGGGAGGAGATCTTTGCAAATGACATATCCAATAAGGGATTAATAGCCAAAATATATAAAGAAATTATACAACTCAACACCAAAAAAATAATAATCCAATTTTTAAAAAATGGGCAGAGAACCTGAATAGACAGTTTTTCAAAACAGATATACAAATGGCCAACATAAAAAGATACTCAAAATCATGGATCACCAGAGAAATGCAAATCAAAACCACAATGAGATATTACTTTATACCTGTCAGAACAGCTATAAAGTAAAAAAACACAAGAAATAACAAATATTGGTGAGGATATGGAGAAGAAAGAGTCCTCATGCGCCGCTGGTGGGAATGCAAATTGGTACAACCACTGTGGAAAAAGGTATGGAGTTTCCTCAAAAAAAAAAATAAATGAATAAATAAAACTACCATAAGATTCAGTAATTCCACTCCTGGGTATTTACCCGAAGAAAACAAAAACATTGAAAAGATATATATGCACCCTTATGTTTATTGCAACATTACTTACAATAGCCAAGATATTGAAGCAGCCCAAGTATCCATCGATAGATGAATAGATAAAGATGTGGTAATATATATAATAGAATATTACTCAGCCATCAAAAGGAATGAAATCTTGCCATTTGCAACAACATGGATGGCTCTGGTGGATATCATGCTAAGTGAGAAAAAGACAAAGTCAGAAAAAGACAAATACCACATGATTTCACTCATATGTATAATTTAAGAAAGAAAACAAATGAACAAATGAAGAAAAAAGAGATTAAAAAAAAAACTCTTAAATACAGAGAATACACTGGTAATTGCCAGAAGGGAGGTGAGTGGGAGGATGGGTGAAATAGGTGAAGGATATTAAGTGTACACTCATATTGATGAGCACTGAGTCATGTATGAACTGTTGGGCCGCTATAGTGTACACTTGAGACTAATGTAACACTGTATGTTAATTATACTTCAACTGCAAACAATTTTTTAATGGGATTGTACTGTCAAAAAATTTTGAAACCAGTTTTTTTTTTGTTTTATTTTGCCTAAATGTGGCAAGAACATTTTTCTATGTCAATAAATATTGTTCTGTCATACACAGAAGTAAATCTCTCTTGTTTTGACAGGACAGCGATATCGAAGCACTGGTCAGGTGTTTGGAAAATGTCCTGGGTTGCACCTCTCTAGGTAAGTTGTTTCAAATTCCAAAATGTAGTGGTATCTGCTGATGCTAACAGAATATCTGAGAAGAAAGCTTCGAAGGAATCTAACAGATATTTCAGTCCAGCCTCTTCACTTTATACAGGAGGAAACAGACGCACAGAAGTTGAAAGTCTGGCCCAGGGCCAGGCAACTCGAATTTTATTACTGTAAGTGACCGTCACTCTCCAAGGATGAAATAGTTGAAATTCAGTGGTCCGTTGTGACCAAATGGTGGCCTGGCAGTGCATAGTAATAGGCTTTTCAGGTTCCCCAGAAAAGGAAACTCCTACCTCACTCTTCCTGTAGGAAGATTGTATTCAGTCAAGCTGCAAAGACCATCACTCTGAAGGTCGGGCAGTCACTGGAAGCGATTTGGTCTGAAAAACAAAGCTAAAATTTCTTTAGCATTGTCATTCTCAATACATGGAATTGCTGTGCTTCAAGGATAAGACCCTATGTCTTAGTTTTTCCTTCTTTCTCTTTAATCTGAAGAGCCCAACTGTGGAAACTTCTAGCAATCGATGATAAATTGTCACACCTGACATGGGTAGAAAAGCAGAGGCTGTACCTACAGGTCCTGAGTGAAACGATCTGAGATTTTTTTTCTTTGAAATTTGATTGTGGAAGGGGGGGTGCACCTGGGTGGCTCAGTGGTCGAGCATCTGCCTTTGGCTCAGGTCATGATCTCGGGGTCCCAGGATCAAGTCCTGAATCGGGCTCCCCACGGGGAGCCTGCTTCTCCCTCTGCCTATGTCTCTGCCTCTCTCTCTGTGTCTCTCCTGAATAAATAAATAAATAAATAAATAAATAAATAAATAAATAAATCTTAAAAAAAGAGAAATTTTTGGGTTTTTAAATTTTTTAATTTCATGACCAAAAGCAATCTCCTCAAAGGGAATGACAGGAATGAAGGTCAAGTGTTGAGGTACGCAAACATTCACCACTATTTTATTAGGAGCTTTATGCATTTTGTACATTATTCCACATCTCTGTGTGTGGTGCCTCAGTCATAAACAAACATAGCTCCTGGACTTTTTCCTCCTGATCATCACCCTGTGATCTGTTCAGGTGTACATCAGTAACACTGGGTACATTTAACTCCCAGGTATTGATTTGAAGACCAGGAGGGGGGCAGCCCGGGTGGCTCAGTGGTTTAGCGCCACCTTCAGCCCAGGGTGTGATCCTGGAGACCAGGGATGGAGTCCCACGTTGGGCTCCCTGCATGGAGCCTGCTTCTCCCTCTGCCTGTGTGTCTGCCTCTCTCTCTCTCTCTCTCTCTCTTTCTCTGTCTTTCATGAATAAATAAATAAAATCTTAAAAAAAAATGACCAGGAGGGCTTTCCTTTGGCCAAGTCACTTTTCTTCTCTGGACCTTGGATTAGATCAGTAAGTTTGAAACTGAGTTCCTGGGGCCTCCAGGAAAGGACAAGGCTCTGAGTAGCTGGGGAACAAAGTCCGCATCTGCACTGCTCATCTGTGTTTCTCCAGAGTCTGACACAGTGTCTGGTGCAGAGGAGGCCCTTAGCAGATATTTTACAGTATGTTTGAAACAAATGAGATGCACACCCTGCTCCTTTACCAGCTTCAACCAAAAATAGTTTCACTCTTCTCTGTTTTAGAAATTAGACTTATACATCAGGTTGTGTCTTGAAAAAGATAGGTCCCACTGCAAAAAAAAGAAATTAACACTGAATTGAATAGATGATATCTAGATTCCCTTTTAGACTGTATGCTTTTATAAAAATAAGCAATAGAATCACGGAATAAAAAATGCATTTATCTCTGCCTGGAGCTCCCCTCAAGTGTTTCCTTTTCTCAAAGGAAACAAAGCTGGTATCAACTTACAGGACAAAGGGAATGGGGGAAATGGGGGCAGCTGAGAGCTGTTCACTCATTTGGGAAGTTTGGAAGCAGATGGATGTGTGGTGAGCAATTTAGAAAACGGACAAGATGAAAGCTACATGCCTAAGATGTGTGCAGGAAAAGAGAGCGGCTAAGGGGCAGGCTACAAGACTTTGAGATGATGGGGAGCGTGCTTTTGAAATACCTGTCTGGGAAAGTACTCACAGTGGGACCCTCATCACAGATGAGAATATTATTACTTTCAGAACCCCGGACTTCCATCATTACTAGACTCTATGAAGAAATCTCCTCGTGCAGTTTTATAAGTGTGAACTGCTCAGGTAGCTAGTACCTGTTGTGCCCTAACTACATTTTGGGGGAGTTTCACAGATACAGTAATCACTGTGGTGTTAATATATGTCAGAATGTTAACAGGATTCAAGAGACAATTTAAACTAAAATGTATCAGAGTATAAGCCTGGTCATGTAGAAATGAAACCTTTGCGAATTGAGGCTTTACTCACATTCAGCATCAACCTATGCATTTTGGAAATGTCCAGTTGCCTCCTGAGCATGTCAATATGTTAAGTATTCATGAGAGACTCCTAACTCTGGGAAACATACAAGGGGTAGTGGAAGGGGAGGTGGGCGGGGGGATCGGGTGACTCGGTGATGGGCACTGAGGGGCGCACTTGACGGAATGAGCACTGGGTGTTATACTATTATGTTGGCAAATCGAACTCCAAAAAATATATATACATAAAAAAATAAAGGAAAACCAGACCTGTCTTAAAAAAATGTTAAGTATTCTCCACAAATATGTTAAAGAGCTTCTCCCAACCCTCAACAAGAGAGGAAAAACAGCAGGTGGAAATGTCCTTTCTGGTTATTTAGACCATGCAGATTTTAACTTTGCTGCCCTGAAAACGTTGTGTGCAGTGGTTTGACCCCAACCCAACCCCAGATTTAGTCTTCTTTCTATTTGAAACAGAGGGAATGATATTTTCCCTGCCTGTGTCAATGGAGAGTAGAGAGAATGAATGAGTTAGCATTTGTGTAGCTTCAGGAGATCCTGAATTTGAAGGTATCCTTCTGAATTTCAAGTTCAGTATATGAGTTTCCTGTATACATGAAGGTCATTTAAAAACCTTTAGATCAGTAGTTCTCTCACTTGAACATGCATCAGAATCTCTTAGAGCACTTGTAAAAATGCAGGTCTGGTGCGTGGCCAACAATTTGTATTTCTAATAAGTTCCCAAGGAATGCTGATGTTCCAAGTCCAGACCACATTTTGGGAACCATAGCTTTAAAGTCCTTGAGCCCTGAAATTCTTATTGTGCACCCCACACCAACTTATAGTCCAAAGTATTGCTAAAGTATAAAATAAAAATTTTATTTCTTAATATTATAGAGAATTTGCCAATAAGCTAAACTGAAAATAGCTCCTTTCTAAATTTTTTTCCTCCTTTATGTGATGCAGTCTGTGTGCTGGACTATTTGGCACTGTATATAGGGTTACTGAGCTTCCTTGGAAGCAATCTTGTATTTTTGCCTCATCCTCAGCATCTGCATCAGACATTTAGGGAGGTCTGGTGGATTCAAGGCACTGCATGAGGATTCTGATGTTGAGACCTATTTGAAATGGTCCCAGCCACCAGATCGGGTCCTGGACAAACCAGGGCACAGTTTTGTAATGATACCAGAAGGCACCCACTAGATGCTTCTTTCACACATAGAGGACCTGTTGTCCCAAATGGAGGCACCTCATTTCTGAAGCCCTGAATCCCCCCTGAAATTTCCCATGGACTATAAGACACAAGGCCAGTCATGAACAGGATGTTGAGTGATCCCAGGTGGAATTAAGAAAGGGAAGGAGAGAAGAAATAAAAAAGAGAGCAGGAAAGATCAGAAATGAGGGCCTGGGGGAGACAGCCAAGAATGTCGGCCATTTCACCAAGGGCAGATACTTTAAAACCTGAAATTTCCATGGTTTAAATGTGTATCCTTTCTCCCCCTTCCTCATTCCTTTCTTCCCTCCAAATGTTTATAAAGCACTTAAAATAAGCCAGATATCACAGAGGATGAGGAAAACAATGTCCCTGTCCTAATGAGCTCTCAACATAGAGAGGCTGATATTTACCAGGCACTGTGATGAGGACAACATATACTGTGAACAAGGAAGGTGGAAGACAAGGGTCCACTATGGGGTTGCAGCCTGGAGAAGACTTCACAGAGGGCAAGGTTTGTAATTTCTTGTGTCAGTGAGGACAGTACGAGATCTTCTTTTTTTTTTTTTTAAGATGTACTTATTTATTTTAGAGCAAGAGGTAGAAAGAGACTGCAAATGGGGAGTGAGGCAGAGGGAGAGAGAGAATCCCAAGCAGACTCTGCACTGAGCACAGAGCCCAACTCCGGGCTTGATCCCAGGACCCTGAGATCATGACTTGAGTTGAAATCAAGAGCCAGCCACTTAACCAACTGAGCCACTCAGGCACCCCAGGGCAGTACAATATCTTTTTCACTGTAGTATTCTCAGAGTCTAACATATAGCCTGGCACACAGTATTTTTTCAATTATATTTGATGAATGACTAGAAAGATGAATAGAGTTGCCAAGTGGTTAGAGGGGGAACTATTCTCTAGAAAGCATCAAACAACATGAAAGCTCAGAGGTACTAAACAACTGGGTATATTCATGGAACTATCCAGAGGTTTGGTATTACTGGAAGAAGGTGTGAAGAAGGGATCCATAAACCTGGCTATGTAGGGCCAAACCCATGGATAATCTTGTATGCCAGGTTAAGGAGCTTGAATTTTATCCTGTGGATTAGTCTACCACTGTTTTTTTTTTTTTTTTTTTTTCCTACCACTAGTTTTTAAGCATGGTCAGAAAAGGTTACCTTTAACATATCATAAGGAAATTGCTTTGAAAGGAGTGACTTGAGATGGGGAACTGGTCATGGGCTCTCATTATACAGACAATAGATGGTGTTACTATAGTAACTGTTTAGGCCCATAACTACTCAGTAAGACCAGAAGATGACCTCTCATTTTCTTTTCTTCGAACTTAGAAAGGAAAATTCTGTCTCCATATTTCTTGGTAACCAGATTATGAATTAAGGCAACATATGAAATTTAACATTTTTAAATGTTTATGAAATTGGATGTTTTTCTAGAGAAGGAAGTCATCAGCAGAATGATATAAGTCCTTGGTAAACTATACTTATAAAAAGACTTATTTTGTAGATCCAAACTGGATGTAGTCACAGAAGCAATTAGAATACAGCAGATGCTTCAAAACCGCTCTGCCTGTTAAAATCCCCATCGTGCGTTGAGTTGTCTGATCCATTCGGCTTTTTGAAAATTGTTACCCCTCAATTCTTCCACTGAATCTTGGTAATAACCATTTAATCTCCACTAAACAGTGTAACTGATAGAGACCATCAGGGCCTCTGAATCCTTTAGAATCTTCTTTTGCTTAAGCTCTTCAAACTCTAAGCTGTTAATTGTAAGGTTGACTGGCAGCCATTTAACCTTGCACTATTGTGCTTCTCACCTTGAAAGAAATGAATTTCTCATGCTAATTAGAATGATTTCAACCTAGTGTTTTATCTTTCATTACTGACACACTGAAATCATGACATTTGAGGAGAGGAGGGATTATTTTGGGTCATAAACGACTTGGATCATTTTGATGTGGATGCACAATGCACAGTATCTGTTTGCCATTATACCTTCTGTTTATGTACTAGGGAAATTTAATAGTTTCTGTAAGTTCTTTAAAACTTAAAAGGATGCAACAGATTCCAAATTAATGGCAATTTATAGAGAACCTACTTGTGTCTGCTACCATGCCAGACACATTCATTTGGCAGATGTGTGGTGATGGGATGGGGGTAGGGAAAGGGCTTTGTAATATAGATAAACCCCTAAAACTGTAGTATTATTCATTGTTAGTAGTGTACTCTTAGGGAAGAACATTCTGTATATTACTACTATCTAGGAAAAAAGTGTCAGTGATGAGTTTATTTAAGAGAGAAACTCAGCAATTGTGCATTCATTTGTTACTCACACACTAGAATATCACCAAGTTAATATATTTTGGTTTGTAAATACCTTAGGCACTTCCTTGGTATAATCTGAAAGTGGCCCCTATACACAGGCAGGCAAGGAGAGGCTGAAGAAAGAAATAGGCTGCTCCAGATCGGTAAGGTGGTAGGTTGAATAAGTAAGGAAACTACTAACATATGAGGCTTATCTTGGGTGGCTGTAAGATGATTAGATCTCTGCAGCCACCTGCCAAATCTAAGAAATTGATATAGAGGCCCTAGCTGGGTTTAGTATACCAGCCATCCAAATGGTCTCAATATCACAGCATTATCTCAAGGCTGTGTCCTTGGAGCAGCCTCTGGGAGCAGGAAACGCAAGTGGGATATACATTCCAATGACAGGGGAAGGGATGAGGAGCCTCTGATTGCTGGGGTCCAGCTCACTGGTCAATTGGCAGTCGGGCAACAGTGTACTTTGTAGAGGAATGGTTTTAGGCCACAGTGATATCTTAGGCTTGCATCTTGCCATTAAAGACCTATGATTTCAGAGGAGAACTAAGCCAAGGGCCTAAATAACTATACAACTAAAGAGTAAGGATCCAGAAAATGGAGAGATCGCTTTTAGTTAGGGGAATAGGAGTCCTCAAGAAAGCTTCAAGGAGAAGGAACTGAGATCATTCCTGACAGACATAAGGATAGATTTGACCGTGAAGAGGTGAAGGCCCTGCAGGTGGAAGGAATAGGGTAAGAAGGAACATAGAAATAGGAACAGGTAGTAGCAGACAGGCTTTGCTCAGAAATGGTGAGTGGTTGGTTCCCTTTGGTATTTGCCTGAGTCATCTCACTTGTTAATATAACATGAACTACCTATATAGTTAATTTTTATTATTTTTCTTAAACAAATAAGGTCGCCTTTTCTTTATAAAGGTGTTTACTAGGATCTTTGATATCTAATACCCTTTTGTGTAAAGGGAAATATTCACTACTACTTGCACTTGATTTAATGTTCAATGTAGTAAGCTATATAATTATAAATATAGTATGGATCCCTTTTCTATCTTGTTTTATAGATTCCAGCTTTCTTTTGGTTTGTTTTAAAGAGACTCTTATATATGGACTCCTAAATTTTCTTCTAGGATTATTATTGTCTTATTTTCATAGTTTTTATGCCAGGGGAATTATTCTTCTCTATTTAATTTAAATTCCCTTTTTGTCATATCACAACTCCTGGATATTGTCTGCTTCTGATTCGATTTTGCTCTACTGATCTTGCTGCTTAATCTTCTGTCAATACTAGAGTATTTTTAATTACACTGCCTTTATGGAATGTTTTAATGTCTGATAGGACAATTATCTTCCAATTTTCTAATTTTTTCAAAATATTCTTATCCTCTGACATTTCTTCTCCCGTGTGGGTTTTAAGATCATTGATCCATTTCTAAAAGATACCTTTTTCCCCCCTACTACTAAGTTCTAAAGCAACCATGCAGCAACAGTGATTTCAAACTGGTTTTAAGGTAAATGCAGAGATAGTCTTCATATATTCATATATTCATTTCTTCTCCTAACGCTTCACCAAAGTCAGTGCCTATATTGCATATATATGACTGCATAATAAAGTATTCAAACACTTATTAGCTGAAAACAGCAATAATAGTTTACTATTTTCATGGTTTCTGTGGGTCATGAATTTAAAAGTAGCTGTTGCTCAGGGTCTCATGAGGTTGTAGTCAGACATCATCAGGACCACAGTCATCTGAAGGATGACTCACTCATACAACAGCAGGTTGGTGGAGGGCCTCAGTCCCCTTCACATGGGCCTCTTCCCATGGCAGCTTGGAAATCCTCAAGGCCACTAATGCTGGACATTGAGCATTATTGCTAGACTGGCTACCATTGCCACCTTGGGAACCTGGCTATGGCTCCCACTCCGGCCCTAGGCCTACCTGGATGGATTCCATGTGATCTCTGCCCCTTCTCATTACCAACTCTGATATACAGTCTGGGGAGGATGTGTCTCATTGGCAGAGGCTGATCATGTGTCTACACAATGTGCCTACAATAAGGGAGGCTAGGAAAGTAGTGAGTATCCAGTATTTTTAGCTTCTTTAGTGGGAGCCAGACTCTGTCTCACAAAGTAGAAGATTCTTCTAATAAAGGAAGAAGAAAGTGAGGCCAAACATAATAATAAATATCTACTGTAGTAATGAACTTTCTTGTTCTGAGAGATGTGGAGGGAGAGATGGCCCTTACAATGTTTTGTGGGAACATCTCTTTTGGCTTTCACAGAAGTAGATGATGATTCAAGAGAATCCTTTTTAAATTTATCTTCTGTGTTGCTGACTGTAGAGGGAGCCATTTGCTTCAGACAGCAATTGTCAGGGTCGACACTAATAAAAGGTGAGAACTTGTCCTGAATAGAGGGCCATGGCTGTGCCAGCTGGGGTGAACTCCATTGAATGAGTGCCTGCTTGCAGAACTAAGACACTTGATCCTGGCTCTGCTTAGCTGAGTGCTCAGTTGGGACCCCAGTTCCACACCATTCACCTGACAAGAGGTGGTAGAGACACAGACCCTCTGTCATCCACCTCAGCCCCAGAAGCAGCTCGGTAATGCTCTCAGGTATGTCTGATTGCATGTGGCACAGATGGCCATTGCTGTGCTTTCCTGGGTCAGGTGGCTGCTCCTGGGGCCAAGTAAAAGACCAAATTAACTTGGCCATTTGAACTTTAGAGACTACTTGTTCTGAAAGGGACAATATTGAGTGGTTCTTTCTGGCAGTAATTATATACTTTTTTAAAAAAAGATTTTATTTAGTTATTAGAGAGAGAGAGAGAGAGGGAGCATAGCCACATGAGCAGGGGGGAGGGGCAGAGGGAGAGGGAGAAGCAGGCTCCCCGCTGAGCAGGGAGCCTGACATAAGGCTCCATCCCAGGACCCCAAGATCATGACCTGAGCTGAAGGCAGAAACTTAACTGACTGAGCCACCTGGGCACCAATTAATTTTTGAGGCCACTTCTGTCTGGGTCAGTAAAGGTGTGTAAAGGCAGAGGGAGTTTCATTTCTAGTTTTCTAGTTCATTTAGAACTACTATCAGGCTATTGATGTGAAAAGTTGAAAATGTGAGTAAGGCTGCATTTAACTACAAATCAATTACTGTGAGCATTTCCTGGCACAAAACTGTGGTAGGATACAAAAAGGAATATGATTCACATTTCATATTTTCAAGGAATTTCCAGGTAATTACGGGGTATGAATATCTCTAGACCAAATGACTAGAATTGCAGGCAGGAAGTAATGAACAGCAACGAAGATGAGTGGGCAGCATCAAAATCTCCAGCTCGCTGGGCCCTACCTTGGAGATGCTGCTTCAGAACCTTTGAGGTAGGTCTTGAGAGTCTGCATTTTAAACAAATTCCCAGGTGATCCTGATGCTGCTGGTCCAGTCTGGTCTGGTCTGCTGGTCTCAATGTACTTTGAGATCCATTGGGCTAGGAAATCAGGGAAGAGAGTGCTCTCACTTCCAGCTGTGGCTTTTTAAAGAAAATGATGATTTTTGACAAATTTTGATCAATTGAATCAAGTTTTTAATAAAGGTGCCTCATTCAATTTTAACATATTTATAACCCCACTGAAGAGAGTGGTATTTACGACCCAGAAAAAGACTTTGTTTCAACGTTTAGGTTACACTAACCTGAAAGAACAAAATATTTTTGACCCAGTAAGTCTTTGTCTAGAAACTTATTTTAAAGAGATAGAGTTGGGTGTAAGGATAAATATACAAAGGTTTTCATGGCAGTGTCGCTTACAATAGTGAAAAATTAAAATCAAGATAAATGCCTAGAAATGGGGACTAGTATATCTTCTAGAACAAAGAAGTTCTTTACAGTTTATTAAAATGTTGATGTAGTCACATATTCACTGGCATGAAGGGTGTTATAAAGTAACAAAGTGTACAAAGCTGTAGTTGATACACACACATACATATGCGTGTGTGTGTGTGTGTGTGTGTGTATTTGGAAACACTACAGTGTTAGTAATGGTTCTCTTATTCTCTTAAGCAGCTTTTCCCTTCTGTGTTTTCTAATTTGTCTGCAATAAACACGGACGACTTATGTGATTCTTTTCTACTAAAAGAACAGGGAAGCACTGATGCATTTACCTTAAGTATTTTAGTCAGTCTTGAATCAGCCCAACTTGCCATCACAAAAAAGCAGATTTTATTTCTAAAGCTAGGATTCTCTATATTGGCAACTTAGCATAATAAAACTCCCCAAATACTGGCTTCTGGCTCCATGGGGTAAGCACAACTGAAGAAGTTGGAATCTGGCTTCCACAAATCTCTTCTCAACCTGTATCCGCATTTAATTGGTTATTTTAAAAACCCAGACACTATTTTTTTCCTTCCTTTTTTTCTTTTCTTTCTTTTTTTCTTTCTTTCTTTTTTGTACTGATAGGTTCTATTCTTAGAGGCCTCTTCTGGTACATTCAAAAGGAAATGAGCATTTGCAAACCCCTGAACTCCTGTTGTTTTTAATCTTCCATATCGTTCAGCTGAATATTTGTTGTGTGAAACAACCATGTAGTAAAAATAGAAAGTTTATTTCCCATCTTCTGGTATTTATTATCTCCCCTATGAGTAGCAGGTTTTCTTTCCCAAGCTGACCCACTTTTTCCCAACTAATTTAATTTTGGTGGAGACAGTGGGGTGCTATTGGGAAGTTGTCCTGTGCAAGGCACTATGGTGGGTGCTGTGGGGTCAAGGGAGGCAGTGGAAATTCATCTTGGGTCTCTCTACCAACAACAGAGCACCTTTCTGTGTATCACTGCATTTGAGCCTTACTGAAGCTTTGTGCACAGGTTTTTTTGCCCAGATGAGGAAGCTGAGTCACAGAAGTTTTGTAACGTAGCAAACATCAGAGGCAGGACTCTATGGCAGCTCACAGTGCTCATCTAAGTGTGCCCCAGCTTCCTTACGACTGCGAGCCTCTGGAGGTTGTTGTATCCTGGGCCATCTCCTTTCCTCCTGACTACTTTCTTCACCAGCCTCCTCAGGGCACTTGGCTTGGGCACAGCTGCTGCTGCATGGTTGGCAACAACTTCTCTAGGTGGTGGCTTCCATCCTGTGCCTGTGGAATAGTACTCTGAAAGAATTGCTCAAGGGGAGGGCTAAAGGGTTACATCGGTATTTTTATTATCACTTTTGTTTAATGCTCAACTTGTTCATGTCACTAAGACAATCACCTCATACCCCACTTCTCCCCAAACCCAGTACCCATGTGTCATGGCGAGAGTTCTTCAGGAAGCAGCCTCTGACATGAAGTCGGGTGGGCAGGATGCTTATTTGGGAGTGCCCTCAGGAGAGTCCTGAGGACAGGAGGGGAAGGAAGTAGGGTGAGGCAGAGGGAGGACAGTGCAGTGATGCTGTCCTGACAATCCTGGCCCAAACTCATGGGGAGTTCTGGACTTAACAGAATTGTCTGCATGAGCCAAAATGGCCAAGCTTTCTACCTCTACTATGGTCAGTCATTAAATGTGGGCCACATGAGAAGGGTATGCTCTTGGGCAAGGCAGCCTTCTATGGCTGAGGCAGGTCCAGAAGGGGCCACAGCTGGAGGCTGGCTGTGTACAGTGCTCCGGGCAGCTGGGGAATAGCTCCTTTCTTGAAATCGTTGGTGGTGTTAAGGTAACATAGTGAAGACAGAGCAGCCTGCTTCGCAGATTCTTAGGCAATTTAATCGACATCCTGAGACCCACTGTCGTCACAAGAGAAGCTCAAGGAAAAATGTTCACAAAGATGGGGGTCAGATAAGCCTCTGAGCAGAGTAGGATGGCCTTCACATGCCCTACTCATTCGTGGCCCTTCATAATAAGCCCTGAACCATCATCTGGAGAGGTAGAGAGATGAGATGACAGATGTAATGTTTTCCCCAAATTTCAACCTTTGGAGGAGGGGTTTTGTTTGATAATTTCCTGATTTCTCAAAATCAGCTCTTGAAAGTCCTTATCTGGATGTGTCACTTCTGTGAGGGATTAGAAAGATCACACATTTGGCAGTCAGGAAGCCATGGTTCTAGTCCTGACTCAGCCTCTTTTCTTATAGCTCTGTGACCTCAAGCAAGCCTCACAACCTCTCTTGGCCTCAGTTTCCCCATCCGTAAGATGAAATAATTTTGGCATGAAGAGGTCTATAGTCACTTCCAACCCAGAATCATGAAGTTTCTCTATCATTGAGGCCAGGAGTTGATAAACTACATACAACTCACAGGCAAAATCTGGCCCAATACCTGTTTTTATAAATAAGGTTTCACTAGAACACAGCCATGCCTATTTATTTACCTCTTGCTTATGGCTGTTTTCATGCTACAACAGCAGAGTTGAGTAGTTGCAACAGAGATTGTTTGGCCTGCAAGTCTAAAATATTTACCACTTGACTTTTGACAGAAGAAGTTTGTCAGCCCATTGGCAAATCTTCCATCAGGTGCCATTCTAAAGAGCAGGAACAATATGGTTCATGAGGACATGCCTTTGCAATAACTTGGGCCAAGAAGGGTAACTGTGTTTCTGGAGTATTCCTGAGGCACTTGCAGGACAGGTGAGAGTAAAAGAGTAGGAGAGAAACATTCTGTATGTACTATGCACCAAGGGCAGTGTCTGCAAGGATTCCTGAGTAAGCAATGTCCCAGGTGCTTAAGGGGGATCTTGTTTGCCAAAATATCCAGCCCTGCAGTCCCTGCATCAGCAGTTTATTACCCACGTGGCAGGATATTTAGCAGGGAGGGCAAATGCAGGTTTTTGTTTTACCATCAAGGTCATTTGTCTAGGCACTGAGCTGGGAGGAGTAAATAAGTAAAGTAAACATGTAAAGGGAAATTTTGGAGGAAATGAGAAAAGAATCTCTCTCTGCTGGTGAAATGTCATCAAGCTGTCACTCCTTCAGGGAAAATAGCTCTGCTGGTAAGAGACCATAGAAGTAGGAGGAATCCCAGCAATATTAACTATTACGAACTGTGCTCTGCACTCTCACGAAACACAGCTTCTAGTTGCTTACTTACTCTCTCATCATATCTTCTTGTGTTCATCTCACTGTCAAAACATTCCCAGGGGGTAGAATCAAGTGTTATAATCCTCATCATCCTGTATTTCAGGTGGGGAATGACTTCAGGATGATTGTGCCTGATGTCTTATGGTGCCTGGAGAATTTATTGTTGGTCCCAACCATTTGCCTCTTAATATTTGATCCTTTTGGTTGCTTTGCATTGTTGTTGTTGTTAGTATTGGTGTTGCCTTCCCGAGGAAATACCACCTCACAAGAGGTCCAGGGAGATGTCTTATACTAGATCATAGAAGGCTCTGATTGAGAGAAGGCCCTCAGTCTAGTGAAACCACTTAAATATAAAGTGAGCAAACTGAGGCTCAGGAAAGTGGCCTGAGAGCCATGTAGCTGGTGAGAATGGAACTAGAACAATAACTGTGGTCCTCTAACTTGACGGCTAGTACATTTTTCCACAGACCCTCAATACCCCTCTTTGTAGCATAGTGTCTTATGTATATGTACAAAGTGACACCCTGGTGATTATCTAGACAGATATCCTGTCTTCCCCAGTGGATTGCAAGCTATTTCTGGGTTAAGGATCATGGCTAGGCTACTATTTAAATTACCTTTAACTCCTACCTTTGCGCATCTAAAGTATAATCCGTCCCTTAAGGAACTATAAGAAAATGAGCAAATTAAACCCAAAGCAAGCAGAAGGGAGGAAATAATAAAGACTAGAGTGGAAATAAATGAAATTAAGACTAGAAGACCCATAGAGAACACCAACAAGATCAAAAATTCCTTAAAAGATAAACAATTAATAAATCTTTAGCCAATAATGTCCAAAAAAATAAGAAAGAAGACTCAAATTCATGAATCAGAAATGAAAAGGGAGACATTACTACTACTCTTAAGGAAATGAAATAGATTTTAAGGGGCATAGTATGAACAACAAACTGCGAACAAATTAGGTAACTTACAGGAAATGGACAAATTTCTAGAAAAACACATTACCAAAACTGAGTCAAGAGCAAGAACTCTGAATAGGCCTTTAACAAGTAGATCAAAGTAGTAAACTAAAAACTTCCAGTAGAGAAAAGCCCAGGCCTAGAAGGCTTCACTGGTGAATTATGCCAAATATTCAAAGTATTAATTCCAATTCTTCACAAACTCTTCCAAAAAATGGAATATGAGAGGACACTTACCAACTTATTTTTTGAGGCCATTCTTTGATACCAAAACCAGACTATATCACAAGATGTCACACAAATAAAAAGGATGAGCCGATATCCATCATGAATATATGTGCAAGAATCATCAACAAAATGCTACTAAAATGAACCCAGCAACATCTAAAAAAGGGATTATACTTGAGGATCAAGTGGGATTTACCCAAAGAATATGAGGTCATTTAACATCAGAAAATCAATTAATGAAATACAATATATTAAGAGAATAAAGGACGAAAGTGATATAATTATCTCAATAGATGCAGAAAATGCATTTGACAAAATCCAACATCCTTTCCTGACCCCCCCCCCCAAAAAAAAACAAAAAAAAACAAACACTCAACAAAGAATAGAGAGGAACGTCCTAAACCTGATGAAGGAAATCTCTGAACACACCTACAGCTAATTCATACCTAATGGTGTAAGAACGAATGTTTTCCCCCCGAAGATCAGGAACATGACAAAGACTTCATTCACCTCTTTCATTTAGCACTCTGCTAGAGGTTCTAGCCAGGAAAATTAGTCAAGGGGAAGAAATAAAAGGCATCCAGATTGGAAAAAAAGAAATAAAACTATCTCTATTTGTAGATAACATCCTCTTGTACATAGAAAATCCACTAAAAACTATTAGCACTAATAAACAAGTGAAGCAAGATTGCAGGATACAAGATCAATACACTAAAACCAGTTATATTTCTATACACTAGCAATGAACATTTCAAAGATGAAATTAAGAAAACAATTCCACCTATGATAGCATCAAGAATAAAATACTTAGATGTAGGACACCACCGTGACCAAAATGGCCAGAAGACTCACTGCCTTCCTCAAGGATGCCTGGGCCAAGGAGCTGTTGCTGGTTGCGTCCTTCACCGTCAGAGGCCTCACTAGAATTCTGCCCACCCTCAGCCCTTTCACCAAATACACCACCATGACCAACCAGGTCAAGCCCTACAACTATCCAGTACCCCTCTGAGATTATGGGAATGTATCCAATGTGCCTAGCCACTACTAGGACCCCCATGGCCCAAGCTTGGAGTAGCTGAAAAAGTTGTGAGCACCTCCAGTGACCTAGAGGCCCCCTCTTCTGTGGCCAATAAAATGTGAAAAATCGACCCTCCCCCCACAAAAAAGAATAAAATACTGAGGTAGAAATTTAATATGATACATGTCTTATGCTGAGATGAACTTTAGAGGTACAAAGATGAACAGAGTATAAAATATTTACAAATTACACATCAGATAAAAGTTTAATATCTATATTACACTTTACAACTTAACATGGAAATACAAACAACTCAATTTAAAAATGGACCAAGGACTTAAATAGATATTTTTTTCAAAGAAGATATATAAATGACCAATAACCACATGAAAAGTCTTTAGGGAAATGCAAATTAAAGCCACCACGAGATACCACTCACATCCACTAGGATGGCTATAATTTAAAAACCAGAAAATAACAGTGTTGGTAAAGATGTGGAGAGCCCTCACACACTAATAGTGGGAAGGTAAATGGTGTAGCTGCTGTGGAAAACGGTTTGGTGGCTCCTCAATCAGCTATATATGGAATTACCATATGACCCAGCAATTCTACTCCTAGATATATTCTCAAAAGGACAGAAAATGGGTACTCAGATACTTGTATGCCAATGTTTATTGCGGCAGTACTCGTAAAACTCAAAAGATGGAAACAACTCCAGTGTCCATCAACAGATAAATGGATAAACATGATGTGATATATACATACAACGAATATTATTTACCCGCAGAAAGGAAGTGTTGATACATGCCACGCATTGCTGAACCTTGAAAATAAGTGAAATAAGCCAGATACAAAAGGTCACGTAAGCTGTGGTTTCATTTATATAAGGTACCTAGAACGGTAAAATTCACAGACACAGAAAGTGATTAGAGGTTTGTAGGGACTTAGGGGAGAAGTGGGGGAATTATTGTTTAATGATCATAGGGTTTCTGTTTGGAGTGATGCAGAAGTTTTGGAAATATGTAGCGGGGATAGTTGCCCATGGTGCATGTACTTAATGCCATTGAATTGTACACTGAAAAATGGCTTAAGAAGTAAAAAAAATAAGGTGAACAGGACAAATCTCTGCAATCAGGAAGCTTACTAACTAGTTGGGAAAGCGTTAGGGGAGTAGAGGAATAGATTTATCCCTGTGATTCCGAGTGTTAGAAAGCACAACTGGCAGATAGCACCTCGGCCAACACCTAGCACAGTGACTGCCGTAGAGTGGATATGCATTCTGGGAAGTTTCAAGTAGGGTAGCCAGCATCTAGGACCGTGGAATAAGACAAGGCCTGGTTTCGAGTGCAGCTACATACTGTGTCAGTTGTATGAACATGGGTAAGTTACTGTCTCAAAGCTCAACGCCTAGTTCACAGGACCCTCACATGACATGATACAGGTAAGATGCTTAGCACCGGGCACCTGGCGCTTGTCTACTAAAAAAAGGGTTAGCCTTTATTGTTGCTGTTGTTGTTGTTAATGATGAATTGGGATGAATTTGTATAGGAATAAAGTTTTTAAAAGACTATAAGCCTAAGTACTGAAATATAAGTCCCACATCTGAGATAAGAAGGTACAGGAACCTAGGGCAGAAAGCTGGGGTGAGCCGTGGAAGGATGGGATCAAGGAAAGGAGGATGGCAGAGAGCTGACCATGACAGGGCCCAGAGGAGAGGGCAAGAGAATGTGAGAGAGATAGACCCCAGGCTCCATGACAGGAGGAAAGAGTGTGGCTGGTTCAAAAGGAGACTCAACAGAACTGCCAAGTGGCATCTGTCTGCAGTTGTGTTTCCCTAGTGCCACAGGTCCTCCTTGTCCCAGGGAAGGCCGTGTTGGGGATGCAGGAAAGGAAGCAAGAGCTCAGATTGTTCCATGTTACATTTCCTGTCACCACCTTCTTTTCAAAATGTCTGGATGCTGTGTTTTGATGCTGACCTGTGGTTTGAGCTGTGAGCACAGTGGTATTCTCCAAGGGCATGACCATAGTCACTCTCCCTTTATTCTAATGGGATCACAGTCCCCTTCTAAGGAACACACAGCCCACACAGTGAGTGGGTAGGAGAAAGCAGGACATGGTTGCCATTGGATCCCCTGCTCTTCTCTGGTTTGAGACCAAAGTCAGAGCCACTGAACACGTGCCACAGGGCTTTTCACAGAGATGCACCCGAGTCAGGTATCTTCAGAACTCACCACTAATGTAATAGACTAGTCAGAGAGTTTTTTGTTTTTTGAAAAATCTACCTTGGCTATCCCTTGCATGTACACATACCCACTTTTTAAAAATCACCATAGGTATAAGCTGTGTTTGATGACTGGTTGGTGCACGTTCTTCTGTCTTAGAAACTGAAAGGAGAAGAGTGCTGTCTAAGCAATGCTTCATGTCAGATCCACTGTTCTTTAGAAAAAAGATGGAAGTGTAGCAAAAGTGAGGGGCAGACTTACTCATGGGAAGGTACCACTTCCAACTCCTGCCTGAAGGCTCCTTGGGAAGGGAGATGGTATATAGTTCTCCTGGGAAATTTGTGAATCCATAAATGCACCTAATATTATGTGTCTTACACATACATACTACTTCCAAGTCTATGGATATTTTGTTGAAATTAATAAAGAGAATATTAATTTGAGAAAATCAACATGGATTCATCTATTTTTTACATCTGAAAAAGCAGAGATCTAGAACCAGAGCTTCATGGGCCTGCAACCAGAGCAGTTGCATGGTGTCCCAGGCTCAGAAAGAGGCCTTGAACCTGGAGTTCAATAAAATTCTTAATAATTTTATTTTTGAATTTGTGTTTTATGAGTGAAGTCTGATGGGACAATGGGACCTATGCTAGGGACTTGATACCTCACTTATACGCAGCCTCCAGCCACCTCCCTGAGAAGGGTTCCCTACCATCCTTTCCCTAACTACCCGGCTCCTACCACCCTCCATTCCCTATGAGGCCATATGCACAGTAGGGGAGGATCAGGGTCGGGTGGGGCCCTTGAGCCCCTGCAAAGGTCTTCAGCCTCCTTGAGAGTATCTATCCCAGTTCCTGAGGGAGAATATTAAGTGCCCAATAAAAAAACACCATGACAGTCCAGAGAAACAGAAGAAAGAAATCAATTTTTCTCTTGTTTTTGAACAGGGGGCCTTGCACTGTCATTCAGTTCTGGGCCTCACAAATTATGTTGCTGGCCAGTCTAGAGCCTTATCAAAATGTGGCCCCAGGACCAACAGCATTGATATCAGTTGGAAGCTTCTTAGAAATGCAGAATCCAGGTCCTACCCACACATACCAAGATAGAATTTACATTTTAACAGGAGCTCTGGGCGATTCATATTAAAGTTTGAGAAGCAGCGGTCTAGAACACACTCTGGGATTCAGTGACCCTGGGATTCATTGAATAAGGTGAAGTCTGTGCTTCTAGCCCAGTCGTTTTCATCATGATTGCTAAATGTGTTGTCCTTTTCTTTGACATAAAGCAACTGCTATTCATGGTGAAAGGTGGGATGGAGAGGAAAAAGCCTGGCCAAGAAGAAAAACTAAAAAAGGAATTGGTCTGAGCACCAAGCTTTGCCAGCCCCGGTGCTTGAAATGTTGTTTGCCTTGCTCTCTACTCTTGGGTTCACGGCTTAGCATCTTTCCCATCAGTGCTGAGAGCCCTACTGAGGGGAAGAGTGGCCACATTAAAATAAACTGCAACTCTTCTGGAAATTTCTTTGACCTTTATTTGCATGAGTCTTCAGGACTTGCCAGCTCTCTGGAAGAGAAGGGAAAGCAGCACCTTCTTTTCAGTCTTGGCAGAACTGGTTTTTGAGCTTGCGTTTTACTTGGCATGGTGTGGTTATTGTTTTAGTAACTTCAGGATCTAGGAAAGATGATTATAAAAAGCAACCGACAAGAACATGAAATGACCCCCCCCCCCCCCCATGCATCTCTCCTCCTCACAGAAGCCTTCCTTGGGGAGAAGCAGCTGTCTGGCCAGAGCTGGTGGGAGGGAAAAGCTGAAATAAAGCTTCCGTCTGATGCCAGGGAAGGCTGAGGCAGGTCTGGCCTCAGGATGTGGAAGGGGGGTAATCTCCAGGAGGGAGCAAAAGGAGAGCAATCAGTCACTGGCACTTGTGTCTTAACGTGGGGGTGTAACTGGTGATGTACCAGGAAGAGCAGGTTGTTAATTTAACTATTTGTGAATGTGCCCTTTATAGAATTCGTACCTGTTGATCTGATAATTCTGCATCTAGGGATAGAGGCTGAGAGGAGATCTGACGAAGAGTTAAATGTTCATCTCGGTGCTGTCCATAAGAGCAAACAGTTCAAAACATGTCCTCCAAGGGGGGGTGTACAAAAAAAGGGTGTATCTGAGGAATGTTAGAATTTGCATTTAATTTTTTAAACTTAAAAATATCAGAAGAAAGCTGTACTAATATGTGAGATGAGAATTGGCTCTCAGTCCCTTATCTGGTCCCTAAATCAGACAGTCACATATTATAAGAGATCAGGTGGGACGAGTGGGAGTATCACAGCCCGAGTCCCTTCTGGGGCAACTACGTGGATATAATTTATAAATGAATATCAGAGCGTTCAATGTCTTCTCCTGATGGAGTGTGAGGCACGTAGTCGGGGATGTAAGGAATATAGGAGGAATATTCTATCCCAGTCAGGAATGACCATGCAAATCCAACTCTGGTTGACCCCAGCCCTGGCTCAGGGGCCCACCTTAGCTTCTTAGTGGGAAGTAGTGTGGTTTCAGCTGATGGACTATTTCTTTGCCTTCAGTTCCAACATGCCTTGTAAGAGCCTCCGGGGCATATCGGGAGGACCTGTAGCTTTCTCAGCAGATTTCCTAACTGCAGCTCTCATTAACAACGCTTTACCTCCTGAACCCAGTTTTGGTTTTCTGCTCTAGTCTGCTGAAGTTCATGGCTGCAGATGACTGCCCACCAGCTCCGGTCAGCATCTTGCTTTCCGCTGCAAAAAAAGCAATGTTCAGGTGTGGGATTAAGATAAAGGGAAAACTAAGCTTATTAGAAAAACTGTCTCAGTCATCGAAGCAAATACCACACCTGCTGAGAGAGACTGCCGGAGGCTGCTTTGGCCATAGATGCATTTCCCTCGAGCTTTCTAGTATAAAGCCCATCTTCTAAATAATGGTGTTCTGTTTAAATAATCCTTTTGGAGAGAGGCTTAGTCCTGGAATTCCTTGTGCATATTAAAACTATAAATAATCTTGTCATTAGGAATAAATCTCCTTAATGTGCATGTCATAATTGAATTCATCTCTAATTAATGTAGCATTACCTAGTGGCAAAGGTGGATTAACTTCTGTTTTCTGATTGCCCTTGAATGTTTCCTCCAAGTTGCTGGAGGGCTGATGAAGTCAGTGAGGCCTGTGCATTGATTTTTCAGACGCAAGGACCATGACCAGCACAGCTCCAGACATGTCCCCGGGACCAGCAACATTCAACAGCACAGTGGCCAGGACCAAGATGAAACACATGAAGGAGTAAGTGGCATGCTGCTTGACCCCTAGGAGAGTGGAGTGTTAGAACATATTGACAAAGAGTCCTGTCCTATCATGGAGCGCTGCTCCGCTTGGTCTCCACAAAAACAACAGCGATGCTTTTCTAGAAGCAAAGGTGAATGGAATGTGTAAAAATTCAGTTGGAAAGGCCTGAATCTGCCTCAGAAACTGCTGCTAAGGTCTGAATGTGCATTTACCCCCTGCCACCAGCCTCCCCCAAATTCAGACGTTGAAACCCTAACCTCCAAAGGAGAGGGTATTAGTAGGTGGCTTTGGGAAGTGCTTAAATCATTAGGCCTTGTGAATGGGATTAGGGCCTTATAACGGAGGTTCCAGAGAGCTCCCTAGCTCCTTCTGCCATGTGGAGACACAAGGAGAAGGCGCTGGCTCTGAATCAGGAAGACGGGGTCCTCTCCAGAAGGCGACCATGCTGTTGCTTTGATCTTGGACTTCCCAGCCTCCGGAGCTGTGAGCAATACATTTCTGTTGTTGATAAGCTACCCAGTCTATGGTATTTTATAGCAGCCCTAGAGGATAAAGGCAGCACCTGTTACAGACTTCTTGGCAAAGAAGAAACACCCAGGTTCCTAGTCTAAATTTTCCTGTACAGTTCATGTCTCTAGATTGAGGTTGGCAAATTCTCTCTGTGGGGGGCTAGATAGTAAATAGTTTCGGCTCTGTGGGCCATACAGTTTCTGTCACAATTACTCAGCCTTGCTGTTGGAACAAAAGCAGCCTTAGGGGCACCTCAGTGGCTCAGTTAAATGTCTGCCTTGGGCTCCGGTCATGATCTCAGGGTCCTGGGATTGAGCCCACAGGCTCCCTGCTCAGTGGGGAGTCTCCCTCTCCCTCTGCCCCTGCCCTTGCTTGGGAGCACACATGCTCTCTCTCAAACAGATAAATAAAATCTTTCTTAAAAAGCAGCCTTAGGTAATATATAAATAAGTAAGCATGACTGTGCTTCAATAAGACGTTGTTTCAAACTGATATTTGAATTTTGTATAGTTTTCAGGTATCACAAAATATTGTTATTTTGATTTTTTTCAACCGCTTAAAAATGTAAAAACAATTCTTAGCTCACAAGATGTACAAAAACAGGTGGCAGGCCACAGATTTGGCCTGTGGGCTCTAAAGTTTGAAGACCCCACCTACAGATGTTCCAACTCAGAAACTTCTTTCTGAAATCGACTTCCTATACTGATGGTGAATGGTTAGGAAAGTTTGGCAAAATGAATAGTTAGGAAAGTTTGGCAAAAATTATTTTTCAATCGATTCACATTTATATTGCAACACTACACGTCATCGTACAGCTTAATGTTTGAAAGCAAAGGAGAAAAAAGTACTGGAAATTATTTCTAAACCAAAAGCTAGTAATGTATTTAGATACTTATTGTTTCAAGTCCTGCTTAGGTCTGAGTGGCCACATAGTAACAGAGTTTACCATGGCAACAAAGTGATGCCCAGGAACTGGAAGGAAGAGGGATTTTGGACTAAACTTTCCTGCCTCTGCCTGCTTCCACTTCTCTTTGCTAGGAGACTGTGGAGAAGCCTTTGCTAATCTCCCAGTTCTGATAATCTTCAAAGAAAAGCTACTCAACTATTTTGCTCTTAAAATTTAATAATGTGGTATTGTCAGATGCTTGATCTAAGACTTCATTACTCTTGCAAAGTACCCAACATCCCATTTGCTAATGTATTATGAAATGCTTTAAATAATTAAAATGAAAGTAGTTTTGGCAAAATAAATGGCAAAGATGCGTTCTGGTGATTTCAGTCCTAGTATTTTTTTTCCATCCTTGTTGCTTGACTGAATTTGAATTTGAACTGGGTATTTTCTGGCTTATGTTTTAATGCGGGTCAGTGCAGTGTGGATTCCCTCCCCGTGGTCGGTATTGCTTCTTTGGCAGAATAACCTGCCGTCCCCTCGTATCCCATGTAACAAGGCCCCATACCATTCCAGAAAAGACGAAAAGGAAATTGAGGCTATAGGGCTGAGTATCTTTTGAGGTCGTGGTGTTTCCTGTTCAAAGACTCAGAACACAGCCAAAAGAGAGGGGATCTTGCCATTCTTTCACATTCTTTGCACTATAATATAGTGTGTGCTCTGCATGTGGACACAAGTGTTGGGACACAACGAGAGATGAATTACCTTTATCCCAGGGAAATTACAATGCAGAGAAAACACCAAAATTCAAAGTGGAAAGCTAAATGACCACACAATGCTTTTGTAAGATGAGGTAATAGTTAAGAACAGCCACTTTTTAAAGAAAAGTGGGATCATGGCCATGTGCCAAATGGAGTAGATGGTGAGAGTTTCGAGGTCAGAAAGGGAAAGTCAAAGAGGCCACTGGGTGAAGTGGGAACTTGGCCTTGTCCTTAATAGAGAGGTAGGATTTGGAAAGGTAAATAGAAGGGAGGGGAGGCTAGAGAACAATAGATTTGGAGTCAATCATGGCTTCACCAATAAATGGTTTTCTGATCTTAGGCAAGTGATTTTTCAAAGGTTACGTTTCCTCATCTGCAAAATGATCATAATATTAATGCCACAGTTGGGTCCCCAGGAAGGTGGGCTTGG
This sequence comes from Canis lupus baileyi, assembly GCF_048164855.1. NCBI lineage: Eukaryota > Metazoa > Chordata > Mammalia > Carnivora > Canidae > Canis > Canis lupus. Next base: position 24,153,345 of record NC_132859.1, on the reverse strand, counting down.
AGATGGGGATTACTGTGTGGGAGGTTTGTGAGGGAGTGTTCATGAGGCCAACACATGTAGAAGGAAAGGGAAGGAAGTGGACTGGGCACAGGGACACATCAGGCTATGACAGTGGAGAGCTCTGAAGTGGGGATGGCCCTGCAGAGCTGTCCTGAGTTAGGACAAGAGGGCCAGACCTTTACAGCCCCAGGCCAACCAAGCAATGGATGTGGGCTCTCCTAGGAAGGGACTGTGACTGAACAAGATATTCTTCAGCCAAGGCTTTCCACCAGTGGTACCCCCGCGGCTGGAGAGCACCTGCAGGGCCCATGGTGATGAGGAAGTGACATAATGCAGATAAAACTGATACATACAAGGGGCTTTAAGTATCAAGGATTTAGTACCTATCATTAAGGAATAAAGAAGATAGCTTCTTATTAAAAAAAACTATAAGGAATGCAAGGGGTATATTTTAGGGATCCTAGTTGCATCAGGTTAATCATGTTAATTTTTTAAAAATTGATTTTGAAAAATATTAAGCCTATAGAAAAGTTTAAAGAATAGTGCAATGAATATGCTTCACCTAGATTCACCAGTTAACATTTTTGCATAATCTCTTCACTTCATATCTATATAATGTACACAAATATTTATACATTATTATAATTGTTATTACCGTGTTATTTGAGAATAAATTTTATTCATCATGATTTTTCACACTTAAATATTTAAGTGTGAAAGTCCTGAGAATATGGACATGCTTTTACATAACCTCAGTAAATGATTAAATTTAAGATATTTTACATCAATATATACTATGTAATATACTGATCAACATTCAAACTTCAGATTGACTAAATAATGTCCTTTATACCATTTTTTTTCTGATCCAGGATATAAGCCAGTTTCACACATTACATATAGTTGTTATGTGTCTCTGGTGTCATTTATTTAGAAACAGTTCCTCAGTTTTTGTTATCTTTCATGACACTGACATTTCTGAAGAGTACAGGTAGGTTATTTTGTAGACTGTCCCTCGATTTGGCTTTGTCTGGTATTCCTTTATGATTAGATCTAGGTTTTCCATTTTGTATGATATCCTATATAAGTGATACTGTGTCCCGAATTTTTTAAAAGACTTATTTATTTATTTGAGGAGTGGGTGGGGCAGAGGGAGGGAGAGAATCCCAAACAGACTCCACATTGAGTGCAAGCCCAATGTGGGGCTCAATCTCACCACCCTAAGATCATGACTCGAGCCAAAACCAAGAGTCAAACGCTTAACTGACTGTGCCAACCAGGCTCCTCTCCTGATTTTTTAAAAATTTAATTTGGAAAGTTACAGACATACAAAAGTAGTCAGAATAATATTATTAATCCCAATGGACTCATCAGTCAGATCAACAAAGATCAACTCATGGTAAACCTTGTTTTATCTCTACTCCCAACTATTATCCCATGTTACTCTTAGAAGAGTCCCATTCACCATATTTTGTCATCCATTAATTTTTCAGTTATATGTGAATTTGAACCTGCTCTCTGACATCTCCCTTTTGGATGTATGTGAGGTATGTCAGACTCAGATGTCCATTCGAACTCCTGATTTCCCTCCCAAATATGTTCCCTTCACAGTCTTCCCCATCTTTACATAAGTAAGGTAAGGTCCAGGGAAGAACAAACCTTCTGACTCAGTCATCAATGCCTCTAGAGGTTTACTGTGTGATGGTTTACGGGTATCAGGCAAGTGGCTTCATCATCTCCTATTGTGAGAAATCAAAGCGCTCTAAGGAAATTGGGGAATAATATGTGCTGATCCTAATGCCATGTTTCTTCAAGTTCTCCCAAATGGGAGACCCTGAGGCTTGGTGAACACTATTATATGCAGTGGCAGGCATAGAGCAGACCCTAACATACTGGTCAGGAGGGGGAAGGTATGGGGCAGGAAGACAACAACTGCTGGAGTTCATATCACTGCTTATTATTACTAGTGTGCGCCCTTGAACAAGTTACTCAGCCTCCTTGTGCCTGAGAGTTCTCATCTGTAAAGAAGAGCCAATAAGGTTCCTACTTCATGGGGTTGTTGTGAGGTGATGTCATGTTGAGATCATGAATGTATGAAGTGCACTTAGGACAGTTCGTGGCACATAGTAAGTGCCCGGTAAATGTTAACAACTTACAATGAGACTCTCAATATATATGTGGTTACTTCCTCTTGAAAAGCCCCAAGTGAAGTATTTGAAGGTATTGGCATGTGTTAGTCTGCTAAGTGATGTTTTATACCTAAGGGCATCTGTGGGCGAAGAAGCTGTGAAGATATTTATATAGTGGTATTTTTTTTAAGCATGCAAAAAGAAGTGCCAGTTCTCTGGGAAAGTGTTATGAAGTTGTTGAATATAAAAACCAGCCATTTACCATCAGTCTCCAATACTCAGTTTCCTGTCACAGCTACTTTTTAACTCCTGCTGGGAGACCACTCCAGAGATGAAAATTCCTGCTGGGGGCACAGGCAGCACTGAGCTCTCAGCAGCTGTTAGGTGGTGCCACTCATAGTCTTTAGAAAGTCTGCAGAATCACAAGAAATCAGTATTGACTTCCTTTCTAAGTGGTTTCCATGCACACTTGAAGAGAGATTGTTATTCATATATGGATGGATGGATGGATGGATGGATGGATGGATGGATGGATGGAAGAGCCTTTGTGGCTCTATGGGCCCCTGTGGTTTCACAAGTCTCCTGAAGCTTCTCCTCTGCCCTGAGGGGTTTTTGGATTTCTGTTGACAAGAGCTTTCTTTACCTCCATTAGCTGTATTTGATTCCAGACCTGGTTCCAGAATGGTGCAGTTGATCAGCTTCCAGCTCTGAAGATAGTAGGTGACACGCTGTTGCTAAGGGATCAATCCTTTAACCAACACAGGCCAATGTATCATGCCACAAAGGTGTTTTTCAACCTGAGTGAATAGTTCTCCTGGCCTTTCTATATCAAGTAATCTCACTAGAGTCCTTAGCTTTGCTACTTACAGTGTGGTCCATAGACCAACAGCATCAACATCATCTAGAAGCTTCTGAGACATGCAGAATCTCTGCCCTCACCCCTCCTAAATTAGAATCTGCACTTTAATAGATTCTCTGGAGATATATTACAGTTTGAGAAGCACTGAATCCAAAGGATTTCACCCTGAGGTAAGTTTGTTACCAGAGTATGAGTTGGGATCCATCTTAATAAAAGCCAAATATATAAAAATATATTTATGTTTTTAAAGCCTCAGTTTTTTAGACTTTTTTTTACTTGTTTTCTATTTTTTTTATTAAGGGAGATACAATTATATCTAAAAAACTCACCATTTTTAGTATTAGTTCTATGAGTTGACAAATGTGTAACAATAAAATTCACTTTTTTTGGTATATAGTTCTATCAATTTTGTTAAGTGCGTATAGTCATATAACCATCCCCACAGTCAAGATTGTGGACTAGTTTCTTTTTCTTTTCTTTTTCTTTCTTTTTTTTTTTGTGTGTGTGTGTGTGTGCGTGTGGACTAGTTTCTATAGAAGTTTATAGAACCTCTAAAAATTCCTTGTGCTTCCTCTCTGTAACCCATTTCTCCCATCATACCCTACTCCTGGCAACCATTGATCCATTTTCTGTCCCTATAGTTTTATCTTTTCCAGAATATTATATAAGTGGGCTCATCACTTAGCATCATAGGCCCCAATTGTAACTGGATGGTAGTTGTGGATATAGACCTAGATCTATGAATAGTTATATGAGAGACCCTTGTAGTAGTTCTGAATTCCTCTGTTCTCCATGGAATTGTCACAAGGAGAGCCAGGTTTGGGGTATAGTTTCAGACATGTCATGAGCAGTTGTCCTGAAGGTTTGGGGACTCACTAAGCCTGCCAGTAGAGGGACTCACTACCCAGGATACTTTGAAGAGGAACTTCTGGTTTCCCTGTCAGGGATTTGTCAGGTTCTTGCAGTGGCCAAGAGGCCTTAATGCCTGGGAACCATGGGGGTAGAGGTGGACTCTACTGTCCTGTCAGTGGGACAAAGTTCTAGGGATGGGATCCACCTGACTAAGACTCTGCCTGAGAATGGGCACCCGTGGAGAGAGCCTAAGGGTCTCCGGGAGCTTCTGAGCCCATTTCTCCAGTAGGAAAGTCAATGTCCTGAAAAATGTCTCAAAGTCTAGATTTTGGAGTTGAAGGGAAATAGCCACTTTTGGCTGAAGAAATTTCCTTGTTGAGAGGGATGGCAGCTCTTTGTGCTCACAGCTCTAATTCACCTCTACATTGACAATTCATGCAACAGGGCACAGGAAAAACAAAATATTTGTCTGTGTGGATGTGTGTCTCCTCTTTGAAAAATACAACGACACATATATCGGGCTTCCTGAAGTGGTTCACAGCTCACTGATATTCTGGTCTTTTTTTGAAGCCTTTTTCCCCCCCTTCTCTCTGTTTGATTTTAGATAGTTTCTATTGCTCTGTTTCCAACTTAACAAATCTCTTCCTCTGCAATGTCTGGTCTACTATTACCAGTGTATTTTTCATCTGAGACACTGTAGTCTGGCTCTACAAGTTTGATTTGAGTCTTTTTTTAATGTATATATCTTCATGTCTTTGATTAACATGGTCAATATTTCCTCTAGCTACTTGAACAAGAAGAATACAGCTTATTTTAATGTCCTCATCTGCTAATTATATTTTCATTATATATAAATATATATCTATTTTATCATTTCTGGGTTGGTTTTGATTGAATCTGATTTTGTCTCCTAATTTTAAGTAATACTTTTCTACTTCCTGTTATTCCTGGTGATCTTTGACTGAATGTCTGGCTTTGTGAATTTGACTTTGTTGGTGCTGGTTATTTTTGTTATCCCAGCAAGTCTTGAACTTTGTTTTAGGATTCAGTGAAGTTCCTGGGAAACAGTTTGATACCTTTGGGTCTTAGTTCTGAGCTTCATCATGTAGGACCAGGGCAGCCTTTAAGCTAAAGCTGATTATTGCACATTACTGTGGTGAGACCCTTCTGTATACTCTACCTAATGGCCAGTGAATTGTCAGGCTTAATAATAAAGGACATTTTGGCAAGTATGAAGAGGCACTCTTCCTGGCCCTGTGTGTGAGCTCCAAGTACTTTTCTCTTTATAGCTCTTTTGCCTGGTTCTTTCCTTTGCCTCAGTAATTTCCTCACATGCATGCAACCCATCTATATTTAGCCAAATCATTAGTCTCTATATGGGTATATCAAGGTTTATTTGTTTTAAATATTTAGAAATTGCTTTTTTTTATTACTTTTGTTTCTTAATTATGTAAAGAGGTTCCATGAGTCCAAAGTCAAATCCATAAAAAGGTATATTGAAAGAAGATAGCTTCTATCCTTGATTCCCTATCCTATTCTCTCTCTTCTCTAAAAGGGAATAATCTAAAAAAAATTATGGACCATCCTTTCATTTGAAAAATATATTCAAATAAAGACACCCTATCTCTCACTTCTTAAGAAATTGGTAGCATATTATATACACAGTTTTGTCTACTTTACTTAGCAATGTATCCTAGAGCAATGTATCCTTACTTCATAGTAGTATGTAGTGTTCTCACAGCTTCCATGGTGTCCTTTGTGTGGATGGACTGCTGTTCATTCGCCCTGTGCCCTAGATGGACATATGGGTTTTTCCAGCTTTAGCTTTTACAAATAGCACTATAATGAATAGCCTGTGCATTCAGCTTTTTTATTTCCAGTTTATCTTTGAGTTAAATGTTTAGAGATGGGATTGCTTGATCAAAAGGTAAATGCATATATAATTCTTGTAGGTAGTCCCAAATGCCATTTTGCATTCCAGCCAGCAATGTATGAAAATGCCTATTTTTTTGGTTTCCTCACAGCATATGTTATCAAACTTGCATTTTATGTTTTCTATTACCTTACCCCCCTCCTTTTTCTGCCTTCTCCACCATCCCCCCCCCCAAAACTTTTTCTCTGTCTCTCTTATAAATGTAGTCTTTCACTTTTTTACTTTGCTTTTGGTATATTTTTTGGAATTTAGGAAGTTGTATTTTCATCTCTGTCAGCAAAAACACTTGAGAGTCAAGTACAGAAAATGTCTCAAAAATCTAGATTTGGAGTGAAAGGGAAGAAGCCACGTTTGGTCTCAGGGTTCAGCTGAATTTTCCAACCCATTTTACCAGCAACATTGTTTATTGGGAGTCAATGGTGTTGCTCACATGGATTAACAAAAAGTGATACTTTGGGGGGGGCGGGGACAGGGGTTAGACATTTAGCCCGTGGCTTTTGTGTGAATTATCTTAATGAGGTGAAGGAATTCATGATGCCCTAACTCCCTAACATGTAGGAGGAACACTTTTCCAGGACTGTTGATTTTGATGTCAGTGGTCTTAGCTGATGAACACCTGGAGTCAGTGTAGTGATGCCCAGATGGGCACTGCTCCCCCATAAGAGCATATATATATATATAGTCTTTGTTGAAGAAGGTGGAAAGCAAGGTATTTCTTATGGAGCTGCCTAGTGCCCTGGTGTATTTCATGGGATGCACTCACCACTTACTTGTGTGGTACACCCGACACAGCCACTTCGATACTCAACACTGGTTAATGCATTTGTGTGTGTGTATCACAGAGGCCTGTCCTTGTCCAGATGGCACTAGATCTTGTGTTAGCTGCTGTGGTTGCAGAGCTTTCTTTGAGTGCTGCAGGGCTACGGAGAGTTTCCTGCCAATTTCATTTCTTGAGCTCTCATGTCAGCTGTTTGGAAAGGTCAGAGCACAGCCCTGGCCGAGTACTGTGATGGGGAGGTAAAGTCAACTATTTAGAAGCTGCAGAAGGCACCTTGAGGTTCTATAGTAACCTTGAGGTTAAACATAGTAATTGGTTCAGTCTCCGCTAACTGGCTCAGAAGTTCTTGAAATTTTTCTGTCATTTTCAATCACAGAAGACCTTGACCTAGGAAGGTCAAACTGAAGATGAGAAGCCCACGACCTTTGTTGTCCTTCTCATTAACCTGATATACAGCTCATCGTGCAATAGCAATTACTTGTAAAAATGATGGTGGAGGACTAAGCACTTGCTAAAAATGCTTCCAAGATGGAGTTGCGTGAGGTTTGTAAAAGTATCAGCTCAGTTTTCTGAATTAGACCAAAGCCATAGCAATGTTTATATGAAGAGAAGCTTGCTTGCTTTCTTTTTTTTTTTTTTTTTTTTTTTTTTTTAGAAGCTTGCTTTCAATGCACAGAGATGTAATAAGGGAGCTAAGACACCCTCTGCCACATGCAGCTCTCACCACCTACCTGTGAGATGGCAAGACTCCATTTTATAAATAAAGAGGTTGTATTTCAGGAGGTTAAGAAGCATCCCCACCGTCACACAGCTAGGACATGGCAAGGCTGTGTTTGGAATAGAAGTATGGTTAATTCCAAGACGAGTGCTGCTAACCACAACCAGGGCCGGATGGTGCCAGTGGGAGCCAAGTGATACAAAAACGTGGGTCCCATCAGGAACTCTAAAAGAGCCTTTTATAAACCACAAGCCTTCCACAGGCCTGTGGTCATGTTCTAAAACCTACTTGTTCTCGTTTTGCAGTTGTAAGTATTTGCCACCCCACTTTAAAGGTGGAAGATCTGGAGCTACAGAAAGGCCAAGTGAGGCCCAAGGCCAGAGCTAGCTTCCAGGCTCGGTCTGCCGCCATCAAATCCTTGGCCCTGTTTGTTTCTCACATGCTTTTCTGAGTTGATGAGTATTTGGTATCTATATTTGACTGCATCTCATCCTCTCAGACTAGGCTTCTCTTTTGTCCAGTATATGTATTTAATACAATTTCAGGATTTCCAAGTGCTTCGTGAATAAAGCTCATTCTATCTCACTGATTGAAATGACCTTTCAATGTAGAAATAGATGAAGTGATGTTCTCTTTTTCACTTTCCAAATCTCATTGAAGAGGTGTTAGTTATGCTTCCAACGTTCCCTTTCTTTAGTAAATGGTCAGTGTCAGGCAGCAGCACTTCTGAAGGAACTGCTGATTGAAGCCAGCATTTCAATCTCAAAAAAAAAAAACAAAAAAACTTGTATGTAAGGAAAGCTGGTGACCAGCAAATGAGGGCTTCTCGTCCCAAGAGCACTGGTTTCAAATCTACATATGAGGTTTAAGAGAATCTTTACAGAGCTGGTCAGACTTCTTGCTCAGCTCTGTCAAGGTCTACAATCAATTAATTAGGTTTCTCTTAAGAGTCTGTTATGTGAGGTGCTAAGTGCTGTGAGGCGCATAACAGGGGAGACACCTTACACCCTAGCTAAGGAGACTGGACACTTGAAGTATGATTCACAGACTGAGGAGAAGGTCAAGTGCCTCCTGAGTGGAGCCAACAGCCAGGAGGTTCAGAGGAGGGGCTCAGCTCCTCCAAAAGGTTGGACGGGTCCACGCCCTGCTCAGATGATTTTTTTCTCCCTCACGTGGACCTGTTACATCCACTTCCCTGGCCCAGGAATGACTTAGTCCCTTTCTATGATGGTAAAGCTCAGCCTCTTAACTGCCAACCCACATGTCAGCCAGTTTGTTCTTGCCTCTTAGGTCTAGGCACCTTTGGTTCAAGGCCTAAACCCACGTCCCATGATAGTTCACAGCCTTCCTGGGAGTTCTGCAAATCCCTACATGTTCTGAATATCTCATCTTCTGTCTCCATTGTCCCCATTCTGCATCATGTTGGTCTAGACTGAAAATCTAACCTCTTTATCCCTTTCCCTTAACCAAATGGTCTGAGAGGGCAGCAGGCTTTTTTGAAGATCTGGAAGCCAGTGATAAAGGCTTCATGTCACAAAGACTTAAGCAACTTCAAACTAGTCACTTAGGCATCCCTGTTCTTAAAGAAATGCTCTTTAGCCACCTGTTGCAGATATACTCACTGGAAAGCAGGCTCTGAGATGATTTTCCAGGGAAAGTTTCTGGCACTGGGGCTGGCTGTCTGGGTCTGTACACGTTGTTGGGGGTGAGAAGGAAGCCGAATTGGGCAGAGGGAGAATCTGGGCTATGATACTGTCTCAGCAAGGCCTCGCTGACCAGATGGGATGTGCTGAAGTTGGGACGACCTTGCAAAACTGTCTCAAGTTGAGTTGAGGGGGCTGAGCTTGAGAACCTTGTGCCCACCAGTCACTGGCTGGAGGACCACAGAAGGGGACATGTGCCCTGGCACGAGAGCAGTTCCCCGGTGGGGCTGCAGGCTGAGGGCTCCCTGCCAGGGCCACTCCCCAAAGCTAGGGAATGAGATTTCAGTATAAAGGGGCCCAAAGTCCACTCTTGTCCCAGAGGTCTCCATCCCCAGTTTTGCTCGATTTTTCCAGCATTTTTTGCTTTCATCCCTTTCTCAGGAGCAAAATAAAATGTTCTCATGCCAAGCACCTTAGCCATCCCTCCACAACTTGGGCTTTTGCTCACATCTGTGCCTTCAGGATCTCACCTTCCTGAAAAAGTCTTCTCTAGGTATTTTTTCTAAATAGTGTGTGTGTGTGTGTGTGTGAGAGAGAGAGAGAGAGAGAGAAAGAGAGAGAAAGAGAGAGAGAGAGAGAGCACTGAAGATTAACACATGTGCACCCAAATTCCATTTGTTCCATTTCAGTAACAACAGGAGGCATCATAGGTAAACCGCTGTAATGAGTGGAGGTGGATTTTAGGATTTCAGTCAATCTGAATTTGCAACGTGGCTCCTTTTCTTACTCTGTAGTCTTAGATAAGCCCCTTTACCTCTCCAAGTCTTGGTTTCTTCACCTCCAAAATGTAGAAATAATTGGCATAGGTACTAAATATCATCCTATTTATTACTAAGTACTAACACTTATTACTCAATAAATGTTCTCCTCTCTTTTCATACCTCTTTCTGGATCTTCCAATGGCCCCTCTGGAGGCCCCCGTACTTTAAGAGTTGATGTCTAATTGGCTATGAAATGATTATTCTGTCATTTTTTTCTCTACATAAAATTGAAATCCTGCTTCCAAGCAAACAGTCCTAAAGGTGGCCCTTTAGCTATTGCGAACTACAAAACAGATGTCCAAGTCTGGGGAGTGGGGGCCAGGTAGAAATACAAGTTCAAGTACTATTTAGGTAAGAAGTATCAAAGCTTACCCAGAATCCCTTGTTTACTCTTCCTTGCTCATGTATTTTTTTTTTTCCTTGTAGAGCCATAAATCAAATATGTTACATGTCTTTGATTTCCCTTGTAGTAAACTTGTACTTTTCCCAGCTGGGGCAATGAACATTATTTTGAAACAATTAAGCACACTTAGGATAAAACTATAATAAATTAACACAGCTGTTCCTATATTTTTTTTGAAATACCTACAATCTGTTTGATGCTGGAAACCCCAAACACCGCAGGTTAAATAGGAAATCACGTGTTTATTGCTGTATTTGTTGACTTTTGACTCTGATAGTTTTCAATTTTCCAAATTAGAAAAAGAAAGCATGCATCCCGGCCCTTTCAATTCCCAGCCACGGAACAGGCTGTCACATCTGGGCTCCCAAGTCTTAGGATCTTAGGAAGAAAGCAGGCTCCTTCTGACAGTACAGTATGAGATATTGGCAAATATCTAAAATAATAATCTAAGCAAATGTTATTTTCGATTCTTGATAAGATGGCAGAGTCAGGGAGTCGCAACTGTCCCTTCCTTAAGCCCCTCTGGCTGTGAGGGCCACAGGCAATCATGTCACCCCTGTGTACCCTGAGTGTGCCAAGGGAATAGCCAGAAGCACTCTGGGTAGAGTCAGATACAGATTAATGGGCAAACCTTAGAAAAATTGAAAGAATCCCAGAGTCATAGTGTTTCCAACACCATATGAAGGAGGGATTTTCTGTGCACCTATGCCCATGGAAACTAGCTGGGGCCGGGGGGTTATGGGAGCAGGTGCGCTCCTCGGTGAGGCCCACAGTTACCTCCTCCTGCTGCCACCAGGAACATGATGCTGGAGCCTTAGCACACCTTGTCATCATGCATCCAGACTCCAACAAGTCTGCCTACCTCTGTAAGAGCAGAAAAGTGCTCACTGGAGAAATCAAGGCCTTCTTCATCTACTTCTTATCCTGCACCTCCTATTTAAGGATCAAAAATAGCCTCCCAGGTTATATCAGGTTCCAAGAAATATGAGCCAAACACTCAGTCAGCAAGTGTTAGCCCTTGTTGCCTTAGGTGGCATTGACTGAGCTCCTGTTGTTTGCAAAGAATAATGAAGAGAGAAATAAAAGATAGTTTTGCCTTTGAGAGACTGCAAATCTACTTTACTTAAAAATTTATCCTCTAACTCTTTGTCAAAAGGATTTGAAAATCGAATTACCAGTTGACGAATATGAATAGCATGCTTTGCTGATCACAGCTTACCACTAATACCTGAGGGAAGTTTATTTAATCCATTGTGACATCATATGTAACATACAATAAGACTTAGAGAATAACATATACAGAAAATGAAAATCAGAAACAGAGTGAGGAAGTCAATGTGTGACCCTGGTTGCTGTGGCTCAGTGTATAGTGTGGCCCTGAGCTTCCAGAAAGTCAAGTCAAAAGAGGGAGATATGATACAATTTCTAGTTCTCATTATCAGGAATGTGAATGTGGGTCCTTATGGAAGACAGGGCCCTCACATGGGGTTTTATACATGGCATATTGCGTAAACTCCTATCCTCCACCATCCTTCTGCAGGAAATGCAGACATGGACTTTATAAAGGTGGTTTCTTCAATGAAATAAGAAGCTGTTTGATGATTACCTAAGCCATGTAGTTTCCTAGGGGTCTAACTCTATTTAAAGGTAAAAGTTGGTAAAAGAATTTACAATCTGTTGATTTTAATTAGAATTAAATGTATGCTTCTCATTGTTTAAATTAAAAAAATATGTGACCCTTGAAGAAGGGATAAGAGCAAAACTGAAGGCAGATTTTTATAAAAAAGATTTTATGTATTTATTCATGAGAGACACACACACAGAAAGAGAGAGAGAGGCAAAGACACAGGCAGAGGGAGAAGCAGGCTCCATGCAGGGAGCCCAACGTGGGACTCAATCCTGGGTCTTCAGGATCAGGCCCTGGGCTGAAGGCGGCGCTAAACTGCTGGGCCACCGGGGCTGCCCAGATTTTTTTTTTTTTTTTAAGATTTTATTTGTTTATTTGAGAGAGAAAGACAGCAAGAGAGAGCATGAGCAAAGGGGAGAGGGAGAACCAGGCTCCCTGCTGAGCAAGGAGCCCTATGTGGGGCATGTGATGTGGGGCTTGATCCCAGGACTCTGGGATCATACTGAGTCAGAGGCAGATGCTTAACTGACTGAGCCACATAGGCGCCCCTGAAGGCAGATTTTAATTTAAATCTCTGTGGAATAAATGACATGGATGCCCTTGGCTGATTTGATGAGTATGTTTCCCTACTGCCATGCATTAATTAACTAATAGTGTTTTGACTTTCTATTTTTATGGTCAGCTCCTAATCAAGGAGTGTTAAAGAACAATCACTGTTATAGATGTTCCGAGAAAAGCAGAACACAGAATAACATCCAGTAGTAATTTAACATGGAGTCTTATCAACCTCTGATCAAGGGTTCCGCTCAGTTGCTTTGCCCATATACTGCCAGTAGAATCTTATCCGTAATAGCCAGGAAAATCTTAATATAATAAATCATGCAGGTGTTTCTTAACTCAGAACTCTTTAAAATCATCTGAAGGATTTGTTTGTGTGATCAATGTTATCCTCTGGCATATGAACAATTTATGAACACAAAATATAAGAGCAAATTCTGATGGCTAAATGAGAGAGTGCAGAGGATGAGAGAGAGTGAGCATGTAAACTTCCATCTCCTTCTCTAAGAATTGGGATTACCCTTTTACAGTAAGTCTTCCAAGTCTGGTCTAGATTTTTCTTCTTATATGCTACACATTTTGCTGGTATTCTTCTGCCTGTCTCACTCTATTCTGGACTAGGATGATCTACTCTTTGTATCAGGGCCCTTTTATAATTTGCAGAAGTTATTTATACTTGCAGCTGAGGATTCTCAAAATTCAATTTAAGTGCTATCATTGTTGGCTCTTTTTTAGTAACTCATGCACACGCTAATGCATTCTGTAAAATGCTAGGGGCTAATTCCCCCTGTTTGCTTGGCCTGTAGCTCTCTCTGATATCAGGACTCTTGTTCTTTGCATGAATATTCTACTTGCCATGGAACTCATTGGAAGACACCCTTTCCCACTTGAGTCTTTGGGAAAAACCAAAGTAACATAAGTTGGGCCCTGAAATCGAAGTTTACTTAGTTTATTTAAAAAGAAGAAGTTGTCATTGGCATAAAAAAAAAGCCATTTCCTCGTTGAGATCCAGGCTAAAGTGGATCTGCTCCTGTCAGAGGCATGGACGCCATGACACTTGCTAGGAGTCACTATAAAATGGCCTCCTCTCCCCCTGCCTGCAATAGCATAGGAAGATGTTCTCATTAAACACAACTTCCAGAAAATGATGTTTCCATCCCCCCCACCCCATGTCACACCAAGATTCTTTAAAGACTGGGACATTTGGGTTACAAGACAAATACCTTCTGATTTTGGATTTTGTAACACTATTATCTACCTAAGTAGAAGTACAGATAGTGAATAAATTAACTTAGGACATGAGCCTTTTGCCCAACAGCCAGAAGAATGCTACAGAGAAAACTCCCTCCATAGTCACAAATGCAAAGGTAAAATATTGAAATCTGAGAGGCAGATATGATTGTATGATTTCCTTATTGCATTTTGTCCACAGGAAAAAGATACTGAGATGACTTGACAGGATTCTTTGGTTCATTGACGATTTCTCACACAAAGATTAGGGTGCTCAATAAATAACCAATGGATGAACGAGTGGATGAATGAATGAAACATGGGGGCATTACAAAAATGGATTTCTTCCTTACCGCATCCTCAAATCTCTAAAAGGTTGCTCACAAATCCCTCATAATCCCCTGGCTGACTGTGAGTGGCTTAAGGAAAATGGCTTTCAGGGCAGTTTTCAGATATGCATGGGTTTGTTTTCTCTGGATAGCATGTAGGGCTGCAGTGAGATGCAGAATTTTCATGTGAGGCTTGACATGAGGAGTTGAGAGGAGACAGTGGGCCTTCAAGGTGAATTCTCAGGACTAGATGAGAGACATTGTAAACGACATCACTGATAAATGATTTTGCTATTACCTTCTAGAGATTTCGTTTTATTTTTTCAATCTCTTTCATCTCACGGCGGGGGGTGGCAGCATTGTTTGTTATTTGTTTTTAATTTAATTTTCCTTTTTAAATGACAAATATACTATCAAACTTGGAAGTGCAAAGCAATGGCAGAGGCTCTGGCATTCATACCTTTTGAGTGTCTGCTCAGCAGGATGTGTTTCTTGGCTGCTTCTGAAAATCAATAGAAGAAAGTACGGTGTGTATCTGTGCAGAAAAATGACAAGTACAGGGACAGTCACGTAACTACATATGGAGGCATTTTAAGCAGTTTGTGTCATCCAAACTCTGCTTTAAAATGAGGTTTCCAGCTGCTATTGTCCGTACCCCTGATAGGGTGCCTGTAAATACACAGCCCGGCGTCTGTTTCCAGCTCCCCAGCATGAGCACCACAGGCCTCCTCAGCCAGGTTGTGGAGAAAGAGGCATCCACTGGCCCTGTTATTTCTTTCCTTTTGTGGACTCCACTGTGGATCCCTCATCCTCTGTTACATGTACCCAGAACTGTAGCAACCCTGTGGATTGCTAAACTTTATGAGCCTCCTTTTGCTCCAGAGCAGGGGAAAGATAAAGTTGCCTACTCTTGTTTATTATGAGCCTTGAGTTAAATGCAGTAAAGCATACAGAAGCACACGGTTGTACTCCATGGTGTTGACTGAATATTGATGAGTGATTGATGTTTAGGAAAATGGGTGATTATGCAAGAGCAGAAGTATTTATCAACATGCTAAGGCAACAGATTTGTCACTTGGAAGGGACACTCTAGACCAGCATCGAAAAGGAGATCATTGAAGAGTATAGTTTTTGCAAACATTTGGTGTCTGCAAAGCAGTAAGGTCTAACATCCTAGAGAAAGTGAAGATTTAGCAAATGTTATAAATCACTGACTGTTGCTTTAGAGAGCTACTGGCTAATTGAGTATAATATGCACAAAGACTAGAGATATTTTAAACCTATTTTTTATTTTAAAAAACTGATTAACTTATCAGGAAAATATTAGAAACTGTCATAAATACAGGTAGGTAGGAAAAGCTCAGAAAGTAACCAGACTATAGTCACCCAAGAACTTATGAGTTTTGTCCATAGAATTGTAATGACCCCAAAGAAGGTACCTAAAGCCAAACTGGAGGAAGAGTTGGTTGAGGATGTGTAATTGCCCTGAGACATTAGGAGCTTGGTTTCTGGAGTCAGGGTAAACTCCAACTTTTTGCCACTAAACAATTATATGACCTTGAGCTAGTTGCCTTATGTCTTTGAGATTAGTTTTATCATCTGTAGACAAGAGACAAGACATAGGGAGTATGTACAGTCCTCACTGTGTTATAGACAAAGCAACAAATCTGAAATGTTTCCCGTCACTGTTGCCATATGCAATCTTGCTGTTTTAAACCAACACAGACAAAAGGATCTTAGGAACATGCATGACCAGGACTTCTACAACACTCGGTTGCTTTTTTCCTACAGTGCCAATCGTGCAAAGTTCTGGTTATAGCTCTGCCCCCTGAGTGGACATCTGAATCAAGTAGCATTTCAACATCATACTTTTACTAAAAATAAATGAAATGGCAGTTTTCCCACTCTTATTTAAAAGGTTTTCAACTCAAGCTACATTTACTTTTCAGTCTGCTATACAGAGAAATAAGTGTCAGCTGCCAACCCAACAATACTGGCATTTATTCTTATAATGATATAGAAGTCTCTTCATCTAATTCATACCTGGAATTCTGGTTGTGAATCTCCAGAGTCATCTCCAGAAATCTCTTTTTTGCTTTCTCACATACCCGTACCTGATTTAATGTCAAATTGTATAACAAATCTTATAGGGAAATCTTCTATGCTTAGAGAATGCTATGTCTTGGAAAGGAATCCTGCCCAGCCTTTCTCAGCATGTCTAGTAGTCAGAGCCCTATTAAGGGAAAAAAAACACTCCAGTTATTTTGATGGAGAGAATTTAATATAGAGTTGTTGTCCAAGTGTTAGGGGAACTAAAAAGACAAAAAGAAGACACTGGCATATCATGGAGCAGCAACTGCAGGGAGCAGCTATCACTACAGGCCAGGAGAATAAAATAAAAGGAAGAGGCTGGGACCACGAAAAACCAGAGGCTCCGAGGAAGGGCCAGTGATGGAGACCCCCGAGAAGGCACCATTGCAGGGCTCTGCTCCTGTTCTGAGCTTGAGAAGGGGGTTCCATGGGGGGTGGTACCTGGAATTTGGAGAAGGTGACGGCCACTGGTGCTGGTGTCTGTGAAGGGAAGCCATGAGGCGGATGTGCGAGGGTGGGAGAAACCATACACGGGAGTCAGATGCTGCTGGTCAGAGATGTGCCGTCACCAGGGCATCCGCTGGGACTGGAGACCCAATCCCTCTTTTCTCCTCTGGCTTTCCCCAAGTCTCTCTAGCACCCCCTATTACTAAAGGCCAATAGGGAGCAGTGGGCAAGACAAAATTGCCCACAGGGTCTTGGGTCCAGCGTCACAAGACCGAGATCAGAAGAGGTTTGGAGCAGAGGCAATAATCTGGCACCACCTGCCAGGCCATCGCACATCATAGGCATTTGTGAGACAGACCTTGTTCCTGTGCTTTTGCTTGTCCATGAAGCCTGAGCAATTCCTTCAACTTCTTTGGTGGGAAAGAGCCTTGACATTGAGAGGTTCTAGGACAGGCTCTCTCAGCTCCCATGTTCATATTCTTTTAAGTCATTAACATAAAAACAAAGATTTGTAGGGCTGTCTATGTGTATTTATGTAAAGATAACTCTCAGAAAGCTGTTGGTTTTCTTTCATACACCAGGTAGACAGTAGTTTTGTGGTTATTATAAACACACAGTTTCAACAGCCTGATTTCTTGAAAAAGAGAAGAGACATGCCTCTCCGATTTTTCTATTCATATAAAACTTTTAATGCAAATGAAAGCATGATTCAAGCATAAAAACAACCTAATTGCTAATCATATTTTTAATGAGCACTTATTACAGCAAAATTTAAAGTGAATACAAGCATATTAGAGATTTTTCTCATGTTTCTTTAATTGTAACTATCACTCATAAAGCTAACCTGGTGTGTCCCTCCAGGATTTAGAGAAACACACCCTTTTACTCACATCCAACCTAAATGCAAACAACAGCCTCATTGGGTGACAGAGTTCTTTTTTTTTATTTTTTTATTTTTTTATTTTTTTTAGGGTGACAGAGTTCTTAAGACCTGCACTGCTTCTTGTCCTTTTGGTTATGTTTTGAAAAGGAGACCATTCATTGACTACTTTCCCTAAGGCTCCAAGCCTGAGCTCTTGCTTGTGTGTGTGTGTGTGTTTACTGGTAACTTCCCTTCTCACTGTCCTTAGGCAGAAACTAAGAGAAGGGAAATCTAGGTGGGCCAGCATCAGACACTGTCTGGCTTGGATCAGAGAGGTGAAAAATGTTCCTGTCAACCTCAGCTTGTGAATTTTTAAAGCTAGCATTTGTACTTCCCTTGATTTACAAGGACCGATGGCAAAGAAATCATCCCACAGGAAGAATTGAATATAAAAATGTCCCGATTCCCAAACATACATCAATAATCCTAGCTTTGCCAGAATGTAACATTTCAGAAAACATTTCTGTGGAACATGGACAAGTTGTAGAGGAGCTTTAAAGTGGTTTAATTCCACAGGCAGTGGTGATGCCGTCAAGTCCCGACTGAAACTGCTTTAGTGCTGGGCCTTTGGGCAATAGTTCCATTTTGCTGTCAACCAGCAGGGAAAGTAGTGAGGTGCGGGGGGGGGGGGGGGGGGGGGGGCTCATGCCACCAGCTGCAGCTAGTAGCTAGTGGGTGCCCTCAGGACTGGATTTAAGGTGGGCACTTGCCACTTAGACCTGGGACATGGCCCGCAGCCCCAGGCACTCTGTGAATGAAGGAAATGTGGGGGGACTCTGTGGGGCATTGCTTGAGGGATGAAGCAAATAAGATATGATCTGATCTCGAGATCAGGGTTCCTGCAAGAGTTCCTGCAAAAAAATCCGCATAGGTGTGAATGCAGCATTTGTTTGTTTCCGGTGTGAGTGTGAGCCAGGCTGACTTGGGTGGGTGAAGCAGTAGTCGTGGAGCAAGCCAGCCCATGACTTTTATCACCTTGTATGTAACATTTGCAGGAGGCATTCTTGGCTCTCAGGAGTAATGCTCACAGCCCTTCCCAGTGTTACTAATGCTCTGGCCTGTTGTTTGGGGAAGTAGGCTTTGTCGACTGAGTTCTGTTCCTTACAGTGTCGTCCCAGACGACAGCGCTGCCTGGAAGCCCACTGGAAATGCAAATTCCCAGGCCCTGGCCAGACTTACTAAATCAGAATCTGTATTTTTAAACAAGCCCCTCAGGTGAATCCTGTGCCCAAGAAGATTAGAAGTACACATCCAAACTGCCCTCCCCAGTGTGTCTGACTTGCCCCACACCACAGATTTCCACATATTCCCCACAACATTCCGCTTCCAAGTTTTTTCCATCTTTATTGAGATATATTCAATACAACATTATGTGACTTTAAGGGGTCCCACGCGATGATTTGATATATGTATGTGTTGTGAAATGATTACCACAATAGGCTTAGTTTACACATATCACCTCTCACAGTTATCATAAAAATATAAAGGGCTTCACAAATTTGTGTGTCGTTCTTACACAGAAGCCGTGCTAATGCCTGTGTCATTCCAATCTTGCCCATATGCTGCTGAAATAAGTGCTCTGCTTCCAGCAGGAACCCATTTCCTGCTTTTTTTCCAGTTCTCTAAATGGCACATAAATTCTTCACTGGCCTTCACTCTGGTTTTCCCTCTGTCTCTTTTCCCATTAGATAGAATAATAAAGATGGAAGGACAGAAGGAAGGGAGGGAGGCAGGGAGGGAGGGAGGAAAGAAGAAAAAAAATTGAAAAAAAGGAAAGTGGAAAGGAAGAAAAAGTAGGAAGGGATATAGAGGAGGGAAGGGGACCTCATTTAAAACCGTACCATAGTAGTGTTGGAGTTCATGAGCTCTATTTCAATACATACGCATACACACAAATACAATTGACCTTTGAACAATGCAGGGGTTCAGGGTGCCAACCCACCATGCAATGGAAAAGCTGTATATAACCATTGCCTCCCCAGAAGTTAACTACTAATAGCCTACTCTTCACGGGAAACCTTATCAATTACATCAATAGTTGATTAACACATATTGTGTATATACGCTACATACAGCATTACATAAGTGTTATATACCATATTCTTAGGAAAAAGTAAGCTAGAGAAAAGAAAATGTTATTAAGAAAATCACAAGGAAAAAAAAAATCACAAGGAAGAGAAAATACACTTGCAGTACTGTGCTATGAAATATCTGCATATAAGTGGACCCACACAATCCCGACCAAACCTGTGTTGTTCAAGGGTCAATGGCGTCCTATTCACTGTTTCTCATTTCAAATGAAGCAATTACTTCCATGCACTGTTGAAGTGAATGCTGGTGCAATAATTTGGAGGGTGATTTGGCAATGTCTATTCAAATGCTGTAAATGGACATTCCCTTTGATCTAGCAGTTTCTGAATTCATCCTACAGAAACTTGTATAAATGCACAAAAATGTACATGCAGGGTTGTTTTAATAGCAAAAAGCTATAAATAGCCTAAAGATATCAATAAGAAATATTTTTAAAAATCAACATATATCTCTGCAGTGGACTAACCTGGCATTGATGATAAAAAGAATTAAGGAAGATCTGTGTGTGCTTATGTGATGAGCTCTCCAGATTATATTATTAACTGAGAAGAGGTGCAGAACAATAGGGATGATATGATCCCTTCTGCATGTTATTTTTTGGTGTGTGTGTGTTCATAAAACTGTTAACAATTTACTCTGTATACATCCATTAGAATATTCTACAGCCATTATAAATATTATTTTAGCAGAATTTTGAATAACTTGGGACATTTTTGTGAGGTAGTGCTAGGTTTAAAAAAGGACAGGATATTGGTGTCATGGGTTTTCTCCTTCACCTTTCTTGAGCATTTTCCAAGGTTATTAAATATTCTTAAAAATATCATTAACATCTCTATAATATGTCTTAGTTTTGGGTTTTTAGGTTATTTTCAGTTTTTTTCAACTCATATATTATTGACTTAAGTAAATATTTTTTTACCTAATGATGTTCAAACATTTCAAACATTTATGTTTCCTAAAATAAATGTTTTGTAATAACTGGTTCATAGGACATGACCTATTATTATAATTACTGGTTCATAAAATGTGACCCTTGATATTTATTGCCAAATCAGTTTTTATGATCACAAAGATATTTATTTATTTATTTATTTATTTATTTATTTATTTATTTATTTATTTATTTTTAAGATTTATTTATTTGTGAGAGAGAGAAAGCAAGGGGGCAGGAGGGAGAGAGAAAATCTCCAACAAACTCCCCACTGAGTAAAAAGCTGGACGCAGGGCTCGATCTGATGACTCTGAGTCAAAATTGAGGGACGCTTAACCGACTAAGCCACCCAGGTACCCCGATCCACAAAGATTTTTAGTGCAATATCTTCAATTTTTGGTAACATGGTTGGTTATTTAAAGTCATCATTTATTCAACAAATTTTAAAATTTGAGATAAAATTGGTTCAGCTAAAACTTAGTTTAATTCTTCCTATTTCTTCCCAAGTATATCAATGCCTACTCTATGCCAAGTTATCTTAAAAGCACTACACACACCATTACAAATAATACATGATTCCTACTTTACTACTTTAAAGCGTGATCCGGGGCCAGCACACTTAAACACTTAATTACACTCTGATGTGATTCAGGCTATCACAGAATATGCTTAGAGTACCATGGAACACAGCATGCCCACAGTATAATTGTTATAATTAACCAAGAGAGGGACTAGATTCTTATACTTCCCTTTGACTCTTCCTCTCCCACATCCCAACTAAAGAGTGGTCTTAGTTAGTGATAGGGGAAATCCTCTTCTCGTTCTGATCAGAGTTCAAGTAGTAATTGCATCTGATCATAACGAGGAAGTAGATAAGCACCTCAACTTAGGTTGTGGTGTCAATGTCTGGCACCATTTATATATTTCACAGATTTGGAAGATAATAAGCCTCCTTCAAGAATACATACTTTAATCCTAGATCCATAACCAGACCCTTTTACCATCTCATTTCTTTCCAGCTGCTTAGAATAGAGAAATGATGATCTAGCCTTCAGACCATTTGTCCCAACCTCAAAAAAAAAAAAAAAAAAAAAAAAAAAAACCTTTCTCCAAGGAAATGGAACAATCCAGCTTCCACAAATAGTATCGGCCACTCTCTTAATATTCCTCAGGGCAAGAAATTCTAAATTGAAACATTTTCTAATTAGGTTGATTAAATGAAATTGCGAGAATCTCACTGTTATTTAACCTGTGAGGGTGGCAGTGTCCTATGGTTCAACTGAAACTTGCAATTTCATTCTTCCTATTTCTTCCCAAGTGGATTCCAAGACCTAACTGAAACTTTATTTCACACAAAGTGATTTCTGCAATTTGTGGGCCAGAAACCAGGAACTGGATAATTATTAACATGGTTTTATGCTTGGTTGTCACTTCTCAGTCAGATCACCAGTAAGATAAAATTAAAATACAGTATTTCCTGAAACGAAGGGGAAAAAAAATTTCCTTCTTACTTAAAAAGAGACATGTAGCTGATGCAGCATCAGGAGTTAGATACAACCATGGGCAAGCAAACCCAGCAAATTACCAAACAAACTGTATTTTGTGGTCTCCAACCTGAGTAAGGCTGGTGTCCTCTTAAAACAAACATGATGCTGAGAACGTGTTATAAATCCAAGCTTATCACCAGGGCAAATCCATGCACCAGACATCCAAGGAGAAGGAAAGAGCAGAGGGGAGAGAGAGAAAGAGAAAATGCTTCAGCCTGAAATTGATGGAGGTCCCTTTTCTATTACTCTTATCAGATTTAAACTCATATTGTAAAAAAAGTAAATTTAGTAATTCTGTAGAGGGTGCTGGTATGCGAAATGGTGCCTCAGAGCTTGGGAAGCTGGCCTGACTGCATAAAAGCATCACAATTCTCTGTCAAAAACAAATTCATAGCTCTAAATACTTTTTGGAGTCTTGCTATTCAAAGTGTGATCCAGAGCTCCCAGCCAGTGTTTCTCCAACTCTGAAGTGCATACGAATCACTTGGGGTCTTGTTTTTGTTGTTGTTTGTTTTTTTCTTTGTTTGGGGGTTTTTGTTGTTGTTTTTTTTGGTTCAGGAACTGTTGCTCTTTATTAAGTTTCTAAACTGGTCCTTAGGGGATCCCTAGGTGGAGCAGTGGTTTGGCGCCTGCCTTTGGCCCAGAGCATGATCCTGGAGACCTGGGATTGAGTCCCATGTCGGGCTCCCGGTGCATGGAGCCTGCTTCTCCCTCTGCCTGTGTCTCTACCTCTCTCGCTCTCTGTGTGACTATCATAAATAAATTTTTAAATAAATAAATAAATAAATAAATAAATAAATAAATAAATAAAAAATAAACTGGTCCTTAGAAATTCTTGACTTTGGCTAGTGTGAATGAACATATGAAAGAACTCTGATCTTTCTTTCTTTTCTTTTTTCATCACACGATAAATGTACTCTTTAGTCTCCATCAACTATTCACCCATTCTCCCACCCACCTCCCCTCTGGTAACCATCAGTTTGTCTCTGTCATTTAGAGTCTATTTCTTGGGGTGCCTGGCTCAGTCAGAAGAGCACGAGACTCTTAATCTCAGAGTCACTGAGTTTGAGACCTACATTGGATGTACAGATTACTTAAATAAAACTTTTTTTTTTTAAGTCTGTTTCTTGGTTTGTTTCTCCTTCTCCTTTTTCCTTTGCTCTTTGTTTTTGTTTCTTAAATTCCATGTATGGTATTTGTCTTTCTTTGACTGGCTTATTTTGCTTAGCGTTATACTCTCTCGATCCATCCATGTTGTTATAGATGGCAAGATTTGATTCTTTTATGGCTGAATTTTACACATTTGTGTGCGCGCACACACATCTTTCTCCATTCATCAGTTGATGGACACTTGGGCTGCTTCCATAATTTGGCTATTGTAAATAATACTGCAATAAACATAGGGGTGCATGTATCCCTTCAAATTAGTGTTTTTGTATTTTTTGGGTAAATACCCAGTAATGCAATTACTGGATCATAGGGTAATTCTATTTTTAATTTTTTGAGGAACCTCCATACTGTTTTCCAGAGTGGCTGCACCAGTTTGCATTTCCACCAACAGTATAAGAGGTTTCCCTTCATCCACATCCTTGCCAACACCTGTTATTTTGTGTGTGTGTGTGTGTTTTAGAGAGAAAGAACTTACATGCTCAAGCAGGGGTTGGGAGGTACGAGGGGGAGAGAGAGAGAGAGAGAGAATCTTAAGCAGGCTACACACTCAGTGTGGAGTCTGCTGTGGGGCTGGGATCCCACAATCCTCAGGTCATGACCTGAGCTGAAATCAAGAGTAAGATGCTTAACTGACTGAGCCACCCAGCACCCCTCTGGTGTTTTGACTGTAGCCTTTCTGACAGATAGATGTAAGGTGGTATCTTATGGTAGTTTTGATTTGCATTTCCCTGATGATGAGTGACATTGAGCGACTTTTCATGTATCTGTTGGCCATCTGTATGTCTTCTTTGCAGAAATGTCTGTTCATGTCTTCTGCCCATTTTTTATTGCATTAATTGGGGTTTTTTTTGGTGTTGAGTTGTATAAGTTCTTTCTATACTTTGGACACTAGTGCTCGCTTCGACAGCACATATACTGTATTTTGGACACTAACCCTTTAGTGGATATGTCATTTGCAAATATCTTCTCCCATTTCATAGGTTGCCTTTTAGTTTTGTCAGTTGGTTCCTTCACTGGGCAGACATTTCTTATTTTGATGTAGTCCTAATAGTTTGTTTTTGCTTTTTTCCCCCTTGCCTCAGGAGACATACCTAGAATAAGTGTTGCTTTGGCCAATGTCAGAAAAATTACTGCTTGTGCTCTCTTTCAGGATTTTTATGGTTGTAGGTCTCACATTTAGGTCCTTGATCCATTTTGAGTTTATTTTTGTGTGCGGTGTAAGAAAGTGGTCTAGCTTTGTTCTTTTGCATGTAGCTGTCCAGTTTTCCCAACACCATTTGTTGAAAAGCCTGTCTTTTCTCCATTGCACGTTCTTCCCTCTTTATTGAAGATTAATTGACCATTTAATTGTGGCTTTATTTCTGGGCTTTCTATTTTATTCTGTTGATCTTTGTGTTTGTGTCAGTACCATACTTTTCTGATTTCCACAGCTTTGTAACATAACTTGAAGTCTAGAATTGTAATACCTCCAGCTTTGTTTTTCTTTCTCAAGATTGCTTTGGCTATTAGGGGCCTTTTGTGGTTCCATACAAATTTTAGGATTGTCTATTCTAGTTCTGTGAAAAACACTGTTGGTATTTTGATAGAGATTGCACTAAATCTGTAGAGAGCTTTGGATAGTATGGAAATTTTAACAGTATTTGTTCTTCTAACCCATGAGCATGGAATATCTTTCCATTTCTTTGTGTTGTCTTCAATTTCTTCCATCAATATTTCATAGTTTTCAGAGTACAGCTGTTTCACTTCTTTGGTTAGATTTATTCATAGGTATCTTATTATTCTGGTGCAACTGTAAACGGGATTGTTTCCTTAATTTCTCTTTCTGCTGTTTCATTATTAGTGTATAGAAATGCAACTGATTTCTATATATTGATTTTATATCCTGTGACTTTACTGAATTCATTTATTAGTTCTAATGATTTTTTGGTGGAGTCTTTAGGGTTTTCTATATATATATTACCATACCTTCTGCAAATAGTGAAAGTTTTACTTCTTCCTTACCAATTTAGAAGATTTTTATTTCTTTTTGTTGTCTGATTGCTGTGGCTAGAACTTCCAGTATTATGTTGAATAAAAGTGGTGAGAATGGATATCCTTGTCTTGTTCCTGACCTTCGGGGAAAAGCTCTCAGTTTTTCACCATTGACTATAATGTTAGCTGTGGGTTTTTCATACCTGGCATTTATCATGTTGAGATATGTTCGCTCTAACCCTACTTTGTTGAGAGTTTTTATCATGAATCATTGTTGTACTTCGTCAGATATTTTTTCTGCCTCTATTGAAATGATCATATAATTTTTATCCTTTCTCTTATTGATGCAATATATCATGCTGATTGATTTGCAACTATTGAACCACTCTTGCATCCTAGGAATAAATCCTACTTGATCATGCCAAATGATTTTTTAAATGTTTTGTTGCATTCCGTTTGCTATTATTTTGTTGAGGATTTTTGCATCTATGTTCATCAGAGATACTGGCCTGCAGTCAGTTTTGTTAATCTTTTCAAAGAACTAGTTCCTGGTTTCATTAATCTGTTCTATTGTTGTTGTTTGTTTTTGGCTTCATATCATTTATTTCTTCTCTAATCTTATTATTCCTTCCTTTTACTGTTTTGGGGTTTTGTTTGTTCTTCTTTTTCTAGCTCCTCTAGTTGTAAGGTTAGGTTGTTTATTTGAGATTTTTCTTGCTTCTTGAGGTAGGCCTACATTACTATAAACTTCCCTCTTAGAACCACTTTAGCTGCATCCCAAAGATTTGGACCCATTTGGGGTCTTGGTAAATGCAGATTCTGATTGAGCAGGTCTGGGCTAGGATCTGAGATCCTGTACCCCTAACCAGCTCTCCTGCGATGTGATGCTGCAGGCAGGACCATGTTTTGCGTGACAAGCTTTCAGTAGAGCATCCTTCTGATGGCCTTTGTTCCTTTTCTTTTAAATCAATAGCCTAACTCTGGGAAATGAACTAGGGGTGGTGGAAGGGGAGGAGGGCGGGGGGTGGGGGTGAATGGGTGATGGGCACTGAGGGGGGCACTTGACGGGATGAGCACTGGGTGTTATTCTGTATGTTGGCAAGTTGAACACCAATAAAAAATAAATTTATTATTTAAAAAAAAATCAATAGCCCTCATCCTTCAGGTGCACCGAGCCACACCGAAGTCAGGAGGCTCAGCTCCCCTTCAGTGACCTAGCTCTTTCCTCATTCAACTCTTGCTACCTGTAAAATGGGATTAACAAATCCATGCTGAGAGTCCATGGTGGCAGACTTTCCCAGGAGGATGAAGATCTCCTAATTTGGAGATTAGCTGATCCAATCCTTCCCCCTCCACTGCCTACCTTGCCTATGCCAGAAGGCCCATGCTTGAGATCCTGCTGACAGAGTTTGCAGTTCTCTCCCATTCCACCAGACTTGGGGAAGCTCTGCAGGATAAGAAGGGCTCCTTGCAGATACTATCAGACAGGTGGAAGTAGCTAAAAAGGCCATTTTTCAAAACCACCCGGCAAGCCTCACCTTAATGAGGGATCTTCTCCTTTGGCTTCAGGACAGGAGACAATTAAGAAACGCGGTGTTTCCAAGTGAAAGGCTTGAGGGGTTCCTGCCTGTCCTGCCCGGCTCCCCACAGCATGTGAAAGCCCAGCTCAATTTTCATTTGTCCTAACCTGTCAAGAGCAGCTGTCAGCTTCGATTATTGTTTTGCAAACTCATTTCAGTCTTTTAATGCAATTCACCAGAGAATGAGGTATTGATCCCCCACTCTCAGTTGTTTTTCCTAAGGCCTGCTCCACATTGGCCTTTGTGGTTTCCCTGTCTCTGGGCCCCCTCACTCCCTCACTCCCTCCCCCCAATGGATGTCACTTTCCTGGTAAGTGTGCTGTGATAAAACCCCTCTGTCGTCCTCGAAGGAGAGGTGTGATAAAGGCAACATATGAACATGTTTAAGAAATGAAGTGATGAAAATTGTCATTTTTCATTTATGGATAAACATTTTACTTTGGACATAAAATGATACAAATCTAGTGTAACTGTGCCTAGGGAGTCAGGACCAGAAAGGAGTATTCTCATTTGATGAGTCTGCTCTCTTGTTCATTGGAACTGCTGCAGCACCATGTTCAAAGTCTTGCAGGTCCTCTTGTCACTGAGGGCCTCCAGCACAATTTAGCCCTTACTTTTCACACTATGTTTGGGTAAATAATGTAAATTATTGTTCAGGCCAGGACACTTTGACAGTGGAATGGGTGCTGCTGGTGGTGACACTCCGGTGTCTGCACCGGGACTGTCTCAGGTTTACCAAGACATGGCTGTTCCAAATCTGGACAGTTTGTAATGTGGGACCCAGTGACAGTCAGTCTGGCATTGAGGGGTAACTCGGTCCATGAAAAATTACACCCGACAGAATTAAACAAGCAAGGAAGATTTCTCAAGACTGTTGTAATAGGGGGCACCTGGGTGGCTCAGTCCTTTAAGTGTCTGACTTTGCCTCTGTTCATGATTTCAGGGTCTCAGGATCAAGCCCCATGTCCCCCTCCCTCCTCAGTGAGAGTCTGCTTCTCTCTCTTCCCCTCCCCACCCCAACCCCTGCTCTTGCTCTCTCTCCCTCTCTCGCTCTCAAATAAGTAAATAATATCTTAAGAAAAAAAAAAAAGAGGGGATCCCTGGGTGGCGCAGCGGTTTGGCGCCTGCCTTTGGCCCAGGGCACGATCCTGGAGACCCGGGATCGAGTCCCACGTCGGGCTCCCGGTGCATGGAGCCTGCTTCTCCCTCTGCCTGTGTCTCTGCCTCTCTCTCTCTCTCTCTGTGTGACTATCATAAATAAATAAAAATTAAAAAAAGAAAAAAAAGAAAAAAAATTGTTGCAATAGAGGAGAAAGCTTGAACTCTGCTCCAAATACCTCAGGCACAGGGGATTTATGGGTGGCCAATAGGAGAGGAGTCAGTGAACGGAAAGTTATCAGTAGGAACTTGGTTAGGTAGCAGGGGTGAGGACTGACTAAAGTTTGGTCTAGAAGGGAACCTTTGGGGAATCTCACCAAATGACAGGCTGCCTTTGGAATTCACTCTTCTCCCAGGAAACTCATAGTTTCTCACGTCTTTGCTCTGACAAATTCTTCCAAATATATTAAGGTTCTAATTGCTTTTCCTTTGTGATTTCTCTTCATTTGCCTTTGCAAATTCAATTACTCTTATTGTGTTTGAAAAGAAAATTTCTGTTATCTTCAGATCTTTGCTTCCCCTTCAGCAAGGCTGGGGTGAAAATAATTTTTGAAAAATAAAAAATGTGGTTGGAATTGATCAAAGGAAGCACAGTTGTGACTCAGCCAGGAAGGACCCAATCAAGTGGCCAACGTTTCATAGTGCATTTTTTAGGGGAGCTTACTGACTAAAAGGAAGAACAAGAGGACTTACTTATTCTATACTTATTTTATATGTATGGCCATCACAGTGGGGGCCCAGGATAAGATCCACCATCCTTAACCCAGTGTTCATTCCCATTCTAGAATCAGTTTGTCTATAGACTGAAAGTGTTCGATTAGATGAACTCCTTGGTACCTTACAGGGCTTTTCAGAAATTCCAAGTTCTGATTTTTAAATCATTCTTTTCCTCTCTGGGTTGAATTTTCTTATTATAAAATACCCATGTTGACACCATTATAAAGGATCGCTGGCTTCTCTTTGCATCCAGGATCAAGGACCCCTTACCTCCACCTCCCAGGTCCCTGCCTCTGCCTAACCACCTACAATCATCTCCTGTCATCTCCTCCTCCAAATTAGGTCCCAGCCACTGCCGTCTTCTTTCTTACAGGGCTTATAGTGTGTGGGCGTCCCCTCTTCCCTCCGTTGGGAGTGTTCTTCTCCCACATCCTGGCAGAGATGACTTGTCTTTACCATCCAAATCTCCATTCAAATGTCATTCCTACTCCCACCCCTCAGAGAGGTCTTTCTTAATTACTTTAGCAAAGTAGCCTCCGTCCTCTAGTACCTCCTAGCCCAGGCCAAAGGGGGACGCTGGGCCTGTGCTGTAGAGGGTGCCACTTTGGTCATCCTCCAGACATTTTCCTCTCCATGAAGCAGGGAGGCCAAGGAGCCAAGGGGGTGTGCATACTCAGAGCCTGTGTCTCCTCTTCTAGACCATGCCCTAGTTACCTGGGGCCTTGCAGTTCTTCCCCTGGAGGGCCTCAAACCCATTCCCAGAGTCTGTGGGCCTCTGCCTCAGGTCTCCTGTCCCATGGGTGGTCTCGGCTGCCAGTTTGCACATTCTAATCTTGAGGGAGACCACAGAGAAGCTATTTGCAGGAAGCTATTTGCATGAATCTTGGACATAAGGGCCAAGGTATCAAATGTGTGTGCAAAAAAAAAAAAAAAAAAAAAAAAACCCTCCCAGTGGGAATCTGAGCCAGGTTAAAAAGAAGGGGATAGGTCAACACCCAGGGATAAAGGGCCAGGGGCTGGCTCACCCAGCTCTACCCTATTCCAATGCAGAACTCTGAGGAATCAGAATACTGAATGCAAACCTGGCCTTCCAGGTCTTTATAAAGTTAATTTGTCAAGGTAAGAGGAATATCATGTATTTTTAAAAATTGTATATATTTATTTGAGAGAGAGAGAGAGAACCTGTGAGAGCAGAGCAGAGGGGAGGGGCAGAGGGAGAGGGAGAAGCAGACTCCTCACTGAGCAGGGAGCCAGATGCAGGGCTTGATCCCAGGACTCCAGGATCATGACGTGAGCCAAAGGCAGAGGCTTAACTGACTGAACCACCCAAGCGCTCTGAGGTAGCTTATATCTTATTTAATACTTTGTTAGCTTGGTTCATAACTTTTAATCATTGAGGCATGTGTAAGCCTCCATTGGTACTCTTGCCGCACCCCCACAAATGTTTCCTCTGTGTAATGGCTGATCAAGAGGAGGGGGGGGCGCTGGTCCACATGAAAGGACCTGGTGGGCCAAAGAAGGCTGGGACCAAACATCTTTTCTGCCCTCGCCCTGGCCAGGCATCCCAACCCTCTTCTGGGCAGCTCGCTCTCTCTTCCATTTCTGTTTCATTTTATTTGCAGCATTGACAAAAATTTTAAATCACCTAGCTTATTGTCTGCCTTCTTCTAACTAAAATCCAAGTTCTTCGGGCAGCATTCCTGGCACTTGGCATGTACTAGGGGCTCATTAAACATGTGCTGACTGAACAACTTAGTGTGGTTTGGGGCCAGGACCACGCCAGATGCCAGGATGACTAGGAAAGGTTCTCTGTCCCCAAGGCTTCCAGCCCCATCAGGGAGCGGACCTGAGGGCAAACAAAGTCCTTCACTTTTAGTTTTTACTCCTCAAGTGACTAATTAATCTGGAAATAAAAATATAAATGTAGCAATTATTGAGGAGCTTCTACCGGGCAGAGAAACAGTCTGCCAAAGCCAATTAGCTCCGAGGAAAGGGCAAGACAAGACACTTTCCTATTAGCTAGTCTAAAGGGATCAGGGATGAGGGAGCTTTTAAGTTGGATGACTTATCAAAACTGGTGGAAACGTGTTCCTTTCCACCTCCCGCCCACCCACCCACCTCCAAAAAGAAATTGCTTGTTGTTTTCCAGGAGGGGAGAATGTTAAACATTTTCTGCTGTTCAGCTAGAATGTTGTCTGGAGCAGGAGGCTGACATCCCCTCTGCTGCTGCTCTTTGCCTTATTTAACTGGCTGGGCAGCCAGTGCCATCTGTTGAACAGCACAGTGGTGGCCACCTCTCCCTCTGCGGGGTGTAGGGCCTCTGGGGGTCCTCCTTCTCCAAGGCCTCATGTGTGCCCTGGGGCAGCGGGGCTTTTGGCATCTGTGGGCAGATGTCAGTTGCTTTCCAGATAGCCCCATGTGTCAGGCGTCAACCACAGTCTTTCCACACAGAATTTTTTTTAAGTCAGGCTTGTTTCTTCCCATTCAAAAATACACGGTCATTTTTATCCAGAGAGGATCGATTATATAGGTCACATCAAGCCAATCCATTTGAAATAGGGATGAAAATATAATCATACTGAAGGCGGCACTTAATTGGAGCTTTATCTTGAAAAACAACAACTAAAGATTACAAAAGTGATCTTCTACTTGGCAAAATTAGGTTACAGTTTCACCATGTGCTAATTCTTAGACTAAACCATAGAGATGCATATGTTTAAAATAAGATTGTGTGATATCACCATGTTCCTTTTCCATTTGGCTTTCAAAGCATCTATTCATTCATCCAACATGTATTTATTGTGTACTTACTATGTGCCAGGCACTGTGCTAGGTAATGGGATCAGTGAACAAGAAAGATGAAAATTATCCATGCCCTATGGACCATATATTCTATAGTGAGGTGACTGACAGATCATAAAATATTATGGAAGGACACAGTATGCTAGAAAGTGTCAAGTGCTGAGAAAATACAAAGCAGGGAAAGAGAATAGACAGTGCAGAAGGGGAGTAAAAGTTACGGTTTTAAAGAGGGCAGTCTGGATAGGTCCCTCTGAAAAGATTACATGAGGACACACAACTGGAGGAGATGAAGGAGAGAGAGAGAGATATTGGAGAAAGAGCATTCTCATCAGAGGGAACAGCAGGTGCAAAGGCCTGGGATAGAGTGTGCTTGGGGTATTCAAGGAAGAGCAAGGAGCAAGTATAAGAGGAATGGAGTGAGGGAGAAGAGGGAGGGAGGAGATGCATTTGGAAAGCATGGTGGGAAGATGGTTCAGGATCTTTTAGATCACTGCAAGGACATTGACTTCACCCTGAGTGATATGGGGAGCCCAAGACAGGGTTTTGAGCAGGAGAGTGAAGGGATCTGACTTACTCTGGCTACTGAATTGATAACAGATTATAGGGGAGAGAGGGTAGGAGCTGAAGGCCAACTGAGAGGCCATTATAGCAATTGGGTAAGAGTGTGGTGGCTTGGACCAGGGCAGTAGTGGAAGTCGGCATCCTGCATACATTTTGAAAATGGAGATGATAGGATTTACTAACCTGTCTGGTTACAACAAATGCTGAACTAATGGAGTAAGAGAGGAATTGGGATGATTCACAGGTTGGGGGCAGAGCAAATGGAAGGCAAGAGTTGACATGGACAGAAATGGGGAAGGCTACAGTGTTAGGATATTTGTGGAAAGAGCTCAGAAATTCAGTTGGGCATGAGATTTCTACCTGTTATTCAGGTAGAGATACTAAGTGAGTAGCATGCTCAAGGCATTCTTTCTTGAGCCTCTGGAAACTTACTTCACAAGCTGCTTCCTTTCCTTATGAGGACCCTTATTTCCTACAGTATATAGGGAACAAAGCTGTAGGGAAGAATCTGAAACTAGGCACCCAAAAGCAATGAGATACTATTACTACCAGAGCATTTTTTAAACCCCAAAGAAAGGGAGAAACTTCTTGAACTGGTGTAGCTAAAGCTCTCTAATAATGTCCCAAGATAACTGAAGGCTCTACTCCTATCTTTCAGCTAATGTGTGAGAGGAGAGATAACCAGAGGGTGGGAGTTGGTAACTTGCTTCAAACCTTTGAAAGTGTCAAGGTCGGGATCCCTGGGTGGCGCAGCGGTTTGGCGCCTGCCTTTGGCCCAGCACGTGATCCTGAAGACCCGGGATCGAATCCCATGTCGGGCTCCCGGTGCATGGAGCCTGCTTCTCCCTCTGCCTGTGTCTCTGCCTCTCTGTCTCTCTCTCTGTCTCTCTCTGACTATCATAAATAAATAAAAATTAAAAAAAAAAAAAAAAGAAAGTGTCAAGGTCATTGAAGGAGACTGAAGAGACACAACTAAATACTACACATGGTTATTTTGACCTGGATCCTTTAATTATAAGAAGCATTATTAGCCAATTGGGAAAATGTGAATGGATTAGAGTATTAGATGACAGTAATATATCAATGTTAATTTCCTGATCCCGATGGCCATTCTGTGGTTATGTAAAAAGGGTGTCTTCATTTGTAGAAAACATACACTAAGTATGGAGGGGAAGGGGCATCAGGTTAGCAACTTATTCTCAAAAGGCTCAGGGAGAAAAAGAGTTCTTAGTATTATACTTGTAACTTTCCTGTAACTGTGAGATTATTGCAAAATTAAAATGATATTTAAAACATGAGAACAGAGGATCTTGACTGGTTCAGTCCATAGAGCATGTGACTCTTGACCTCAGGGTTGTGAATTCAAGCCCAACTTAGGGTGTAGAGATTACTAAAAATAAAATTAAAAATTAAAAAACATACAGATATTTTTGTTTGACGTCTTCAGAACCCTTAAGAAAGATCGATAGAGGGCACACAGAGCAGTCATTATTGATGGGTAAATAAATAGCCATGATAAAACATATTGTTTGCAAGTTAAAAGGAAACATGAGAGGAAGTCAGTAAAGCAATTTGGTGGATGAAAGATTGAGTTTGGAGGAAATGGTCAGGGAAGAAAGTACTCTCTTGTGGTTTAACGGAGTTTTTTAGCTGGGGAGTCAGCCAAACACATGTTGGGGGTTGACTCCAGGCAGCTGGAGCTTCTTCAGAAGCCTAGGGAGGCTTCATCCAACTCCCCTGTGTCCACTATCCATCTGGGCAGGATGGTGATCCAGCCCAAAGAGCACTGGCCTGTAAATGAAGCATCTGGACTAAGATGACCTTTAGGATCCCTTAAATACTTAAAGGACTTTAAACACAAGAATAAAATGTATAAAACATGTGTAACATATGAAGAAATAGATGAAAAAGAATGAAAATGTAGTTCTTTTCATTTGAAAATGTAAGATCTTTTTACTTGAGATACCCTTCTAACTAAAGGGGTGGCTCCTGCCCCCCATCTCTCCTTCCACCCCTCCTGTAGAAAGAGCAAACTTAACAACCTCTTCCTTAAGGTGAACTGCATAAAGAGCACTCTCTGTCTTCTCAAATCTTAGGTAACAGGAAGAGTCCCCTTAAAATAGAAGTTTCTATTTTATGATTTCTAAAATACTCTGATGCATCATTGCAGAAATATTACAGTATGTTTTCTGATCTGAGTGTCAGAATAAATTTACACTGAAATATTACAGTGTTAGAAGTACCTATCACTTTTCTTTTGGCTTCAAATGAGTTTGTGTATAGCGTGCCTGATTTTTCCATTGACCCATAATTTATTTAGAATAAATACATTTACAAACATGGTACTATTTAATCCCTATCTTTGTTACAGATTTCTCTCAATTGTATTGTAATCAGATAACTAAATTTTGTGTAATATCTATTATTTGAAATGTGTTGAGCCTTGAGTTACTATCTAGTATATGGTTAGTTTTTGTAAATGTTATGAAAATCTGGAAAGAATAAGGGTTCTCTAATTGTCAGGGAGGGACAGGGTCCTATATATGTTTCTTAAGTTTAGCTTATTTAAGTATATTCAGATTTTCTATGTCACTACTAATTTTTCAAATGCTTCATCTATCAATACCGGAGCAAAATGTAGTAAAATCCTATACTATGGGGAAATTCCTGACAATTTCTCCTGGTCATGTTTTACATATTTTGATTCTACTTTATTAGATGCATACTGGTTTAGAATTTTTATTTCCTCCTGGTAAGTTGAACTATTTTCATTATCGAGTGGCACTCTTTACTGTAATGCATTTTTTTTTCTTAAAATCTATTTGTCTCATGTTAAGACAGCAATCTCTAGCTTTTTTTTTTTTTTTTTTTTTTTTGAGTATTTGCCTGGCACATCTTTTAATTTATGTTTACTCTCAACCTTTCAATGCCCTGTGTTTTAGGTGTATCTCATAAACAAGCTGGATTTTGTTTTTTAGTCAGTATTTACCCAGCTACATTTACTACATAAACAATGGACAGTATTTAGGTCACAAACAATCCTTATAGGAAAGGTTAACTTGAACAGTTTCCAACCAACAGTTGCACTCAAGATTCTGCTGCCAGAGAGGACCAAGCAGATGTCAAGCACCATTTACGAAAAGGGGCCTGAAAGTCACATATCCTAACTGGAGGTGCCATATATCACCTGTGCATTGGCAGTGCAGTTGTCTGCCTCTGTAGAGAGAGATCTGTTCTGTCGTTGCCCACCAGGTTCAGAGATAGCCATTTGAACTACTAGATGTGGACAGAAGGGGTACAAAATCTATCCTTAATAAATATTCCTGATGCTTGTTAGCACTAAATGATCACTAAGACCACAGTATTGAGGGGAAATACATTGTACCATTTTATTCCCGTAGTGCCTCATACATATTTAATGTTCAGGGATTTCTTATAGTCTGTAAAATCATTTTCAAGCTTTCCTTAAACTACACCTGAAGAGTAATCTATGTGTTCTCTTAATGCTTTCTGCTAAAATAGGTTTTTGTGATTATTTCTACAAAATTACTTTTTCTTTTTTTTTTACTCCTACTCTGCCACTGGCTTTCTTGTGTCACTTTTTTTTTTCTTTTCAAATTCAGTCAGAGAAGATAAAAGTACTTATAAAATAGTTTCTTAACCAGAGGTAGAACTACAAAACTGCTTGAAGCTTACAGTTAAACTGAAGTAGGACTTTGGTGCAATCCAGCATCAGGAAAACAACTATAAAATGATGGCAAATAAGCAGCTGGTAGGTGACAGGTATTGGGCTAAGATACATGTGTGTATGTGATTTCCACTTAACTATGAAAATTCAAGTCCCAGAGAGGTTAAGTAACTGGCCCAACACCACACAGCCAGTGACAGGTAGAGCCAAGATTCAACTCCAGTGTCTCTGAATCCATAGTGATGAAAAGTGAGTCCTGGAGTGAAACTACTGGAATCCATGTTCCAGTTCCACCACTTAAAAACTATGTGGCGATGGGCAAGTTATTCAATTCCCTCTTATATCTCACTTTCCTCATCTATAGAATGGAAATACCAACATCATATGCATAGGATTTAATGGGATGATATGAAATGATGCTCAGAATAGAACCTGGCACATAGAGAAGGCTCAAAAACTATTAGTCATTATAGTTTAAGGGAACATTTTGAGGCTTCATATCAGTGGGTGATATTACTAGTCAGATTCCCAAGTTTCTTTTTTTGAGAGAGAGCACACTCGAGCCTGTGCACATGTGAGGGGAGGTGCAGAGGGAGACGGAGAGAGAGAATCCCCAGCAGACTCCCCACTGAGTGCAGAGCCCAATATAGGACTGGATCTCAAAACCCTGAGATGGTGACCTCAGCTGAAATTGAGAGAGTCTGTTGTTTAACCCACTAAGACACCCAGGTGCCCAGATTCCAAAGCTTCTTTAACAATATGTTTATCTGCTTCTCACTCTCTTCTTCACACACTCTTCTCAGCCATCAAACTGATTCACTGATATCCCAGTGACCTCACTATTGGCTGCCATCTGGCTTCCCTCCAGCTGTTATGGCCCAAGTGAGACGGTGCCTTATTTCCTCCATGGAGTGTTTGATTTTCCCCACTTTCATAGCACTTTGTATTTATTTATAATTGATAGTTCTTTTTTTCCACCATATTGAGGTTGAGTGAGACACTCTTTAGATATCCAGTTATGGTATCAAGTGGGCAGTTGATTCACACGCCCACAGGGAGGACATACAGGAAGTCCTCAACCTATAAATGGTATTAAAGACTCTGAAATGTAGAGGCCAAAATGAGAAGTCAGCAAAGAGGCTAAAAAGAAGCAGAGAGCATGATAAGAAAAACTCGTGGTGAAAGTGATATTGCCAAAAACAACAGAAGGTTGTTTGAAGGAGAGAGTAGCCAGCTGTTGAATGTCAAGTAAGATATGTACAATGAAGAGACCAGAGGAATTAGCCACATGAAGATCATGGCAAGAGTAGCTTATGGAAGGAATGAGAACCAAAGCCCAAGAGGAGTGAATTGAAGGAGAATGTGCAGTCAGAAAGTAGGAACAGCAGCCATTTGTGACTCAAGATTCTTTGCTAGTGATGAAGGTCCAAGTGATCCAAGGGAAACAGATGAACTGAGAATATGGAGGTCTCGAGAAGCTTCTTGTTTAAAAGAAGGCACTGGAGCATATTCTTTCCTGATGCATATGCTCCAGGAGATGTAGAAATAGCTGCAGACAGAAAGGCCACTGAGCTGGTGACAGGCTAGATTCAGAGCATTCAGGAAGAGGATGGTCTTTCATGGGAACACAGATGGTCCCTTCACTAGGGACAGAGGGAAAGCCAAGTAGGTGGGGCAGTTTGGGCACTGAGAAGATAGGGAATATCTACGTGTTTGTTTCTATTTCTCATTGAGATATTAGGTAAAGTCATCAGCTGAGAGGGAGGGTGGGGCTTAGCAAGTTTGAGAGTAAAGAATAAGGAAGAAAGTGTGAAATAGTTAACTTGAACAGTAAAAAATAACCATACCAGAGAAGTATAGTAGGACCATGGGCAGTGCTGAGTGCTATTTTAAATTGCAATCGTTAATTATTTTAATGAGACCTGTTGGCAGAATTGAGTGTTTTTCTCCTGGAATGCTCTTTCATTCAGGTACAGGCTTAAGTAAATGGGCTTCTGGGTTTAACCCTTACAACTTTGCCAGAGGAGTTTGACACAGCAAGAGGGGAGCAAAAAGGCCAAGGGTGTTTGCAAGATAGTGATTATAATAATGGACCATGAAACATAATGAAGGAAAAGTGGGAAGTGGGGACATGAGGACACATGGTGACAGGCCAAAGGATTGCAAGGTAACCATGAAGTAGAAGAATAGCTGGAGTAACTGTGGCGAAGAGTATAAAGGAATGGTTGAGGAGTGTAAGGCTTGATATCAATTTGTGGTTATTGGTGCTGA
Organism: Canis lupus baileyi; assembly: GCF_048164855.1. Classification (NCBI taxonomy): domain Eukaryota; kingdom Metazoa; phylum Chordata; class Mammalia; order Carnivora; family Canidae; genus Canis; species Canis lupus. The sequence continues at coordinate 24,115,518 of NC_132859.1, read as the reverse complement.
GGAGGTCAAGGGTATGACCACGGGAGCGGGGAACTGAGGAGGGTAAAGAAAATGATCATTGGATATGAGACAGTCCAAAGTCAGAGACACCAAGAATACTGATGCCACGAGAATGATAACAGGAGTCAGGTGTGGGAGAAAGAGCATGCGAGTTACCGAAGTCATCCGTGAGTGGGGGCGTGACAGTGTTTGCTAAATGTTAGCAAAAGCAAAGCTTGGGTTTCTGGAGGTAACTGAGGTGACGAGGGATGTGAGGCACCCTGAGATCGGTCCTGATCATCTCCAGGCAGAAGGTGGGAAATCTGTTCAAGCTGGACACCCTGGGGCCCTCAGGCTGCCGATCTCCCCAGCACAGGACCTGTGTTTGAGTTTAAGCTCCGACAGCCACTAGCTGTGTGAGTTTGCAAAAGTCAACCTACTTATTCTCATCCATCAAGTAGAGATAAATGTTCAATGACTTGCCTCGTTCACAAGGATCATTTGAGATAATGAATGTAAAAGGATTTCGTAAGCTCTGAAGTACCATTAAAAAGTGAGTTAAAATTTAAAATATCCATCTTAACATTATAATTTCTAGCCTCTAAACTAGAGCAAGATAAATTACTTACTCTTCTTTTTGTCTGCCACAATACCTAACCTGGATGCTTGTGTTCTAGAGATTGCAATGTTGAATAGTACTGAACAGAAAAGCTTATAAAATGAATTAGAGCCTGTGATTAATGCCTTCAGTGTTATTGTCAGCGTTACCATCAGCACCGTCTAGCAGTAATGCTTTAAAAATTCTGAAGGAAAAAAAAAAAAAAGAAAAACTGACTTTTCTTCTCAGCAAATCCAGTGAAGTGAAGAATAAAGAAGCATTTTTTAAGGCTAAAGTCCTAAAAATATTTATGCATTTTGACCAAACAATTCCATTCTCACAAACTTTTAAAATCTTTTAATTCAGTTCAACATGTATACAGAAAAGTACAAAAGTCACAAACGCACATATGGCTTTTCACAGAGGGAACACACTCAGGTAATCGGCCTCACTCATAGAAATTGGAAGCCAGAAAACATTCCCCTGGATGAAAAAGCTGTGTTCCTGAGGACATTTGCTCAGTGTTATAGCAAAAAAAAAAAAAGCTAAATGTTAGGTGAAGGAATGACTCGGTCAGTGCTGGCACATAAATTCAGTGGAACAGCATGGAGGCATTAAAAATGACAGTTTTGAACTGGAGAAGGAAATTCACCAAACTCGAATGCCCTGGAGTCAGGCCACCAGGTGGATCCAAGAAGCAGCCTGCTCTAAAATGATGTGAGGGGGCAGCCCGGGTGGCTCATTGGTTTGGTGCCGTCTTCAGTCCAGGGTGTGATCCTGGAGTCCCGGGATCGAGTCCCTTGTTGGGCTCCCTGCATGGAGCCTGCTTCTCCCTCTGCCTGTGTCTCTGCCTCTCTCTCTCTCTCTCTCTCTCTCTCTCTCTCTCTGTGCCTCTCATGAATAAATAAATAAAATCTTAAAAAAAAATGATGTGAGGAAGGTGGACGCGGGGCAGTAAAGAGATGCAGAGCAGGGACCGTGGGCCGCACCCCGACCTCCACATTAAAATGCTAAAGACAGTCAAGCACTGGGGCGCCTGGGTGGCTCAGTCAGGTAAGCATCCAACTCTCGGTTTGGGCGGTTTGGGCGCAGGTCCTGATCTCAGGGTCCTGGGTGGAGCCCCACGTTGGGCTCTGCACTCAGCAGGGAGTCTGCTTAAAGAGCTGTTGTAAAGGTGAAGGGCGCAGAAAAGCACATCCCCTTCCCTGGCCTCTTCCTCCTGGTTACTTCAGTGTCCTCATTAACCTGATTTCTGACTTCGTATCCCACTCTTCTTTCCCCCCTTGTTCTCCAGACTCCAGCCACACTAGCCTTCTTGATATTTCTCCAACATGTTTTAGCCTCGGGACCCCCTGGTGTTGGCCTCAAAGGACACCTCTCAAAGGACACCTCTCAGGGGACTGTCCAGCCCCTCACCTGTCTCTCTCTCTCTCTCTCTCTCTCTCCCTCCCTCCCTCCCTCCCTCCCGGATTTACTGTTCTCCATTGCACATAGCACTGCCTGACATTTTATTGTCTGTGTATTTTTTAAGTTATGTTTATTCTCTACCCTAGAAGGCAAGCTCTATGAAGGCAGGAACTGACTTAACTTGTTTAATGCTCTGCTCCCAGTCCCCAGAAGGCACCTGGCAGATAATCGACATTCAGGAAATATTAAATACTGTTGAGTGTTCAAGGTAGAGCCATTGCGTCTTATTTTTCCCCTAAATCTCACAGGTACAATGTTTGTGTAATAAATGACTTAAAAAGACATTTCTGTGGGCGACCCGAATGTGTAAAACTCCTCTTTGTCCCCTCTAACTTGTGTGGCAGGTCAGCCATGCAGAAGCTGGGAGCAGAGGTATTTGAGAAGGTCTACAACTACCTCAAGAGAGCAAGGCGCCAGAAGGCCAGTGAAGCCGAGATCCGGGCAGCTCTAGAAACAGTGGTGCCTCACGCCAGTGACTGTTTTGAGGTTGACCAGCTCCTGTACTTCGAGGAGCAGTTGCTGATCACAGTGGGTCGAGGGCCCACACCCCAGAACCCTCACCAACATCTGTCAAAAGCAAACACGTTCAAAGGGACGAGTCCTTTCGATACATAAGCTGGACTTTATTATGGGAAATGGGTGCATGGCTGGAGCTCCCATCTTCACTTTCCATTCCTTGTCAAGAGGAGTGAGTCTTGTAGAGGGTAGTAAACCTGTCTGCCTCTCCTCTGAGTCCTGGGCCAGTCAGTGCTCTATCCTCTGAGGAAAGCTTGTGGACCAAGTGTGGCTTCCTGGAAATCCAAACCCCCAGGGCTTCCACAGGGTTGGCCGAAGTACCTCCGCAAGGTACTTCTCCTTGAACATCCAGGTAGATGGCTTGGAAGAAGCCATCTACCATTTACCATTTCCACTTGGAGGACAGACTCGGTGCCTGCCTCGGGTCCCTCCCTGTGCTCTGTGGCCAGCCTGTCCCTGAAGGTCGCTGAGCACTGAGCTGCTGACCAGGCGCCACAAATATTTGTCTCAAGTGAACTGGTTTTGGCCCACTTTTGCCCTTCCCCGGCTAGCAAGCAAGATGTGCGTATATTTAAGGACTGGGACTTAAAAAAATCCAAAAAGATGTTCTCTTCTGTGATTTATTCTCCAAGTTTATCCGTGGAATATTGAAGACTTTTGTTCTTAATAAATATATTTTCCCTGCTTACAGAATAAATCACCTGTTTTATCTGTTTCTTATCTAGAAGAATGTTGAGCAATGTAACACACTTATGTAATAATAATTACTGGAGCTGCTAATATTTTATTTATTTGGTGCCAATTATGTGCCACTACTGGGTTCAGTGCTTATGACTCTAAGGGCCTCATGTCACTGGATCTTTTCATGGAAAAGGAGAGGGAGAGAGAGGAGAAATTACCCCCATCCTTTACTGAACCTGCTTATTTACTCAGTAGCAGAGCTGAGGTGAGATGTCACCCCACATCTGGCTGATTCTAGCATCTGTGCTCTTAACCACTCTGCATGTGGCTTTGCAACCAAGAGGCTACGGCACACTTGCTTGAGGAGCTCCTTAATCGTACACGGGTTTAAACATACTGTTATCCTGACACTTGTTAAAACGGTGGAGAAGAATTTACTCAGGACTATTAACATAGGGGAGACAGATGGGGCTCAGTGCCAAATACAGCACAGAAAGCTGGAGATTTATTTTGTTTTATTTTTTAAAGATTTTATTTATTTATTCATGAGAGACAGAGAGAGAGAGAGGCAGAGACACAGGCAGAGGGAGAAGCAGGCTCCATGCAGGGAGCCCGACGTGGGACTCGATCCTGGGTCTCCAGGATCAGGCCCTGGGCCAAAGGCGGCGCTAAACCGCTGAGCCACCCGGGCTGCCCCAGAAAGTTGGAGATTTATAACCGGGGGTGGGATGAGGCAGGCACATCAGGGCTCAGGGGATATTCAGTTACAAAGAGAAGACATCCAGGGTAGAGGAGCTGGTCGCCAAACTGACGCACGGATGATACCGAGTTCAGCATTCTGCCTTCGGCTAACGATTGAGGGCACTGAGGCCAGCGGCCTGTTGCCTTACGATCTGTTGTGGCCGGTGCTATGGCCCCAGCACAGTGCAGTGCCTTTTAGACTAGAATTTCTTAAATCTGAGCGTCAGGATCACCGGGACGGCTTGTGAAAACAGATTCGGGACCCATCCCCAGCATTTCTGATTCAGTAGGTCTGAGTGGAGACTAAGACTTTGCGTTAACTACAAGCTCCCAGGGCATGCTGACGGTCCTGGGGTGAGAACCACCCTCAGACCACTGTTTGAGGACCCTCTTCCTGTTGCCTCTCCTCCCTGTATTTGGAGCGGTGCTTTGGTCTGCTGTGTGTGTGTGTGGGGGGTGGTGGTGGTGGTAGTGGTGGTGGTACTGATTCATCTCACTGATGTCTCTGAAGGTGGTGTGAGGACCAGGAAAGAAGGGCCCTAAAGCTTCAGGTGCCTCCCAGTGAATGCTCTGATTGGCAGGAAGAAGGTCAAAGTGTGACTACCTTGGCTGCAGGGAATTTGATGGGATCAGTCCAAGGACGAGGGAGCATGGTCCCCGTGTTCTATGTCTCATTCCCACTTCTGCAACCAAAGGAGCCACGGGAACCCACACCCTCTGCCATGCTCGAGAGCTTGTGAACATCACTGTTGTGTGTTCTCTCAACACCTTTACACCATGGAGAGGTGTGGAGGCCAGCACAGATCTTCACTCTGCCTCTTCCCAAAGCTAATGATGCCCCCCACCGCATGCTGGCTGGCCCGTGACAGTCATCTTGCTCACCTTAAAGCTCCTGTGTCTGGGGCAGGAAAAGCAGGCCTCAAATATGGGCTCCTTCCTGGGGGTGGAATCTGAGACCTTGCAGAATTCTGAACTTGAGCATATTGTTCAAGGCCAGATCCAGAAGCTGTGCCGGCTACGAGGGTAGAACACTGAAGGAAACCCAGGACATTTCCATCATGCTGGCAGGTAAGAGACCTCACCCCCAGGAAGAGCGCCCCCGAGCTCCCGTATCCTTTTATGACCAAACTGATTTCAGACGGATCTGGAGGAGGAGGATAGTAGCAGTGAGTTATAAAAGTTCCAAATTTCCTTACAATGATTTTCAAAACATTAGAACAGAATGCTTGTGTGAGTTGCTGGGTCAGAGTAAGAAATAGCTAGATTTTAAACAGCGTCTACTATCCTTCACAAACAGATGAATGTGCCCGAGAACAATTCCCTGGCTTTAAGAACAGGTTACTAAGGTCATTTCCTCTTCCCATTAGGCTCCCCGTGGCTGGGGCCAATTGAACTGACAAACAAACAAACACAGATTAACAGGAGAAAAAGCATACAAACTTTATTTGATATTAATATTTTTTACATGGCATAGGGGGCTCTCTAGAAAGAAGTGACAACCCCAAAGAAACAAGTAGGCCTGAGAGCTTATATACCATTTTGACAAAAGTGATAAATTTGTGGAGAAGTGATAAGACAGAGGATGGAGATTTAAGCTCTAAGGGAAGTAAATTGTGGGACAGTGACTAGGAACTATATGGGGGAAACTAATGGAAAATGGGGGTTATTTTAGTATGTTTGTTGACACCCCATTTTCAATGATAAGAATATGCTTTCCTGGGGCACTTTTCTTGTGGTAAATTTATGCTTTCAGGTAGAAGCGGGGAAAGCAGAACTCTTCCTACATCTCCCATTTCTCACTTGCTTTCATCTTCAAATAATCTTTATGCCAAAATGGCTTATTTTGGGGTGCTAGATCCTGATCCCCATGATGCTTAGAAAGACAGATATAGGCTGAAAACATCTTATCCTCCTGAGATTTGTGCTGTACATCATACCAGGCTTTCAAAAAAGGGAAAGGCAGGGGGAAGTGCCATTTTGGATCACGGCCCCATGCCTTACAAAAGAAACTCCTTTTGGATCCACCTTCCATTTGGTCCGCTGGGAGTGAGGGTAGTGGTGCCAGATTGAAGGCAACTGGAAGAAAATCACTTTTTATTATTACTAGTGGGCAAGTACTTTCTCCTTCAGCCAGACTCAGTCTGGCTTTGGGGCGACTCCAGGGTTGGTATTAATCACTAAGCAAACTGTGAGATGGTGGGTGGGAACTGGCTGGGGGATTAAGGAAGTCAGAAGATGCTGTTATGAAACCCTCACAGGGGTCCAAAGGGACTCCTCTGGCTTGCCGCTTTGTAAAATATATATATTTCCTTCATAAACACCAATTGACCTTTCTGCTTTCTATTTATGCAGAGGAAATGCCATCAGCTATTTTGGATGATGCGGAGATAAGGCACACACAGGAGAGTGACAGCAGTTAATTATTTAATGTATTTGGGGCTGAGGCTGCAGTGAAAGCTCTAGGTCTATTATAAAGTCCGGCCATCACAGTGGGCTCAGGATGAAGGAGGCTGACGAATCAAACAGTAGCTCCAGGGGCGAAACACCCCACTCCTCTCTCAAGATGATGGGATCACTAACTAATGTGTCAGGAGATCGGGCCAGGCCACTGAGATGATAAAGAAGCAAAAAATGAATAAATGAGGCAGAGGAAGGGGTGTGGGGGGGGGCAGGAGAGGGGGCAGGCTGGGACACACAGTAAAGTGTTTTAAACTTCTGCAGGGGCATCTGGGGGGCTCGATTGGTTAAGCTTCTGACTCTTGATTTCAGCTCAGGTCATGATCTCACGTAGTGAGAGAGCCTCGAGTAGGGCTCTGCACTCTGGGCAGGGTCTGCTTGTCTCTCTCTCTCTCTCTCTCTCTCTCTCTCACTCTCTAATTAATTAATTAAATGCTTCTGCTGCAATCTGCATAAGGAAAAAAACACAACTTCACACCAGGTGACTTGCACGCTACACTCACTCTTGCCATTTACTATGTGACCTAGGGCAAGTCGTTTTCTCTGAGTCTCCGCCTGCCTACATCTGAGGCTGCTGTGAAGAACAGGGAAGGGAAGGTAATAGGCTCCATCACATGAAATTGGCAGTGGGGTTCAGCGTAATGCGTGGAAATGCTTTCAATCTGGAAGATGCCCTTAACTTTGGAGGAGGACTCATTAGCTTTGATCGTCAGGCTGCCTGATAGCCCATCCTTGGGAGATTCATCCCCAAAGCCTTCCTTAGGCTTCTAAGATTCAACTACTACCACGCAATCATACCCCGAGAGTAAACATTTTTAGCCATTTTCAGCCAGCTCTTGACTAGAAGTTAGCTGACAGTGGTCTAATAGCTTAATAGGGGCATGGAGAAGGCAGCTCTGGAAAGGCAAGCAAGGGGGCTCTAAGGCCAGCTCTGAGTCCTCACAATGCCTCAACACACCTCACATTTCATGACCCTGCCCATGTGACCCCCAGAACAAGCAGTGTCACCAGTGCCCTTAGGAAACTCAGTTATTCCCTAATTTCAGAAGGAAAATCAGAAATCTGCTCCAACAAATATACCACAATAAAATAATAAAATATGATATAATATATTCATTAGGAATACCAAAGCCATTGGCATTTATGGAGAACTGAAATCTTCAAGAAGAGTATTTTCAAAGTAGACTTGTAGGGTTAGATTAGGAGACAATCTTTGAACAAGCTAGAAATTTTTTTTCTTTCAGAAATATTATGACTGTTTCTTGCTCTGAGAGATTGAGTTTTGGGTTTCAATTTACCCCTCTCCGGACCCCTGACTAGTCCTTTATGACTTCATGGGTCTTCCCACAGAGGGAGTAGATTTCCCTTGACTCTGAGTCGGGCCACAGAACTTGTTTTGGCTGAGTGATCATGCAGGAGCAGGAAACTTGCAGGGGCACTAGATTTTCTTCTCTTGTGCCCCTGCCCTCACCTGCCAGCCCGCCTGTCACAGGGGGAGGATGAGAGATGGGGAGCTGCACCACCCTCAGCCAACCTACAGAGTCAGCCCAGCCAATGATGAATAAAGCAGAACTGCTCCAGGCCATCTGCAAACTCTTGAGCCAGGAGCAAATGTTCATTGCTGTATGCTCCTCAAGTTTTGTGCTTATTCTGCTGCGTCATTATGGTACTGAGCTAACCCATATACCTGACATCACTCTCTACCATTTCTCTTAACACTTTTTGTCATGTCCTCGGGGCTTCCTTTTTTTTTTTTTTTTTTTTGCATTTGGATTTTTATAAATTTGGAGAAAAGTTTACTTCTAATGAAATGATTTAATGGTTTCTCAGAAAAAAAGTGTGGATCCTCTTTTTCAAAATGGTGAACCATGAACTCTGTCCTTCCTGGTTTTCAGCATGTTTCCGGAAGCTGCTGCACAGGAGCATGGAGCCTACCAAGACCACCTCATCTGCAGATATGGTCTAATTCTTCTTTGGATTTTACTTCAACATGTATTGAGTTCCCAACCCGTACCAGGCATGTAGGCACAGGATTTTGAATGATAAGCATCCAACAGGCAATGATTGGGAACAGCCGAAATGTCTGTCAACAGATGAATGGATAAAGGAAATGTGACATATTTATGTATATACACAATGGAGTATTAGTCAGCCTTAAAAAAGGAAGGAAATCCTGCCATTTTCTACAACATGGGTGAACCTGGAGGACATTATGTCAAGTGAAATAAGCCAGACCCAGAAAGATAACTGCAGGGTCTCACTTCTCTGTGGAATCTAAAAATGTCAAGCTCGTAAAAGCAGAGAGCAGAATAGTGGTTGCCAGGGCTGGGGTTAGGTTGTTAGATGTTGGTCAAAGGTTACAATGTTTCAGTTATATATAGGACAATTAAGTTCTGGAGATCTAATGTACAGCAAGGTGACTAAATTAGAATACTGCACTACTTTCTGCTTGAAATCTGCTAAGAAAGTAGATCTTAAGTGTGTTTTTTTTTTAAGTGTTCTTACCACACAGAAAAGAATGAAAATGGTCACAATGTGAAGTGATAGATATGTTAATTAGGTTGATTATGGTAATCATTTCACGATGTATATCAAAACATCACCTTGGGGCACCTGAGTGGCTCAGTGGGTTAAGCCTCTGCCTTGGGCTCAGGTCATGATCCCCAGGTCCAGGAATCCAGCCCTGCAGGAGCACGGAGCTTTCCCTCTCCCTAGGTATCCCCACTCATGTGCTCTCTCTCACTCTCAAATAGATAAACAAAAGCTTAAAAAAAAATCACCTTGTGCACCTTAAAATATATATATATATAGTCAATTATCCTTCAATAAAGCAGCGAAAATTTCATCAGGCACTTAAGAGGGAGGAAAGATCTCACAGGCCTCAAGAACACAAACATGGAGGACATAGCATGTGGGTTCTGGGAGTTTGAAATCTGTTTGTGCTGGTGGTTCATAAAGTGTGGGGATGATTACATCAGGTTTGAGAGGAAGGTGTAGCAGGCAGCCTCCTAGATGGCCCTGAATGATCTTCACATCTGGTATTCTTGTTTGTACATTGCAACAGGGTGGCCTGTGTGACCAATAAAATACCGTAGAAATGGTGGTGTCTCACTTCTGTGACTAGGTCACAAGACATGGATTCCATCTTGCTTTCTCTTGGATCACTCACTCTGAAGGAAGCGGCCACCATGTCTCGAGGACACCCAAGCAACTTTATGGAGACATCTATCTGGCGTAAAATTGAGGCTTCTGCCAATAGCCAGCACCAAGTTGAGCCACCTGGGAAGCAAATTCTCCAGCCCTAGGCAAGCCATCATTTGACTGCAGCCCTTGCTGACGTCTTGACTAAAAGCATCACAAGAAACCCTGAGCCAGAACCATCCAGCTATCAGTGACCCACGGACGCTGAAGGAGTAAGTGTTCACTGTTGTGTAAATCACTCCATTTCACAGTATGATGCAGTAATAGATCACTTATAGAGCAAAGCTCAGATTTGGGCTGTTGAGTTTGTCTGCTGTGTTCTGTAGCCAGGGCCAGCCCCCTAAAGAGGTCTCAGCAAAGCGTGGCTTTTGGCTGTGTCATGGGACTGTGTGGAGGGCAGGTTTGAATGGGGTGAGGCTGGAGGCAGGGCAAGGAGGCATTTAGCTGGGGTCCAGGTGAGAAAAGGTGAAGTCAGGGCCTTGTGGAGACAACACAAGGGAACCAGGAGAACTGAGGACTGACTGGGGGGTGTCTGTGAGGACTCCTAGGTTCCTAGCATGGGTGACTGGGCCATTCACAGAGCCGGGGATGCAGGAGCTGCAGGGGGAGTGGGGAAAGAAACACCGAGTCCATTCCTCGGTGTGTTGGGTGTTCGGGGTGCTTGTGGGGTATTCAGGTGAAGAGGTCCAGGCATGAAGCTGGAGGTGTCTGTAAAGTTCTTATAATCAATGGATCCACCTAATGAACTCCAGACAACACAGCAGTGGGTATTTTAATGCTGGACCTGCAAACAACTAGAGTAGGGCTGCCTTCTGTAGAATGCCACCTCCTTTAAGGCTGCTGGATTTGATTTCAGATATGTGAGTGCCCCCCAATAATAATCGCAGCGTCTAGCCCTTTCAGTAAGCCCTATTAGTAACCCCAACTGGCTTAGCTGACAGCTCTCTGCTGGTGCCATCTCCTCCCCACTCCTCCATTGTATATCCTTCAAAGTGAGTGGTTCCTCATCTTGGCTCTGCTTTTGAAACATCTGGAAAATTTTATGAAGATCAAGTGGAATAATTTAATATTTTCTGGTAGATGGTAGATGTTGGTTGCAGTCTTCTTTCTGCCTGAAAAGTGAGACTAGACCCTTACCTTTTTCTCCCTCTCCCGGACCAAAAGGATTCTGTCGGTGAAAGGGTTTTGTGAAATGCAAAGCTTTATTCAAATGTAAATTATAACCTTTACCTTCAGGAGAAGTCAAAGATCTTTTTATTTTTAACTTTTACTATAGAAAACATCAAACTGTATAAAAGTAAAGAGAATAATATAATAAGCCCTTATTATGGAACATCACTCAATTTCAGAAATAATTCACAGCCAATCCTATTTTATTTCTATTCTCACCTACTAGCGCCTCACTGGATTGTTTTTATCATAAATTTATAAATATTTCAGCATGTATCTCTGAAAGATAATCTTTTTAAAGCAGTAATACTATTATCATGCTTAAAAATGATCAATAATTGCTATCAAATATTCAGTCAATATTCACATTTCCTTACTTTTTGTTTCTTCAAATGAGGGTCCAAATGAAGCCCAATTGCTTCAACTGATAGGTCTCCTCAAACTCTTTTTATGTATAGAATCTACCTCCATCTCTTTTTTCCCCTTGTAATTCACTTATTGAAGAAACCAGGTCATTGGTCTTGTAGAGTTTCTTTCAGTCTAGATTTTATTGGTGGCATCCTCCTCATTTAAAAAAAATAAACTTAATTTTAAAAAAGATTTATTTATTTGAGAGAGAGAGCAGGGTGAGAGGCAGAGAGAAAGCATCCCAAATAGACTCCCCACTCAGTGCTGAGCCTGACAACAACAGGACCCTGGGATCATGACCTGAGCCGAAACAAGAGTTGGATGCTCACCCGATTGGGCCATCCAGGCGCCCTTAAGCTTTATTTTTTGTAGCAGTTTTAGATTTACAGAAAAAGTTGTGAAGATAGTACAGAGAGTTCCCACATAATTCCCCCAGTTTCCCTATTATTAATATCTTACATTAGCATGGTGTGTTTGTTACAATAATTGACCGATATCCATACATTATTATTAATCAAAGTCCATACTTTATTTAGATTTTACCTTAGCTTTCATCTAACGTCCTTTTTCTGATCCAGGATCCTATCTAGGAGACCACATTATTAAATTTAGTCATCAGGAATCCTTAAGGTATGCTTTGTTGAGACAGTTTCTCAGACTTTACTCATAGTCAATGACCTGAACAGTTCTGAGGTGTGGTGGTCAGGTATTTTGTAGAATGTCCCTCCAGTGGGGTTTAATGATTTTCTCATGATTAGACCAGGGTTATGTCATTTTGGGAGGAAGACAAGTAACATGAAGTACCATATGCCTCACATCGTATCAAGGGTGCATACTGTCAACATGATTTATTACTGTTGATGTTGACCTTGACTCACCTGGCTAGACTAATGTTTGTCAGGTTCCTCCTCAAAGTCACAAAATTGCTTCCCCCACTCCTTTCCACACTGTCCTCTTTGGAAGGAAGTCATTATTTACAGCACACACTTAAGGAGTGGTCAGTTGTGGGACACCTGGGTGGCTCAGTGGTTGAGTATCTGCCTTCAGCTCAGGTTGTGATACCGGGGATCATGGGATCGAGTCCTGCATCAGGCTCCCCACAGAGAGTCTGCTTCTCTCTCTGCCTATGTCTCTGCCTCTCTCTCTGTGTCTCTCGTGAATAAATAAAGGAGTGATCAGTTGTGCTCCACCTCCTGAGGGACACAGTATATGTCGAAATCATTTCAATTCTTCTGCCTGGGAGATGTCTCTTTCTGCTCATTTATTTGCTTCATTATTTTTTAAAGTAAGCTCTACACCCAACTTGGGGCTTGAACTCAAACAACCTCCAGGTGTGCTACTGACTGAGCCAGCCAGGTGCCTCTACTTGCGCATTATTTATATCAGAATGGATTTGCAGATATTTACTTTATACTATGGGTTATAATCCAATACTACTTTATTTTGTTGCTCCAATTGTTTCAGCTTTGGCCACTGAGAACTCTTTCAGTTGGTTCTTAAGTCCCTGTCCCTTTGACATACTCCTGTCAATATGGGTTTTTTTTTTCCATTAAAAAAAAAAAGATTTCTCACATCACAAGATGCTCCAGGTTTATCATGTATCCATTAGGTATATTTCTTGTCCCAGGGCTTGAATCAGCCATTTCTCCAAGGAGTCCAGTTCCTTTTATTAGAAAATGGTATTGGAAATCAAGCTCTGGGTACTGGGTATGCTTTTTGCTACTGGGGTATGACTGCTTCTACCCCCTCACAGCTGACTGAGGAAATTTGTGGACACTAACCCTTGTATACACACATACCTATGACTATTTTTATATGTAACCATCTGTATCTAAGTTAATCTAAACACAAATTTATACTGATGTCTCCAGCTCTAATCCACTACCACATGGATCAGTTTAGCTTCTTCATGATATTTAAAAGATGTTCTTTTGTATTTCTTATAGAATTGTAGTTAGATCCAGATTCAAGTTCAGGTTATGACAAGAATATTTCATAGTAGATGGTGTGTTCTTCTGTCATGAGGTACATAATATCTGGTTTTCTTTTAGTGATGTTAGCAGTCATTGGTGGACATTTCCTATGATCTATTAAAGTTTAAAAAAAAGTAAAATTATGATTGGCTATATCTTTTCTTCTTTGATTAACTGGAATACCCTATATGAACTTCCCCTCATTAACTATTTGGGAGCCCTGAGGTACAGCCCATAAAAAAAAAAAATTAAAAAAAAGACAAGATAAATGCTGAATGCTGAATCCTTTTCTTCCTCCTCCTCCTCATTATTATTTTAGGATTCAAATTATATTTATTGAATCAACGGATTGATTATCTCAGAGACTCCCAAAATTTCTCAGCTCTCTGTAACTTAAGGTGTCGGTGAATTTTTCATGGCCTCCTTAAGCCAAAGAAATAGCTATCAATATCATTTACTAATTAGTTAGGTCCAAGTATCTTAAGAAGTGTTTATGTCCTCACAACACGGCACCTGCTTGTCGCCACCTACCATCTCAAAACCTCATTCCCTGTTACACACAGATTTTCATCCCACTGCAAAAAAAAAAAAAAAAAAAAAAAAAAAAAAAAAAAAAAAAAAAAAAAAAAAAAAAACTAGCTTCACAAAGATAGGACGTCAGCACAAAGGATGCTGCCAATCTAATATTGAATCTAATCACTGAAATCGAAGCTAGTAATGTTCCCGATGTCTGAAAGAGACTGCTAAGTTTCTGGGGAAATCTAAAGTATCTCTCTGTGCCCCTGTAAGTTGTCAGGATGCACTGGCTAGGACCCTCAGAGTTCATTTAAAATAAATAAAAAAGTATTTGTTAAAATTTTAGATTTCAAAATTTTTCTTTTATTTCTTTTTTAGTATTGAAGTATAGTGGACAATGTTGTATTAGTTTCAGGTGTACAGCACCGTGATTTGACAGGTCTATGCACACGTCCGCACACGTCAGTGCTCCCCACATCTGTCATCGCCCACGTCACTAGACTCCCATTGCCTCTATTCCCCGCGCTGTACTTTTCCCCTCCATGATTCATTTTATAACTGGAAGTTGGCACCTCTTCGTTCTCTTCACCTATTTCTCCTATTCCCTCGCCTCTTCATTATTGTTCAAATGAACTCATCCTTCAGCATCTTCCGAGGCCGACCACCGAGTTACGTCTGGGTTCAGTACCACAGTGAACCTCAGCGAACCTGCAGGCGCTCTTGAGGGTCACGGCAGGGCTCAGCGATCCTCCCGCGGCCTCGCCTGCGGGAACCTCTGCCTCGGGAGGGTGGAGCGGGAGGGGGTGCGGCCGGCGCCCCCAGCGAGGCGGAGAGCAGTTCCCAAAGGGGTGGCAGGCCGGGAGGGCGGTATCGGGGACTGGCACGGTCGGTCAGGCTGAAAACGCTCCGGGCTCCGAAGCCCTTAGCTGGAGTCACTGGCTGTCGCCTTGGTGGCGCCGGGTGTTCCACGCTGCCGTAGAGGGAGCCGGACCCATCTTCAAAGGCCTCCTCCGGCAACCTGGAGAGAAAAGCGGCCCGAAGCTCTGGGAAGGGCACGACTCTCCCCCGGAGGGGGGCAGCAAGTCGCCTTCGGAGCGCCCCGCCCGAACCTCCGCAGGCGCGGCCCCCCCTCCCCCGCCCCCGCCCCCGCCCCCGCCCCCGCCCCCGCCCCGGGCCTCGGCCCCCGGCCCCGCCCGCCCCGCCGCGGCCACTGTGACCCAAGCGTTACTCGCCGGGTTCGCCCGGCGCCCGGGCCTCCGGCCACGCCCTCAACCCGCCCCGCCCCGCCCCGCCCCGGGCCCAACCCGGACCCGGCTCCCGGCTCCCCCCGGACTCCCGCGGCCGCCGCCGCCGCCGCCACCGCCCCGCGCCTGCAGGCCCCGCCCCGGTCGGCTGCCGCCTGCCGCCCGCCCCCTGCGCCCTCGGGACCGCGGCGCGGGGCCATGGCCGGGGCCCGCAAGCTGGAGCTGCAGGACGCCCTGGCGCTGGGGCCCGGCTGGCGGCACGCGTGCCACGCGCTGCTCTACGCGCCCGACCCCGGGCTGCTGTTCGGCCGCATCCCGCTGCGCTACGCCGTCCTGGTGAGACCCGGCGCCCCGCCCCGCCCCCCTCCCCCTCCCCCTCCCCCTCCCCCTCCCTCGCCCTGCCCTGCCCTCCCCTCCCCCCCGCTTTCCCCTCCCTCCGCCCCGGAGACCCCGGCCCCGGAGCGCCCGGCCGACCCCGCCTCCGTCCCCCGCAGATGCAGATGCGCTTCGACGGGCGCCTCGGCTTCCCCGGCGGCCTGGTCAACTTGCAGGACGGCTCCCTGGAGGCCGGGCTGAGGCGCGAGCTGAGCGAGGAGCTGGGCGAGGCGGCGGCCCACGTGCCCCTGGAGCGCGCCGACTACCGCAGCTCGCACGCCGCGCCCGGGCCGCGGGTGGTCGCCCACTTCTACGCCAAGCAGCTGACGCTCGAGCAGCTGCTGGCGGTGGAGAAGGGCGCCCCGCGCGCCAAGGACCACGGGCTGGAGGTGGGCCCGCCCCGCCCCTGGAAGCCGGGTCGCCGGGCCCTTGGGCCCCCTGCCCCACGGAGGCCTCACCCTTCTCCCCTTTTCGCCGGCCTCTGCGGTGGTTTTTCTAGAACACACCCAACCCATCCAAATCTCTCTCGTCCCCGTTGATTCAGCCAAGCCTTGCTCCCTAGGCCCCTGACTTTCTTGGGTAGAAGATGTGGCCACTTATGGGGGCGGGGCCGGGGGGGTACTAACCACTTTGTGGTTAGGCTAGGAGAGTAGGGGAGTGGACTGTACACGGCGAGGGTTCTCAAACGTTGGCAGGTATCAGGATCATCTGGGAAGCTGATTACTGACCCCACTCCCAGAATTTCTGGCTCGGAAGGGGAAGGAGGGAAGGACCTGGGACTTTGCATCTTTCAAAAGTTCCTAAATGATGCTGATATGACTGATCTGTTGTATTTTTTGAGAACTACTGGTGCAAGGCCAAGCGTGCATCCTGGAGGCAAGAGCCGCTAAAGGTTTAGTGCTGTGGGAGGGATTAGCATTTCTGAAACTGGATAGCGTGGTCATTTGTCTGTGGAGAGCTGGGCCCACTGGGTATAAGATCTAAGTCCTCAGGCCTGGTTCTGCTGGACTGATCAGGGATGAGACCCCTGATCTGGAAAGATCTGTCTAGGATGAGCTACCGATCTCACCGTCACCTGTCTCCCTTCCTTTCACAGGTGCTAGGCCTGGTACGGGTGCCCCTGTATACCCTGCGGGATGGTGTGGGAGGCCTGCCTGCCTTCCTGGAAAATTCCTTTATTGGAGCTGCAAAGGAGCAGCTGCTGGAAGCCCTTCAGGATTTAGAACTGGTGGAACCTGGTTCTCTTACAGCCCATAAGATCTCCCTCCCTCACTAGAGGCAGCCCTCTGTGGAGCCGTGGAACCTGAGATGAGGTCCTTGGGACAAAGGAGAGGAGGAGGGAACAGGGAATGTTTTCTCTTCTGAGCTTGATAGATGATAACAGATTAAAAGCAGTATGTGCAGTATGTCTGAATGGAGCTCCCGCCCCCCTGCCCCCCCTCCCCCCCCCAGCCCAGCAGCTCTCCACATCCAGAGCAAAAACCTGCAGCTCATCCCAGGGACCCTGGCAAATCCTCAGAGCCTGCCCCCTCTCTGTCCATTTGCACACACACAGCATGGTAGCCCCCGGACATAGGAATGTCCAGCCTATACCCACGTACAAGCTGACACCTCCCCATAACCACCACATGCAATTTAACCAGGAAGTGGCATGTGTGAGGTATAGCTTGTCATCAGAGCCACATCCTTGTTAGCGAGGAGAGAGAAGCAACACGGTCGCTTTACCCACTGAACATGGTCACATCCTTGCCTGGGTGTTGACAGAAGCAATATACCCCTGGAAGGTGGGTAGAGAATCCTAACCAACCTGCTGTCTTCTGAAACTGAGCAGAAGGGTGAGAAAAATGGCTTGGTCTCCTTGGATTTGAGACTTCGGGGTCCTGGTACATCTCCAAAGCTGTCATCTGGGACCCCTTAGACGGGACATCGGAAGGGAATGGACCCAGCTCTAGCCTACCTCTGTCCTCACAAAAAGAGTCTGCCAGCAAAGAGGGCTTGTAGCGGAGCCTCAGAGCCCTTCGGTTTTTTCACCAAATAATCAGTATGAGGTACTGGAGATCTGGGGACAAAAGAGTCATAGGTCTTGCTCTCCACAGGGTTAAAGGGCTAAATGGCAAATTTCAGGCTTCGTGGGCCGCGTGGTCTTTGTAGCATCTGCTCAGCTCTTTCATTTCAGAAGTAGCAACGAACAATACATAATGGGCATAGCTGTGTTCCAGTAAAACTTCATAAAAGGAGGTGGCCAGCCCGAGGGTGATAGTATGCCAACGCTTGCTCTAGAACGGACGATAAGTAATCAATTTAATTATGATGCCTATTTACTTGTTTCATTTATGTCAGTGTTAAGAAAGAAATAAAAGATTGATACAGGCCTTGCCTTGACATTTTTTACTTTTTGCTAAGGTGGTCTCGAAGGGAAGGCCCTCTGTGAAGAGCATGTAAGCTGAACGATAGGGAGGAAGTACCAGGTAGGAGTGTGGGAAGAATATTCTAGATATGCTAGGTGGTAGCATGTGTTAAGATTCTGAGGAAGGATCTTGGCAGATTATCCCACATCAAGGGTAGGGAAATTAAACTCCATTTCTCAATTGGGGTGGCAGAGAGATAAGCAGAGAATTTGCAGTCCTCTTCACCAGAGCATGGTCTAGAAATGGAAAGAGGCCAGTGTAATTAGGCTCTAGTAAGCAAGGGGAGAGGATGCTGGAGAGGTAGGCAGGAGCCAGATGGCACAGAGCCTCACGAGGCATGGTCAGGGGCTCCGGTGTGTGCAGTGTGACCTGGAAGGGGGCAGGAGAGGGTGTAGATGAGGGAGGCTGCCATAGTAGCTTACATGGGAGATGTGGTGGTCCGAGCCACAGTAGCGGAAGAGGTAGAGAAGCAGATGCATTTGAGAGAGCTATTGGTGTCACTAAGTGGCACTCGGATGGATTGAGTGTGGGGTGAAGTGAGGGAAAAGAGGATTCAAGTATGACTTTTCAGTTGTGTCTTAAGTCATGCAAGTTGTGGATGAGGGAAAACCTGGGTGGGAGCGGAGAAGCTTCTACAGGGGGTAGAATCAAGGTCATTCTGGGCATGTTGAGACAAAAATTTGTGAGTCGTCTGTATAAAGAGGGTACAGCAACTTGGTAGATGAGGTCAGGCAGGGAGAGAAAGAAGAGAAGAGGGCTCAGGATGGGGCCCCGAGGAAGCCCGGGTCTCAGGGTTCAGGATGAGGAGCAGGCCACATTGAAGATGACCGGCAGTCGAGAGGAAGCTGCTTGAAGAAAGCGAACTCTGCTAAGTGCTTATGAGAGTTTTGGTAAAAGGAGGGCAGAACTGTCCATTGGATTTAGTAACAGGTTTTTGGTGACTTTGAGGGGAACAGTTTCAGGAAAGGGTGGGAGGCAGACAGGAGTTGGGTGAGTGGGTGGGTAATGGGGGACTGGATAAGGGGAGAAGTGGGTCCAAAGGGCTGTGGGGCAACGGCCCGACACCTGGAGAGGGCTGCGGGTCAGGGGCAGCGTTTCTGGTGGGGGATGGAGCGTGGGTGTGCTGGTGGAAACAGGAGAGAGAGGCGGTGCTGTAGGGGCACAGTCCATGCAAAAAGAGGAGGCAGGAGCCTCTGATGGGAAGAGGGACAGGTCCTGCAGCATCCCAGGCCTCAGGGAGAGGAAGAGGAAGGAGGAGAGGATGATGGAGTTGGACAATCGATTGAAATGAAGTGATCAGGTGGATGTGGGTGGACGATGTTCCCAGAAGGTACAAAGTAGCCATTCATCATGGCGTGGAAAGGCAAGTTGGTTAAGGAAATAGCAGAATTGAGCTATTGGGCAGGGTTGAGCTATAGGTCAGTTTAGGGTAGGAATCTGGGCCCTTAGATGTGTGTGTGGGGGGGTGAAGGGTAGGCACGCATGTGCACGGTTTCCTTGCCTCCTGGCACTTCAGTCATCAGCTTGCCCTTTTTTTTTTTTTTTAAGGTTTCCTTTCCTTTCCTTTCCTTTCCTTTCCTTTCCTTTCCTTTCCTTTCCTTTCCTTTCCTTTCCTTTCCTTTCCTTTCCTTTCCTTTCCTTTCCTTTCCTTTCCTTTCTCCTTTCCTTTCTCCTTTCCTTTCTCTTTTCCTTTCTCCTTTCCTTTCCTTTCCTTTCCTTTCCTTTCCTTTCCTTTCCTTTCCTTTCCTTTCCTTTCCTTTCCTTTCCTTTCCTTTCCTTTCCTTTCCTTTCCTTTCCTTTCCTTTCCTTTCTTCTTTTCTTTCTTTCTTTGAGAGAGAGAGCACAAGTGGGAGAGGGAGAAGCAGTCTTTCCACTAAGCAGGTCCCCTGAGATCATGACCTGAGCAGAAGGCAGATACTTAACCGACTGAACCACCCAGGCGTCCCAGCGGCCTACTTCTTTAAATTCCTACTCAGTCTCCTTATTTAAGGTAAGTCTCTCGTGATGTTGAGGGGGAGCATCCATGGCCTTCATGTATCACCCCACACACACAGCCTCCCAGTCAGGGGCTCTTTTCTCAGCAAGCCACCTTAAAGGTGTCCGTCCATTGTTCTGTGGCTTGAGAACATGTCACTTGCCCTGTCCCTCCAGTCCACAGGCAGGTGGAGGGTCTGGGCCGGTTTCTCTCCCTGGTTTCTCCCTCTCTCACCCATTGCCGTCCTGCTGCTGGACTAGGAGACCTGGGTATGCTTGGCCACATGGGATCTCCTTGGCCTTGTTAAACCAGTCATTGGGTGGAGAAGATGGCAGACTTCTAGCAGTCCTCACCCCCTCTGGGAACCTGAGCATTTGTCTCCAGGAACCTGAGTGGCCCAGGCCACCTACCCTCAAACATATTTCTGCCTTTCTCAGCAGAATCCACTGCATGTTCACACTTCTCAGTTCTGTGCTTTTACCTGGAGTATCAGATTGCTGGTGCTGAGTTAACACTTCTGGGCCCCATGTCCCAAGCCAAAGTCCTACTCCATTATCAAGTTTCTGGCAAACCTATTAGAAGCAGAAACAGGGGCCCCTGGGTGGCTCCGTGATGGAGCGTTGGGCTTTTGCTCAGGTCTTGATCCTGGGGTCCTGGGATCAAGTCCCACGTCGGGCTCCTTGCAGGGAGCCTACTTCTCCCTCTGCCTGTGTCTCTGTCTCTGTCTCCCTCTCTCTTTGTCTCTCATGAATGAATAAATATAATCTTAAAAATATAGAAGCAGAAACATTTGAGGGAAGTATAGCTGGTCCTTCCCAGTCACTCAGGTCCTGGGAGGCTGCTAAGTGGAACAGACCAAGGCTTAGGTAGAGACGTGGACAGGGATGTTTTCTGTGAGTTTCATTTTATTGCAGAGAAAACATTTCCCCCCCATACTTTCTACCCCCACACAAAATGAATAGGACAAAACATTAGAGGAATAAATATTTTATCTGTGATGAAATTGTGAACGGTCTCAGAATTTGAACCAAACTAACAGACAGTGGCCTTTGACCTACCTCAGAGGGGCAGAAGAGTAGAGGAATTTAAAACACAATTCTGGGATCCCTGGGTGGTGCAGCGGTTTAGCGCCTGCCTTTGGCCCAGGGCGCGATCCTGGAGACCTGGGATCGAATCCCACGTCGGGCTTCCCGTGCATGGAGCCTGCTTCTCCCTCTGCCTGTGTCTCTGCCTCTCTCTCTCACTGTCTGCCTATCATAAATAAATAAAAATTAAAAAAAAAAAGGCTCCCGTTTCTGTGGGATGCCTTTAAAAAAATAAAAAACAAAAAAAAACACAATTCTGAGGAAGGGGGGGGGTGTGGGATGCATAGCATGGTCAGGACAGAGGAAAAAGAGAAACATCCACTGAACTTAAGGCCACAGAAAACTCCCTGCAAGAGAAACCGTGTGGCCTCACCTCCCCTGGTCCCCCAACTGTGTATCTGATTCAGCTGGAATATGGACTTTCACATTTCCTCCCGTGGTAAAGGCAGCCAGATGGAGAGTTGAAATCAACTTGTAGGCAAAGCAACCCTGGTGGGGGGCAGGGTACGTGGAAGGACAGGACCCACAAAGGAATCTCTTCACCTAACAGACGGGAGGGAGTCCATGTGCCGGCTTTTCCCCAAAGTGTTCAGCTCACCCTGATGCAGATGGGAACCCATGTCCCAAGCCCATGTCATTCCTGCTCCCCACGGGTTCCGTTTCTCTGTAGACACTCCCAGCTGATGCAGTGGCAAGGCCTCTCCTTCCACTAAGAGAGATGACCCCTGGGTGGAGTTTCCAGTAATTATAAAGAGCCCTTGGAAAAACTCCATTGAGGACGGCTATTACCCACAGCCCCAGTCCCCTATCCTGTGCCGGCCACTGAGGACAGACTGATAAATGCACAGCCCCCTCTTGCCTAGAACCAATGCCAAGGTGGCAAACAGGCAAAATCCAGGTAAAGGGGGCAGGATGAGCAGTGAGTGGCCCCATGCTTGTTTAAAGGCCAAAGAATAAAATTGCCCCTAATAAAGTAAGTAGGAAATGATAACCAGGTCTGTTCATAAAAAGTATGCTCTGGAAGATTTATTCCAATCAACAGGAGTGGTGTTTGCTCAGGGAATAAGGAAAACGTGGACTCTGGAACGAGATGAAAGTTGAGAAGCAGCTGGCAGCACCAAAGGCACTTAAGGAGATAGCTCTCGATTAGCTTAGAATCACGCTAGGACAGCGAAGAGCATCACCCACACTGGGAAAAACCTGCCACTGATGTCAAGAGCAGGCTTAAGAAAACCACCTAGAATACAGAAAGTATCGAACAAGGAGTGACCGGAGAGAACACGGACCGTGGAGAGGCCACACAATGGAAATCCAGAGTAGTGTTAATTGACAGAATGAAAATATTACCAGGCAGCCCATAGAACGTGCCACACCAAGAGCAAACCTAAGGTAAACTCTGGACTTTGGGTGGAATGATCAGTCATGTATGTTCATCAGTTAACAAGGTAACAGGTTTACCGCTGGCGGGGCAGGGTGGGGGGGTGCTGACCGTGGGGGAGGCTGTGTGTGTTGGGTGGGGGCATGGGGGCAATTTCTGTACCTCCCTGTTAGTTGTGTTGTGAACCTGATGCTGCTCTAAATAAGTAAGCCTTAAGAATTCACAGGCAGGACACATGTAAAGTGAACAATTTTTTAGGACATAAGAAGAAACCTTCTCTAAACTGAAAGAGATCCAAACCTGCGGGTTGGCAGGACTCCCTGTGTTCAGAAGGGAAAGAAAAGATAAAAACTAAAAAACAACAGCAGGATCCCGTTCTTCATTTCAAGGACATTTGTAAGGCAGGAAAATTAGGTCACTTACAGTAGCAAAACCTTCCTGTCGACCCAAACTGATGTTCAGATGCAAAAGCGTGTATCTCACCCACACAGTCTACCTGGAAAATAACAAAAATGTTCTTAGCAGTCTGCAAGATGAATCAAAGTAGAGAACTGACGAACGGGGAAACTGTGTAAGAAGCTTGAGAGCTCCTCTTCTCTACACACTTAGGACTAAGTTATTGTGCTAATGATAGGTTTAAGTAATACAAATGCCACCGATTGAAAGAAAATATGTATCATGTGAAAATAAAATAATAAATAATATGACGAATATGCTTGTCCCTGAATGGTAGATTATTCTAGTAAAAGGAGGGAGGAGATGGGAAAAAACATAAAAATATGTTAATTTTACTGGGGAAATGAATGGGCACTGTTTGGTTTCTGAAGTTGATAATAATGACCTTAGATTGGGTAAAAACATGAAATTTTACTATTTCAAGGGACATGCCAGGGCAATATGAATCTGGTTGAATGTGGACAGATGGGCAAAGAATACCAGGCAATTGCAGTCAAAAAGAATTGTCACAATATTAATATCAGAATTCAACGTCGAAGCAGTAGATGGGACTGAGAACTCTCTAACTGATGACTAGATTGTCCACAATGATCACGCAATTGTCGTGAATTTCAGATAAGATGCAGCAAGATCTAATGGGAGATGCGAGAAGGAGTCACCGAATGTTTTTGGGAGACCAAAACACTTCCTCAGTCCTTGCCGGTAGCTTCCGCTGGGAAGGCACTAGTCCAAGCTCTTTTCGTGCATTAACATGTCTAGTCCTTAGAGCAGCCGCCCATGGGACATGGAGATACTATTAGCTCCCCACTCCAAAGAAAGAGGCCTACGCACAAAGACCAACTAAATAATGTACTCTGCCTAACAGATAAAGATTGAACTCTAGGGGTGTCGGTTGGCTGGGCGAGTCTTGACTTCTTCCGCTGAGGTCATGATCTCAGGGTCATGGGATTGAGCCCTGGGATTGAGCTCCTCACTCAATGCGGAGTCTGCTGGCCCCTTTCTCTCTGCTCCTCCCCTTGATCGTGCACTCTCTCTGTCTCAAAGAAATGAGTAAAATCTTTTTTAAAAATCTAATTTTAAAATTATAAAGAAACAAAGAAAGGCCTCGGGGGTCGGTGTGGAACCTGTCCCGGAAGAATGGTGGGGGAGTCTGTCGATTGTGGAAGGACCTAAGCTTTCCAGCCCCCCAAAAGAAAATGCAAGCAGAGCAGACTGAGCAGGGGACGGTGTGTCCCCAGGGCCTCTCCCACAGCCAGGCCACTGGAGAGTGCAGTGTGCCCTAGGGCTGGGCTCTGCCCTCAGGTGCTGGGGGGTGGGGAGCAGAACTGAAGGAGGAGCAGCTCTCCAAGGGGGGTGGCAGCCAGGCTGGGTAGCCCAGACAACTGATTTTTAAAACAGGCCAGACACTCAAACTTCCTCTTTGTTTCAACAGAGTCAGCACTAGTGCTCCACGGAGAGGTTTCCCCGCATTTTATTTGATTTTTTGTTTTGTTTTTTATTTATTTAAATTCAATTAATTAACATATGGTGTATTATTAGTTTCAGAGGTAGAGTTCAGTGATTCATCCGTTGCATATAACACCGAGTGCTCATCACATCACGTGCCCTCCTTAATACCCATCACCCAGTTGCCCCCATGCTCCCACCCCCCCTCCCCTCCAGCAACCCTCAGCTTATTTCCTAGAGTCTCTCAGGGTTTGTCTCCCTCTCTGATTTCATCTTACTTCATCTACCCCTCCCTTCCCCTGTGATCCTCTGTTTTGTTTCTGAAATTCCTCATACGAGTGAGATCACATAATTGTTTTTGTCTGATTGACTACTTTCACTCAGCATTTTGATCACCTCCTCTTTAGTTTCTTATCCTCTAACCTGCCAGAGCTAAGAAAACCATTTGATCTCAGGCTTCCTGAGGATCAGTTCCCACTCCCTTTCACGTAGGAGCCACTGCCCTTCCGCCCTCAGTTCTCTCCCACCACTGCCCTGTTTTGCCTCCGTAACTCTGACTCTTTCAATGTCACTTCCTGAGGGAAACATTCTCTGGCCCTGACCTTCCAGGCTAGATTAATTTCCTTCATACTATATTGAAAATTCATACTATATTGAAGATTTATAGTATAAAATAGAATAAAAGAACATGCAACCTTCCAAAAGTAGGAAAAAATATTTCATTTTTTTTATTTTTAATTTTTTAAAAGATTTTATTTATTTATTCATGACAGACACAGAAAGAGAGAGACAGAAGCAGAGACACAGGCAGAGGGAGAAGCAGGCTCCATGCAGGGAGCCTGACGAGGGACTTGATCCCGGGTCTCTCCAGGATCAGGCCCTGGGCTGAGGCAGTGCTAAACTGCTGAGCCACCTGGGCTGCCCCAGGAAAAAATATTTTTAAAAGGCATGCCAGGACATTCGTTGTAATTTCCTGCATTTTTTCCTGGATCTTGTCATGTTTGTGGGTTTTTACAGCTTTTTAAGACTGTGATTTGCTGTGATTTGATGTCCTAAATTGGTTTGGTTTCTTTTTTTTTCTAATTTTCGTATTTGTTTCAAGGGAATTCCCAAAATTGTGTAAGATTCAGGTCCCACAAAACCTAGTCCTGCCAGGGTGTGAAGGCCTGGCATCCCCTTGGTCAGATGGGACAAGAGGAAGCTTTGACCATCTCAACCCCCAGAAGCCCCTCATGCCAGGACTGAGACCCGAAGGATGAATTCACAGTCATCTGTTTGACTTTTTTTTTTCAGCTTCTGGGATGCCTGGGTCGTTCTTGATTTTGGCTCAGGTCTTGATCTCAGGGTCGTGAGATTGAGCAGGCCTGGAGCCTGCTTAAGATAAACTTTCTCCCTCTCCCTTTGCCCTCCTCTCTCTCTCTTAAAAAAATAAAAAAGCCTTTTTTTTTTTTTTTGGCTTCTAGTGCTAACCTAAATTATTCCTTATTTGTGCAATAGATGGTAAGCTATCTAAATTTTCTCTTCTAGAACTTAGGAGTGATGAAGTGAAGAGATGTGGGAGAGTAATTGAGTCTCTATGAGTATAAGGTGTCCGGGAAACAGTGGTCTCTGAGCTTCAAACCTTTCCCTGGTGTTGGTCTTCTTGGCAGTCATGTGGAAGATTTAATGACTCTGGGCCACTTGTCCTCCATGGGAATGGCACCCCCTCCCCAAAGGGTATTTTCCAGTTACTATTATCATATAACAAATGATCCCAAAACTCAGTGGCTTAGAATAATACAACAAGCACCTTAGCTTTCATGGTTGGAGTCAGAGCCTGGAGCTTGAGCAACCAGGGACTGGCCAGGCATCTCTCTCTCTCTCCACATAGTCTCAGGGGACTCCCTCATTGCAAGGCTGCCTTACAGGAGTCGGACTGCTTGCATGGCAGGTCAGGGTCCAGCATGAGTGTTCCAGCAAGCAAGGTGGAAATTGCGTGGCCTTGTCTGACTTAGCCTCAGAAGACACAACTTTACTTCTGTCTCCTATTGATTTCAAAGAAGACGTAAACTCATACAACTTCAAGGAGTGAGACAGTAGGCTCCATCTCTTGATAAGGGCGTGACAAAGCAGCCCTAGAAGATCCTGTGGGACAGATATTTTTGTGTCCATCTTTGGAAAATGCAATTTACCATTGGGTGTCTAGAAATGTTTATTATAAAAAGAGAATATTGGATCTGAGAACGCTTGTTGCAGGCCTACCATACCTCAGTACTGAGCCCCGTGTACTCTTGGATCCAAGCATGAATTTGGATGGATTAAAATCAGAGAGTCCTTGACAGCAGATCTTGCTATGGTGCCGGCTTTGAAGCTCTCATCCTTCTGTGAAAATGGGCCTGACAGGGAAGAGGCTGCCAAGAAGAGTCAAATCACAAATTAGAAATCTCTGGAGATGGACCTACAGGGTGGTGCCATGTAAAAAGGCCACGGGAAAATTCTGGATCCCGGATTTTTTTTTCTCTGATGTTTTATTTTTTTTTAATTTTTTAATTTTATTTTTTTATTTTTTCTCTGATAAGTTTTAAAGCAGTGATAAGATGCTTAAAAACATCAGGCCAAACTTAACCATTGTTCCCAGTATGCTAAGATGTACATTTTAAAATCTCTGAAATCAGGATGGTCTTACAGTTGATGCCAGGTAGTGGTCTTGACCTAGTTGTCATTTGCTGCACATGGCCTGAAAATTTTGGGAAAGAATGTCTACAGTTGGAAGGAAATACCATAGACTACTGTGGACAACTCTTAAGAAATGTTGCAATATCACAACTCTTGGCACAGAGGTCAATGTTCTGTGGAAAAACACAGACACCTATGATCCCAAGTTGAAAAG
This sequence comes from Canis lupus baileyi, assembly GCF_048164855.1. Taxonomy (NCBI): domain Eukaryota; kingdom Metazoa; phylum Chordata; class Mammalia; order Carnivora; family Canidae; genus Canis; species Canis lupus. The sequence continues at coordinate 24,088,575 of NC_132859.1, read as the reverse complement.
TGATGTAAAAGAGCTGGACACGGTGCAGAGGTTTTAGAATTATCTGAATCAATTTGTTTTGCTTATATTTCCTTTCTGTGTATGCACGAGAGTAATCTATGATGAAAACTCATGTCTAAAAATGTCCAAAATTTCTTTTACACTATTTAGAAAATTAAAAAAAAACCTTCTATGTGATAGGAAAGCATTGTGTTATGGCCTAATGACTGATTTTCTTTCTGAGAGGCACAGAAAATCCTAAGGTGCGTTGCAATCAGTGAGGTCTCAGAGTAGCTGAAAGGCAGGAGGGAAGAAACCACATTTTCCACTTCAGAAGCATCTGAAGTCATACGTGACTTCTAAGAAGCAGCCCAATGTATGCAGGAAGGTCTAAAACAAGGAGTCAGAAATGCCAACAATGTGGCTGCTCTGGGTCATCAGCTACCTGAGGCACCAGGCAGTGGCCAGGACAGGGCAGCAGTGAGTATGGAAATGAAAGGTGGGGTGATAGAGACCAAACAGTGTGGCTCGAAGCGACTTTGGGGCCAGTGAGGAATAACGCTAGGTGGTGAAGCAGGGAGGAGGTTCTGAGGTACCAGGCTGGGAAAATGAGCGCCTTCTGCTTGCCTGTGCCATCAGGGACCAGGCCAGCCCCAAGTGTCCCCTAAATGAGACCTACAGGACCTGGCCAGGCAGGGCAGGAGATCACAGGTAGATATGGAACTGTCTCAAGAGCTGCCTGGCTGAGGCAGGCACAGGTAGAGGCAAAACCTTTACAGATCAGTTGCTTATGGAAGGGGTTAAAATTGCATTTGGGTTTGAAGTTGGGACAGATGTTTTAAGTAGAAGTTAGGCTCTTGAACCACTCATAGTGACTCAAACACCTTATACTTTAAGATCCATTCAGAGACGCCTGGGTGGCTCAGTGGTTGAGGGTCTGCCTTTGGCTCAGGGCATGATCCTGGAGTCCTGGGATCGAGCCCTGCATCAGGCTCCCTACAGGGTCTCCAGGGGGCCTGCTTCTCCCCCTACCTATGTCTCTGCTTCTTTCTCTGTGTCTCTCATGAATAAATAAATAAATAATAAAAATAATTTTAAAAAAAGATCTGTTCAAACATTGGTTTCATTACCCCCATTTCTCAAAGTAGGATTGGTCCTCAGTTGAGGCAGCTCCAACTTTTAGGGGCACAAGAGCCAAAGGTTTGAAACTGGACACACAGTCTCCATAGGCATCAGACACCTGCTCTCAGGCAGTGCTGAGAAAATGCCAATCCTCTTTTTAGTAACATGGTCATTACATTAAATGCTGTCTATTCCTGGAAGGTCCCACTTGCCCCAAGCCTCTCTAATGCCTGCTCATCCTTCAAAGCTCATCACCCCTGTAGGGCAGCTTTCACCTTTCCCTTCTGGGTTGCTATGGCAACCTGAGCTTGCCTCTACAACAGCACCATCCCACTGGCCAGGATTCTTCCTTTAAATTGTTTTTGGCCTTACTAGAACACGACTTTATTTCCCCAGCATCTGGCGTGTTGCTAATAAAGTAGACTCGGGAAGCCGTCAGTAAAATGCTTATTGAATGCAACCTTCGTAAAAAGCCTTTTCTCTTAGGGACGTTAAACAAGCCTGTAGAAGCTCATTTTGAAAATTAATTCATATTAATTCTTCTTCAACACATTTTTTCACAAGTAGCAAATAGCACTGGTCCTGGAATTCAAGTCATTTTACAGGGCAGTGGTCGTTGACTTTGGGCTACTTCCTTACCGTCTCTGGGTCTTGGGTTTTCCCTTGTCCTGTGAACATCTCAAGGGTGCCCTGTATTTTCCATTATTTAGCACAGTGCCTGGCACATAGTACACGCTCAATAAATATTTGAATAACATTAATCTGTGAAGTGAGTGAAAGGACTGGATAAATTATCTCTTTGGCTTCCTAATAATGTAAGGAAACCCTTTCCCTCACTCTTTCCAATCAAAACATATATTAATTTTTAATCCATATGATACAGTTTAACAAAGAAAGCTTACAGAGCTGCTTAGAAGGAGCCCAGCAACTTGTTACTATGGCAACACTACACTTCCTAGTCGTCAGATGATGGACACAGTATAGATGAGTCTACCTAATATATGTATATTGAAGTTTATCAGCCTTACTATTATGTGATAAGGTTTTAGTGGTCCTTAGAAACACACCTCAGATCCTCTCCTACTTGTTGGCTGATAACTAAAACTCCATGATTCATCTTTTTAGTGTGAAGGGCTTTATGTCCTTAACTGAAAACCATAATTTTTTAAAATAGTGCTCCATATCAGAGTAAATATCTTTATGTATTGGCTGCATGGAACTTTAAAAAATAACACTGGTGAATTGAGAAAGTCATATTGCTTCAGTTTCACAATATTTTAAGGGAATTAAATTCATAAATCATTGCTTCAGGTTGGCTAGCACCTACTGCAGGATGCCTGGCTGGCTCAATCTGTAGAGCATGCAACAGTTGGTCTTGGGGTCATGAGCCTTACATCGGGTGTAGAGATTATTTTAAAAAGTAATAATAAAAATTTAAAATATACTGGTAGTGGTGTGCAGGTTAGGCTGGCAAGTTCATGTACATTATAGCTAATTATAATTACACTAAGATGTAAGTTATTTGTAGCAAGTGTTATTTCCATACATTTTAACGGATAAACCAAGTCCATTGGGTGAACTGTGGATTTTTCAGGTATCGTTAAATAATACTGAAAACCTCCCAACACAGCCTATGGTCTGCCATTTTGTCATTCCCAGCTAGGACATTCTGGACTTTCTAAGAACAGGCCTTTAAAAGCTACTAGTATGATCCAACTGTACTCGCCTTTATATTTATTTTAATTGAGATTTGGGCACCTGGGTGGTTCTGATGGAATTTCTCACCAGGAGAGCAAAATATACTTCATAGCTTTATTTCAGGGACATTTGTAATTAAATGCCACTTAACTAATTGTGTGAAACCAAACAAGATGGACAGGTAGAAAAGTTTAGATAAATTCACTGATAAACTTCATCCTTAAACAAAACCCGTCTATTCTTTGTTGATGACAAGCAAGAAAGAGAAGCCTTTTGGAATTGGCCTTGTGGAGGCCATGGCTTGCTCCAAATTTCTGCTGACCCATTCATGGGCTAACAGATGTCAAATAAGCTTTGCCTGTCTGTTTGCCTCACAGATGTTGGACTCACCAGACAGGTACCATGTCCAACAGTGGCTCTACATGACTTCCCAAACCTTTACTACCCCATCACCATTCACGGGAGGAGTCAGAATGTGCAGTGCTCACTAAAAACAAGTCACAAATTCAGGGTTCAGATTCTACTTCAGGTGGAGAAAAGTCATTTTAAGAACATTTGCCTTGATGACACATGCTACTAAGGAGGATGGTGAGCAGAGCCCTCTGTCATGAAATGCCCAAAGCCAATATAATTTTGGAAATGTAAGCACACCTCCACATTCTGGTGGGCCTCTGTTATGTATGAAATTGTGAGTAATAGATTGTTCAATTTAAGACCTTTTAGCTTATATACCTGGAAATTTGAGAAGTATGTCGAATTCAGGAATATTTGATCCAAAGTCTCAATGACTTAGTTTTATTCTCTCACTCTGCTCTGTTATAGAGCGAAGCTCCATCTCAGGCTCTTTCCCCTTATTTGTTTCCAAGGGAGGAGTCTTTAGCTTTGCCATGATTGGGACCATCCTGGCCAATCCCCGAGGCCGAAGGAAGGCTGTAAACAAACTAATTGGCTTAACGGCTGGGAAAGACCTGAGTCAGTGACTCTGCCAAGGGCAATGAGATTAAGGGAGGGTCAATTCTTCAGATTTCATGGCTGCTATTTAATAAGAGAGGGAAGAAAACCACAACGTCCAAACTGGCAATAATGGTGCCACAAAGGGAGAACATTACCTCTAAATTAAGTACATGATTATTTTTGTCAATCATGGTGTAAAAGGGGCACAAAGAAAAGTATCATTCTGCCTGATTTCAAACAATTCTGTGTAATTCAAGGATTTGTGTGAAACCACTGTCTCTCCCTGGCAGCTTTCCCACTCCCATCCCATGTCCAGTAAGAGGCTGAAGTCAGAAATGGATTTTGTAGCATATATAGCATGGTAACGAGCTATTGTAGCTAATCCTACGTCCTTCGCTTCTGTTGTTCAGAAGGCTTGGGCAGAGAGGGGTCCAATGGCCTCTCCAGTAGCTGGCTCAACCCTTCTAATCTAAGCCAGACCTGAATATTTAAGCCTCAGCAGCAGTTTCTCAAATGGCCAATTAAAAAAAAAAAAAAAAGATCACTCACAAATTAGGCTGTTCTCCAAAGGGTGTTTTGAAACGTTTATTTGCTTAAGTGACTATAAAATTAGTAATATGGTTAGGACTCAAATTAATGGGCTGTTGTAGCCTTGTGAGTTTATTTCATAGACTCTACTTGGCCAGAACATTTTGCATCAATTTTTGTCATCCTAAAAGCCAATAGGCTATCGAGCCTTTTACAACTGATAAAGCACCACACTGCTTCCTCACGAGGACCTGGAGGTATGCTTTAAACACTATCACCCTGGACTCCCTTGACACTTTATGAGTGTGTGTCTGTGTGCGTGTATACGTATCTTATATCCTCATTTATAAACAGAATTGAGTGTCTACTATGTACCAGCTACCTAATCTAAATCATTTTATTTAATCTACGGTTATCTTATTAAATATGAATTCCATTGTACAGATAAGGAAACAAGCTTGGAGAGATAAATGATTTTCTAATAGTCATAGAGCTATAAATAGTAAAGCCTGTACCGAACTCAGGTCTGCATGTGGTCACAGCTTATGGTCTGACCCCACCACGTTTCACTACCTCACTGCCTCTATGGGATGTGAATTAAGTTATATTTTTCATTTTGCTTTCAGCTTTGCCTCCCTCCCTGTCTGCTCTTCCCTGCCAAACCCTATACTAATTGACTCAGAAAATATTTTTTGAGGATCTCCTATATGCCAGACACATTTTAAGTGCTAGAAACATGGCAGTGAGCAAAATAGACAAAAATCCCTACCCTCAGGAGTTTACATTTTAGTAAGACTCGTCCAGCTGGCTGTGTCTTAAACTTGCCAAAGAAACACTGCAGGCAAACTCCACAGAAAGCCTCAAAGGCAAAGCTGTAAGTCTGAGCAACCAAACTTAAGCTACTTAACCCCAAACGAGGTTTTCCATTTTGGTTATACAAGAAACATTCAAGTGAGTAGCTTCCTTTTGTTCTTAAGGACTATGATATTGTTTTCTTGGTTGCAGTTAACATTTATTGGGCTAAACTAGGCACCGGACCTCAAGTTACATAGGTTATCTCATTTAATCCTTAAAACAACCCAATGAGACAAGTATCACTCTGTCTCCATTTAACAGAGGAGAGTACTGAGGTACAATGAGGTTAGGGAACATCCACGTTGTTGCACTACTAAAGTGACGGAGCTGATATTTGAACTCAGGTCTACCTGACATTGGAGGCCAAGTGCTTACCCGTGCCTCTGCCCCATTTACAGGACTGGCCTGGGTCTTCTTTCGGTTTAGTGGTTATGATATACTCTTGGATCTTCTATGTACCATTGATTTACTTATCAGATCATCCAACAAACATACCATATTTTTGTACAGTGTTCAAGGCACTGGAGCTAGGAGATATCAGACAGACATATTTATGGCCTTCACAGCTTCACAGGATGGTAAGTAAGGGGCTTCAGAGAAACAACTGGGCACATATAAGACGGATAAATGCTAGGATGTGGAAATCTCTGTGTACTCCAGGTGCATGAGGGAGAGGCTCCTAACCTGGTCATCGGGGTGGGGAAGATGGTCAGTGGAAGCTTCATGGAAGGGACATCTAAGCAGAAGCCTAAAGCAACTATCCAGGTAAATGTATGTGTAGGAGTGGAGGATGGGAGAATGTTCCAAGAAGCAAAAGGATGCAAATGTTCAGAGTAGACCCAAAAACTGGAAGAAATTCAGGGTGTCTGGGGCCCCTATATGAGACGTTGGACGTGGTAAGGGTTGCACGGAGACTGAGCAAGGCACCACCTCATGGAGCCTTCCAAGCCAACATTAGAGAGACCAATTCCCACAGAGAATTGGGAAACCACTGAAGTATTAAATAGGGAGACATCATATTTACTTTTTATTTTGCCAATACGTTATCATTGTTTTCTTTTTAATAGTTTGATTGAGACATAATTGACATGCAGTCAGCTATATGTATTTAAAGTATACATTCTGATGAGTTTCCATCTACGTGCTGCTGACACTGTAAACATTACCAAGAGAGCGTGTTTTCTCCTGCTCCTTCTCAGTTCTCCTTTTTCTTTCATTTCCTACCCCCAGGCAACCACTGATCTGCCCTCTGTCAGTCGGATTTAGTTGTAACTTTCTAGAGCTTCAGATAAATGGAATCATAATTTATACGTATGAATTATTTTAGCGAGATCATGGGAACTTCCTTGCAAAGAGTGGATGAGACAAGGGAAAGACCAGGGGCATCAGTCAGTGAATTATTGGTGGCCTTGGCATGTTCCTTATCCACTTCAGCCCTACACAGGAGGCAGCGTGCCTCTGAGTAGCCCTTGATGGGGAAGGCCGTGCAAGGAAACGTGGTCAAGAACCAGAATTTTTTTTTAAGATTATTTATTTATTTATTCATGAGAGACACAGGGAGAGGCAGGGACATAGGCAAAGGGAGAAGCAGACCCCCCATGGGGAGCACGATGCAGGACTCAATCCCAGCACCCTGGGATCATGACCTGAGCGGAAGGCAGATGCTCAACCCCCGAGCCACCCAGGTGCCCCAAGGACCAGAACTTTTTAAGGGAGAAGAAAATTATTACATTTTATCCCTCTATTTTCTCCTCATATTAAACCCTAGTTAAATTAAATCTTCTTTTAGGTAATGACTCAGAAATTCTGCAAAGGGCTTACTAATAGCTCTTGATGATTCATAGGAATATTTTACTCTGAAAGTGGTTGTCGTTGAGGCGTGTCGATGTGAAACTTTTGCTCCTGGGAAGTATGGTGAAGGCCTAAGAACTTACGACTTTGTAAAGTGGTTATGATAATAGTAATTAATAATCGTATTTCTCTGTGCTCTGCCAAAGCAGTTGAGCATTGCAAAAACACTTTAGAATAAAGCAATAAATAGATAAGTAGCTAGAGACTTTAATTAAGCCACTTAAAGTATCTTTACTTTTCTTGTTTTTTGTTTTGTTTTGTTTTAACCCCCAGTGTCTACAAATTTCAAGAATTAGTTTGAACTAATTGCTTGGGTAATAGCAAAGATCATCATTTTCAGAAATATATTAGATAGAAACAAAACTCCAAGACTCTAAAATACATTTGATCACAATGCTTCAGTTTGAGGCCAAAACCCAATCATTTAGATAGACCCGAGAAAGTCCTCAGTTTTAGGCCTGGCCAGCTCCCAACTAGCTGTGTGACCTGGGGCAAGTTCCTTACTCTCTGGACCTGTTTCCTCACCTGTTACACAAGGTCATGGGAATATACCTCTAAGACTCTTTCCTCCTCTAGGATTCACTAGCATCTTCAAGTGTACAGGAGCGCCCTTACCCTAAATACAGTAAATAGTTTTATGAATTGCCCACATTAATATGATTTTACTGATATCTTCTCCAATATTTTATTACAAAAATTGTTGAATGTACAGAAAAGAATGAAAGAATGGCACAGGGACCAGCCACCTAGATTCTGTATACCCGCCACCTGGATTCCACCATTAACATACTCCTTTGCCTGCTGTCACACTTTTACTCATCTACCTGTACCTACCTGTTCCTCTGTCCTTCATTCCATCACATTTTTTAATTTTCAAAAAAATTTTTAAAATATTTTATTTATTTATTCATGAGAGAGAGAGAGGTAGAGACACAGGCAGAGGGAGAAGCAGGTTCTATGCAGGGAGCCCAACGTGGGACTCGATCCCGGGTATCCAGGATCACGCCTTGGGCTGAAGGCAGCACTAAACCGCTGAGCCACCCGGGCTGCCCCCATCACATTTTTTAAAACGTAACTTGAAGTGGCATATGCCAGTGTACTTCACCTCTAAGCATTTCAGCATGCATAGTATTAACTAGAGTTTCAAACATTTGTTTATTTAATTTTAAGCTTATGAACTGTGCGATGCACTAATATTAAGTGGCAAATGCCTACACCTGTGCAACCCAAACCTCTATCAGGATAAAGAACAGGACCACCATCCCAGAGTTTCCTCATGTACCCTCCAGCCAATCCCCGCCCCCACCCCACCCACCCCCACTCCCACAGATTCCTTTGGGATGTTCTAAAATCTCATATAAATGGAATAACACAAGTTGGCTCTCTTTGGTGTCTGGCTTTCACTCAGCATGTTTTTGACATTCATCTGTGTGGCTGCATGGAATCCACGTTCTTTCCTTTTTACTCACAAGTAAAGTCTAGTGTCTGAATACCCCACAGTTTGTTTAGCCATTCTTCTGTTGATGACACCAGGCCATTCCACTGTTCCATCCACTCATAAGATCAACACTTCCAATCTGTTCCATGCTTCAACAGACCCATTCTGGGAAAATTGTGTGTAGAATGCTTTGGTATATGAAGCCCAATTTGCAAACTGGCTTTGGCCAGAGTTCCTTGAGGAGAGCTTCACACACAGGTGAGCCATTAAGTGGAATACAGATGGTGGCCTTGCCGTGCCCTCAGTCCTCAGGGCGGCTGGGCTAGGACCGGGGATGCTGAAAGCTGGGGCCACTGGACGGCCACCCCAGGATCTGAAGTAACCTCACCCACTGTGCAAGTACCATTTTCCTGAGTGCAGTGGTGTGAAAACCTCTGGGAACCCCCAAATTAGGCTTACAAAATAAGAGATACCTTATTCATCCTTCACCAAGAAAGAAATTGAGATGCCATTAAATGCCACTGTGGTCTCAGCAAAATGTAGACACATGCACATACACCGTACGTTCAAATAAAAACTTCCGAATGAGATGAAAATCACCCTAAAACTATATTATAGTAATTCAGAAGGAAAGCCTGAAAGAGACCTAACAACTTTCATGGGGCAAATGGCAGAGGCAACAAGAGCTTTCTTCCCCTTATGCCTAAATTGTTGTAAAACAGAAACAGCCAACAAGTTCCAAAGGACTTTCGCAGAAGCAGAGGCCCCCTGTTTTGGCCATGTCATGGCAACTTTTGCCTCGCCTGTTTGCAAACTGCCTGGGCCATTTCAGGCTTTGGGATCTAGAGATTGAAGGTCTCCTCTCAATTCTTCCAATAACCAACAGTGTCACTTTGGCAAGATATTTTAAAGAAAGGAATACAAATTCCTATAAAAATGTTTACCCTGCCCATCTCCAAAAATGGACTTTGAGGCAACTTTGGATAAAATCCCTTTTTCTTTCATCATAATTATGAAATCTTGTTGACGTTCTTTGTTTTCAAATCAGTCAGAGAGATTACCAGGGAATGTGGCATTTCACAGCTGCCAACAACCAGATGCTGATCCAACACTTTCATTTTATGGATATGAAAACGACCATGGTCCAGACAGCTACAGTTACCTCTGAAAGTTGCAGAGCTACTTTGAGCTAATGAGTCCAGAACCCAGGTCCACTTGGGAATTGTACATTAGTTCCCTCTCTCCCCAGGCTTGCCCTGGTTTAAGTAGCATTTGTCATGTATTTTCTTTGTTTTTGGCTGCCCAGCACATGAAGTCCTTCTTATTTAGGGGGAGCCTCCCATCTTATGGCCACCTCCACGACGGAAGCCAAGTCTCTCTGGAGCAGAAGACTTGCTTTCCCAGACTGCCTGGCAGCTAGGGCCTGCGCATGTGATCTAGGCTCTCTGCCAGCCCCGTATATCCAGGCAGAACTTCCACTCAGGAATAGAAGGGAAGCAATTGCTCCCAGACAACATATGTTGGCATCAGTGTCTTCTCTATCAGAACTAGTAGTGAGACATCATGTGGGATCTGCTGTCTTAGCCTTGAACCTGGTCCTCCAGCTATCTCAACATTTTTGTGAACCTACCAGTACCTAAGTTCCTTAGCCAGGGTCTTCTATCATTTGAGTGCAGACCCTTGACAAGTTCAGTTAATAATATCAAACACCGTGTGCGAGGAGTTGTCCTAAGCACTTTACATGGATAAACGTACTTAAACCTCACACTAACCCCATGAGCTAGGTATCAAGACCGATCCCATTTGACTGGCGAGGTAACTGAAACACGATGATGAAAGTGATTTGAAGTTAAGTGATGTGCCCCGAATTATTAGCAAGGAGTAGCGAGACTAGGATTTGAACCGTGTTGTCTGGATCTAAATCTGAGCTCTTAATACACATACTGCTCTTAATACTGAGCTCTTAATACTACCCATACTGCTTCTCCACAGTTTTTGTTTACTGATTACATGAATAACTGTTCCTCAGAGAAACATTCCAACATTACAGAAGAGTAGATGAGAGAAAATACGAATAAACTGCTACTCTACCGCTTATAGAATATCATGGTCTATAGCTGCACTGATTGTTTACATTTAATTAAAATTAAATAAAAGGAAATATTTAGTTTCTCAGTCACACTAACCACACTTCAGGGACTCAATAGCCACCTGTGTCTACTGGCTACTGTTTTGGATAGTACAGATAAAAAACATTTCCATCATTGTAGAAAGTTCTAAAGGCCAGCGCTGAGGAGTTTGGGGACCTTTTTTCATAGTTCCCTGGGACAATAAACAAGTACAGGCAGTGTTATATAATGGAATGTTTTGCATGCTGTTTTTTTTTTTTTTTTTTTTTTTTATGGTGGGATTCTTCTGTATTCTCTTACCCATAGCATACTTTTTCTTGCTCTGACTCTTCACCTCTTTTTTCGCCCCCGGTTAAGCGAGATGTGTATGCATCCGTCTATGCCTTTCTCTTGGCTCTTACAATTGTAAAGTTACATATTCACATGCAGAAGTCCTTGTCGGTGGTGAACAATTTTGTTCCCCTTGCATTTTTCAGTTAAGAAAACATCATGGAGATCTTTCTGAGTCAACCAGTCAACAGATCGAGCTTATAAGTGGCCATGTGGAATCCCATGGTCCAGATATATGACAATATTTTGTTGCACGTTCAGCTCTTTCCATTTTTTTCTACCATCAACAAGGCTCCATAAATGTTGCCACACAATAGCTCCTTATGAATTGGGGCTTTTATTTCCATAGAATTGATTCCTGGGAGTAGGATTATGGAATTGAAAGATATATTTGTGTTTAATTTTCATCACCATTGCCAGGGATCCCCATTTCCTCCAGCAACACGTGAGTATATTCTGGTTTCTCCTTTCCCTTCTGTTTCCCTCCTACCCTGCTAGACACCTCAAATCCTGGCCGGCACCGGATGCTTTCACACCTCTGGATTCCTCTAAAATTATGGTTGAAAAGTGATCCCCCTCTACAGCTACTTGGCATACCAAGAGTAGATGGTGAGGGCAGCTGCCCAAGGTAAAGCAATAAAAGGTTCCATTTTATGTCAAGGACATAAAAACAATAAATTGACTAAAAGTCAGTTTGCTTTTTACTGTCACCTCCCACAGGTCATTTAACAACAGTGTTTCCCCTCAAAAATCTTTTATTGACCCCAAATCTAAACTATTGCTGTGATCGACTCTTAATAATGTGTAAGGTTCAAATTCCAGTTACACAGCTGGCCTCAAACATGCATGGACGCAGCCACATGTTTGCTTCAAAAGTAAATCATAATGGTTCTCAGCTATTTTCTATTCTAGCTCACTTTGGATACGGCTTGTGTCTCCAACCCCTGCGGTACTACACATTCCGTGCTTCCACGGGAAAGTCAGAATAAGCCAGGAGAGCTGGATGTAATTTCGCTTTTTGAGATTAAAATCCTTTCACACAGAATTAGTCTTGAACAACATATTCTGAAGCACCAGCCTTTAAAACTGTTCCTTGTGGAGAAGCCCACAAACAATGTAACAACTACCAAAAAAGTAAAGAAAAAGACAATTCCATAGAAAATAAAGTCAAATTTTGAAGAATACCGGCAAAAATGACAAGAAGTACTGCCAGAAGAAACCAAAGGGCCATCTTTGATTCTGGAACAAATCCCATATACTCTGAGCCTCAGTTTCCAAATCTGTAGGGACAATCATTCTTAACCTCCCGGGATCAATGTAGGGATTAAATGAGTTAATGTCTAATACATGAGGCTAGAAGTTCCAAAATTACTGCAAGATTTGACCTCTGGATCCCATTTTTCTTTTCTTTCCACACTTCCCACCCCACCCCCATTTTTTTTAAAGTTTGAATTAGTTCTAATGTTTAAACCTTGAGACTTCTCATGCTTAAAATAAAAATCCAGGGCAGCCCGGGTGGCTCAGCGGTTTGGCGCCTCCCTTTGACCCAGGGCATGATCCCGGAGTCCCGGGATCGAGACCCGCATCAGGTTCCTGGCATGGAGCCTGCTTCTCCCTCTGCCTGTGGCTCTGCCTCTCTCCCTCTGTCTCTCATGAATGAATGAATGAATAAATAAATAAATAAATAAATAAATAAATAAATAAATAAAATCTTAAAAAAATAAAATAAAAATCCACATTTCTGCCATTTCTGAGAAAACTGGAAGCTTGCACCCTAGCAAACCAGGTGCAATACCGCGCCCCCCTTGTCGGGGCTGCGCTTCAGAACCAGGAGGCTCTGGGTAACAGGTGTCTCTTGTTCTCCGCATCCCCCTGTTGCCTGGCAACAGCGTGGGGCGCTGGGAGGCCTCGCTCACTTTACCTGCCGCCCGGAAGGCTCTAGAGGTTAGTAGCACCTCCCCAGGCAGTGCCTCTCCTGGGGTCGGGTCCGCTCCTGTCGGTCACACAAGGGTGATTCGCCCCATAAGGACGAGGTGATGGCGATCTGGGAGATTGGCCTTCTGATGGGATTCAGGGGAAGGCCTGTCCTAACCCTGTCACTCTGACCATGAACAACCCCAGTAGTGAGGCGAGGACTTTTTTGCCATCTGGGCAAGGGGCCCGTAGCGAGTGGCAGCAGTAGCTTCTACCTCCAGACTTTTTTTTAATAATAAATTTATTTTTTATTGGTGTTCAATTTACCAACATACAGAATAACACCCAGTGCTCATCCCGTCAAGTGCCCCCCTCAGTGCCTGTCACCCATTCTATTGCACGGATCTATTTCTCTCCCTCTCCACGGTGGCAACCCTAGCTCAGGTCGCCACCATGGTCCAGATTCCCCTGAGACCAGGAAAGAGCATTAAAACCACTTGGTTTGTCTTTGCTAATTCTTTGGTTTGTTTGGTTTCTACACCTAGTAATTTATTCCAGTCCCTTTTTAAAAAAATTGAGGTATAACTGTTTCAGGTCCATTTCCTGTGATAGTGTTTGTTGTTTAATTAATTCTTCAAAATTTAAAGGTAATGAATTCACACTTTTTGGCTTTTTAAAGTTTTCATTGCTATCTATGAGAACATATTTTTTTTAAAGAGCTTTTATGGGATGCCTGGGTGGCTTAGTGGTTGGGCATCTGCCTTCTGCTCATGGTGTGATCCTGGGGTCCTGGGGTCCCACCCAGGACCCGTTGGGCTCCTGGCAGGAAGCCTGTTTCTCCCTCTGCCTGTGTCTCTGCTTCTCTCTCTGTGTGTCTCTCATGGATAAATAAATAAAATCTGGGAGTTATACTACATGTTGGCAAATTGAATTTAAATTTAAAAAATACTCATTAAAAATAAATAAATAAAATCTTTAAAAACAAAACAAAAAATCCAACTCTTATTTAATTTAATTTGAATGATAAACCATCCCCAAACCCACTGCTAAAGATGTTTATTATTTTTCTTCTAAGGACATATTACTTCCCTTAAAAATACTTGATTAGTTTAATAGATATAAAATATTTTGCTAAAGGATTTCATAATTTATATTTATTGACTGACTTCAGTTCTGCCCTTTAAGTATTTTTCTTCATAAATATTCAAACTTGAGGATTTTTTTTTTCTGCCTTGGTGGCTTTTTACTTGTAGTGATTGTTTTGCTTACTTTTAACTCGTCTTTCTTTTACCTCTGAAAACTAGGAAATGATCCAGAGAGAACAAGGGCCATCAGTAATCTTATGATTATTTCATTCTCTTTCTATTTTTCACTGTCAATAATTTCTGCTTACCTCTCCTCTTGTTTGGATTTTTAAAAATATTTTATTTATTTATTCATGAGAGACACAGGGAGAGAGAGAGGCAGAGACACAGGCAGAGGGAGAAGCAGGCTCCATGTGGGGAGGCTGACGTGGGACTCGATCTCCTGGGTTTCCTGGATCACACCCTAGGCTGAAGGCAGGCGCTAAACCACTGAGCCACCCGGGCTGCCCTCTTCTTTGGATTTTTAAGTGTTGCAAACTTCTCTTAGTCTATATACTCTAAACTTCTGAAAGAGAAAATGATTCTATCCAACTGTATCTCCATCAGTTTTCTACAACTTAAGCTGTTGCTTTTAGCTCTTGAGTCAAAATGTTCTGGAGAGAAGAGTGGCTCTTTCTCTGGCACGGGTGGGAGCCAGATGCATTACTAGTTATAGTAGCTTTATTGAGGGTTCTGTAGGATATTCTACAAGGATGATCATGTTTCATGCAAGTAAAATGACTTTCTTTTCAATTTGGGTTCCTTTTATTTCCTTTGCTTACCATATGGTACTGGCTTAGATATGAAGAGTAGTGTTCAGATTTGCTGACAAAGCAAAATCCAACAGTACACCCTACTTGAAGAGTCATGCAGTTCTGGAAGTATCTGGAAGTTTGAGGTAAGGGTGCCAGCATGGTTGGATGCTGGTAAGGGCCCTCTACTGGGCTGCAGACTGCTGACTTCTTGTCATATCTTCATAGGACAGAGAGCAGAGAGGACCACAGTTGTTCCTCGTTGTCTGTGCTGGCTATTTTTCAGTTCTGATATTCAAGAGTCATGTGACAAATCACTGTGTGGAAAACTAGGGGTTGGAGAGGCTGCTTTTAGGCAACAGGCTTGGAAATGGAAATCCAAGTAAGGTAAATGGGCCTATAGTGACCACCATGCCGAATGCAAATAATAGGCTCATTAGGTGACCCACCTCCAAATACCCATAGACCCTAGCTAACGGATGTGTTACTTATATCCGGGCACAGTTACCAAAAAAAGGGAAAATTCCATATGTTCCCATACTTCTTCACTCCACCCTATACCTATAGCCCCTCACCACTGCCTACTGGCAGACAATCTCTCCTTTGCTGTCCTGCCCGCTGCTCCTTGTAGTGTATTCAGTAAACTTCTATCTCTTTTGTTCTGCCTTGGGCGAATTCTTTCACCCCCTGCCACTGGCCTCTACCTGGTTGGTTCGCTCCACAGCAGGTAGTCTAAGCTACAGTGATAATGGTACACAGATTAAAAAGCTGAAGACAAAATATCACAGGCATTGTCTTCTCAGCACCAAGAAGGATTGAGGAGAAACCTGGATGGAGATTGACCACAGTTTGGAGCTCATGCTCTCCAAAGTCCTGCCTTGCCCTCTATTGAGCAAGGAATCATGATGAGCAAGGATGAGCCAAGGAATCACGAACATGTCATTTTGAAATCTGGCTGCTGTAAAATCAATCTAGGGTCAGCCCCAAGAACAGAAAAGAATAGAGCAAGGCCTGGCTGTCTTGGGGGGCACACTACACGGTTACCAGGCTGACGGAGTCCCGTGCCTTGTGTCTCTGCAAAATAGTACATTCCTCTGTGCATTTTGTTCTATTTTAATCAAACCATCTGGCCTTGATAAAACCCTACGGGTGCCCTTTTCTGAGACAAATTTCTGCAATGTTCAAGTCTCGTTTAGTGTCATTGGATGCTTAGCAACGCTTTGAAGAATCAAAGTTCCAGTGCTTCTTTAAGTGAGGCTTCACTGGGATGCCTGGGTGGCTCAGTTGAGCCTTTGGCTCAGGTCATGATCCCAGGGTCCTGGGATCGAGTACCGCATTGGGGTCCCTGTAGGGAGCCTGCTTCTCCCTCTGCCTGTATCTCTGCCTCTCTGTGTGTCTCTCCTGGATAAATAAAAGTCTTTAAGAAAAAAAAATGAGGCTTCAATGACTATTTGCATATGACAACATCCTCTGGGGGTACTTGCCAGAAATGCAGATTACTTAGGTCTCCAGTCCAGCCTTCTAAATCAGAATCTTTAGGTGGGTTCTAGGCACACGAATTTTAAAGAAGCTGATCTTGTACCCTCTACACTTAAATTCCTCCAATGATTACCCATTGCCTCTAGAAAAAAACCAAACAGTATGTTTCCAAGGTCTGCCTAGGCCGGACCTTGCCTGCTTAGCTCCCATGAGGCTCTCCCTCCATCTCTCAGCTTACCCCAAATAGTCAAATCTCCTCCTTTTATAGGACCTTTACACACTCTGTTCCCCTGACAGGAATGATTTTCCCTCCCCACTCCACCTAGCTAACAACAAATCATGATTTAGGTCTCAGCTCAGGAGTCTTCTGCTGGATCACAATCCCTTATTGCTTATTCTCACTACTTCACTCCTATTCACTTTCATGAATAGTTGATTAATATCTGGATCTCCAACAGTCCCTACAGTTCTGAATCCATAAGTTCAATGTCTTATATTTTCTCCCACTAAATCCACAAAGTTTAACATAATGCCTGACACATAGTAAGTGGTCAGAATGTACTTATTAATTGAAAGAACCATCCTTTCCCCAGTGTCATCTAGTCTCATGATTTTAAGCCCTGTCTACTAGCCAGTGACCTCCAAATTCATACCTTGAACTCTAATAGGCATTTTCCAAACTCGACTCTTTCTCTCTCTCTTTCTCTTTAAAGAGATATGTATGAGCATGGGTGAGAGGAGGGGGTAGAGGGAAAGGGAGAGAGAGAATCTTAATTGGGCTCCATGCCCAGCACAGAACCCTACACTGGACTTGATCTCATGACCCTGAGATCATGACCTGAGCCAAAATCAAGAGTCAGGCGCTTAACCAGCTGAGCCACCCAGGCACTCCCAAACTCAACTCTTGATCCCCATCTTTGCCATCTAAAAAGCTAGTGTCATCATTCGCCCCATTGCTTAGGGCCCAAACTTGATGTCATCTTCAACCCTCTTTGTCTTTCACTCCTTATTTTATCTATGAGGAACTCCCATGGCTTCCTTTCAAAATATTTTCAGAAACCTTTATTCATCTGCTCCAGTGCTACCACATTAGCCCATGCCACCATCATTTCTTGACAAGACTGACTTCTGTAGTCCCCTTCTGAGGGAAACTTGTGGATTTATGGAAAGAAATGAAGACCATCCAAATGAGAATGCTATTTATTCAGCATTTGCTGTAGCAAGGGAATCAGCCAGCTTTGTGCATTTGTCAGAGACCCAAAGGCAGGGAGGGGAGTGGGAGAGATTTATAGTGAATTAAAGAAAGGTTTTGGGTGTGCTTGATTGGAGGCTTTAGCGTAGGGAAACAGGACATGGGCTAATTAGAAGCAGAGTATCTCATATGATTGGTGTGAGGAGCATATTTGGCTTTCTCTTGTTGGTCCTGAGTTGGAAGTGATTGCAATATTAGGAAAGCTGGTGGTCACTGACCAAGTCCTGACCATGTGTGGCCAGTTTGGATCCTGAACTGGTTACTGTGTGGGTTGTGGATCAGAGTTATATTTTTACATGGTGTGGCTGTTGTATGTTGGTTTGGTTGTTGGTGTGGTACATTCAGTCTCTTGGGGAGATGTGGGCTTCTGTGACCACTTGGGTCTTCTCCCTTTAGTGGGTATCAAAAGCTTTGCCATAAGTTTCAGGGCATAGAAGAGTGAACAGGTAGGGCTGTATAGAGGCATCTGGATATCCAATAAGGCTAATAATGTAGTACCCTTTCAAATAAATAGTCTTAAGATATGCATTCAACTGAACCTGAGGGACTGAGGTTGAGGGGTAAGGTCAGAGAAAGAGAATGCCAGAGGTAGGGCTCAGTCTCATACTTAATGACCCCAAACAGTTCAGCTCTGGCCCCTAAGTCCTGAATTTCCAAGACCCAATTTCCTTGGAAGGAGTCTCTTATTTCTTCTGATAGAGGACCACAAAATGGCCATAAATTCTGCTATATATTTCCCCTTTTCAACTGGTACAATTGTACCAGAGAGATGGAGGGACCACAAAACTTCCATGCAAGCTTTGCACTGGAGAAACAGAAAGGAGGAGCCCCAGCTGTTGAATCTTCTCAGCCCAGGCACCAAGTCATAGGAATGAAGAGGTTTTTGAGAGAACCCCTGTCCCAGCTATTATCTGAGTACAAATGCATGAGAGACCCTGAATAAGAACCACCTGGCTGAGCCTAGTCATCCCCCATGATGATCTAATGAAAGAGCGTCATTATAAATTGCAGTTGCTATTTACGCCACTAAATCAGGGCTGGTTTGTTACACAGCAATAGAAAACTGTTACAGAATTCTTGAGGACTCTAAGATGGAGACCAGGCCAGAGGAGCCATGGAGAATGGCTGCCACCCATGTGGGACCTCACTGTCATACTGTCTGCAGCCTTGCAGAAGGGGAGGTCACTCCCCTGGCCCTGGCCTGGGAAGGCCAGTCCGAGATTCTTCAAATGTAAATCTCATCAAAATGCTAACCTCCCATAATTAATACAAAGAAACTCTGTGAACTACATGTCCCATTGAGGGAGAAATTTCAATGGTACTGGATTACATGTGGTTAAAATTCAAATTCAGGCAGAAATGCTAGGTCTAGAGATAAGGTTTTGTTTTTTGTTTTTTTTCTCCCTTCCCTATGGAAACCATTTCATCTTTCCCTCTCTTGTGAATATCTGATCCTTTTGCTAATTAGGAAAATAAGCCGCGGTATGGAAGATTATCCAGTGCAAATTCCAAACTTAAGGCAAGGAAACAGAGTCTCCGAGAGGTAAGGGGATATCTCCAAGTTAATAGATGGCTGAGCAGAGTTTAAAGGCCAGGATTGTAGACTCTCAGTGTCCAGTGTGCTTTTCAAGGAACAAATGTTTACTTTAGGTAACAAACCCTTATAAACCACTTATGGGCCAAGACTAAGTGCTACATAAGTATTAGCATATTAATGCTTATGATGGCCCTAGGGCTATTTTAACTGTCATTTTGTGGTGAAAAGAGGCAACTGAGGTACAGAGAGATTAGGGGCTCCTGCCTGGGCACTGCTTTAGAGATCCCTACACTGACCTTTTCTTGCCTTCTCCTTCCTTGTGGGATGAGAAATCAGTGGGACCAGAGACCTGTGTACCTGGAGGCTCTGCTCTGTCTTCTAGACCACAACTAGGTACCCAGAACTCCAGAATTCCCTGCCTATGTTTCCCAGCCCTGGGAATGTTTCCCAGTCCCATACAGGCATTTTCCCTGGGGTCATCCTACTGAGAGTGGATGTCCCCTGGCACATGTGCACCCTTGGACCAGAGGGATAGCTGAGGAACAGCATTTGTAGTTTGAGGGGAGCTTGAATGTACAGGCTGGGGGGCCTCACTTGGAGTGAGGTGGATCTGGGGCAGAGTGGGAAGGGAATGCAGGTAGGGGCTGGCTCTTCCCCTACCATCACCCAATAGGTGATGAACATCGAATTCTCAATTTGAACATAGCTTTCCAGTCATCATAAAATTCGATTTGCCAGGGTTGGAGGATAGAACTAGTCTATATGACAGTGCATTAATGTGATTTGTAATTTTTCAATATTTAAACATATCTGTATCTACATGTATACTCTTACTCGGATCCCCATAAAGTTGGCAGTGAGCACTGGTTTGTTGGTAGATGTTTTGGGTTGGGTAGTGTGGAGGAAGCTCTGATTTGTAGCTGGCCTCTTTCCACGTGTGAATACGCCCACCACAGTGGATTCCTTGGGATGGGTGGGGCTGCCACCCAGCGGGGTGGGAAAGGCTGTGCATAGTGAGCTCTCAGGAACCAGCCAGCCTGCCTCCAACCCTCCGCTCAGGGCAGGCCTTATAAAGGGATTCGATTCTTGAAAAACTTGGGAACTCCTTTTCTAGATATTTCAGCTTTTACTAACCATTTTAGGTGAAAATTAAATTCTAATGCCTCAAGCATCCATTGTATATAATAAATCAACTTCTCTTCTATCCATCTAGAATGGTACCATCCTTGAGAAAACCAAAGAAATAGTGTTTCTCATACTTCAGTGACTTCGTGTATCACCTAAAGATCTTACCAAAATGGAAACTCTAAACCAGTAGGTCTAGGATGCTATAGTTCTCCTCCAAGTGTGATCATTGGACCAGCTGTAACAGTAGCGCCTGGGAACTTAGAGCTGTAACTTTACCCAAGACCTACTGAATCAGAAAGTCTGGAGGTGGAATCCAGCAACTGTATTTTAACAAACTTCCAGGTAATATTGATGCAGCTAAAGTTTAAGAACCATTGTTCATAAGTATTACTGCAAATCTGAATCCTTGAACCCAGGGAGATAAGGAACTTCCTGAAAGTAGGGAGGAGAGGCAGAGGGATGTGGTAGTGGCCTGACAGTTTCGTGAATAAGTTCACGGCTTATATGGCATTGCTCCAAGTATAATTATCCAGCCTGAACTGGGAGTCAGCCTTGTTCTAACTGCATCACATCACAATGATGGTTGTTACAGTTTGCCACTGATTAAAATTTCTCATGGCCCAATGGGTTCCCAAAGCTGTGTTCCATTCCAGCCTCCATTCCAGAGGTGACCAGATAACTTCCTGTGATTGCTTTTCAAGCACCTCCTGCAGAGAGATATGAGCCTCCTGTTGGCCTTCCCCATTTACATGTAGAATATCTTTTAACAAAGATGATTCTGATTTCCAGTGCTTAGTCTCTCCGCTTCCCCTCTGCTTCCTCACATTGTGACCTGCATGCTAAACAGAACCCAGAGGGAGCACATTAAATGCATGGAGAAGTAATGCCACAAAGGCCAGCAGGATTCCTAACCAATCTCATTATACAATCTTTTTTTAAAATTGAAGTATGATGGACACACAATATCCTATTAGTTTCAGGTGTACATTATGGTGATTCGATATTTTTGTACTTTATGAAATGATCTCAATGAGAAGTCTAGTTACCTACCATATGTCACCATACAAAGTTATTACAATATTATTGACTATATTCCCTATGCTCTACTTTATATCCCCATGACTTGTTTATTTTATAACTGGAACTTTTTACCCCTTAATCTCATTCACCGATTTTGCCTGCCCCCCCATCCCCCACCTTTGGTTGCCAAGTTTGTTTCCTGTGTCTATGAGTCTGTTTCTATTTTGTTTGTTCATTTGCTTTGTTTTTTTAGATTGCACATATGAGATCGTATAAATATTTGTCTTTCTCTGTCTGACTTATTTCACTTACCATTATACCCACTATGTCTACCTATGTTGTCACAAAGGCAAGCTTCTATTTTTTTATGAATGAGTAATATTCCATTATATCAAATGTGTAATATTCCACATCTTCTTTATCTTATCCATTCATGTATTGGTGGACACTTAGACTGCTTCCATACTTGGCTGTTGTAAATAATGCCTCAATGAACATAGGGAATGCATAAATCTCTTTGAATTAGTGTTTTCACTTTCTTTGGGTAAATACTCAAAAGGGAAATTGCTAGATTATAGGGTAGTTCTATTTTTTATTTTTTGAGGAACCTCCATACTGTTTTCCATAGTGGTTGCACCAATTTATATTCCCACCAAAAGAGCACGGGGTTCATTTTTCCTACATGTCCTTGCCAACACTTATTTCTTGTCTTTTTGATACTAGCAATTATGACTGGTGTGAGGTGATATCTCACTGTGTTTTGATTTGCATTTCCCTGTTGAGTTATGTAGAACGTCTTTTCATGTGTCGGTTGGCCATCTGTCCTCTTCAGAAAAAATGTCTGTTAAGGTCCTTTGTCCATTTTAAAAAATATTTTATTTATTTATTCATGAAAGACACACAGAAGCAGAGACATAGGCAGAGGGAGAATCAAGGTCCCTGTGGGGAGCCCCATGCGATACTCAATCCCAGGACCCTGGGATCATGCCCTGAGCCAAAAGCAGACGCTCAACCACTGAGCCACCCAGGTGTCCCCTCTGTCCATTTTTTAATCACTTGTTTGTTTTTTTGATACTAGTGAGTTCAGACTCTTGAGACCCTTCAATATATTGGAAAGCTATAATGCCTAAATTTAGGATGGTATTGGAACTCAGTAGTATGAGAATATAATCAGGAAAAAACTCAGCTTCTGACAGAGAGGTGGTGGGAGAACAGAGTTTTTTTGTTTGTTTGTTTGTTTGTTTTTAAAAGATTTATTTATTTATGAGAGAGAGAGAGAGAGAGAGAGAGAGAGGCAGAGACACAGGAGGAGGGAGAAGCAGGCTCCATGCTGGGAGCCCGACGTGGGACTCGATCCCGGGACTCCAGGATCGCGCCCTGGGCCAAAGGCAGGCACCAAACTGCTGAGCCACCCAGGGATCCCCCAGAGTTTGTCTTTTAATCTGGGGTAAATACCTTGAGTTACTTGGCTGGAAGCTTCTCCGGTGTGGTAGCCCAGGCTGTAGGTGCCTAACAGGCTGCGTACTGTGAAGATCTTTGGCTCTCTGCCTGAGGGGTTATGTCTGGCTGAGAGAGCATGCTTACAACTATGAGATAATGTCCCTAAAAGCAACACTCAACCAATGACAGGTGGGGAATTAGGAGATAAATACCCTCTGTATCCTCATCTCTTTGTTGGGACATCTTTGAGGAGGGTCCTGTTCTACCCTGAGGGCACCCCAGTAGAACTGCCCTCCAGTTACCTACTGTGGCCACTGGTTTAATAACACACGCTTTATCACTTCCTTTCTCTTCCCTGGCTAATTATCCTTTGCTGGTGTTTTCTGAGATTACCTTTCAAATAAACTACTTGTTCTTGAATCTTTGTCTTAGGGTCTACCTCTGGGAATAGCCAAACTAAGACAAGGACAACCAAAATATTTTAGGTGGGGTGCCCAATAAGGGTAAGGGATAGCTTTCATTATTTCTTAGCAACAAAAAAGCAAACCACTGCCTTCGGGAAAATAGTAGCAATGGGTTCATTCATCCATTTGTTACCAAGCATTACTGAGTTCCTACTCTCTACCTGGGTGGTAGGTCTAGAGAGGTGGGGGCATGATTTTTAAAAGGTCTGGAATACTAATCTAATGTATTTGAACCTTTCTTCACCAAGAGGAGCAAGGGAGTGATATAGTCAGAGCTGGACAATGGGAAGCTAAATCTGGATCTGGAGGGTAAAATTGGGCTAAGGAGGCTCATTACAAAACCTCTGGAATATGTTCAGTGCATGTGCTAAAGAATACTTTTCCAAAAGTTAAATACATGACCTTCATATGAATAGCAAATAAACACTTCAAAGATTTTATTTCACTCATTAGAGAGCCATAATATAATAAAACTAATTCAAACAAGAACTTGAAGAACAGAGTTTTACGAGTCAGATAAAAAAAATCAAAATGAGTCTGTTCATAAATGTGAGGTTGGTTAATATCCTACAAACAAAGGACTTGGGGAATATCATTTTTGACAGTGGAAACTAATTGTCTTGCTATCAGATGAAATTTACATTTATTTGGCATCATCTACGTGACCCCCAGTTTCCTATGAACTGGCCTCTACCCCTGCAGGACTGTAAAATAGCCTGGTCAATAGAAAGCCAATCAAAAGTGGCCTTCCAGTATCATACTCTGAAAGAATACCCAATAATTTCTCTCTCTCTCTCTCTTTTATAAAGATTTTATTATTTATTCATTTGAGTGAGAAAGAGAGAGCAGGCATGAGAAGGGGGGAGAGGCAGACGGAGAGGGAGAAGCAGACTGTCCACTGAGCAGGGAGCTTGATGCGGGGCTCGGTCCCAGGACGCCGAGATCATGACCTGAGCAGAAGGCAGATGCTTAACTGACTGGGCCACTCAGGCACCCACCCCCCTCCAATAACCTCTTTTATTTATTTTCAAATTTAGGATAATTTTTCTAGTCAGTCTCCTCTTTTGTGATCATAAAAAAATTTGCAAAGATGATTTTTGATCACACCAAAGGCTGCTCTCATTAGGTTTGGCCTGATAATTAATTTAGGAGGTACAATAGAGTGTTAAATAACCATACAGATTGCCTTGGGCTTGCTCTGCAAATCTAGAGCCAGGCAGTTTGGGCAACTCTACAGGAATTGCAACTGGACTTTGAAAATTATTATTTTCTTTCCTACGTTGAGGCTTGGGAACCAAGCCAAGAAAGTCTACCCACCACATTTAACCTAGAGAACCTGTAAATGTGGTAAATTCTTCTCTCTTTGACGTCCTTTCAATGTTTTAGATGTCCTGGCTTGCCAGAATGTGAGCTTGGTTACCACCTGGGAGCCTGAGACGTCATCAACCAAGCAGCAGGCCAGTCTGCCTAGAGCTTTGAGGGTGCTGGCTCACATGGAAAGCCAAACCTTAGCAAAGTGTCTGTTGTATGTGACTGGGTATAGAAATGGCTTCGAGGCATACTAGTGTGATAATTCTTTACAGATTATGCAGGAAAGCCTGACGTGCCTCGAAATCTCCCAGTTTTCAAAACTCAAGAGGTGTTTTCAACTTTAAGTAGCTCCTGTTTTGGGGGATGCCTAGATGGCTCAGTGGTTGTGAGCGTCTGCCTTCAGCTCAGGGCGTGATCCTGGGGTCCTGGGATGGAGTCCCCACATCAGGCTCCCCACAGCCTCCCCTCTGCCTGTTTCTCTGCTGCTCTCTCTGTGTCTCTCATGAATAAATAAATAAAATCTTTAAAAAAAAAAAAAAAAGAGTAGCTCCTGTTTTCTCCTCTGTCTACAATAATCCCTGAGGCAAGGAAATGTTGAGGATCTAGACACCAGTTTAAAACTGGAGGAGAGGCTTGTAGAATCCACAAACTATTACCTAAAAGACCCTGTTGAGGGCTACAGCGGTGCTCAGATTGTTTCAATGGTCCCATTGTATCAGTCTTTGACTGTAACTAGGTGACATTTACATAAATTACATCATAATATAAATCATGTCTCGAGTCAAGGGGAAGGGGTTGCAATACCCATGTAGTGCTATAGTGACCCAGGTTACTATAACTTGCTTATATGAGACATTCCACATCACTGCTCTTCAGAGAGCCAGAGGAAACACCAGGAACTCCAGCAATTCTGGGGTCCATGCCCCCTGCTGCTGTATGTTCCAGATGGCAACATAAATAGCAATAGAAAAGGAGTGTTCAAATGAGAGATCTGAGAACTGGTCATTTGAAGAGACACGGCAAAGGTCTTCCGCTATTTTCTAGAATTTTGCATCCACCTCGGAGAGAAGTCAGCATGGCATCTGCAATCTGCCTTATAGTAGGGGAACAAATTAGTACTATACCGTCAGAGGCAGTGTGGTTTGAATTCCCTCTGTGCACTTACTTTCTTTATCCCAGCTACATCTGTACCCTCTTTGCTGTGGAACAACATAAGTAACGACTGGGTTTCAGAGACAGGTGACAATATTCAGTGTATTCTCAGCTCATTTTCAGTCAAGATTTCAGCCTGAAAATGGTTTTCCTTCTCCCTGTCACAACAACACTCAGAAACGGATTTTGCTGAAAGCCATCTATTTTCATCACTCTGATTGCTTTATTTATGTTGCAAATCACTGATTTGGTGTTTGGGAAATTCCCATGTTTGGGCAGCAACATTTTTAGTTAATGGATAGATGAGTTTCAAGCTTATTTATAAAATACATTTTTTTTTTTTTTAAGAGATCCTTAGAGTTCTAAGTCATCATTCAGGGTAGTGATATGTTCAGGATGGTGATAAACAGTGACCTCTTTTATCATTTCCTTCAACTCTTGGTGTCAAATAAAAACTGAAGACCGTATTTACCTAATAGCCACTCATGAACATCCTGGTATTTGCCTTAATAACCAGTTTGGATAAACTCATCTTCTCTCTAAATCAAAATCTGAATACCTTCTTCGCTGAATACCTGATCTTGTTGAATGGGATGTAATGAGATAGAAATCAGAGTTGAGCGCTGATTTTGGTTCTGCCATGACTTGGTTATTTCACCACATCTTGACATTTTGTGGCTCTGTTTCTTATCAATGGATTAAGAAGTTGGATTAGATGGTTGCTTTACAAACTCTCTTGTTTGCTGTTGTTTTGTTTTATGCAAAAGAGTTTTTCAAATGAATTTTTACTTGGAATTGTACTATGTAAAAGAGTGTATTGGTTTTCTATTGCTGCGTAACAAATGTCCCCGAAACTTGGTGGCTTAAAGCAACAGTAATAATTTTATTATCAGTTTCCAC
Organism: Canis lupus baileyi; assembly: GCF_048164855.1. Lineage (NCBI taxonomy): Eukaryota > Metazoa > Chordata > Mammalia > Carnivora > Canidae > Canis > Canis lupus. The sequence goes on along the minus strand of NC_132859.1, from coordinate 24,062,218 downwards.
AGGCTGAGAGAATCTGGAGGCACCTTGGCTGAGCTGTTCTGGCTTGATGTACTGAAGGCTTGATTGGGGCAGCAAGATACAAGGATTCCACTTCTAAGGTGGCTTACTCCTGCAGCTGGCAGGGTGAGTGGCTGTTGGCCAAGGGCCTCAGTTCAACCCATTTCACATGGGTTGCTTGACTGTTTCCACAGCATGGCAGCTACCTTCCCCTCAAGACTGTTTCAGCCCTACCTTCTTCCACCTACCTTCTTCCAACCTTCCCCTAGATACAAATGGTCTGTGTGCCCGGGGCAGCAGGCTTTCAGGCCCACCCCCAGTAGGGTGAGGTGGGGGGTGGAGAGCACAGATTGGTCTTGGGTGGCTGGGCTCCTTTTAGGATCTCCCACACATTTACTCTTTGGTTTCAGGAAAGCCCTCAGCCCCTGTTGGATCCTTGGGAGGTACTTGCAAATACTTCTCTTCCTTGAGATCACATTCTGCTCCTCCTGCTTGCCTTTCTAGTTGACTCAGGCAAAAGAACAAATTGTGGGGAAGGGCTTGGGGTTCTTTCAAATGTAGCCTGCCATCAGCCGAGAGCACATTTTCCGTTCCAAGCACTTTGTGCTCACCCTCTCCTCCCTCCTTTAGGACTTGCCTGTATGCACAGGCCTGCCATCCCCATCTTGCTGGGGAGGAAACGGTTCCTGCTTATACACAGTCTCCCACCTTGCAGGTGCTGGCGGCAGCCTTTGGACCCAAGGCTGTCTCGTCTTTCCACTCTAGGCTGCTCCCTCGGAGCCAGGGCAAAGGAGTGCAAGAGCACCTGGCTCCCAGGGCCCCAGACACACCTAGTTCAGTCGCTCGCCACTGAAGAAATCCAAAGACAGAGAAATGAGAGGTGGTGAAACAAGAAAGGCATTTATTTCAGTGAAACCAACACCAGAAGACAGGGGACTGATGTCTCAAAGACTGTCTTCACAGTGCTGAGAATACTTCCAGGCTTACATGAGGAAAAGGTGGGGCAAAGGTGAGTGGGCAGCAAAGGCCGAACCAGTCACTGTCTTGGGGTCAGTCTCGGGTGGGGTTTGGCCGGCTCGGGGCAGTCTGTGTTGCTTGAGAGGGTAGTTTTGGTTCCCAGCAGAGGATATTTTACCCTCAGAGTCTCCTGCCAAGAGAACCAACTAGAAAGTTCGAGGTCAAAATGGAGGCAGTCGAAGGCCTCCTCATGTCCCGCACCTTGGAAGACCACATTCAGGGGGGGACCAGGGTGGTGTTCGCTGTGAAAACTGGGAATAACCTGTTTAGTTTTTCTGTGCTGTCAGGGGCAGGGGGGCAGGGGGGCAGGGGGCCAGGGGCAAGGGTCTGACCACCTTGGGCCATCCCTCAGCCAAACAGACACCCCTCCCCTACCTGCCTCTTCCCCACACGCAGGAATAACTAAACAGGTTCATTTCCAGGAGGAGGATGTGAGGCTCTCCCTGCCTGGCAGACCAGGCCTTTGGGGGACCCGTGGTCTTGCAGCTTGAGGGTTAATAAATCCCCTTGTTTTTTTCCCTCCAGGTGGCTGCTCTGCAGAGATTTTCATCAGCATGCAAGGCCTGCTCCCATTAAGTATTGATGTCAGGAGCTTTTATTTTTATCGTTGTCAGAGAAGGGAAAAGGTTAGGTCCAGGCAGAGTTCATTCATATGCATGGTTCCCTCCAGCCCTGGGCAGCTGGCCAAGGCTGGTCCTAAGGGGAGGGGGAGGTTGAGGCAGCCCCAGGCCTGGAGAATTTTCCCTGCCTGCGCACACAGGTGCACACGAGCCCCCAGGTGACGGGGTGAGGATGTGTCTCTCCCTCATTTAGGGGACCTGGTTGGAGGAAGCCCAGGCTGTGCTTGTCCCGGGGCCTGGCTCTCCTGTTGCAGGGACGTGAGCACCGAGGAGGAGGCCACTTACCAGTTTCCCGCCAGCCTTTGCCAGCACCCCCTGGATGGCTCACGTCCTCCAAAATCCTGACCTCCTCCATACGTGGGGAGGATTTTAAATGCACGTGTCTCTCCTGGTTATCACTTACTCTGATTTCCTGCTTCTCCTGATGTCTAGATCCCATTTTGGCTCTTGTGGCCGTTTCCTTCTCTCTGGCCTTGCATTTGTCCGAACATCCCATGGGCTTCCCTCCTCTGCCTCCCCCAGCACCACTCACACCGTGTGCAATCTTTTCTACTGAAGGTTTGCAGATGACCATAGGTCAGGTTGGGGGCACTTGGACCCGCAGAGCAGGTCGGTTAATACCAGATACTGGGCATCCCTGTCCCCAGAAGTCCCTCAGCCACACCTGGCCCCTGTGCCTCGCCTCTCACTGTCTCTTCTGAGCCCCATTGCCTTCTTGCTCGGCTTCCAATCAGCTCGTCCAGTTTCTCCAGTTCCATTCCTTTCTCTCCCTCCCTCTGGGGCTCCCACAGAAGCTCACAGTTCTTCCAACTTCACGAGCAGTGCAAGCTCATTCTTCAGTCGTGCCCTAGTTTGGTCTAGAGTAGGCACTGAGGGTTCTCTTTCCACGGTGGATATAAATTTTTTTTTTAAAGATTTTATTTATTTATTCATGAGAGACAGAGAGAGAGAGAGAGGCAGAGACACAGGCAGAGGGAGAAGCAGGCTCCATGCAGGGAGCCGGATGCGGGACTCGATCCCGGGACTCCAAGATCAGGCCCTGGGCCTAAGGCAGGCTCTAAACCGCTGAGCCACCCAGGGATCCCCTAAATTTTAAAATATATAAATATATAAGTAAATATCTAAATCTGTGTTCTCCCCGAGACCCCCCCCGCCAAAACCTCCAGTTGCTAATATTAAATTAGTAATTCTTATTTTAGCCCTTGCTGCTTTCGTAAGGGTTTGATGGCAGAGAAGGAGCCACAGGACAGAAGGCTGTGCCCTGACGTAGTTAAAACTCTGGCTTCCCATTCAGGAAGAGCACACTCCTGGGTCTGTCCTTTAAGACTCTGTTCTCTGTGAGTTGTAAAGAGCACTGCATTTCTGGCCCTTCTGGCCACCGCATGTGGGGGTTTCCCCCAAGCCAACCAATTCTCTGTGACCCCAGGTGGGTGTCCTACAATTCAATTCCATTCTGACGGAATCAGTGCTGACCCCGCAGGTTAAGGGCTCAGTCCCCCAGGGCAGCCTTCATTTCAGATGTCAGTGGCACCCAAGTAGTAGTCCCCAGGTCACCCACAACTTCTGTCCAACTTTCCTTCTTATTGGAGGTTCCCATGATCCCCTTCTTGGATTCCATCATTTTGCTAGAACAGCTCACAAAACTCAGGGAAACACGTTTGCTAGTTTATTATATAATAGAAGATATGATAACAGATATAGATGAACAGCCAGTGACACAGGTTAAGGTCTGAAAGGGTCTCAAGAGTAGGTGCTTTTGTCTCTGTGGATTTGGGGTGTGCTACCTTCCCGTAAGTAGAAGTGTCCACCAACCCCTAAAGCTTCCCAAGCCTGTACCATGGAGGTTTTTATGGAGCTTGATCACATGGGTGTGATGGAACATGAACTCCATTTCCATCCCCTACCCCCTCTCCTGAGAATGGGGGGTGGCATTAAAAGTTCCAAGCTTCTAATCACCATTTGTGATAACACGTCTATCTGGTGACCAGCCCCCATCCAGGAGCCCACCACGAGTCATTAGAACAAAATTAGAACAAAATTCATTAGAATTTTGAACATTAGAACAAAATTCTAGTGAAGGGAAATTCTGAGCTCAATGTCAGGAACTGGGGCCAAAGACGAAATATTAGAACAAAAGATTTTCCTAGCACCCCTATTTATAAGGGTCTTAGGCGCTCTGTGTCAGGAACCAAGGGCAGAGATCAATACATATATTTCTTGTTATTTCACACTTCTGGATACAGAGAGACCAAATTTGTTTTTTTGTTTTTTTTGTTTTTTTTTTTTTTGAGAGACCAAATTTGAATCTTGGCTCCACTACTTGCTGTGTGAACTTGGGCAAGTTATTTAATCTATCTGAGCCTCAACTTCCTCAACTATAAAATGGTGATATTAGTGATAACCACCTTGTAGGGTTCCCCTGAAGATTAAAAGGGAAAATACATATAAATCCCACTGTCTGCTGTTTAATGAGCACTCCGTATGTAGCTCCTTTCTACGAATCACTGTGCAAAGCTGAATGGACAATGAGATTTTTGCCAAAGGAAGTTCTAATAATACTATTAGCATATGCCGTTAGAAGTCCCGGATGCTTTCCATGCACTAGCTCACTGAATCCACACAATAACTCCGAAGGAGAGGTGGTTATTTGCCTTTCATAGATGTAAAAATTCAAGTCGTTTATCGAATGCCACACAGCTGGGAAGCAGGAAGACTCAGACTGTGTTTATTTAACTCTCATGATGTTTATCAGCTCAAGGCCTGCTGAAGCAGGGGAAGGAAGCAGGATAGGACAGCAGAAGATCTTTGGTGTATGACTGATAAAGCTGCAGCCAGCCTGGTCCCTGGGAGCTCTGGAGCATCTGTGGCGCTGGAAACATAATTTTCAACAGAGCAAATCTGAACCAATGTTACCCCAGGATGGAGATCAGTATTAAGAGGGTTGTATCAGTTAAGAACTGTATTCTCTAAGTATCAGAGACCACTCTTCCCGTCCCCCTCTCCCTACCCTGCAGGAACAAATTAGAGTATGGATTTTTCCCTCACATAAAAGAGACCCGAAAATCAGCAATATCCATTCCTATACTCCACAATCTAATCAGGATACTTCCCTCTCTCCTAGCTCCTGGTCTCCAGCCTCAGAATCCCTTCAGGTTCTAAGATGGTTGCTGAAGCTCCGGCCATTACATCCATGTTTCAGAAAAGAAGAAAAAGAAGAAGGGAAGGATTAAAAGAAAAGATGTATCCCCTACAGAACCAGTCCCTCTTAAAAAGGATTTCTCAGAAATACCACCAGCTCGTCCCTGGACTCCAACCCCCTGATCATTTGGTCTTTCTGGTCACCAGCCCCATTGTCAGGCTGTCTAGGGACCTCACCCTAGACACCATATTCACAGGAACTCAGATGTCACCAAAAAAGACTCATTGAGGATAATTTGCAAGAGTATCTCTATCAGTATTTATAAGTCAAATGTGTGTATTTGTTGTGACCCAAACCAAGTAACATTTTCCTTTTTTGATTCTGCATTTGTAAACAGCACTGTTTGAAGCTGAATTGCATCATATGAATTTGCTATACTTCTATTATATGAAAATTGTAAAAAAAAAAAAAAAAGAAAGAAAGAAAATAAAAACAAAGCAGAAAGCTGTTATTTATTCTGCTGTTCCATGCCCATTGCTAGCGGGCATACATACAGACTGGGGACATAGTGCTTCTCTACAAAAAACTTTATATTCTCAACCATGAGCTTTATAGTTGCCTACCCTGTAAGTCATCCCCCTGTCGAAGGATTGTCATGTCAGCATGATATTGAAGTGTGTATAGTAATTTGCTAAGTGATAATTTAGTAATTTATTTATTTAGCAATTATTCTTGTAGCTATTTCATGGTAATATCAATAAAGATGCCTTTATTTTCTGGGTGCCTGGGTGGCTCAGCCTGTTAAGCATCTGCCTTTGGCTCAGGTCATGATCTCAAGGTCCTGGGATAGAGCCCTGCATCGGTCTCCGTGCTCAGCAGGGAGTCTGTTTCTCCTGCTCCCCCTACTTGTGCTCTCTGTCAAAAAGAGAGAGAGAGAGAGAGAGAGAGAGAGATACCTTTTTTTCTTTTCTTTTCTTTCTTTTTTTTTTCCTAGTAATCTCTACACCAAGTGTGGGGCTCGAACTATAAGCCAGAGATCAAGAGACACCACTCCACCAACGGAGCCAGCTAGCGCCCCAATAAAGATATCTGTAACTAACCCCCTCAAAAAACCCCAGGTACTTTACATACATAATCTTATTTCACCTTTACAACCAGGAGGAGATGGTGTCTCCAGGATAATGATGGCACAGAGGTGCAGAGAAGTTAAGTTACTTACTCGAGATCTCACAGCAGCAGAATTGGGATTGGAAACCAGGCTTTACCACGATGGTAAAGCCCCGTGTCCAGCCTACTCTACTGTATGATTTCTGATTCCTTTCAGGCCTTGTCTTCATTTCCTTGTCCTCAGTCTTCCTTTGCAGCTCTCCCCTCCACCTCCTTGATGATGCCTTGGGTTTTATTTAAAAAAAAATTTTTTTTAAAGACTTTTATTTATTTATTCATGAGAGACACAGAGAGGGAGGCAGAGGGAGAAGCAGGCTCCATGCAAGGAGCCCGATGTGGGACTCGATTCCGGGTCTCGGATCACGCCCTGGGCTGAAGGTGGCACTAAACCGCTGAGCCACCCAGGGATCCCTGCCTTGGGTTTTTTTTTAAATGCAGGGTAAATAAGAGGGACAGATGGAGAAACACTGTGGCCAGACAATGCTTGGACACCAGGCTTTGATTTATGTTTTTCAGAGGAAACTGCATTTTTAGTCATATTTCCTGTAGGTCCAACAACTATAGCCAGAAGAAAAATAAGACACAGTTTTTCTGTAAAAGGAAACAGTTAAAAGGAAAGAGAATATAGAGAATTTATCCATCCATCCAATTAACACATGGCACATGTATTTGGGACAGGCAACTCTTCTAGGTCCCAGACACGGTCCGGTGTGGGGCCCAGGACAGAGTCCCCAGGGAGCCAAGGGGACGAGGCTTTAAGTAGATGAGGGGGGTGATAATATCACGTGGACTTTTAGATCATGATGAGGACAATGAACACAGGCAGGGCAAAATACGAAGGCCGGGCCTTTCCAGGTTGGGCCGGCAGGCACGAGCCCTCAGGAGAGGGGTGGTGTGGAGCCCTATTGCTCTGATCGCAGCTTCCTGAAACCAACGAGAAACTATGTGAGGAAAGAAATACTCTGAAATCCTAATGGTGGGTGGGTCCATTCAAGTGAAGAGTATATGAATTTTTTTCTTCTTCTAGTCTTGATTTTACAAAGTTTCTGTAAAATGCTTACGTATTTTATTTTTTTTTAAGATTTTATTTATTCATAAGAGACCCAGAGAGAGAGGCAAAGACATAGGGAGGGAGGGAAGCAGGGTCCCCATGGGGAGCCTGATGCGGAACTTAATCCCAGGACTCTGGGATCATGACCTGAGCCAAAGGCAGACGCTTAACCACTGAGCCACCCAGGTGCCCCAGGCTTATGTATTTCAACTATGAAAAACAACTGCTTGAAAGAGAACAGTTGGTTTAAGGGATCCCAGACTCCTTCAGGGCATGGCAGGACGTCCTGGGAAGGACCTCTTGGCTGTCTGCACTAGGAGTAGGTCTCAAAGGCACAAAGTGTTTTTATTCTGTTGGAAGTTTAGGTGAACTCGGGGATTGTTTGAGAAAAGGAAGGGGCTTTTTGCAAAAGATTTCAGGCTAGACCCCAGTGCTTCCAGCTTCTTCTAAACTGACAGCTCTCAGGAAGTAATGTCAACTTACCCTGGGCCAGCCTTGGATAGGTACTTCCCCCGCTGGGCCTTCCTCTCCTGTCAGCCCCAGGTGCCATGTTTGCCTCACCGAACACTGAAAGTTTGCATAGGCATGATATTTCAGGAAAGGTCACTTCCCTGAAGGCATTCCCTGAAAATGACTTCTACTCCAAAAATGGTCCCCCCAACCCTATCAGGAAATGCTAGTGTGTAGCTGAGGGCTTCTGGGCTCATGCGAAGCCACGAACTTTCTGCCTCCCATTGGGTAGTGACCCACATGACCCAAGGCCAGGTCAAGAGTAGAAATGCTGGCAAAGACCTGCCTAGAATCTGCTTTGCTGCTCCACACTCTTTTATTTGTCTTTCTGTGTCTCGCCCCCATTCATGTGCTTCTTGGTGGGCTGCCCACCAGCTCCCTCAACTCTGTGACCCAACAGGAAAGAAGTTGGGAAGGCACTTTCTCAACTCCACATCCCACTTCTGGTGGAAGCCACAGCCAGGGGAGAGAAAGGTGCCCCCGTACCCTGTGCATCAGTGTCCTAGGGCTGCCATAACGAGTTACCACAGAGCTGGGGGCTTCTACAGAAGTGCATTCTCTCACAGTTCTGGGGCCACGGTCCAAGGTGACAGCAGGGCTGTGCTTCCTCTGGAACCTCTAGGAGAGGATCTGTTCCTTGCCTCTTCCAGCTTCTGGGGTCTATTGGTGTTCCTTGCCTTGTGGCTACATCCCTCTGGTCCCTACCTCTGTGGTCACAATGCCTTCTCCTCCTCTGCCTCCCTCTTTTGTGTGTGTGTGTGTGTGTGTGTGTGTTTTATTATTTATTCATGAAAAAAAAAAAACAGAGAGAGACAGAGGGAGAGGGAGAAGCAGGCTCCCCGAGGGAAGCCCGATGTGGAACTTGATCCCAAGACCCCAGGATCATGACCTGAGCTGAGGGCAGACGCTCAACCACTGAGCCACCAGGTGCCCCCTCTTATAAATGCACACATGATTGCATTTAGGGTTCACTAAGACAATTCAGGAGAATCCCCTCATCTCAAGATCTTTACTGTAATCACATCTGCAAAGTCCTTTTTGGCCATGTAAGGTAACATTCACAAATTGCAGAGATGAGGACTCCTGTGTGCAGGAGTACATATGTCAAGCATATATATATGCATTTAAGATTAAGACTTATTTGAGAGAAACAGAGAGAGAGAGATAGTGCGAGCAAGAGCTGGGGCAGGGCAGGGGGAGAGGGAGAAGCAGACTTCCCATTGAGCAGGGAGCCCTACACAGGGTCCCATGCCAGGATCCCGGGATCATGACCTGAGCTGAAGGCAGACACTGAAGTGACTGAGCCACCTAGGTGCCCCGGGACCCCTGTATCTTTTGAGGCACTGTTTTTTGGTCTACCACACCCCCCAAGAAAGAATGCGTCCCTACTACTGAGTGGAAGCATTAACACTAGGTGCTCTGAGGCTCTGCCTTGAGCAGAAAGGCTTCCTTTATGAACACTGAAGGTATATTTAGGGAAAAGGCTGGGGACAGGGCTGGCAGGGAGGGTGGGGGTGGTGCTCAGAAAGCAGGCATCTCTTGGGAGAAGATTCTAGAATGTCTCAAGGTAGGAGGGAAAAATAGGAGAGGTGGGAGCCAGGGACAGAACAAAGGATGTGGCGGAGGACTTATGGGACAGGGGGGAGGAAGGTTCCACGCCTGCCCACGGCCTTGGTAACAGCGAGGCAGGGCTCTCCAGAGACTAGGCCACTCCCCCTGCATGCAAACCACAGCACTAAGCTAGTTGGTGGCACTTTTTTGTTAAATGAACCTCCTTCTGAAATATCATAAAAGGGCTCATAAATAGGATGACTGGGATCCTGGGGGATGGGTTGTAAAAGGTCATGCTCCAGACAGGGATTTGCTCCTTTCTGTTCCAGAGACATTCAAAATACCACTTTCTTCCACTAGAAGCCAGTGCTTCTGAAGATGACATCCCCATTCCTGGTTCTCCTTTGTTCCTTATTTTCTCCCTCAGGACCTCTCAATTCTACCTCAAACTGCTCTTCCCATCCTTAGATTTTGAGGCCGCTTGGGGTCACCACCAGGAAACGCCCCCTGCTCCATCTGTCCCATACCCTGAAGCCACGTGTGAGCGGCCGCTGACGTTGGTGACCCCGAACTTCAGGGGGAGCGATCAACCCAGCGCGGTGATTTTCTCCAGCAACGTGCAGCGGCTGAGGCCAGGCCTGGGGAAGATGGAAAGCCCAGCCCTGCCGCCACGGGATCGATGCCTCTGAGATAAGGTGTCTGAGCTGGAATAGGAAGTCGTGGTCAGGGGATCCCTGGGTGGCTCAGCAGTTTAGCACCTGCCTTTGGCCCAGGGCATGATCTTGGAGACCCGGGACTGAGTCCCACATCAGGCTCCCTGCGGGGAGCCTGCTTCTCCCTCTGCCTGTGTCTCTGCCTCCCTCTCTGTGTCTCTCATGAATAAATAAATAAAATCTTTAAAAAAAAAAAAAAAAAGGAAGTCATGGTCAGAGAAGAAGGGATATGAAATCAGGAATGTGGGGGGCTCATCAACTGTCAGCGGCTACTAGGCACTAGGGGCATTCTACGGTCAGATGCCTTAATAAATCTTATCTAGAAGGAAGGCTAATAATGCAGGACTTGGCAACGAGGCAGAGGTCGCTCCTCTCAGCCAGGATAGCGGGATGTGTGGTCATCTCTGTGGTTTGGACAGTGTTCCTGTTCTGTGTGTGTTCAGACGTGTTTGTAGAACGTTCTCGTTTTTGCCTCTATCCATCAGGGTCACGGAGAAGCACCGTGTGGTGCAATGTTCTGTGCACCAGGCCAGCCTTCGGGTGTCAAGGACTGCTTTTCTCCTTTTCACCCCACACAACTGACCAAACATTAAGAGAAAGAAAATCCCAGCTTTCAAGAAACTGGTTCTGCGATTCTGACATTCCGGGGAAGGGTTAACAAATCTCCCAAGCTCCCAGCAGCAGACATACTATGACTTTTGAAGACAAATTAAAATTTCATGTCAAAACCATTCAAATGCAAGAGCAGTGAAACATTTGAGTTTCACTTATTATAAGTATGGTCTAGAGACACGTCCCCAGAAGCTGACCTACTTTAAAACTGTGATAATCTTTGGGGGGATTATCTCCTGGATGCTAAATAATTTACTTTTAAATTCTATTACAGTTGCTGGTCTTTTATTAACAACAAACTTCCTGTTCTCATAACCTCGAATATGTTGTGGCCTCCCAACATGACAGTTACTTTAGCAAATGAATACATCTGGAATAAATCTATGATTTCCAAATTCCTACTATTTAGGGTAAAAATAAAATAACACAACGTTGAAGACCAAAGGGAAGATATCAGGGTCCTGATCGCCAACATCACCAAGCTAGAGTAGAAGTAGGGCCCTAGGTCCCTAAACTCAACTCCCGGCTTCAACTGCACGTGATACTTCCCTCTGAGTCCCTAGAACGTCAGCTCACGTGGGTAGAGACACGTCCTGTCTGGTTCATGACTGGAACCCCAACAGCCAGCACAGCGCTTAATGAATTATAGGTGCTCTATAAATGCATAAATAAGTTTTTTTTTTTTTTTTAAATAGAGAAACAAAGCACATTTCTGGAAAAACAGCTCTAAGGGACTTCTAGACCTTGTGATTCAAAATACAGTCTTTGGAACAGCAGCATCAGCATCTACTGGGATCTTGTTAGGAATGCAGAATCTCGAGTTCCACCTCAAATTACTGAGTCAAAATCTGCATTTTAACAAGATTTCCCAGGGGATCAATGAACATGTTAAAGTTTGAGATGTGCTGCGGTAGGCGTATCTCCACCAACGTTTCTCAACTTTGGCTGGCTAACACGGTGGGGAGCTTTTGAATACATCCTAATTCTTGGGTGTGATGTTCAGAGATCCCGATATACGAGCGGGGTGGAAGAGGAGCAATGGTAGCCCTGTAACCTGCGTGACTTTAAATGAGCTACTTAGTCTCTCAGTGCCTCAATCTGCTGGAGGCCAAGGCCCTCCAGCTAAAGGCCATCAGGAATAGGCTGTTGGTGAACACAGTTAATTTACTGGATTGCAGCAAGGAGAGAAATAGCACTCCACACAGGGCCAGGAGGCATCTCGGCAAAGGGTATTAGGAGGCGGTTGTCGCAGGATTTGAACTCTGGTCGATGGTTTGGGAGAGAATTCAAAGAAGTACGGTTTTCGCTGGTGGCTGTGGTTGGGCAGGAGCGAGAGCAGGAGACCAGGGCTGGAGGCAAAACTGGAAAGGGTGAGGGGGGGCAAGAGCTGGGCTACAGGGTCCCGTGGGCCACACCAGGGGCCACGGAAGGGGTGGCCGCTGCTGCCTGCACAGCCACGCACAGCCACGCCAGCTGAAGTGCCTCACTACCGTCCCGTGGGTTGTGGGTTGGCGGCTGAGGCCTGCACCATCTCAGAGCAAAGCTGATCACCCTGGTGATGAGGCTCAGATTCCCTTCCCAAGGCTTCCGTGGCCGGGGTGTGGCCGGGGGTGGCGTGAACTGTCACCTCCATGAATCAATGATTGCGAAGAGGGGTCAGCAGAGAACTGCTTAAGGAGTTGTTTTAACCAATCCTCTTCCTTCCTGTGAGTGGGACAGAGGGCTCGTGGGGACATGCGGATTTTTAAAAACAGTTAAATGGAAAAGCATAGTTACTGCAGATGTGATAAAAGAAACATTTGCATGTTCTTTGAATGGAAATTTGATGAAAACACCTTCCCATGTGGCAGCAGTTGTGTGTTGATTGGGTTACTCCCATCTGTTTTATACAAAAAATGGAAATGATAAACCATTTCTTAAAAAAAAAAAAGAAAGAAAGGGCAGCCCTGGTGGCTCAGCGGTTTAGCGCCGCCTTCAGCCCAGGACCTGATCCTGGAGACCCGGGATCGAGTCCCACATCGGGCTCCCTGCATGGAGCCTGCTTCTCTCTCTGCCTCTCTCTCTCTCTGTCTCTCATGAATAAATAAAATCTTAAAAAAAGAAAAAGTGTGGTTTTGTTCTGTTGGATGCTGAGACTGAGAGTGATTCTCACCTTTATAATCTTTATCACTCAGAGGTGAGAGGAACAAAAATTAATAAAGAACAAAAATTATTTGAGCTGGGAGAGGTAAATACTTATGTTTATTTTTATTTGTTCTCAGACACAATTTTAGAAGGATCTTGTTTTTTTTGCCTTGCTCCATGATAGTCACAGAGTAAGTAGCCTGGTGTGTTTGGGCAGATGAAGTTGTCTGTGCCCATAAATACTATTAATGGTTAGCTTTTTTGTTGTTGCTGGTACTAAGTTTTAGAACTCCAGTGTGTTTTTTATGTTTAAACCCCATCTCAATTGAGACCAGTCACATTTCAACTATTCAAGGGTCACATTTGGCCAGTAGATTCCATTTTGGAAAGTTACAACCTTTGAGAGTTTGAAGATTAAGTTAGCCAACGAGGTAGTTAGTCCTTGGCCTGGCTCAGTAAATTTTAGCTATTCTTATTGGCACTGATGCAGGAAAGGGAGAAATGGCAGGACCCTCATCTAGACTAAAGCTGGAATGAATTTCCCAAAAGAGAGTAAAATATTCATTAACGCCAAGAGGAGTCCAGAGGGAGTTTTGTGCTGCCGAGGAGTAATGGCTCTATAAACATCCATTAGATTAAACTCGTTCATTGTGTTGCTCAAATCTCCTGTGTCCTTCATGATTTTTGTTTGCTTCTTTATCAGTTTAACATACCTGATAGAAATACGTTCAAATTTTGTCATTTTGTACTATGATCACAGATCTGTGATTTTCCCCTTTGTAATTCTATTTGTATGTGCTTTACATACTTTGAGTTAAATTGTGAGGAGCACACCATGCCATGACAGAGCAATCCATCCTCGTTTCCCTTCCGTCTGTTTCCGTGTTGAATAGAATTTAAATTTTAGTCATCTCATTGAGCATGCTGGATGCATTAATGTTCAGATTTTTGTTGTACTGTTTATAACTTTAATTTCCTTTTGGGGGGATTCATTCTGATTGTTGATCGCATTGGCTTTTTCTTAGTATTTGATTTCTTGTGTTTTTTAGAATTTTGGTTTTGAAAGGGAGACATTTTATTTCCTCTTAAAAATGTATTTTCTCTTTCTATCTTTACCTCATTGCTCACCTGTCTTCATCTGATGGTTTTGTAGTTGCTTCTACTTCATTTCTGGGGTTTTAGTCTGAAATGATTTCAAGGGACGCCTGGGTGGCTCAGTGGTTGAGCATCTGCGTTTGGCTCAGGTCATGATCCTAGAGTCCTGGGATCGAGTCCCACATCAGGCTCCCCTGGGGAGCCTGCTTTTCCCTCTACCTGTGTCTCTGCCTCTCTCTCTATGTCTCTCATGAATAAATACATAGAATCTTTAAATGATTTCAAAAGATCCTAATCTCTGGAGATGTTGCACATCCAGGTACTGGGCCAGGGGGAATTTGGTATATCTCTTGGTTATAAAACTTAGGCTGTAATCTCTGACACATAAAATGCCATAGACAACATAGTTTTGTTTTTATTTCTTTTCCCCTGTCTTCATTTGAAGAGGATATTGAAATGGTAAAGGCCTTCTTCTAGCTTCAGGTAACAAGTTCCATTTTGGTCTCCCTTCTTGGTCCAAGCATTTTGGTTCCTGTAACCCCATGCTCTCAGTTTCTTTCTTATCCATGTCTTAAGAGACTTATGCTTCGGTTTGTTCTCTGTTTTATGTTGTTCACTTCTTCCCTCTTTTCTGGTTTATTTGTTGCAGAACCAGGCTATACCAATTTACTGTATTTTGACTATCATTGCTATGTGTTGGAGCAGAGGGGGTGAAAAAAATGTGATCTCATTTAACTTTGCTGATGAGAGGTCCCAACTGGCCATTTGTGATATGCCTCTTTGTTACATAAGCCCATGAGTGTTTCGGCAATTCAAGGGCAGGTGCTGGGAGCAGCACACTTGGTGTCTCCAGAGTTAGCACAGTGTTGAGGACATGGGAGAGGCTCCTCCAGAAGCGTAGATCTAATGAAGTATGCTGACATGGGTCTTGCCAGCCTTCTCTTGCAGCCCCAGGTTTTGAGAATCTATCATCATAGTCCTTTTAAAAACCTTCTTTTTAAAAAAGATTTTATCTATTTATTCATGAGAGACACACAGAGAGAGAGAGAGGCAGAGACACAGGCAGAGGGAAAAGCAGGCTCCCCGAGGGGAGCCTGATGTGAGACTCGATCCCAGGACCCCGGGATCACGATCTGAGCTGAAGGCAGATGCTCAACCACTGAGCCACCCAGGAGTCCTTTAAGAAACTTCTCCTCAGGGAGATGACATACACTCACTTATTTCTTTGTCCCATAGGTATGGCTTTCTTCAGTTCTGTATCTGTGCATTAAAAAAGACCAACCAGTTTCAGAGAAAGGCCTCACAAATGTAAACTTACATAAATGGTCAAAGAAGGGAAATTAGGAAGATGTATAGTGTACACTCTTCTCCAATTCCCACATTTCGGGCCAAGCCTCAGTTCAAGTCCCTGGAGTTTTTCCTAACCCACCTCCTTGCGGATCTTTCTGACCTGAATTCCTTCAGCGGGGATGGGTAAGTTATAGCCTCCTATTGCATGTGGTTCTGTGGAACTCTAAGATCGTTTAGTTGTTTCATGTGTGAAGGCTCTGAGGCAAATTTTGAACTATTTCCTGGTATCATGCCACCTCCTTCAGTGCGTCCTTCACTTCCTGGTTCTATCCTTTCTTGTACAGGTTTCTTGCTCTCAACTCCCAATCACATTTTTAAAAAATTTAATTTATAATCAAGGTATAATGTGTATAAGTACACACATTTTGAGTCAACAATTCACAACATTTTTACATATAGATATATGCACTCACATAGCCATTACTGAGATCGAGATATGAGATGTTTCCAGCACCACAGATGGCTCCTGTGAGCTCGTTTGCAGTTGGTATCCTCTCCCCTCTCTGCAGAGGTAAACTCCAGGTTTTGTTTTGTTTTTTTGCAATCTCAGTCTTTACTGGCTGCAGGGCCTCGCACACCCAGGCCCAGTGCTGGGGCTCAGATCTTGTTGAAAGCAGCAACGTCCACACTCTGCACGTGCCCCTGGAACTTGGTGATCTCCTCCTCCAGCAGGTCTGTCCCCACCTTGTCGTGCTGCACACACTGGATCTGCAGCTTGGGGATGCCATAGCTCACCGGCACCAGCTTGGAGGACACCCCCCCACCCCCCAAGGTCAGCCAGTCTAACTGGATGGCGCACGCAGGCCTCCAGCAGGGCCACGTCTGTCTCATCGTCCCAGGAGGATGGAGGACTTGGCCACCAGCGCCGCCTCCTCGTCCTCGTCCTCGTCCTCCTCCTCCTCACTGCCAAACAGGCTGATGGCATCGTCCTGGTCGTCCCAGGAAGGCAGTGGCCGCCTTCCTGGCCGGGGGCTCCGCTTGGCCGTGGGGGACACTGCTGGGTCTGAGGGGCTGCGCCCGGTGGGTGGGTGGGTGAGCGGTCTCAGCTCTTCTCCAGGCGCTCGGCCGGGCCTGCGGCTTGGAAACCGCCCCCTGCAGATGCTGCGCGACGCCTCGACGCCTGCAGGCTGCTGTCACCCGGGCCTGGGCTGCTCTTCTCTCTGGCTCCTGCCACCCCCGGGGTCACACGGGCCGCTCTCCTGGCCGAGGAGCCGGCCTCCCGCTCCGCGGCTCCTACAACTTCCTTTCTGCATCCTCGTATTTGAACTTGTCAAACCAGATCTTCTCGTGTACCGAGAAGTTCGTGGCCATCTCCCTGGCGGCCAGGGCTGCGGCCACCAAGGCAGAAGGCTCCGGCCGGGCAGCTGGGGAAAGGCCCAGATTTCTGTCCTGACCTCTTACATCATCTCTGAGTTTTGCATATTCCTGAACCTCACATAAATGGAACTATAACTGTGTATACTCTTTAAAAAAAAAGCCTTTTTATTTGGAAAGAATTTCAAATTTATGGGGAAGTTACAATAATGGTACAAAGAACATCCATGTGCCTTTTACCCAGATTTAGCTATTGCTGATTTTCTCTATCATCATCTATCATCTATCCATCATCTATCATGAAGTTGTATCTTCTATCTATCATCTATCTATCATCTATCATCTATCTATCATCATCTATCTATCGTCTATCTACCACCTAGCTGTCATCTAGCTATCATCTATATAAGTATTTTCTCCTGAACCTTTTCATGAACAGTTAAGAGTAAGTTGTATTCCCCGTGGCTCTTTATCTCCAGATACTTTAGTGTGCATTTCCTAGAAATAGAGAAAAAAGAAGAAAAAGGAAAAGGGAAAGAAAAAAAGGTTAAAAAGGGGGAAAAAATTTCTCCTACATTACTACAGTAGGGTGATCCATTAATGTAAATCTGACATTGACCCAATATCGTAAAGTTCATATTCCAATTTTACCAATTGGCTCAGTATTTCCTCTTTCCAACATAGGGTTCAGTCTAGCATCAGGTATTACATTTGGTTGTCATGTCTCTTAATCTCTTAATTGTGGTATTTGTACTCAGTCTTTTTCCTCTTTCATCTTTTATAAAACTAGACATTTTGTGAAGAATTCAGTCCTTTTGTTCATTTGGAGGCAATTGCCTGACATTCCTTAATGATTAGATTCAGGTTAGGCCTTCTCAGCTGGGCTATTACACAACGGACATTATGTCCTATGTATTATAGCTGGTGATACATGATGTTCATCTGTCCCTCATTGGCGATGTTAATTTTGATCACTGGCAATCACTCTACAGTTGGTATTTTTCCTTTCAACTAATAATCTCCGGGGAGCTACTCTGTCATGCATATATCTTGTTCTCCATCAAAATATATCCTCCCCTCCTTTGATTTAGTGTCTATTGACAAGATCTTATCCAAAACAGTCTTTATCATGTTGGTCTTAAAATGATAAGGTTCCGGGATCCCTGGGTGGCGCAGCAGTTTGGCGCCTGCCTTTGGCCCAGGGCGTGATCCTGGAGACCCGGGATCGAATCCCACATCGGGCTCCAGGTGCATGGAGCCTGCTTCTCCCTCTGCCTATGTCTCTGCCTCTCTCTCTCTCTCTGTGTGACTATCATGAATAAATAAATAAAATCTAAAAAAAAATGATAATGTTCCACCTCTGGCACTCCTGCCCTACTCCCTGAACGTTGCCATTCTACATTCTATTGCAAGTAACCGTTTTCCCTTCTCTCATTTACTTATTTTATTATTGGTTTGGACTCATGGATTCCTCTGTCTTCAAATGGTTTAAAATTAATAAGCTGACTTTCAAAAACATCTTTCTATGCTTGTTTTAATAAAAAAGAAAACCTGTTTATATCTTTTGTCAGTATCACAAGGACATTGTTCATTCTTTTTTTTTTTCCTAAGATTTATTTATTTTAGAGAGAAAGAGAGAGAGCAAGTGCACACAAATTGGGGGAGGAGTAGAGGGAGAGAATCTTTCAAGCAGACTCCCTACTGAGTCCAGAGCCTGATGCAGGGCTCAATCTCATGAACCATGAGATTATGATCTGAGCTGAAACCAAGAGCTTAACTGACTAAGCTACCCAGGCACCTCAGGGCTTTGTTCATTCTTAAAGCAGTGTCTATGGTTTAGAGTCTGGAAAGATAAATTTTTCCATTATTCATTATCTAGATTTTTAAAAATATTTCCTCCAATTTATTACTCTGGATGAATTTTAGAAACTTTCTTTCTCTTTCTTTTTTTTTTGAATTTTAGAAACTTTCTTACAAAATTTTGCTAACTATGCCTTTTCTCCTCACTGACTTCCCTCAACTCTGGTGGCATTATGATAGAACCGCAGTGGACTTGCAAATCAATTTAGAAATAACAGCCAACTTTGTGATACATAGTCCTTTTACCATGAACAAGTCTGCTCTCCATTTATTCAAGCTTTAATCTGACCAATAACATTTATAATGAACACATTTTCTATAAACATAGGGTACACAGATGTGCTATTGCTCTTGTGTTTTCTCAAATGATTTTAGATTTTTATAAGTTTGTCACTATGGTACTGGAGTCAAACGAGAGAAAAACAAATAAAATAATCAAGGACATGTAGACAGAGAGAGAGGGAGGGGGGAAGGAGAGAGGATACTCTTCAATATGTCAATTTTATTCATTTACCAAATAAGCCTTCTGAAGGAGGTTCTACTTGTCACCTGCCAGGCACTGTGCTAGACATGGGGACACAGAGGGGAAGCCAGACCAGAGAAAAGCAAATGAAGTCAAATGGATAGAAGGAAAAACTAAGTCTTCAACATGCTCATTTCATTCCCTTCTTGTATAGCGCCTTTTGGAGGCCCAACATGTCACCTATGAGACACTGTCACCTGTGGGGACACAGAAATGAGCAAACCACAGACCTTTCCTTTGAGAGTTCACAGGAGACTAAGGAGCTACAGGGTTGACACCTAATGAAGTGGGGATGGAATGATAATGAACTTGTCTATCAAATTTCAAAAATCTTGACTACAGTGCCCCTTCCTGGAGCTTGAAGTCAGTGGTCTTAGGCAGGTAATAGGATACCCTGCTTGACACAGCAGGTGGTAAAGTGCTGGCTGGAAAATTAGTAATGTAGTCTGATGATGAGCTTCAATAAAATGTTATATGACTAATTCATAATGTGTTAACTTACAGCCTGGGGAAACTGCACACATGCCAAATAAGAACATATGAGGCAGAGAAAAGCAAGGAGAGTATATCTGATGACTTTTTTTAAAAACATCTTCTTGAGAAAAATATAATTTAAAATCTGGAAACTTTTCCTGAGAGCTTCACTCTACATCCTGTCCCAAGGGACAAAACTGTCCAGGAAGGGCAAGGACTTCCAGTGACATTACTTGAAAGCATTCAGACCTCTGCTTTCTGTGCTCTGCAATATATAATTAAGATCATTGGACACCACTGGACGTTACAATGAAGGGGTCTGAAAAATACTCAGCAAATTTCTTTAGGCTTTATTAGCTTCTCAGCACCTTTTAGGCAGCTGTCAACTCCTGAGATGTGGCCTGGATCACTTGTCGCTCTGCCAGTCTAGGACTGAGCCTCCAAATGCCAGTATTATGCACCTGGTGGGGAGAATTGGCCAGGGTCACTACACAGCGGTTATTCTAGGCTTAGGCTCTACCTGTGGTTTAAAGTGATGTCCTTAGGCCATAACTTACTTCTCGCTCCTTCTTTTCTTCTTCTGTCCTCCTTCCTTCCCCTTCTCCTTCCCTCCCTCCCACAGTATTTGGGAAACACTCTAGTGTCTTTTTAACTTCTGTACTGAACTCTTCAGCAAACAAATTTTAACATTTATTTTGTCCATCCAGTTCTGGGTAAGGGGAAGGGAGTAAATCCTTTCAATTATTTAAGTAAATCAGAGTGGAACTTGAGCCTCACAGTTCAGCTTCAAATTAACCTCTCAGGAAATCCTCCAGCTTAACTCTTCTTTCCTTGCTTTGAGAGGGTGGTATGACTTACCCTAAGAGATGTTTTCGGAGTAGGACTGTATATATCTGCAAGTATAGACCTAAATGTTGATTGCCACACAACATTTGATTGCCATAGGAAGATGGGGGGGGGGTGCGGGTGAAGAGAGATAGCTATCCCAGAAACCAGGCTAAAAATAGTTCACTTTTACTCTTTTTTGGGGAGTCAAGGTAGAGGTGCAGGAAGGATAAAGCCTACCTTTGCCTGATTCAAGGGATCATGGTCATTTTGACTGGAGAGAAATGGATCTTTCTAGTATTACTCCCTGAGAGGATGTATCATGCTGTCCCCTGTATGAGGAATGTGGACCAATGTGCTCAGCAGCAGGGCTTGCTACAACACTTGCTCTCTTTGGGCCTCACAGACATGGTTTACTGCACATACACCCCATGGTTGTCCAGTGTAAATGCCATTCCAATACTGCCAGCCTGAACACCTCCTTTCACCAGGCAGGCCTGTGAAGCCAGCCTCCTTCCTCCCTTGCTAGGCAATGGCACATTCTTCCTGGGGCTCTCTGACGGAGATTCTTGGATACACCCAATATCACAAGTTGAAATGATATGTGCTTTTGCATTCCTCTCTTCTTGCCATGCAGTGGCCTAATAACATCACTCAGGCATGAGCTCTTCCTAGAGATTCTGGAAATTCCAAACTGGTGTTAAGAGATCTCATGTGGCTCACTGAGGAGGTAGATCCTTAGGGGTGGAGGGAGAAACATGAAATAAAGTGAGGTTGGGCTCTGGCCACTCTGGAACTTGGGAAATGGAAGGATAAAAGCAACATTCCCAGGTGAACCCAGGAGAGAAATAGTAGGGCAACTGCTTGAGGAGGACACCCACGCACACTTCATGTCAGGAAGTGAGGGATTGGCCATTTTTGTCTTAAGTAAATAGAAGATATTTTGAACATATTTAACGTGAAACAATGTTTCTGAGGGGCAGTTTGATGTTACATATCCTTTGAACCAGTGATTTCGCTTCCAGTAATTTACTTAAGAAAATAATTAATGATGTCAACAAAGATTTAATTATAAAGATGTCCATCGTCACAGTGCTTCCAGTTGCAAAACAAACAAAAACCCCAAGCCTCCTAAACCTTGATGACATGAAAAGATATATTATCAACTGAAAAAAACCACTATGAAATAGCATGCAGTGTATAATCCTATTACACAAACATACACATATGCAGGCAGGGAAATTCTAGAAGATGTCAACAGTCTCAGTAACTCTGCAAGATGGGATCATGAAGTGCTTTTCTCATTTTCTAAGTCTGCACAATAAACAAATATTACTGCTATAATGCAAAATAAGCACTTTATTTTTTAGTTTAAAAACTCTTAATAATCATTTTCTTTGGTGTACTCATAAAATCAAACTGAATGATCCATCCATAATGATCTTTTCCAATATTTACTCATTCAGTTCTCTGAATGTCTCTTTAACATTTAAGTCAAAACAGGAAACTAAGTCTGATTCAATATAGACTCAACAAACCAAGAGGCCAGGAAGTAACAAAGACAATTCCACACAGAGACCAGCAAAGACAAAACAGTGGAATTTCCATGCTGTGGGGAGCACCAAGGTCCAGAAAGTTCAGATGTTTTCCCATTTGATGGTGAAAGAAAATGATCACTAGAACATTCTTAAAAATCTGCCAGATTCTTGACCTTCTATGGTGGATAAATTAGGTCAGCTCAACTTACCAAATAAGTAGGAGAAATGACTTCCACAGACATCCTTCCAAACCTGCCCACCCATGAAAAGGAGTCCAATTCACCTTACCACCCATGAGATGGAGAAAAAGTTGGGATAGGGTCCATAAAAAGCTGTAAGAGGTCCCTTTTCAATTATAATTTTAATCAATGCTTATTTGCTTATTTTTTTAAAAGTTGGTTCAACAGTTTTAGTTGGTGTGACCTCTTAGACATTCTGGAAACTCAACGATTTTTTTTTTTTTTTTTAAGATTTCATACTTCTTTACTGTCTGAAGTTATTTATAGTTCTAATCAGTATCTGTTAGGCTTAAGACCCTTGCTCAGTTAAAAATAATCATTTTGGAGCTGACTGAGAGGGTAATATGGTTGTCTTGACCAGTGCTGGGAGTAAAAGGGCAGAGCTCTCATGCCCCCAACCCCTCGTCCCTCTTTCCCTTTGAGAATGGAGAAGATAACCTTGCTGGAAGAGCAATTTCACTCCATTGTGAATAGGAGGGGCCTCCACCAAAGTTTCATGGTCTGGTGTCAAGAGACCCCACACTCATGCCCCATTCTTCCTCTTGCACTGACTTCTACCCTATGTGGGAGAAACTACCCCTCAGAAAATTTATCTAAACATATCTACAGATGCATCAAGGAGGCACAGGGCTCCTATCTCCTCACAGTGGAAGAGTGGGTGAACTCAGTGGTATCCACCAGAATGCTTAGGAAACTCAGGTGCCTGGAAGGTGCAGCTCTGCCTAGAATGCATGAGTTGGAGTCCAGGGGTAATCTTCATTTCCTGTCCCAGTTCAGTCATTTACTGGATATTGGACTTGGAAATGCTACATAATCTCTGAGTCTCAATTTCCTTGTGTATAAAGTAGAGGTGATAACAAATACCTGGCAGCGTGGCTCAGGACTGAACGAGACCCCATGTGTAAAACATCTGACACTTAATGGGTGTTCAATACGTGTCTCATAGCTCTGACTGTTAACCTTCAGGTCATGAGGAGGAGGAGCCCTGATGTGGCCTGAGGGGCAGGAATCACTGACCAGTATGTCAACCCTTAAGGAATATGCTGGCACAGCTTTACCCATCTCCACGTCAGCTTCTCTGGAGTTGTTCTGAAACATCCAGCCATGAAAAGAAGTTTTGATCTATCCCAGTTTGCAGAAAAAGAAACTATACATAAAATTGTCTTCCTTTTTTTAGATTTTCTGTCAGTAATTTTTCTGGAAACTTGATACTTGCTGTAGGTGCAGGGCAAGTGAAATAAAGAAAACTAGCAGATATTGACAACAGCAATAACTAACTCAAACATTCAGACATGCTGAGATTGACAGCTTGTTTCATCTGTGATTTTTTTATCATTGAGGTGAGACACTAAAGTAACACATTTTCCAAAGCAACCTGAAACAATTTAATATGTATTTGTGTATGAGGCTGAATCACAGTTCATAATAGAGGAAACCAAATGTATCAACATTTTAGGTTCCCTTTAAAGATAGTCATGAATCTCAGTTGTGTAGAGGGATGAGGGGCAATCAGGAGCCCTGATTTTAGTACAAGATTTGCCAGGCACTTGTTTAGTGAGGTCCTACACAAGTCTTAGATTTCTCACTCTGCTTATTTTCTCAGTTATAGGAGATTGATGATATCTAACATTTGAATAGTTTTACAAGCTATTAAGCATTTTCCCAGGACAGTACTTTCATAAGAGCATAAAAACACAAATTTTATGTTCAAATACAAAGTACTAGACACATAAAATATTACTATTATTACGTTTTTATAAACATTTCTCCCATGTGAAAGGCTTTAAGGGGGGTTCCCAAATAACTGGCCTGGGTATCACAAATGACTTGCTTGTCTATATACATCACGTTATTCTAGGCCAGTGGTTCTGAACCTTGACTGGGCATTGGTATTACCTGAGGAGCTTTAAAAAAGTAACAGATGTATGGGGTTGTGGCGCCCCAGAGATTCCTAGAATGTTGGACTAGGGTTCTCAAAGCCCTCTGCATGGTTCAGATTTGCAGCTAGGGTTGATGGGCATATGTTAGGTGAAGGTAAGACCTGTCTTTGTAAACCACTGTGAGAATTACCTATACCTGATGAACTCCCTTCCAGGGTCCTGTGGCTTGGGTGGGCTTCACCATCCATCAGCAGTTCAAGGGTTCCTGGGCCACAGCATTTTGAGCTTCTTTCTTTAGCGGTGTCTCACAAAGTGCTTTGGATCATTAAAACGCAACCTACTTCCCATGGCAGAGGTGCCCTAATAAGTTTCTGGCAAGGGAATTGAACATGCACGCTGGAAAGAGATACTCTCTGTTCTAATTTTACAGGTAGAAAAAGGTTCGAGTTTTAATAGAACAGATCTTTTCCTGTTTACTTTGTTTTTACCAGTTTTTGTTTTTTTGTTTTTTTCCTTTGCTTACTTCCTCAGCTTTGACTCATGTTCTCCGGAATACCCATTTTTCTCTATGGATACTGTTGCCTTGGTTCTCCTTCACAGATACCTTAGCAGGAGGCTGGCCTGGCTGTTATCAGCAGCTTGTGAAACTCCCTGAGGAGAGGCAGGATGCCCTTCGTATAGGCCCCAGTACTCCTGCATGAGGGGAGGCATCACTTCTGTGTTTCTGCAGATAGCAGAACAAAATGGACCATCAGCCATCCGCTCTTATGCCATCTTTGCTTCATCACTGAAACACATCATTTTAGATGAGGAAATTTATGCTGGATGCCCAAGAAAGCCATTTATTATTATTTATTCTGACACGGTCCCTTTTATACGGTCATCCAAGCCTCTTTGTCAGGATTTGTGATGCAGTATTTAGTTAGTTCCTTCTCAAATAAAGCAGATTTGATGCACAGTCAGAACTCGTTATCTTATCCTTTTTCTTTAGAAACAATGGGCTTGGGACACCCGGGTGGCTCAGTGGTTGAGTGTCTGCCTTTGGCTCAGGTCATGATCCTGGGGTCCTGGGATGGGATCCCACATCGGGCTTCCTGCAGGGAGCCTGTTTCTCCCTTTGCCTATATCTCTGACTCTCTCTCTCTCTCTGTGTCTCTCATAAATAAATAAATAAAATCATTAAAAAAAAAACACACACACACGGGCTTTTACCCTAACACATACCTGATGCTCGTATAAAATTGGCTTTAGGAGGATGGAGGTCACAACTGTCACTTTCACTCCTCCGGTCAAATGACAGCAAAGAACAACGATGCACCTCCCATGCCAAGAAGATGCTCTGGACAGCTTTTATGGTGTTATGAGTTGCATTCGTTGAGATTAATTTGGCTTGTCTAACTTGCATGGGCCACCTCATTAGTCTAAAAAGAGTGAAAAAGAAGGCATGAGGTGGACTCCTCTAAGTTCCGTAGAACAACATTTAAAAGCATAAAACCAAATGATGAAATGAAGCCTGGCAACCTGTGCACTCAGGACTCTCTGGCTGTTTGCTGGAGGGGTGAGGACACCCTGAGTCCTCTAATTTCTGGGAATCCCAGGCAATAGCTAGAGGTAGAATCTGGAATGGCAGGCACATTTGTCTTGTAAGGCATGCTCTGAAAGACCATAGCCAGTTCCGGGGCCAACCTCTCACCTGATCTGCTAGGAATTATCACCAGAAGCTGGCAGGTGAGGTCATAAAGCATATAGGGCACTAAAACTGGGAACTGAGGGGGAAATGTCTGTTGTTACAGTAGAGTCCACTTGGTAGGAAATTCCCAAAAGTGGAAGAAAACCATCATCAGTCAAAAAAGCTCTTATGTGAGGAACTTCTTTCTACATAGAAAATAGGTGGCCATGAAGTGACACGTATGATTATAAAGTCCCTGAAGATGTTTGCCCAGGGGGGCCTCACAGCACCGTGACCTACCTCTCTGTATTTAAATGCTCGCTGTTGGATTAGCAAAACTGAAATCAGCGACATGCCCTTCCTTGTCAGGAAAGTGTTCCACTACAGAACTATTTATAAAAACAAGGTAAGAGGGGCAGCCCTGGTGGCTCAGCGGTTTAGTGCCGCCTTCAGTCCAGGGCGTGATCCTGGAGACGTGGGATCGAGTCCTGCATCAGGCTTCCTGCATGGAGCCTGCTTCTCCCTCTGCCTGTGTGTCTCTTTGCCTCTGTGTGTGTGTCTCTCTCATGAATTAATAAATAAAATCTTAAAAAAAAATAAAATAAAAACAAAGTAAGGGACGCCAGGGTGGTTGAGAGCCTGCCTTTGGCCCAGGGTGTGATCCTGGAGACCTGGGATCAAGTCCCTGCATGGAGCCTGCATGGAGCCTGCTTCTCCCTCTGCCTGTGTCTCTGCCTCTCTCTCTCTCTCTCTCTGTATGACTATCATAAATAAATAATAATAAAAAATGTTTTAAAAAAAAAAAAAAGAATGGAGAGAACTTCCAAAGTACTGAGTGCTGGCGACACAGGCAGTAATGGAGCATTTTGAGTAATAACAAGAGGAAGAACTCAGCCAGGGAAAAGCAAACGACAAAGTAGCTGATGGAAGGCGTCGCACTGCAGGCTGGACCACGCTGCAAGGCGGGACGGCCCGAGAGGCCTGGCCCTGTACTTACTTCTACTGAGGAGCGATAGAGACATTTCAAGGCCTTCACGCGGGCATCCGGCCCAGAGCCCAGCAGCGACCTCACGGCAGCCGTCTGAGCGCTGCTCTTCCCCCGCAGGGCGGTTACTGTGACACAGCCAGCACCATCTCTTTGGGCAGTGACGTAGGACCCAGGTTCAGTTTCACTGCAAAAAGGAGAGGCTCTCATTTGGACAATTTTTTTTTCCCTCAAAGGACGCTCTTTTGATTACTAAAACAGAAGTCGCTGAACGTAAGACAGTGCTCCCCCCTCCCCCCCGACTGGTGAAACTTAGCCTGCAGTATCAGGAGCCCTGACTGGCTGCTTCAACTAGTGTGTGTCCTAACACTTCACATTACAACAGCAAAACCCCACCCCAAACCGCATAGTTGGTACATACCTAACCATACATTCTCAGGGGCACTCAAGTTCCATCCACATATTTACCTTTGAAATAAGCCGTGAAAGTCCTCCTTAAATTCTGCCCCTTGTGAAAATTTGAAAAGCGGGTCTGTATCTCAGCACCAAAGGTTACAGAAAGCACTATTCACTGACTTTGTAAAACTTAATCTCCTTGCAAATTATATCCGTACATCTGCCGTGGGTAAGAAATGCTTTCGTTGACATTTTAGTGTTTGTGACAGCTTGTCACTGTCCAATTTTCACCCCATGCCAGGGCCCACTTTGGAGACAGGACTAATCGGCATTAACATTTCAGCTTCAGCTACTCTAATAAGGTTAGGGTCCTGGAAAGGAAGCAGGACAACCAATGCTTAATGTAATTCTTAAAGCAGATGTTCCTCGACCAGTTGGCCTTCCTGAGGCCTATACAATTTATACAAGGTTTAGCATTTATCAATTTTGTAACTAATAGTACCAACTAAAAGGCTGGAACAAAGGTCTAATTTGAATGAAGTTTAGTAATAAAAAGGTTCCCAATTCAAAACAAAGCTAAAGTAGTAAATCAAGTTCCAGCCCAAATCAGGACTGGAGCGGGCCCCACTGCTGAGAAGGAAATTGTGTCCATATCCATTCAGTGGCCAGTACTGCTCAGGAGAGGGCCCCTTTAGCCTGGACTCCAAACAGTGAGGTGAGCGGCCAGTGTCCACACTGTGCACTCCTTATCTTTGGTAGGCTGAGTTCTATTTTCCTCAAGCTGAGCCTTTGATGACAGGCACTGTAGCCAAAGAATGACCCAAGGTTCTTAGCAAATTACCTGTCCTGCTGGATCAGGCTGACTCTGGCTTATGTATTCCATAACTGTTGAGGCTTCCTCCTTTTCGACCTGGGTCCGTAGAACACAACTCTTCTGGGCTACTGAAATAAGTTTGCAGGAATGATCTTCCTCAATAGGTAGGTACTGGTACAAGACCCTGGCAATGGGGAGTAGGTGAATGAATGAGAGGAAGTGGGATGCTTTGCTTCCTGACTCTAGAAGATGGGGTTCACACTCATTATCCTAAAAGGTGATCAGAAATTTTCTCCTTAAAATTCAAATGCAGAGCCAGTGGCCACTTGGAAGACTCTATAGACAAATGGTGATGGTTCTAGGGTTGGCCCTCTCGTGGAGAGGGCTCCCTGCCTTCTTCAAAACATTGCATGCCCCAGGCAAATGACTGCTAAACAGCTCCTTGGTCTCCGGTCATCTCCTTAACTTCAGGTGCTAGGATTCCTTTCTACCACTGCACTTTATACAGAAATAAGATTTTATGTTCTCCCACCAATAATTGTTCATTTGTCTTACAAGGTAACAACTTAATTTATTATTAGTTTATTAGCAAATTTCAAACATCTCTAAGTTCATTAAAATTCTTCTCCACTATTTCTTTTATATCCTTCAACAAAGTTTTATCGTTTCCGTAAGACCCCAGTGTTTGTTAGGCCTTTTACCCCCTAGGTAACTGCTACTGTGAATGATATCCATCCTCCCACAAACACACCCCATAAAATTTCTCAGTTAAATATTGATGTTTATAAATCTTGTTTTTAGTCACCTTTCTGAACTGTCTTCATTGGTTCTGATGCTTTGTCAGTTGGTTGTCTTTAATTTTCTAGGTAGGTATTTCTTACAAATAATATTCTCACTTCCTACTATTTATATCTTTACTTTTTCTTGTCTTAGTAACTGTACTGACAAGGACCTCCAAGAACATTGTTGAACAGCAGTAGTAAAGGGTATCCTTGTTTGATCTCTGATAGGACTGTGTTTAATATCTTATCCCTGAATATGTTCGAGATAATCTTTTAATAAGTCCAGGAATTTCTAGTTTGAGAAGTTATTTCTGTTAATTAAAAAAAAAAAAATGGTACAGTTACCAAGACTTACTTCAGTTTAAAACATTTCCTCTTGAGTAACTCATGATTAAAATATATAAAAGACCAATGTTCTACTTTGGTACCCACACAGCTCAAACTGAGTATAACTGTATGTCATATTCTGCTTGTCTATATTGTATTGTCACTGTCCTTTCCCAGCTTCCCACTAATTTTTTTTTAAAGGTTTATTTTAGAGAGAGAGAGAGAGAGAGAGAGAGAGAGAGAGCACCCATGAGCAAGTGAAGGGGGGTGGTGGGCAGAGGGAGAGGGACAAGCAGACACCACGCTGAATGCAGAGCCCAATGCAGGGCTTGATGGCATGACCCTGAGATCATGATCTGAGCCAAAACCAAAAGTCTGACACTCAATTGAGCCACCCAGGCACCCCTTCCCACCTATTCTGGTTTATATTATTCTTTGTGTTTTCCTCTTCGTTTACTTTTTACTGTATGGATTTCCTGTCATTTGCAACAAATCTTAATGGAATTAGGTGAAGAATAAATAAAAACCTTAAAAAAGATGTGACTACATTTGGGTTTAAAACGAAAGAAATAAGCAAAAAAAAAAAAAAGTACTGTTGGATTTTCAAAAACAAATCCATTAGCTATCAGGAAATTATATGGAGATCTAACAGTATGATTAATAGGTCTCTTGGGTGACCATATAAATCAAGTCTCAGAAAACATCTGTAGTTAAGTTGGATTCTGTGGGTCCTCAGGAATCTGGTCCAGAGGAAATCTAGTAATTCAAGGAGGCCTGCTTATACCTTCATTGTTAAGCTTGATTATATGATCTAAGTAGCCATTCGTAAGCACATTTAATTTCATACACTGAAGGAAAAGCCAGGGGCCATACACATTTCAGAAATAGATGATTCTCAAGTTTGTTGGCTGTACAATCCCAGGCCATTTCAATCCTTCTAAGAAGGTATCAAGGAAAAACGATTAAACCTATCTATAGTTGAGTGATCAAACTAAAAATATTCTTCCCAACAGAAATATAAACAGGATCCAAAGTTTATAATTTTGTTGTTTTTCCTTTGTCAGGCCTTTAACTATGACAAACATACTTCTGTAATTTAAATAAAAATCTTACTTCATTTCTCTGTTTTAGAGCTCTAAAAACTGCAAGAATGATAACAATGAATTTTAGAAAATGACTTCTTTTTCTGAATAGGTTACACCATAATTCCCGAATGGTTTGCCACTGTTCCACAACCACCCCTTCACAAAGACAGACAAATCTTTAATAAAAGAAGTTTAATTTATAAGCATCTTAAGATAACTTGGTAAAAAAAGAATGAAGCTCACAATTACAAAGATTTTGCTCATATGCAAACTGCCAGTCCATTTAAATTTGGCATAACTGATCTGGTTAATGTGGTAATTTTTTTTTTTAACATAATTTAGTTTAGAGGATGAATGATGTATGTATGCCCTTGACAAAGGGGATAAGTATGGTATTGTGATTAAGAAAATATATTTCCTGGTTATATTATTGTTCTGGCTCTCAAAAGCTCATAAAATAAATTAAAGTTTGCCATGTCCAATGAGGTTAGGTAAATGTAATAGAAGGTGCGCTGGGTTGACACACATTTTCATCATACAAATCTTCTGGTAGTTCTTCTTCATCTCCATCAGGAAAGTATGTAGGGAATGGTAGATTTTTACAGAAGTCCTTATATGCAGGCAGATTAGAATCTCTGATCTGGAGGGAGGAGACAAAGGTCTTATTAATCAATATTACCAATTAAGTTGCTTAAAGTCTGCTTTAATTATTAATAATTAAAGAATATCTATTCCCACAGTTTCTAATGCGAATAACACAATTGTTATATGAGGTAAAAGGAATTCAATGTATTCTTTTTATTCTAATAAATTTAATTAATTCAGTGACAGAAATACAGCCTTCCTCAAGTTAATCATCTACTCATAATAAAATTACTCTGGTTATTAATTTATATCTTATCCATAACTTATAAATCTCTAGAATGGCCCAAAAGGATAAATTGTATTTTACAATTACTAGTTATCAATTGTATCCAAACTATGTACCTAAAGCTATTAGTACCTAATTATTGATTTTATTATCTACTCATTATGTATTTTTATTATTTTATTCTCTACTATAGATTTTTTTTTTGAGTTGCAGTTTAAAAAAATAACACCTAGTATTTTTGTTAGTCTTAAATAAAAAGGGCATATAACCAAAAAATCAAATTTTATTTATTTTTAAAAAGTTTTTATTTATTTATTCATGAGAGACACAGAGAGAGAGATAGAGGGAGAGACACAGGCAGAGGGAGAAGCAGGCTCCATGCAGGGAGCCTGACGTGGGACTCGATCCTGGGCTGAAGGCGGCGCTAAACTGCTGAGCCACCAGGGCTGCCCAACATCAAGTTTTATTAAAGAAATAAACTTACATTTAACAAGTACCACTATCATTGAGAAATTAAGGACAAGATGATATTTAGCAAAAACAGTAACAATCAATCCACAAGCTCTATTAATTCTTTATATTCTAAAATATGCTAATTATATCTGTGAATTCATAAACCAAGGAATAGTTCAGATATTGATATGATCTAAAATGTTGGGCTTTATTTTTGGAAAACATTATTGGATTCCTCAAAGCTTCTGACTCATTCTACGGCTTTCATTCAGGGAGAAATAAAAAAAATTACATGTAATTATACACACAGAGTAAAATAACGCATAATCATTTTGGCAATAAGAAACGAATAATTTGGTTTAAATAAGTACACAGCTGCTAGGAATAGCTAAGTACAGAAAAACATCTATTTTAATCTCTCCCATTAAAATTGTACCAAGAAATTTTTCAGTAAGTTGCTGAGAAGAAATAAACTCGTTTAATTTTTTTTTTCCAATTCACTAATCTTGGGTTGAACTGTAGCTTAAGAAAGTCATTTTCTTACCAATTTAAACTGTCTCAGAACTTAGAACTCAAGATAAAATCCAAGCAAATAAATAACAAAACCAACAACAGCAAAATTTTGTGCTAATTTGATAAATGTGAAAATTTGGTCATAAGTGATCTAATTAGCAAATTCTCAGTTGCTTTTACATTTTGATAGATCTATCATCCCCAAGGAACATTCCAGACAAAAGCACTGCTTACATATTCTAACTGTAAATGCTATAGTACTATATATTCATTGATTTGAAACATAAATGATGACATTTGGTGGCTCTAAAGCTGAGGGCCAAGAACTTGCATCTCATCCTTAACAAATGTGTGAGACTCCATAGTATGTATTTCTGTGCACTTAATCTAACCTCTGGCTTCATTATTTCCCTCCCTTCACCAAAACTCCTTTAATATCCAGCTCATTCTTTTTATATTTCTGTACTGGCAAACCAGTTCAAGTCCTTTGAGGAAAGGTGAGGGGTGGGACACACACACACACACACACAAACTAGGATATCTAGAATAAACTTAGATTATAAATTAGGATATAGGAATGAGCACACATAAATAATAAAACATACACTACACAATGCTGTAAACAGGTTCTTTCTTTAGGCTCTCTTAATACATTTAGTGAATCCAAACAACGACATAAACACTTAGAGTGATTAAACAGGCTGGTCATCCCTAAGACTATCTTTACTAACTGGAGAACAAAAAAAAGTTATTGGTAGATCTGTAACCTGCAGAGTGCGTGTGTGTGCATGTGCGTGTGCACAAAAGCTCTTATGGGATGAGAGAATGTTAAAGAGGCCATCTATTTGGGCCTCAATCCCCATGGGCAAGGGGGCTCTTTCACTTGCTATGGAATCAGCTGGAAGAATAGAAAAAGTAGAGTGAATATTTTCAAAAAGTGTACCACACTTCTGACGTTTAAAACACAAGCCCACAAAACACTCCCCAGACCCATTCCTTAATGTTTGGGATAGACATTTGTGTAAGGTTACAAAAGACACTTATTTAGACACATTATATTTTAGAGATTTTTTTTTCAAGATGAGTTTTTTAAATCAAAATATGTTTCTTGCAAATACATTCATTAGTGTGTTAATAATTCAAAAATTCAAAGTGGACTAGATATTCTTTGATGCTAGTTTCTTGAAATATACTTGGGACTCTTCTTTTGGAACTGCCTTTGGTATACCTTCTCAATGTCTTCAGTAATGGTAAGCCATGATACTTTCAGAGAGTCGAGTTTTGGGAGGCAGTTTTTTGTTGAAGTAGGTGGAAGAGTACCAAATGTTGTTGACTCTAAACTGTTTATAACAACCAGTGAGAATATCACTGTACGTACAGTTTTTCAAGACAGTTGACCTGTTCATCTATAATAGCATCCAAGAAAATGCTGAGGTGTACCTGAGAAGTCATAGCAGCAGTAAGGTTCAGCTGGAAAGCCAGTCTAGAATTGTATATGCAGTAAAATGGGGAGAAAAGGGAGATTTGATAATATTTTGTCAAAATTTAAAAGTTAATCTGCTATACAATATAATTTTATTATGGAAAATAAACATTTCCCTCTTTTCTCTTTTATTAGGTTGTAGTATTAGTAAACATGTATTAAACCTGGAATGTGGAGGGATACATTTAATTATTCAAAAGCCAAAATGTTTTACGAAGTAGAATGATAACCTGCCAGCCTCAGCAACCCGTCATTGTGTATATGACTAGGCCACTTGGAGACTAGGAACCTATTTAAATCTAAAAATATGCGAAGTAAAAAAAACAACAAAGAAAAAAAACAAAAAACCTGCAAAAATTAATAAGATGTATTTTTTAAGAAAAATGAGAATAATCCAGTCAAAAAGTTAACTGCAGAAAGGGAATTTTAATTACTGTAAGATTAAAGTAAGTATATACTTTATGCTAGTAATGGAACCTATTTTAAGAAATGAAAAGAATAAAGACCCAATCTGAAAAATCTGAGATTTAAATTTCAACCTATTTTTGTTGTTACTGTTGGAAAATTAATAAAGAATACATTTCTGGGAACAGCTAGTATCACTTCTACTATAAATTTATTTTCAGAACAG
Organism: Canis lupus baileyi; assembly: GCF_048164855.1. Taxonomy (NCBI): domain Eukaryota; kingdom Metazoa; phylum Chordata; class Mammalia; order Carnivora; family Canidae; genus Canis; species Canis lupus. Next base: position 24,028,610 of record NC_132859.1, on the reverse strand, counting down.
AAGACTCAAAATTCAAAAGTGATTTCTCATGTTGAATTATGTTGGCCTCAATCCCAGGAAGAATATTTATTTTCTATTTTATTTGATAGAAGTAAGACTGTGAGAGTGTAAGAGGTTTTTTTCATATTTATCCTATACATTTGTTTCCTTCTTTTACTTGTTTTTGAACATTAAAATGAACATGTATACTTTTAAGACACTAAAAAGTATAATCAGAGCAATGCTAACAACAATAAGGAATCCCTCCTTAAAATGTCTACCTTCTACCACCTTTTTAAAAAATTTAATTTTTTAGTAATCTCTATACCCAATGTGGAGCTTGAACTCATGACCCCCAAATCAAGAGTCATGTGCCCTTCCAACTGAGACGGCCAGGGCCCCTTTATCACCTACCTTGTTGATTCTCTCACTGAATTTCCATTTCATGTATTTCTAGTGCCTGTGTCAAACTATTTTTAAAAAAATTAAAAGTTCTTTTTTGGAAAAATATTGATATTTTGGCAATAGTTATCCCATTATCCTTTTTGTATTTCGAAAGAGCCTCTATTTATTGATCCTATCCTTTTTGTAGGTTCGTGATTTTATAAACATCGGTTTTGGCTATTTTGTACAATTTTTTCAGTCAGGTGCTACTGAAAAATGGAAAAAAAAATTTAATTTAGCAGAGAATATAGAAAAACAGCCACTTATTTTCAAGCCACATTTATGGGTGAAAAAAGAATTTATGGCACACATTCATGTATCCAAACAATGGAAAATAAAGACAGTTTACATACATACCTTTACTAAGCAATTTCTATGTCCTGGTACAGAGCCATTTACATAGATTATATTGTTTTTTGTGTTTATTCTCCATACCTAAAGTAAGAAATGAAATCAAATTTTAAGGGTTAAAAACTTGAGAATAAACTTGAATTAAAACAAACAGTATGTTACTAAAAGCTGGGGCTATAAGTAGCCTATGAAGTAATCATCATATTAACCTTCAAAATGCTGAATGAGAATAGTAGGAAAAATTCATATCGTGTGGATGGCTTATAATATAAGATTATAACAGGTATGTCTTATGGAAGTGCTGGCATACTCTCATTTTTAAAGATTTACTTATTTTAGAGAGAGAGAGCATGAATGGGAGGGGCAGAGGAAGAGCAAGAGAGGCTCTCAAGCAGACTCCCCGTTTAGCACAGAGCTGGACTTGGGGCTCGATCCCACAACCCTGACATGATGACTTGAGCTGAAACCAAGAGTCAGATGCTTAACTGACTGTGCCACCAAGGCACCCCACAAACTCTCACTTTAAATATAAATGTGAGTGTAGAATAACCAAGACTGCTTGGATGTCTCAATGGACTCTGTTGGCACCATTAAAAAGTGGAAATTCAATTTTATTTTATTTTTATTTAATACTAGCTTGCTCCAACTAGAAACTGAAGAAGCCACAACCTCTCTGGGTCTGATTTTCAAAATAAGTGTGCTGAGCAGACGGCCCTCATGTGGGTGGCCTTTTATGTGAAGGAAAAAGCTTATACAAATGGGGGAGAATGGTCAAGAAATGGTAGTGAAAGAACAAATCATGTGGGGTGAAAATCAAGTCTGACTCTCATAGCTAAATGTTAAATACTACAGAAATTGAAATATCTCATACATATGCATGTGCAAATACACATGTGAAGAAAATACACACAAACAGGTAAGACTGGGTGATCTCCCATAGACGTAAAAGTAATAGAAGGGAAAAAAAATCTTAGATTTAATTACATAAAATTTAAAAAGCTCTGCTGGTCAAAATTTAAAATAAAATGTATCTAGAATAGAGGCTGGAAGAACATGCACCAAAATGCTAAGTGTTTATTATTGAGAGGAGCTATTTTCTTCTTTGTACTTTCTATACTTTGAAACATAAACATATCCATATACAAATGTTATTTGTCAAATTCCTCACATTAGTGAGGACTGAATTTAACTCCTCCCCCCCTTAAAATATATGTAATTATTTTATAATGATGGATACACACCATAGTCCCTTCTTTAGTACTATCTTTTCCCTCCTGTTTTGATGGTCCCCTCTTTTCTCCTCCACATTCACTTCTATCCACCCACACATTCCACATATAATCCAAAATACTCTGGCATGTAATTCCACTTTTCTCTGTGCTTATATAATGGCACATATAAGCAGGGAGCTTTTGTTCATTCTTTTATAAAAGGAGAGTATTATACATCATGCTCTAGAACTTTTTTCATGCACCCTCTTCTTGTGGAAATCTTCCAGATCAAACAGTAGGTAGGTGCCTTTTTCTTTTCAATGACTACACATTCCATAGCTTGGGCGTTAAAATGAACACACTACCATCGTTATGGCTACAACACACACACATACATTTCAGGTACTGGAACGATTCTCTGCAGACACAAATGCAGTACATCCTCTGGTTCCTTCACATTCAAGTATTAATTTGACTATTCCTAAAAAAGAGCCACTTCAGAAACTTACTTTCAGTCCATACTCTGTCCTATCTTTGTTTCCCATTTGTCCAGGCATTTTAGTTCCAGGCCAGACTCTAGCAACATCCTACATAAGAAAACCAAAATCAGCACTTTTAAGTACTCTCAATTTCCAATAGCACTGATCAAAGCAAAATACAACGTGAGATAGGAGTTATTAAAATGTTTTACTTTTTCCTCATTCTGCTCTGGCCCAAGGAACTACATATGGATTTAGATACAATTATCCCAGAGGATCTCCCTTCTAAATTAGATCAGAGCAACAAAGTAAATACAGACTACAAAACAGATGTAGGCGAAAAACTCAGTAACAACAGAGTAGCAACTGCACTAATACTGGTTGAGAAGTAGAAAAGAAAAATTTTAGGACATAAACACACATCGTAGTATCACCACTCAAAGAACAAACTTGACTGCCTGGTCTGTTTTCATGAATCTTCTGTATTAATTCACTTAATGGACTCCATCTAAATTCCTGCTGCTGTTACTTTCCTTCTCCAGAATGATTAAAGGACAGAGTTAGTTACTAGAATACTGGGTTTGTTTGTCCAGCCCTGGTTGTCTCTGATTCACATAAATCAAACAGCTTCTCATAGTTTCTCTGATTTTGGCTTTGATAATGGATAATACTACATCTAAAGAAGCATATTTGAATTACATCTAAAATGGGAAAGCTTCTCATGACATATGAATTCCTGGAACACAAACACTTCTGTATCACTACTCTGACATTAACAGGCAAAACTCCCAGTGGAAGTAGCTCACCATAGCATTAGAGTTGGTAACCAAGTCAGATTAAAAGACAATTCTGCATGTCATAGACTAAATATCACTCTAATTTATTCTACTAACATAGTCTGTGATAGGCACACCTGGCTTAACATTACATTACTAAAAAAGGACTCTGCCCACCCCAATTAAATTTATATTCTCATTTAAAGTACACCCTCTTAGGATTATAAAAGTATTGACTAATACTTAATGACAGTATTTACAAACACAGAACGGTGCATTTCATGACCATAAACTGGAGTTATAACAACAGGTTCTTCTATATGCCTAATTTTTTAAAAAAAGATTTTATTTATTTATTCATGAGAGACACAGAGAGAGGCAGAGACATAAATAAAAGGGAGAAGTAGGCTCCTCGCAGGGAGCCTGATGCGGGACTTGATCCCCAGAGCAGGATCATGCCCTGAGCTGAAGGCATGATCACCTGAGCTGAAGGCATGATCACCTCAATCCCCAGAGCGGGATCATGCCCTGAGCTGAAGGCATGATCACCTGCTCACCTGCTGAGCCATCCAGGCATCCTTATATGCCTAATTTTTAAGAGAGTTTTATTGAGGTATAATTCACATACATATCTTATTCTTTTTAAAGTATACAATTTAAAGATCTTAGCATATACAAGGATTTGTGTATGACCACAATCTTAGAACGTATCTTTCCATCTAAAACAGAAATTCCAAATCCAGCTCCCCCAGCTCTATGCAACCACTAATCTACTTAACATCTTCACAGATTTGCCGAGGATGGACATTTCATGTAAACGGAAATCATACAATATGTAGTCTGTGACTGACTTCTGCCACTTAGCATGTTTTCAAGGTTTGTCCATGTTGCATGTATCAGTACCTCATTCTACTTTATTGCTAAATAATATTGCATTAATTTGCCACATTTTAATTATCTAATCAGCCAATTCATGAACATTTGGGTCATTTCTATGTTTTGGCTCTTATAAATAATGCTGCTGTGCATGCACAAGTGTTTTGTTCATGTTTTCATTTCTTCTGGGCATACACTTAGGAGTGAATTGCTGGGTCCCATGGTGACTTTACACTTAACATTTCTGGCAACTGACAAACTTTCGCAAGGCAGCTGTTAATCATTTCCACATTCCCATAAACAACGTATGAGGGTTCCAATTTTTCCACATCCCTGCTAACATTTGTTATTATCCATCTATCTTTTAAATTATAGTCATCTCAGTGTGTGTGAAGTGCTACCTTATTGTGGTTTTGATCTGCGTTTCCCGAATGGCTAAAGGTGTTAAGCATTTATTCATATGGTAACTGGCCATTTATATATCTTCTATGGAAAAATATTTAAGTTCTTTGGATTGAATTGGATTATCTTTTTATTTTTTAAGATTTATTTATTTTTGAGAGAGAGAAAATCTCAAGCAGACTCCATGCTGAGCATGGAAGCCAACATAGAGCTCAATCTCAGAACCCTGAGATCATGACCTGAGCCAAAATCAAGAGTCAGACACTTAACCAACTGAACTACCTAGGCGCCCCAATGTGGGTTATCTTTTCATATTCTAGATTACCAACTTTAGCAGATTTATGATTTGCAAATATTTTCTTCCATTCTGTGAGCTGTCTTTTCATTTCCTTGACTGTATTGTTTGCAATAGTTTAAATTTTGATGAAGTCTAAGTTTTCTGTATTTTCTTTGTTACTTGTATTTTTGGTGTCCTATTTAAGGCTTCACTTAAGGTCATGAAGAGTTACTCCTACGTTTTCTTAAGAGACTTTTATAGTTAGCTCTTAAATTTGTGTCTATGATCTACCTAATTTTTATAACAACTTATTTTCATATAATTTATAACTGTGTAATTTCACATTTGTAAAAAAGTTATAAAAATAATACAAAAAACTCTCATACTCTTGACCCAAATTCACCAGGTGTTCACGTTATCCCATTTGTTCTACCATTCACTCTATCTCTATATATGCACATGTTCTTCTGTACTATCTAAAATTTGATGGTAGGCATGATGCTCCTTTACCTGCAAGTATTTCAGTGTACTTCTTAAGAACAAGAATATTCTCTTATATTACCACAGTACAATTATGAAACTCAAAAAATTTCCTATCTAATCTGTAGTTCACATTCTAAATTTTGCGCCAATAATCCCACCCCCGCCACCAAATCCAGGATCCACTTCAGAATTCTACACTATAATTAGCTGTCATGCCTCTTTTGTTTCCTCAAATCTGGAGCAACTCCTCGGCCTTTGTCCTTCACAATCTTGACATTTTTGAAGCCAATTATTTTGTAGCCAATTATTTTGTAGATTATCACTCACTTTGGGTCTAATGCTTTCCCACAATCGGATTCAGGCGATGCATTTTTAGCAGGAATCACCACAGAAGTGATGATGTGTTCTTTTCTGTTCTTTTTGTGTTCACTAGGTTAACCCACTCTACAGGTATTATCTTTACCTTTATAATTAATCCAGGAGTTGTTTTGGGACTCTGTATGTAACTTGTCTTCATCCAGTTTTCACCACTTGTTTCAGGATCCACTGAATTCTTGGCTCAATCAGTTATTCCTTTGATGGTTGTCAATAGTGAAATTCTAACTCCATCATTCCTTCTACATTTATTAGTTAAGATTATACTGCAAAGAGTAGTCCCCTTTCTCCCATTGTTAAACTAAACATTCACTTTATCCATCTGTATCTGAGTGAGATCATCAATTCTAATTTTATTCCATGAATTGTCATTTTTTTTACATTTTTCAAATCAAATTGTTCCAAGTTTTACAAGTGGGAGCTCATTTTAACTAGCTGCTATGTCCTTTTCATGTGCTATCATTTTTAAAGCACTTTCTTTCTTCCTTATTTTAATTTCTAAAGGAATCTTTTTTTTATTGAGGTCTGATTGACATGTAGCATTTTATTAGGGTGTACAAAGTAATGATTTGATATTTGTATATACTGTGAAATGGTCACAATAACTCTAGTTAACATTCATTACCATATGTATTTACAAAAAACTTTTTGCCTTGTGATGAGAACTTTTAAGATCTATTCTCTTAGCAATATTCAAATATGTACTATAGCATTATTAACTATAGTCACCATGCTGTAAATTACATTCCTTGCTTTCTTGAACTAGCTATTTCGGGTTCATCTTGTACTCTTCCTGCCCCATGGATGAAATTCTCCACTTTTCCAAAGGGCCCAAAGTTCCTTTCAGTGGGTCAATGATATTTAGAAACCAAGATCTAGGTAGGCTCTAGGTGTGGCTCGCTGCTATAGATTATCTTTGCTTTTAGGTTCTTTCAGCAGAGAGAGCTAAGGAATAAATATATACACACATATCTATATCTATTTCTCTGTCTTTAAATACATGCATATAATAAACGTATACTGACACCTGCAATCTGAATTCAACACTACAGGGTTTATTCTAATATCCCTCCTTTTCATACCTGAATATCCTTTTCTAGTAGTGAGAAACTTGCTCCCATTATCAATATATTTACTTATCCACTCAATCCTACAACTTACAGAAAATTATTTCAGAATACAAAAGTCCTTCTCCATTTTCAATGCTCTTATTGTTTCCCCATTTCTTCTCTAACTACTTTTCCCTTGCACCATGGTACTGTCCTTGACAATCTTTCCCAACTGTCTGTGTTAAGGCAAAAATGAACCTGTAAAGGAACTGGTGGGCAGATGGAAGGGCATTCTAATCCCCAATTTCTTGCAGCTGAGGGAGACAAAGATGGAAATGAGAAAGTAGGGAGGAAAATACTGAGAATAACTCCTAAACTTACAGTATAGGGGTTATTACTAAATGACTCAAGTCTGGCTCTGGAAAGTAAGTGAGGCCAGGACCCATAAAAATGTGATAAGTAGTGTGATCTACCTGCAGTCAGATTAAAATTATGTGACCTGACCCCAACGACAGACTAAAGCAATCTATATGTAGAAGCTGAATATTTAGTATTAAAAAGGGAACCACTAAGTTATACTTACACCAGTCGAAATAGCTCCAGGTCTCCTGTGGGTTTTTGTTTGACCATGAGTAGCAGGCTGGCCTTTAAATCCCCATCTTTTCATGACACCTTGAAAACCTTTACCAATACTGAACAAGATAAACATTAGAATTTACATAATAAACAGAACACAGAATATTCCCAATTGTGCATTTTCTTAATAGTACGTTAGAGTTTTAACAACGCTACTTACCTAAATACCTAGGAAAAGCTATGCAAGAAAAATTGCAAATGAACATTCCTTTATCTATGTCCTAGTCTGCACCCCTTCCTGGAGCCTCATGCCATATAAAATGATTAATTCAAGATAGTAAGACAAGAGCAAGTTAAGCAAAGCAAGTTCTATCTGAGCAGGAAGTTTTATCATCCTAATCCTGTGAAACAACACCGTAAAAGTGGTGAATTTTTAGAAATTCCCAAGTACTTATAAGCTATGGGGCAGGCAATCATTAAGATCCCCATCTCCTGGTATTCATGCCCTTGTGCCATTACCTCCCCTGGAGTCCGGGTGGACCTAGGAACTCATGCCTAAGGAATAAACTATGGCAAAATGATAAGATGTCACTTCTGACATTAGGTTATAAAAAAACCTATGGCTTCCAGCTTGGCACACTCTTCCTTTGAGGCTCTGAAGGAAGTCAATGGCCATTCCTATTGAGTGGAACATGGCACTCTATAGGAATGTCATATGGCAAAGATGTCTCCAGCCAACAGCTGTGGTCCTGAAGCTTGCCAAAGACCACGTTAGTGAGCTTGGAGGCAGTACTCCCCTAGTTGAACTGAGATGACTGGAGCCTTGACTGATGGCCTGACGGCAGTCCTGCGATAGCTACAAGCACTCGGTTGAGTTGTACTGGGATTCCTGACCGTGGACACTGTGAGGTAATAAATGTTTATTGTTTTAAGCTGTTATGTTTTGGAGTAATGTGTTAGGTGGCAATAGATAATATAACAATAAATAAAACAATAATAATGCCATAATGCTGGACAAGTTTTATAAGACATCAGAAACATTTTAGTCTCAAGGTTTGAATAGGAAGCTCACAGAAAAATGGAATCAGAGATTAGCAAATTTTTTAAAATCTAGTATTTCAAATTTAAATGAAACCACTCTATTTTCAAATTCCACTAACTGGAGAAACATTCTGTGTACAGGTAGAAAATGGAAAATACTAAGGTTCGAGCATTAATAAAGTTTATCTCTGTCAAATATATCAGTACAAAGATACAATAAAAGGGCTAGAATGAATTGCACAACTGTACTGGACATATTTTTATACTCTTAAGGTAACACCTTAAGATAAAAACAGTATGAACTACATTTAGAACCTAACAGCAGAATTATCAAGTCACACACCAAAAGTTACTTGTATATGAGTAATTTAAATGTAACATACACCATTTTCTTCACATTAATCAACTGAACACGTCACTTATGGTATGCACATAATTATGCTTTGACTCAAAAACTCAAAATAATGCGTATTCCTGGTCAAAGAGCTAAAACAGTAATTTAACATATATTAAATGAAAAACCCACTATAAATTTTGCAAGGAGATTAACATCTAAGAACAGAAACTATGATAATCAAATATTTTACTGAAATTTTGCTTCAAAAACTTAAATATTTCTAGTTAACGCTGAATTTTAGAACACATTTGAAAAATAAAAAGCATGGCAATTTAAAAATAAGAAATAACTACAAAGTTATTTGAGTCTATGGATATTGTCTGGCAAATAACTTTTAAAGATAAAAAGAGAGGGGACTGGCAACACTAATCTAAACTGAACATGTCTTAAAAATACCACATTCTAACACTGGCCATTCTTAGTAGAAAGTGTACTAGCACCTTCTGAGTCCTAAAATTGATTCATCACTTATTTAAAAAGAAGGCGCTAATGTGTGCACCAATAAAACAAATGCCAGGTAAATTACAGAAGATAATTTAGCTCATTTTAAGAGTAAATGCTTATAAGATAAAAGTGGTATCCTGAAAGTGCTAATTATCTGTCAGCTAATTACAGACTGTTTTTCAATCTAGCTCTAGAATGCACCATGTTGTTATATTGTGTACAACGGGAACCTCTTCAATAAATAACCTTTAAACAAAAGGATAAATGCAAATGACATGACAAATTATTGGCTTAATTCAGATTATGGAGAATAGAGAGTGCACCTGTTGATCTACGGGTGGTTCAGGTATCTATTCTACTGTTCCTCTCCATTGTCACCCAACATGAGAACAAAAACAAAAGCTAAGAAGTGAACTGATCTATACTTAGCATAGCCAGGCACATTTTAAATATAAGGTTTTCACAGGTCACATAAAAGAAAACCTTTATTTTACTAAAAATGATACACAGCACATAATACACATACTTTATCTCCCTTACCCCTTTTCTGTTGCTGATTTTAGTTAGCAGGAAAAAAATCAAATAAAGGAAAATTCAAGTCATAAAGGACACAATGTGAGAAGTTCCACATTTAGTGAGACAAAACAGAAAATTAGGAAAACATAAAAATATATTTTATTTAGAGCATTTATACTTGATACAAAACCAACAATTCATTTAAAAACTCAGAGATTCTATTTAAATTTAGGAGACTCTACTGCTCTTGTTTCTCAGTCCATTATTCCCTTAGTGTACTTTAAGCTTATGAAGGGCAGGGGATTATTATTTAATCCAACCTAGAAAAGTCCGTGTTATTTTGTTACTGGCTATAGTTGTGTCTTCGGGAGATACCTAATTATTTTCTTTTATTTCGTTCTTTGGTTTCCAAATGTTATGTAATGGGTATGCTTTTTATAAAGTTTAAGAAGATGGTATTAAGGGTGGGAGGAGGTTTAACGGTATGACAGTCATAGGTATCTTACGGAAGAAAATGCATAATTTAATGTTACCAACTGAATTCTAGAAATCTTTCGAGATTACTGCTTGTGAATTTCATTCCCTTACTATACTGCATCAAAAGCACAAATGTATACCAGCAAACATATAGGTTTTAATACAAACTCATCATGTATTTCCCCATTTTGCAGGAGTCCCCTTGACTGCACGATTCTAGATATATTTGTATAGGGGATAAAACAAAATGTCCAAAGATGAGGAGTGCTCTCAATTCCATTCATTCTGAGTCCTTGGAATAACTTGCCCCCAAATTCTCATCATTGAGGCTTTCCCTCAACATGGGCTTCTATCTCTCTCCTTGGTAACCCTCTTTCTCCATTTTGGGAAACAAATTATGCTCCCTTAATTCCGAAATCCAAAGCCTTTTACTAAAATAATTTTTTATTATGGAAATTTAAAAAATACTCAAAAGCAGAGACCTAGTACAATGAATCCCTATGTATCCCACCACCTAAGGTCAAAACATTATCAACTGAAGGCCTATTCTGTTATATCTATTCTCCTCTTCTGCAACTCCAAAGGATTATTTTTAAACAAATTCCAGATATCATACTATTTCATCCCTAAATATTTTAACATGGCTCTCTTTTAAGGATCCTTTTTAAGAACAAAACCGCAATGTCATTATCGTAATCTAAAAAAGTTAGTAATTCTTTAATATTAAATACCTAGTCAGTATGCAAATTTCTAAGGCTTTTAAAAAAAATAGAATAGTCCTCTATCGTTCCTGTTTACCACCCTCCCTCCCACTACTCCCAATAATCATTTCCTCCCTATTTTCCTGCTTCTCTAATGCTCCTTGACATATTGCTTTCCCTTTGCTGCTACTTGAAAAGATGGTCTTAGAGACCTGTTGCTGACCCTCTTTTGGAGAGTTTATATCAGGGGTTGGCAAACTATGGCCTCTAGTGGCCACCTGTTTTATGTAAATAAAGTTTTACTGAAACACAGCCATGCACTTTTATTTACTTATTGCCTATGGTCGGTCCTATGGAGCTATAATGGTAGGGCTGAGTAGTTGCAACAGAGAACATAATGCTTGTAATTCTCAAATGTTTATTATCTGGCCCTTTGAGAAAAAGTCTGCTGACTCTTGAGCCTATTACTAATAAGCTGGAGTTCCACAAACCTGGCCCTCTGGCAAGAATTCTGCTACTATTCCATTCCACAGATGTACTGACTATATCCAACCAGAAGTATCCCAGCCATTCAATTATAATGTTCAGAAACTGAACGTCTCTCTTTAAGCTATCCTCCTTCATAGCCACAAGACTGACATTCCTAACAATTTTTTCACACAAGCTGTGCCTTGCTTTAAAAAGCAAAACAGGAACAACAAAAAGAAGCAAACAAACTAAACCATAACCTTAAGTGGTTCTCAGTAACTTCATTTGCTGGGGCATATAAAGGCCTTTTATAACTGGATCCAGTCTACCTTTCAAACACTGCTCATCACAAGTCCTTGTCACAGCAGATTATTCCGTGAATCCCTAAGTATGCCACTCTCTTTCTTGTCTTTGCTCATTCTGTTCCCGCCTCACACCCCCATCTCATTGCACTGTTTCTCTACTTACCATGAAAAAAGAACTAGAAGTATTTGTTATCAAGTGTCACATCAGCTACAAAATACTTCATTTTCTTTAATAAAAAAAAGTAAGAATCCATACTGCAAGTAGAGATTTTTGTATCAGAACCATTTCTAAATTGAGCTTTAATGTTCTCTCTTTAGCTGATTTATTAAAGCTGTAAAAAGTTCAAGTCACTTGTACATAATGTCTCAGAAAACCAGTAACTGAGTACTGAATGGAAGAGAGGACTCCTGACTTCTCTAGGGATGCCCCAAGATCAGGCTGTATTTTTAAGGAGGTGAGGATGGGAAGATGAAGAAATCGTTGGTTTAGAATCAGCTTCTCTATGGTTAAATGTTATGTATGAATACAGGGAAATGGAGACTCACATCAGGTTCTGGCTAAAATCACGACTGGGCTACTTCTTTATGAAGTTGAACCACTGAGAACAGATTAAGTAAGATGGTATCTTTACTTGTGAAAAAGCAATGTGAAATATAAAGGGATAATGTACAAATCAACAATCAAAAGAATTTCTTTTAGGATATAATTTAACATTACTTTGCTATGTTTTAGAGTCAAACCTCAAAAAGGTTTTTTTTTTTTCCAAAAAGGTTTTAATTAAAAAAACTTTTTTCTAGTAAACAAAAAAGAAAATTTTTACTAAAATAAATTACATGCACATAAAAGGTCCTATTAGCTAATTCACTACCTCCATCAGGATAAGCTTTTAATTTATGATAAATTAATAAGGCACAAATGTTTTAATCTTTAATTATAGCTTCTCATTTCAACAAACTCATGCAGATAGATGTTATCTACCTACGTTCATCTCCACACATTCCAGGGATAAAGCATCTCTCTGAAGACTCCTATAAACTCTGGGAGTCAATTCCTACCCAATTCAGTGCTGTCTAGATCTATTTACATCTAGTGATGTACAGCTCCTGAGCCCATAAATAAGGCATGGTGGAATTTTTCAGTTGCTTTATGTTATATCACATTTAGTTAAAAGCTGGCATGGAATAGCTGTGTGGCTGTTACTCTCTAGAATGAGTTTGTGACAGCATGACCTGAAATGTAGAATGTATCCTGTTTCTGTCTAAAAACCATAAACCTCCTATCAATATCTGGGAACATTTTTATCAACAAATGACTGCTAAGAGTGTACTGCTTATAGCTTCCTGATTTCAAATCTAGCTTATTCAACAGTATAAAGAACCAGATGAACAGGATTCCTTTGAGTCCTCTTATGAAAGGGAGCATTTCCTGGCTGTCCTAATAAATAAACCCAGAAAACCACATTTGCTGTCCTAAGTTAAATGGGCATTTCTCAAAACAGAATGTCAAATAACTATATAATTTTACAATATCAAGGAAGAATGTAATAGTTTTCTGCAGGTCTTTAGCCACTTTCTTCAACAGACCAGGAGACCATTTTCTATATATTGTTGAAACTACTATTATGCCTTAGTTCTTCATTAATATAGATAAGAGTGAGCTATGTCATTTCGAAAACTGAGGGATTATTTTTTGTAAATAAATTTTTGGAACAAAAGGAATCTTAGAAACAACACAGTCCCATGCCCTTATAGTAAAGAAAATGAAATCTACACTCAGACAAGTTAAGCCCAAGGACAAATCCCTGGTAAATGGAAGCATCTGGTCATGCTCTCAACCCAGGTCATACTGCCTTTTGGGAAACAGAGGAGAGCAAAAATACAAACATATCCAGCACATCAGAGTAGCAAGAGCTTCATTACTCTGTAAATTCTATATTTAGCAGTAGTATGTAATCTTAAAATTACCCAGAGTGCTTTGCAAAGCTACAACTTTCCTAGACAAGTCAGTCTTAAGAAGGCAATAATTAGATGTATTAGAAAATGCCACAATACAATTCCTAATGACTTCACATTTTTTTCATTTTAAAACATATTTCCTTTTGAAAAAAAGATTTTTCTTTTTAAAATCTGAAACAAGTTGAAAAGTAGTAATATCAACAATAGTGATAGTAGCCAATACTCCTACTAAACATTTAATACATGCCAGGCCTTGAGCTAATAGCTTTCTGTGCATTATCTCATGTTAAAGATGAGCCAACAGAGAGGCTGAGAAAGCTATCTAGGTCACATAGTTACTGAGAAGCAAAGCTTATGCTTTTGGCAATTTCCTAGATTGTCTCATTAGGTCTTAATTTTGCTGGTTTTGAGTTAAAAAATGCTATTTCATAGAGGTAAAGTGAGGCAATCATAGATGACTACTAGATAAATTTTTAAAGCAACAAAATATAACTCTAAAACATCACCCTCACAACTCTTTATCTTGAAATATTCACTGACTAATTTAAGAGGGATTAGTCTTTAAAGAGATTATTCCTTCTAAAGTTTAATCACTCATTTTGAAAACTATTTCACTACTACGCTTAAAAATATACTGCTTTGAATAATAGTAAATAAAGTAACTTACTAAAAATGAGCTAAAATTGAAAATGTACATGGCCAAACAGCAGTTGTATACTGATGGGTAACACATGCCTTGTTTTCCCCTCCTAGAGTTCAGAGCACCCTCTAGAAAGAACAATGGGCTAGTGGAGAAAATTTCTGACAGAATGCAGGACTGGGCACAGAGCCCAAAAGTCTTTGCTCTTTTAAGAATCCATCTGTCATTTTAATCACCTTAAGACTGATGGGCAACCATATTTCTGTACATAATGTGATATTTTAAAGAAAGAACCCAAATTAACCAAATCTCAGTAAATGTCCAAAGGTACTCTACAGTCCTGTAATCTCCCCTACTCCTTTATTTCTACTACCAGGGATAACATCATCAAGGTAAGTGCCATTTTTTTCTATTTTGACACCAAAGGGCAATACGAATTGAAAGACTACTGACAACTTTAAAGTCCTAAGATTATGTCTGAAAATATATGGGTTGTTCTAATTAATTAGCCTAGACTTGTAGACAAGGTTGTTAGATTATCCAGAAAGAAAATTATCTTGTAAGTAGCTGAATAAAGTGTTCCTGACTTCAATCTAGGCTTCAGAATTTCAGTAAATAAGGGTATAAATAAATTACAGACAACCAGAAAAAAAACCTCTAACTTCAGTTATGCCACTGTCATGAAGTCAAAGCTTAATAAAACACTTGGCAGGAAAGTACACCATGCCCACTGTTATGGAGGTATCACCACTGTTGGGGTCCTTCAAGTCCTTTCAGACAAAGACCTAACCAATTTCCCTTAATAATGCAAAATACATTTTACAGTTTTCTTTTATTGTTTGTTTCATTCTTTGCTGGTTTCTTTCCTTTAAAAAAAAAAAGCCCACAAAATATAAAAAGCACCATTAGGATTCACCAGAAAACAATGGGCTATGCTGAAGACAGAATCAACAGTCATACTGTATCTCACCCACTATTTATATATTATCCATAGCTGTTTCTTCCTTAAAACTGAGAGTGAAAGAAAAGGGAGAATGTTAGGCCCCAAAACATCATCACTTAGAAGTTACAGTCGATTATAACCACCATTACAGAACAAGAATAGAAACTTTAAAAGGGTGCCAGGGCAGGGTGCAAGGAACACATTATGACGCACGCTAGTCTTAAAATTGTATTTAGAGTGAATTATACAAAACCATCAGGTTTCAAAGACAGGGCTTTCATAGCTGTTAAGAGCATAACACAACTAAAAAATTATCCTGCTAGAATAGTTTTATATATTAGATGTAAAAATCTTTCCATTAATCTAAATTGAAATTTAGATTCTCAAACCCACTGGACAAAAAACTATTTCTGGTATAAAAGTAAAAATTAAAATGAACTCTGGTAAATATGTATTTACCTCACATTCCAAAGTGACACTGGTAAATACTTTTCTGTATAGAAAATTACACCTAAATTCAGCACAGGTAAATGCAATGTATCTGTCAATGCAAGCAGATTTCCCAATGCAATTAACAGAGAAACATTTAAAAATTTTAAGAAAATCTTAAAGAAGCAGCTGTTGTTGGTCATTGGTCACTTAAAAAAATGCAGATAATTTCATTCTCAAAGTAAATAGATTCTATTAATACTTTATTTTCTTAAATTATATAGTATTTTGTTTTAAATTTTCTTACTTATTCCTAAAATATATTTAGTTGAGAAATTAAATTTGAAGGCATAAGGTAAAAAAGAACTTAAAATACTCAAAATATAAGTGTACATTTAACAATTATATATAATCATTATAGTACGAGAAAAATGAAGATTTTCAATTAGAATCTAATTTGAGATTTTTCTTTTCTAATGGAAAGATGATGATGAAGCCAAATGATTACTAAAGAGACCAATTTTCAGTTTTATGCTAACTAAAATGTGAGTACTAAATAGGCCTACTTTTATTGACACTGTTACTTGAAACTGGATTAAATTTGCTTGCTTTAAAACAGATATTTCAATGTTATAATTTGAGTACAGGTTTCGGGAAAGGAAGGGATTTGGATTCTAAGTTGGGTAAAGGAGTTGGAAGGAAAGCAGTTCCACTGGTGAGCCCTTGACTAGTCTCTAAGCCAGTGGTTTTCAAAGTGTGTTCCCTGGACTAGCATCATCCACATTAGCTGGGCAGTTGTTAGAAATGTAAATTCTCAGGTGTTACCCCTGATCTACTGAGAAAGAAGATTGGGGGGGAGGGGGTTGTTTCAGAAACCTACTCAAGCAAGACAACCACTGCTCCTGCCTGTAAATCCATATCCCTCATCATTTGACCTATCCAGTCACCATATAGTTTTTTCTAGCAGGATTATTGATCAGGAAGATGGGGCTCAGACATTTCAAAACATGTGAAACAGGGGCTGGAGATGGAGGACAAAGTAGTAAATTATTGGCTGTTAGTGAGCCACAGTAAGGGACTGAGAGTACTCGGGAGTCTATTCCCAAAGATGATGGTTCAATTTACAGTCAACAAGGAAAAGAACATTCTCACTGGCTGTGAAGAACTTCAACTCCCCAAAATGGGATGCATCAGGAAAAGGAGACAGAATTTAAAAAGGAAAAAGCAAAAGCAAATGCATGTGTGTGTTCGCTACAACCTGTGGGCAAAGAGAAGAGGCAGCAGCAACTAGGACTGTATGCAGCTGAGGATCCAATGCTGCCCTGGGAAGGAATTCAAAACAGCTTTCATGAGAAGGACAGAGTCCTACATATTTACAAACACAAACATCTTGAGGCCTTAATAACATGCTAGCTATAAGAGTCACTGGAAATCTTCATCTTTTAAAAAATCAAAGTCACCTGATCTCAGGTAATACCACATAAAAACATGCGTACCAGAATAAAGCACACCCATGTATGGGGCAACTCTCTCCCTGTTACACGGCAAAAGTCAAACAGAACACTGTACTGCAGTCCACACAATAGTGAGGATTTTCTCAAATGAAGGTCCTTCTTTTTACCAAGTTGAATGGCAACTACTTTAAGTCCCAGGGCTAGTTATTTTCCCAGCTCTTATCAGCCACCAGGTCCCAAGGCAGGCACCAGTCTTGTTTTCTAGGTACATGATCTTAAAACTAAAATACTTTCCTTTTCACTTTATAGTCAACAAGAAGGAAGTTTAAGTTAAAAATAACTTTTAAGAAGCCAATGAAACTCAACAGTAGCATATGCAATGAAGGCATTTGCTGAACACATGTATCTAAAAAGTCTGGCTCTAATCCAAGCTAGTCACAAATCCCACCACAAGGGATCTGCAAACAGAGGTCCCTGACTTTGTAGGACTTCTTGGAATATCCCATATAAAATGTAAACTAGGTAATAGAATTCGCACACTATTAACTTTGTGCAAATTAACGGAATTACGGAGGTATTTTATTATATGTAGTTAATTCAGAAATTAAAAAAGTAAAATCATCAGATTCACAATACACACATCTCCCCCCAACTAACCAAACCAAAGCTTTCCAGCTCTAACATTCTGAGTTCATGACAAGGGAAGGCAGAACAGAATTACCAACTGATTTTTTTTACCAAGTAAGTAGGAATGAGCCTGCAACAATCAGGACGCAGGGGAAAACAAGGGAGAAGTCCAGTTTCGCTAAGAGGTGGACCCACTGTACTGTCAATTTATCTGACTCCATTTCTGAAGAGCTAGTCAAAGGTAAAGCCATTTGCAATAGCTCATTTGAAAGCAGGCAATAATGGTGTGGAAATAAAGTATATCTAACTGACCCCATTAAGAAAACTAATGCTGGTGCTCATCTGGTTTCCTTGGATAAAAGCTCTTTGGCTCAGTCACTGTGACTGTAAGACTACCTAGAGCATATGTGGACCACTGTCAGAATGACATAGGCTGCAGACCTTATCGGATGACAAAAAAAGGAGGAAATCGAGGCACACAAAGAAGTAAAATCATCATCTGGGTTGACAGAACAAGAAACAGGAATAGCCAAGAGTTGATATTTGGGAGTTCGGTTTAGACTAGTCATGCAGATTCTATTAACATATACTGAACACTTTCTACATAAACATCTGTAAGGACTCAGTTACTTCATTCTACAGTGAAGTAACCTTAACCAAATTTAAAAAAAACTGCTTTTCTTCCCACTCTGGACATGACTCAAAGCCAGTATTTCTGTTAGTGTTAAAATTAAGTGTTGATTTCTACCAAATTAAACCCTTGTTGGGATATAAAACATTTCTGTTTTTATGAAGTCTCACTTGTCTAGTACTGAGAGACAACACCATCTAGTAGAGGCCTAAGGTGTAATACTACTTCTTCCTGTTTCTGATAGGCTTTTCACACAGTTAACAAAATGTTTTATAGTTACCCTAGGGGAACCTTAAGCAAAACAACCATCACAAACAGTATAAAATGTTTCTAATTTAACTGTTTCCTACAGTTGGAAAGAACCATCAATTACTAGAGGACACAATCTCAAAAGAACTCTGTAACATTGTTCATTTATATTTCACCATCAAACCATATATAGCCTTTGGTCTTAAAAATAGAAGTGGGCCCAAGCCACAAAGAACCTGAGTAATGTGACCTTTCTCGTAGTCCCATTTCAAGAAGCATTACATCCCAGTTTCAAACCTTGTAACTTGATGTTCACATACAACTAATCCAGTGCAATTTAAAATCCAGTATAGTGACATTATAGAATTACAGATGAGAATAACAGTTACTTAATCTTTATTCAATGATGTGAAAGACTATACTTAGCCTCACTCCACTACATTTTAATATATAAGGAAAACAAAAGGAAAAGAATCTGTTATATGGACCTACGTTTTGGCTGTGACATCCACATACTGTCCTGGGCGAAAGTGAGCAGCATAAAGAGGAGTGCCTTTATGAAAAGAAAACAATCAGTATGAAATTTGTCAGAGCAGAAACAACTTCACTAAATATAAACTACATCTAGGAAGCCTATCAGATTTAAAAAAAAGTAGAAGATTCTATTCTGCAATTATAATTCCTAGAAACATCAACAATAAAGTAATAAAATTGTTCATCAAACATGCCTTGACTGTACATGGGCTGAAGAGCAATGTGTAATGTGTCCCAGGACAAGGCACATGGTGCTGGAGTGAGACCAACAGACCACAGGTGGCTCATGGGCTTGTACCCTTATGGAGGCCAATGTGGTACTGGCTGAAATGGGCAATTCACATCCTGATAAGCATAGTGTTCTTGTTGGTAAATACACGAGTTTGATAATTCTTTGTTGTTTTGGTGAATAATATAGTGACTTAAGATACCTTTCCGATTGCATATAACAAAATAAAAATAAAAGAATGACTCAAAAATGTTGTGGCTGGATCAAATCTTTTTTAAACATTAGAAATACATTATCCAAAAATAGGAACTTTGACTGTTTGATCCCAGGTCCATTGACACTGGGCAGTGATTACAGCATCTATGATATCACATAAAGCCCATATATGTCAGATTTTTGGTAGTTTGGTCACTGTGCCAATAAAATAGTTATTCCAGCACATGACTGGATAATTTGGAATTCTGAAAAAGTGTCATTATCAATACTCCCAGTTTTATAGACTAACATTTCCAAAACTAGTTGGTGTAAATAGAATCTTAGTTAAAATGCACAAGAAAAACATGTTATTTAGAGGAATTTTGTTTGTGAAAGCCCTTTACAACATTTTGTTTGCATCAATTTGGAATTGACTCTATGAGAACTATCTGACAATCTGCAAATATTTATAGGGCACTTACCATATGTACAGTTAGAAATAAAATAGATAAGACATGGTCCTGACCTCAAACATTTATTATCTAGGTGAAGAATCAACATTAACATCAACAATTAAGAGACTTCTTTTTTCTTTGAAAAAAAAAAAAAAAAAACCATAATAGTAGTAGTAGAAAATGCAACTGAATGCTAATTATGGCTTGTTTAAACAGCAAGTCAGGCAGCCCAGGTGGCTCAGCAGTTTAGCGCTGCCTTCAACCCAGGGCATGCTCCTGGAAACCCGGGATCGGGTCCCATGTCAGGCTCCCTGCATGGAGCCTGCTTCTCCCTCTGCCTGTGTGTCTCTGGGTCTCTTTCTCTCCGTGTTTCTCATGAATAAATAAATAAATAAAATTAAAAAAAACAAAACAAAACAAAAAAACCCCCAGGGAGTACAGTACTATGGAATTTCAGAAGGTAGTATCCTTTAATGTAGGACCTAACCTAGATTTGTATGGGCAAAGAAAAACCCTGAATTAAGAAAAAATAGGCGAGATTAACACTAACTGAATTTCTAGGAGGTTGAATGACCTGTACTGCTGATATTTGACCACTTTCACCCACTGAAACAATTTCACATGGCTTGAGCTACAACAAAAATTAACAGGGACTTAATTTTTACATTTGTTACCTCAGTTCTGCTCACTTTAGCTTCAAATTACAAAACTTGCACTTCAAAAAATACTTTTAATTCTAGCTTATATCAAGACTGATCCTCTGTCACTCCAATTAAGAAGGCTTATTGCACTTATATTTTACTTCATGAAATTCTGTCCAGATATTAAAATACCAAATCTTAAAATATCCTTCTACTATCTACTTGTTAGAACTCAAATTCAAGAGATCAGGAAGCTTTTCTTAAGTTCAAAGATGTCAAAATGTTGTCAACTACACAAAACCAATGCAATAACCGTGTTGCCAAATCATACTTTTTGACATTTCAAGGAGTAGGGAAAATACTTTGGAATTTTTATTTTTTTTAAAGATTTTATTTATTTGAGAGAGAAGGAGAACAAGTGACAGGTAGGGGAAGAGAGAGAGAGAGAGAGAAAAGGGGGCGGGGGGGGGGGGGAAGGCAAACTCCCTGCTGAGCAGGAAGCTTGAGGTGGGGCTCAATCCTAGGACCTTGAGATCATGACCTGAGCTGAAAGCAGACACTTCACTGGTTGAGCCACCAAGGCGTCCCACTTTGGAATTTTTAAGTAAGAATCTCTACATCAAGGTGCTATGGTCACCTTCTTGTTTCCTATTTTCTCAAATTCTTCTATCTCAGTGAGAGTTTAGCTATTCTTCACTTATTAAAATGACAGCCTACACAGAGTGAACTTCACATTTTAAAGGTTAGTTTATTTTAAAGTTAAAAAAATAAGTTAGTGGCTTTTCCAAATGTGAAACTCTTTGTACATTAAAAACAAAAGTATTCCTCCCTCTTTAATGGAAAACAAAGTTCTCTATAGTTCTTCCCAGTCAAAAAAGAAAAAGACTTGTTTGTCCCTAGTGATTAAATCAGATAACTGCTTTATATTTAAAAATAAATGTTTGGGACTTTGTATTGTGGATTCAGCTTTACTGAAAGGCCTAACATTAAACAAATCATGTATTTGGGTATTTTTGCCTCCCTCCTCTCCCCAACCTCAGATTACCTGGCTTAATCACAGCATTATCTGTTACATGAAATATTTTAACTTTCTGTTTTGGCGGCAATCCAAGTTCTTGGTAAAATTCCAATACAGATGTAGATTTCTAGAGGAAAAGCAGTACACATAAGTAACCCATTATACTAAAGGTGGAGTACAATGCACAGAGATCTAAACCAAATTATTAACAACCCGGAGAACAAATCATTAAAAGCATTCTGTTCCCCTAATGAACAAAGAGCACCATACTCCCCTTATTTAAGGGAGGTGAGATTTTGATCTATAATCCATTACACCTAGAATCTAACCAGAGGCATGGTGGAGCTCATACACACTACATAGTGAAAGATCTTTACTCTGCAGGAAAAGAAACAGAGTTGTGCTAAAATCTGAATTCTGAATGGGGACTATAAGTATCAAGAACCCCAATCCTGGGAAATTCAATTCTGTGTACTCTGCACCTGCTTCCGAGCAGCTGGAGGAAAATACACTGAGTCACGTTCAAATATATGACCACAAACTTCAAAGTGAGTCCCAAAGTGGTCTGGCCAAACTACGTTTCCCTATTTAAAATCCTTCTCACATTCTCCAAAGTCACAAACTCATGACCTCTTTTAAACCCTCCTTCTCCCCTCTTTGAGCTTCAGATTTCACTAAAAACACAGAAGAACAGGAGCATTTCCCCAAGGTCTTATCACCCAATCAAACTGCCTGCATCAGCACTTACCTACTGTCATCCCCCATCCCACTCCAGACTGAATGAGATGCACATGGGGCACTTTTAGAAAGTGCCAATGCCAAGGGCCTTCTGCTTAGCTTCACTCGTCTAAGGTGTCATGTGGGTGTCAGTATGTTTTTTAAGTACTCTCTATGATTCTGATGTGAAACTGGGGCTGGAAATTACAATGGTAAGTGCACTGTCCACGCTCTTATTAGAAGCCAAATCCTTCACTGTGTACTCATCCCATCCCTCTCCCACCTATTTAATGGCTTTACTCTTGACTTGTCCCCATTGCCTTCTGAGTCACCAATTTCCCTTTCTACTGGAACTATCTTATCAGTATACAAAGATGTCACAATAACTCACATTAAAACAAAACTTTCCCTTGACCAGATAGTCTCCTTTAGGTCATCTTTCCATTCCCACTTACGACAATGCTCCTTGAAAGATTTCTGCTGAATCTACTTTCTATCTTCCCATTCTCTCAAACCCACTATAACAGGTGCCTGCAACCCCTAAACACTGAATGCAAAGTGCTTATCTAGGTCACCAACCATCTCTGTGTGGCTGAATACATTGGTCAATACTTATCTTAATGGCTCTATCAGCAATGCTTGGCATAGGTGACAGACAACTCTCTCGTTGAGACTTTCACTCTCTCAGTTCCTTCCTATGCTAATAACCCCACATTTCTAACCTCAATCACAAATTCTACTCTGAACTACAAATTCATTTGTCTAACCACTAACTCAGTATCTCACTTTGATGTCATACAGCAACTCAGGTCTGATATGTCTAAAATTGAATTCAACTTCCCCCTAGAAGCCTGCCTTCCCCCGGTTTCCCAAATCTCAATAAATGGCAACTCCATACCTCTGTTGGTTGGACCCAAAATCTTGTGGTCTCCTTTGACTCTTTTGTCACATCCCATGTCCCACTCATCAGCAGTTCCTACAGACACTACTTAAAAATAAAGCCCATATCAATTACTTCTCACGTGCACCCCAAATTTTGCCTGGATTATTTTAATAGCCTCCTAATTGGTCTCTAAAGTTCCACACACCTGACCCCATGATCTATTCTCCAGTCACAGGCTGGCATGATCCTTTTAAAATTCAAGCTAAAACATGTCTCCACATGGCTTCCATCTCATACAGAATCAACCCTAAATCCTTTAATGGTTTACAAGGTTCTATACCATCTGACCTAGACCACTCTCCTGGGTCATGCTGCTTCAGGTACAATGCACTCCTTACATTCCAAGAACACATTAAACAATGACCTCAGGTCCTTTGTACATACTATTTTCTCTGCCTAGAATGCTTTTCACATTTTTGCAGGACATGCTCCCTCAGGTTATTCAGGCCTCCATCTAAATATTACCTTTCCTGATTATTCCATCTAAAATAGCACCACTTTGTCACTCACAATCCCCTCAGCACACTTTATTAGTCTACAAAGCACTTCTGTTGTGATATACATTTTTTTTTTTTTTTTATTTATGAGACACACAGAGAGGCAGACATAGGCAGAGGGAGAAGGAGGCTCCCTATGGGGAACTCAGGGCGGGACCCCATGATCACTCCTTGAGCCAAAGGCAGACACTCAACCACTGAACCACCCAGGCGTCCTGTGATACACATTTTTTTATTGTTTATCTTCTATGCCAGTCTCCCTGTTTCATTCCCAATCCCACCAAAATATAAGCTTTTTGAGAACAGAAGCTTTAGTTGCTGCTACATCCCTAGCTCCTGAAAGGTCCTGCTGCCTGCTTTTCCCTCTAACCCTGCCCGTTTTTCTGCTTCTGTAAATACCCTTGAATAATTCTTTTAAAAATATTTGAATAGAACACTTTATGAATATCTCATTTCCTTAAAATAATGTCCCGGGTCTTTTTTTCTTTTCTTAATTCTTAAGACTCTTGATACAGATATAGACACAAAAGATGGAAGGCAGACATCCATCCAGGTGTGAAGTCCTGGTTTGCCTCTCCAGGTACCTTTCCACTCTTGCTGCTGCATCAGTTCTTGGCACACAACATTACTGTGTTACAATATTATCTTCAAGTCCAATTATTAAAAAATTATAGGCCTAAAATAAAGATCATGACTTAGTCCGAGGATGAACAATCTTCAAGAAACTAAACTACTATGAAATCAAACCGAGAGCAATTTATAATCAAAAAAGAACAGCATCAATTGAAAGACCCTAACCAACTCAAGACAACGCTGATGATTTACTGTTAACCAAGCATCTTGGCTCCCAATCCGACAGATTATCTGTGCAGCCAGTCTTAACTACAGAATATGTGAATATGTAGCAAACTTCAGTTACTCGATGATTTTAGTTTAAAATGTAAATTGTTAGTGCCACTTTGTAACTTACTGAGAAGGCTGCCTTTGGTTGACATGAAATCGGGTGGCACTGGCCTATAAGCATAGAATGTGAATGTCTGGATTAGCCCACAAACCCTGGGAATGTCCCTGGGGCTCCCCAGAGGAACCGTGTGGCTGATGCTGGGAAGCCGTGCTCTGGACGCCCACAAAAAGTTGTTTTCTCAAGAAGCTATCCCTCCTCCTTTCCTCGAAGAGGGAGGACGTAATTTCATCCCAGTCATTCCCTATAGTTTTGCCCAGGTGGCTCAGCGGTTTAGTGCCGCCTTCAGCCCAGGGCATGATCCTGGAGACCCCGGATCGAGTCCCATGTCAGGCTCCCTGCATCAAGCCTGCTTCTCCCTCTGCCTGTGTCTCTGCCTCTCTCTGTCTCTCATGAATAAATAAATAAATAATCTTAATTAATTAAAATAAATAAATAAAAATATGCCTCTGGGCAGCCCGGGTGGCTCAGTGGTTTAGTGCCGTCTGCAGCCCAGGGTATGATCCTGGAGTCCTGGGATCGAGTCCCACATTGGGCACCCTACATGGAGCCTGCTTCTCCCTCTGCCTGTGTCTCTGCCTCTCTCTCCCTGTGTCTCTCATGAACAAATAAATAAAATCTTTTAAAAACAAATAAATAAATAAATAAAAATGTGCCTCCTTGCAATTATTTTCCTGATGTATCAAATTTAGATTTACTACATTTTAGAATGGACTTTAATTTCTGAGATTCACATATTCTATTTTATTTAAAAAGCATACTATTTTATTAATATCAGTTTCTAAGTACGGGAGGAAGCCTCTAAGAAAAAACTTTTACTTTTTTCAGGAACACAAAATAAGTAAGATAAACATCTTGACCTAAGTAACTACAGACTGAAACATACAAGGTAATAATACTTGATTATATTCCAGCGTCACTAAAATTGAATACTTTAATTCTTTCATTTAAAAATCAAAATATCATAAAACTAATTAGGCATCAGTCGTGAGAAGCGCTAAATGCTTGAGTTGAGTTGAAAGTAGCAGCAGTATAACAGAAGTGTTTTTTTTTTAACTTCCAAATAAATGATTTCAAAAGGCAATTTAAAAGACTGACAACAGTGTCACACTTGGATAATCCCATCTATGAGGCTGCATTTTTTTCTCCTTCTTCAAAGTTCTCTGCAATTACCCTTCTCACAATGAAAATGCTTCTCTGCTCCTAAGATGAATTGATTTAATCAACTTTTAAGGCCACTTAACTTCCTATGTTTTTATTTATAAGAAGTTACAAAAATAGTGAAAGCAAAACAGTCTAATTTCTAGGGGGCCTAAATTCTTTAGAGAGTTAAAAAATAAAACAGTTCTAGCCCTACTATAAATTGATTCAATCAATTCATTTTAGAATCCTTAACTATTTGATATTTTATATTCATAGGTCTACTTGTTTTTAAAAACTATAACTGAATCTATTCTCAGTTTCTCTGAGGGTTACAACACACAAGAGGAAATTTGCATACTTTTAGTTTTGAAAATCCTTTTCTTTTCTGAACCCAAATTCTTTACTTATAAAGAATTTTTAAACCTCATTTTCACATCTTATTCTGAAGAAAGGTCATTCAAAGACAAAGCTTTTCTTTAATATTATAATACATGGCCTCTAGACCTAGAAAATTTATATTTCTTTTTTTCTTGAAAATTTATTTATTTATTTTAGAGAGAGAAAGAGAGAGGGAAAGAGAAAGAAAGAGTGATCATGGGTAAGAAGGGCAGAGAGAATCTTAAGCAGACTCTGCACTGAGGGCATAGCCTGATGTGGGGTTTGATCCTATAGCCCTGAGAACATGACTTGAGCCGAAACCAAGAGTCAGTCACTTAACCCAGGCACCCCTAGAACATTTTTATCTTGAAGAACAAAAAAGATCTTTATAGCATTTCCTATACCAGAGAAGTAAATTAAAAATGTGTGTAAGAGGGTGCAAGTCCACAACATAGTATAGGACCTGTATCACCTTGCTGCGTTCTATCACTGCATATATATATTCACTGAAGAGAATGAAGTTTAAAATGTGTAGACCACAGTCTCAAGTACGAAAATACTATCATTTCTGAATTTTTAGAGATTTAATTATTTGAGAGAGAGAGAGAATGAGAGAGAGCACAAGCAGGGGGAGGGGACTTGAAGGAGGAGAAGGAGACTGCCCACTGAGCAGGGAGCCAGACTTGGGCCTCCCTCCCAGGATCCTGGGATCATGACCTGAGCCAAAGACAGACACTTAACTGACTGAGCCACCCAGGTGCCCCATTTCTGAAATATTTTAATCATTAGTATTATGTTAATAAAATCCGTAAGACACTTTTCTCAGTAAGTAAAATAGAGTAAACTGAGCTGCCAAATACATTTTTGGGTAGAACTTTAATTTTTTTTTTTTTCTTGAGAACTAAGATACTAAAGAACCAGGGTGAGACGTTTAGAACTAAAAGAGGATTTAGCAACCATCAAGTCCAATTCCTGGTTTTCATGTGTAAGAGAATGGATGTTAGTAGAAGTCAGAATTAGAACTCAGCTCTTCTGACCCCACATCTACTCGTTTTTCCACTGTCTCATAGTTCTGGGAAGTAATGTTAACAGATCTGTTGGAGCAGAATGGACTATCCCAACATCATGTTTAATTTATAAATATCAAGGCAATAAAGTCATGAATTTACAAAATCAGTAAAGAAAATAAAGATGATGGTGCTGAACAACAAAAACACAGAAGTACAGTTAATGAGAAAACAGTAGCATCTATCAAATCAAAGAATTATTCACATGAGGACTGGCATGTATTTACCCATTTAAAAATTCAAACATTTGAAAAAATCTGACTTTTTAAAAAGTTTCCATAAATATCTCAGTTTGCTTCATTACTGTGAAATTACTTAAACCCTAAAATTATCAGCCAATAAACTGTCAAGATTTAACAGCAGAATTAAAATATATATAGACTATACTACTGTAATATGTAAAAGTAGCTACCTTCTCTAACACTTAAGAGACAGGACTAAATGGCCTCTAGTCCGATCAACCTATAGGACTCCCATGATTTTAACCACTTCGAACTCATTGATCAGTATACCCAACTATTTATAGTAAAACTCCACTTGAATTTTCCATAAATACTTCACACATTTCTTTTGTCTATAACTTTCCTTTCCTTGTCACCATTTCAGGTTATAGCTTCTGCACTGAACCAAGTACTCAATAGGCTCCCTGCATGGAGCCTGCTTCTCCCTCTGCCTGTGTCTCTGCCTCTCTCTCTGGGTCTCTTGTGAATAAATGAACCAAGTACTCAGGAACTGCTGTAAGCCTGTGTCCCCTCACCACATATTCACCCAGTCTTGTACAAATCCCTCCCCTCTCCAAGTCCAATACAACTACCTTGGTTCAAAAGCCTTTTATTGACACTTCCCAGTGCTTAAAACAACTTCCTAAATGTCCTCCCTGCACACAGATTCTTCTCATTTAGTTAACCAAGTTAAGGATTTGACCACATCACTGTCCCAATTGGAGAATCCAGAAAAGCTCTTGGGAGTCTACAGGATGAAGTCTAAACTCTTCAGCACTCTACCCAACAGGTACACTTTGCACCTTTACTGTCTTCCCCCATTAGTCCCCCACATACTAAGATCTCACACACCACACTTCTCTTCCCAAGCACACAGGCTCTTTTCCATGTGTCTCGGCAGTAGCTACCTGGAACAAGTAATTTTACCCTCTAAGCTGCAGTTTTTGCCCATCTGCAAAATGGGGATAAAAATACTACTTATCTAAGAGATTTGTTACCAGGATGACATGAGATTTTTGCAATGTGCCTGGTATGTTAACAGGTATTCCTGCTGGTATGCTTTTAACACCCATTTTCTTTTCTGGTTTCCTTTGCGTGACAACTTCTGGGATCTCCCTAAGCACAACTGGCTCTTCCCCATTCCATGCTTGTTGCATGTGTAATACTATATAGTGATGGAGGATTTATTTGTTCATCTTCTCCATTAGCCTATGAGTACCCAGAGGGGTGTCAAGACACAAGAAATAAGTCTCTAAAATCTGATCGCCACTCTACCTCTCACCAGTGGGTGGCCCTGAACCTCTTTAGCCTCCTTAGCCTGTTTAGCTTCAGATGCTGAGAAGATTAAATAATAGGCTTAATGCTTATGCATCCAGCATATAACAAGTGCATATAACAAAGTTAACTATGACAACAAAATAGGAGGCACACAACAAACACTTGCTAGTTTTGACAGTTGTATAGTATAGATCCTATTTATCATCCATGTTAATTTCATAAACAATTTACGACAGAAAAAAAATGTTTATCTTAAAAATAAGTAGTATGTTTTAGTAAACTAAAGATGTTTCATTACCTATTAGTGAAAAGGATCACCATTTCTAGAAAGATGTTCTCCGCCTTTAGTCATCCAATAAGGATACTAATTGAACAGATTTTTCAAATTTAAGCTACATACTCAGCACCCTAACAGTATTCTATGTGTGTGTGGGGGGGGGGGGGGAATGCTTTATTTGTAAAAACCTGATGTGGGTTTGAATACAGCTGTATCCAAAGTACTGAAGAAGTTCCTTCTAGGGAGGGTCTGAACTGGGTGCTTCCTGTGTGCTCTAGGGACTTAAAAAATTTTCAGGACTTAGGATTGTCATGTCATACTTTCTACCCACATTTGAAATGTTATCGATTCTCTTCACATTGCAGGGAATTATGCCGAGGGTATATAAAACATGGGATGGTTTAGGAAGGTTAGACCCAAAACAATGCTGTATGTGACACCAGTGAATTATTTATTATTAACGTTCTTGTTAAGATTATGAATATAGTTTACTCCTTCTTGTGGTTGTGACTGGAAAGGACTATGTTTTGCATCTTCTTATGAAATATAGTGTTCGCAAAAATACTTGAATTGGTATAGAGAAAGCTGTAGAATTTGTAACTTATGTGGAATTTCAATGACTCTTTTAGTTTTCCATGTGTTTTTTAAAAAAATTACAAATTTTGATAGTGAAATATACTTAGGGAAATATGCACAGCAGTGAAGATAAAAATGACTCATTGATTGTATGATATATTGCACTGTATTTTCATAGTTATAGTGATTTCAGATTTAAGAAAATTGCACACACACAAAAAGAAAGTTCCTTCTAGTATATACAAATTAATCCTCACATGCTGCTGGAGTCAGGTATTAAGACAATTTAGAAAAAAAAAAAAGAGAAATTTAACAAAAACAACAAAACATAATAGCTACCACCTATTGAGTATCTTTGACATGCTAGGCATGTATGAAAAATCTCATTAATTCTGGTAACAGAGTTCTTAGGTTAAGTAGTATTTTTATCCCCACCATACAAATGGGCAAATACTCAAGTTTAGAGCAAAAAGTTGCTTGTTTCAAAAACTGAAAAGTACTAGAACAAACCCAAATTTCTCTCAGAATTTTGGGTTCAATGGCTTCACTAGACCACCGTCCCTCAAATCCACAATTTACCTCATGGACAAATACAAATTTGTGACTATGGAATAGCCTCAAAACTTAAAGAATTCAGATCTGAAACTAATGAACTGTACTATTCTAAAGAATGAAAATACATTCTTACATGGAAACGTGATACAGTTTTTCCGCCTACAGTTAGGGCTGCCATTTTTCCATTATGGTTTTCCTTTGGAGTATATTTTAGAACGTGACAGTCTTGTACCTAAGGAAACAAATATATAAAAAAAGTAAGTATGTGCTAAGATATATTTTAACATATCAGTCGTGTTGAAGCCGTATCACAATTAAGAATTCCCTAAAGTTAATTATCTCAATATTCCTCTAACACTAATCACAATCTTCAAATATAGAAGTAACTTTTAAAAAAAATGTCAAATACAGAGCATATAGACATCACATAGAGAAAAGTGCCGAGGGAATGCCTGAAGGGCTCAGCGGTTTGGCACCTGCCTTTGGCCCAGGGCATGATCCTGGAGTCCGGGGATCAAGTCCCACATCGGGCTCCCTGCATGGAACCTGCTTCTCCCGCTGCCTATGTCTCTGCCTCTCTCTCTTTCCCTCTCTCTCTGTGTCTCTCATGAATAAATAAAACCTTAAAAAAAAAGTGCCTAAAACATAAATCTACAACATGAGTATTTATGAAGAAAATATGCATTGACCACCACCCTGGTCAAGAAGTAGAATCCACAAAGCCTGTGCTTCTCCTTCCAATAATCTCCCTCCCCACTTTTTTTTTTTTTTTTTTTTTAACCCCTAGAGCAGAGCAGTGGTTCTCAAAGTGTGGTCCTCAAACAAGCAGCATCAACATCACCTGGGAACTTGGTGAAAATGCTGATCCTCACGCCCCAGGCCAGATCAACTGAATCAGAATCTCCTTTTTTTTAAATAAACCTTCTAGATGATAGAGGCTCATTAAGTTTGAAAAGCACTGCCCTAGAAGTAACTACTATTCTTGACCCTTATGGTAGGTAATGCTTTACTTATTTTTCTTTACAACTGCTTTTTTTTTTAAAGATTTTATTTATTCATTCATGAGAGAACACAGAGGGACAGGCAGAGACACAGGCAGGCTCCTCATGGGGAGCACTATGTGGGACTTGATCCCAGGACCTGGGATCACGCCTTGAGCCAAAGGCAGACACTCAATCGCTGAGCCACCCAGGTGTCCCTACAATTGCTATTTTTGAAACCATCTAGTTTATTGTTGCCTGCTCTAGATTTTGTATAAACAGAATCAGACTGTATGTACTTGTCCATGTCTTTCTTCTTTCACTTGTTTATATTTCTAAGTTTCATCCATATTGTTGTGTGTAACACTCTTCTGTTCATTTTCATTGCTATCCAGCATTCCATTCTGTGAATACCATGACTTATTTATCCATTCTGCTGTTGGACATTAGGATTATTTCTAGTTTTGGAATATTAAGAGCAATACTGCTCTTTACTGTTGTAAAGTAATGAAGTTCAAATTTTCTACTGACACTCAGGAGTGGAACTGCTAGACTACAAGGTTCACCTATCTCAGCTTTACCACATTATTGTGCTAAATTGTTTTCCGAAGTGGTTGTACCAATGCACAATCTCACCAGTACTCCTGAAAGCTCCCAAAATTTCTTACAGTTTTAGAACCCATAATCTTCTTTGATCATTGAGTCAATAAAAATGTCCAAAGGCTTGCAGGCCCCCTGGGCCTATGTGCATGAGCTCTCATTTTAGTCACCAGTATCTGTCTAATCATTTTTCTAAGACTAGTCCCCAAAAATGAACTCAGGCATCCAAAGTGATTTGGGGAATGAGGATCTCCTAACTCAATCAGTGATCTTTCTCTAATAATAATTGTAATGACAACAGCAGCTAACGTATATTAAACATTTGACACTGTTTCAGAGTGTGTGACATTTATTACCTTGTACAACCCTCACAAAAACCTTAAAGGTAGGTAATATCTATTTCTTTTTACCAAATACAATTATATCTTTTGCAGAGGAGACACGGTTTTAAGGAACACAGTTGGAAGTGGTGGAACCAAGATATGAAGTCAGGTTTTCTGGTTCCAGGGCCCGCTTCTTAACCATTAGAGTTTGTCTTATCTCAGAGAACAGGATGCTCCCTCCCCAGACAAGAAATGTTACATTCTAAGTTAGGAAAGAGATCAAAATTTTAATTTTGGGTTGAAAGAATGAAAATAAGATGGGACTGAGATTTTTTTCCAATGATGAATTGAACTGGTACACCTGTGAGAAGCTAAGTTACAATCTTTTTTTAACTCATTGTTGTAGTTATCCCTATGCCAATACCAAGAAGGCCACCACACAGGCAAGAGTGAAATATTCACTGAAACACTCAGAAGTTCTTTAATAGTATTTATGCTTATCATTAGCCCATTCTTCATCACAGAGTTACATGTTTCAGGATACAAATATTGCCCATTCAGGTTTGCACTCAGATCTTGGCACATGTACACATCTGTTACATCTTCTGTTTCTTTCTTACCTGAAGTAATGTGACCACATGCCTTTTACCATCTTTGGTCCATAAAGGCATCATACCCAGCTTCAGTGCAATAAGTCCTACTCTAGAGGAACCTGATAATTAAAAACAAATCAATGTTATTACAAACTTTTTCAACATTTGTCAAAATGAAGCAACAGTATTTCCTATACTGTGGTTCCAATATGAGCAACAGGCAGGTAAGAAACATGCTAATATATTCAGAGTAAAACATTACTGTTCCTTAGAGATATAACAGACTTCAAGCATGGCTAGGTAACATATTGTTACTTAATAAATCTCTATATAATGAGTAAATATAGGAAAACTGTACAAAATAAAGAAAATAGGTAAACTGATATATTCTGGCTTTAAAATAATGGTATTAATGGAGGGCATGATAAATCCATCATTACAATTTGCTTTTCTAGTATCAATTCATATCTAAGTGCATTAATTAGAAAATATCTGCTCAAATTCTAAGAACTTAGCTGGTGTTACAGGGATGACACAAGTGGTCAAGTGGCTAAAATATGTCAGCTTCCACCATGCCACTTAGATTTCTTGCACACGTTAGTAAAGTTGCTCCACTAAGAACTTTTTTTTTTTTAAAAAGATTTTATTAAAAAAAAAAAAAAGATTTTATTTATTTATTCATGAGAGAGACACAGAGAGAGAGAGAGAGGCAGAGACACAGGCAGAGGGAGAAGCTCCATGCAGGGAGCCCAACGTGGGACTCGATCCCAGGTCTCCAGGATCATGCCCTGGGCTGAAGGCGGCGCTAAGCCACTGAGCCACCCAGGCTGCCCTCCACTAAGAACTTCAGATCACTATACAATTCAACTGTCACAATAAACTCCAACTAGAGACCACATTCTCAACAGTATAGGCCTTATTCTCAGTCTCACTACACATGGATTTAGTACTCTACTGGACACAAGGAGCTGATTCTGGGGTTAAGCTTGGCAAACCTGGAGTGCTTGGATATCCCAACTGAAAACATCTGTGTGACACACTGTAGTTTTATTTATTTATTTATTTATTTATTTATTTATTTATTTATTTATTTATTTTTCACACTGTAGTTTTAGATCATACTCCTCTAACTTTTCTTCTCTGGTTTATTTTATACATTTTTTTTTTAATCTGAAGGAAACAAAAAACATATGCAGAATGATCTTCCCTTCACCTACGAAACAGTTTCTTGAAGAAGTCTTGATTACCATCGGATATTCACTAATAGTAAACCAGCATGCTAGACATAACCTTGCAAACCAAACCTCAATTAAACAGACACACTTAAGACATGAAAAGTAAATTCATGACATGATAAATTCATCAGGCAGTCACTATGATTTTGGATGTGCCAGCCACACACAGTAATTAGGAAAATGAGAGACTATCAAATATAAAATAACTACCTGGTTCCCAAGGATGTAGAGGCCAGGGTTCATCTTTCAAAGGACACAGTTTACTTGCTAACTGGGCTTTATTTTCATCAGAGGCCAACTGCTTAACAAACGTGACGTTTTCTTCCGAAAGATGCTCATCCCACCATGTACCACTTCTGCCATGGAGACTTCTAACCAAAAGCCAAATGTCTGTTCTATGAAAACAAAAATTAGAAAACCAAAACATAAAAGGCTTCCCCCATTTAATGAGGGGGAGGGAGGTCACATGAGTTAGAAAGTGTAGTCTGGGCCTTAGGAAAAGGATTTGGAGTCCGTGCAAGTCGCGCCCCCCCCCCCCCCCCCGACATTCCTTATAATAATGGGCTTCACACTTAATTGTTTAAGGGATGACCCTAGAGTAAAAGGCCTTCATCCCCTCTGCTGTTATAAACCAACTTCTAACAGAGCTGTCCTACCTAGACACAGGAAGCCCTGATCCATTTGTAGGTGGACCTTAATAGTTTACGTCCAGCGGGGGTAACAATGTGGGATGCTGATCTCTCTCTCTCTCTCCCTCTGACAAGCCCACCTCTTCCCAGCAATGACAAGGCCTAGGCTCAGAAGATCCGTAAAAGACATGATCTCTCTGAGAACCTGAACGCAAGAAAGACCTTGTGTTGGGAAGGAGGTAAATTCTTGCACGGGAGGGTCAGAAAAGTTAAGACTCTCTGCTGTCTATCCACCTTTCGTGGTCGGGTACATCCAGGTCGGAGTCCCAGCTTTACACTAAGTTACTTCTCCAAGCTTCTGTTTTTATCTGCAAAATATCATCATGGCAGTGTCTGTAAAATGCATAAGGGCAGCAATTCTACCTCGTGAGGCTACTGAGCTAAGGCGGCGCCTAATACACCTATCAAAGCATTCGGTACATAGAAAACGCCCACTAATTGGTAGGTGTTAATCCTGTTGGTAATGCTCCCTGCCAGGCGCTGGCTCATAAATGTTAAACATTAAAAAAAAAAAAAAAAAAATCCCCCCTCACTCCTTCAATGGGCACTTGCTTGGAGTAACGCTCTGAGTCCCCTGCGCCTGTGGTCTGGACGGAGCCCCTTCCCCGTCCACCCAGGGCGCACCCGTCCGCACCGGGGGCCAAAGCTCGGCTCCAGGTGTGTTTTGCAGGGACCATACCTCCCCCTCCCCCACCCACCTGTTTGCCGAGCCCCGGGCAGCACCCGGGCCGCCCGCGCTGCAGCCCAGCACCTGGGCGCCGGCCTGGGCCAGCAGCCTCCAACCAGACATGGAGTGGCCGGGAGGGCTCGCCCCGCTACTCTTCCTGGCGTCCCGCCGCTCTGCTTTCAAGGCGTCCCCGCGCTGCAGCCGCCAGCCCGCCTCGAGCCTCCCAGGAACGTCCCGCCGGCTGCCTGCCGCTGCCCTCGGGGACCGGAAAGGAGCCGGAGGAGCCACTTCCGGTCCGCTTCCCAATGCGTCCCGGGCACCAGAGTCACCCCGGGAATTAGAGTTCCGCCTCGGGAGAGTCCTACTTTGGGTCTGAGTTAGAGTAGGGAGGGCAGGGACTGACTCACTTGTCTCTCCAGGGGTTTAAAAGAAAAAAAAAAAAAAGAATGTTTGGAGTTTAGACTTTGCAAGAATGAGGCGACCCGGGGACAGGCTCCTTAAGGAAGCGAAATCACTTAAAAATAATGCACACTGTGTGGCAGCTCCTTGTACTGAACAGCCCTTGATATTGTTCTACTGATTTATGTTCAAAACAGCCCCGAAAGGACATTATTTTTTATTTTTTCGTTTTTCTAAAAAAAAAAAAAAAAAAAAAAAAGATCATTTATTTATTCATGAGAGACACACAGAGAGAGGCAGAGGCAGGCTCCCCTTGGAGAGCCTGATGTGGGACTCGAACCCAGGACCCTGGGAAGACGACCTGGGCCGAAGGTAGATGCTCAACCGCTGAGTCACCCAGGTGCCCTGGAAATTGTTATTTTTATATTACAAATGAGGGAACAGGGACTCAGAATTTTGGTGCTGGTCCACAGTAGTACATCTGGCAGAGGGACAGAGCTGGTACAGACACAGGGCCAGCATGTATTAATAATAGGGCATGGCCAAGGTGATGTTGTGTGACTTGCAGGGCAGGGTCATACAGGGTATTGCTACTTCTGTCTTGGTCTGTTGGAGTGCTCCCTATGGGGAAAGGCAGCGGTCCTGTCCTGCGGACACCCAAACAGCCCTGTAGAGAGGCTCCTTTCCAGCTGGAAGCGAGCCACCCAGAATTGGACCCTCAGGTCCCAGACCACCCATCAGGTGACTGCATCTGCTGAAAGACCTTGAGCCTGAACTGCCCAGCTTGAGCCTGAACTCACAGGTTCCTGACCAGAAGAAATGCCAAAGAAAATAAATGATGACTCTTACTTTGAGTAAGTGTTAGGGTGTTTGTGATGCAGCAGTGCCTACCTCATAAACCTTCTCTACAAATAAAGCCTTGTCCTGCGTCCCAGACCCAGCCTAATCAGCATGTGTGTGCCTTGGGCACTCATTCTACTTCAAAAGTCCATTTCCTTATTTGCTTAATGGGTGTTGGTAGAAATTTGGGAATAAGAGCTTTAAAATTTAGCTATTTCAACAGCCTCTTTTTATTAGTGATCTGGCTAGCCTGGCTTAAGATATCCAGGCAATGATCAATTCCTGGTTACTACTTGGAATTAAGTAGGTTCAAAATCTTCGCTTTGCTTGCTTTTCTATTCAACCAATTGCTATTGTGTTTACCCTGGATACTTCCAAATAACACTTAATTAAACCCATGTATGTTGCTTTAAAATTCTTTGATGACTGAACAAAAGTGTTAGCAATAGACAGTGGAACATCACATGCCAGGGGACCAAATACTTTAAACCAAAGGCAGATTCTTCTTCCTGGTTTTTCTCCTGATGCCAGTATAGTTCTGATGGCTGGAGTGTGGCTCTAGATCAGTGAGTATTCTTGTCACCTGGAACCATGGTCAGGGTGTCCCCTCTGATCCCAGAAGATAAAGTCTTGAGAAATTCCTGGAGACTGAGTTCATTTGGGATTTTGATTATTCTTGGAAAATGAATACCCAGAAAAATGAGAAATAGCTAACACCTCACTCTTGCTGAGTGGTAGGCACTCTCCTAAGTGCTTTACATACGTTAAGTCACTACTCACCTGTCATGTAGGTACTACTGTTCTCATGCTCACTTGCAGATGTGGAAGTTGAGGCACAAAGAAAACAAGCAGCTCATCCAGGTTCACAGACCTCAAGTTTGTTACGTTAAGTGGTAGTTTTAGGAGTTGATCCCAGGCAAGGTGACTCAGAGTCCAAGTGCCTTGACTGCTCCCAAGAAGAGAAAGCTGTACAGCACAATATTAGAACACCAAACTTGACATTCAGAGGTTGCCCCAGACAAAAGGGACTGGGAATGGTTGTGTTCAGTCTGCATCCTTAGAGGTTTAATCAGCCTGGATCAGAACCAGTTGGGCTCAGGAGAGAGTGATGTGGCCAAACTGCTTGAGATACTTACCCATTGATCGTGTACAATTTTCTTGTTAGGAAAGAAACAGGAGGCTCTATGATCTCCTAGATCAGCGCCTTTCAAACCTAAAGGTACTTAAAAATTACTTGGGGATCTTGATAGAAATGCAGAGACTGATGTCATAGGTCTGAGGTAAGGCCTGAGAGTCTACATTTCTAACAAGCTGGAGGTCATGTAGGTGATGGTAAGTGGGCCAACTTTGAGTAGCAGAAAGAATTCTGAGCTCAAAGTCAAGAGACTTGGGTGTCCAATCTCAGCTTGAAACTTAACCGGCAGTGTCACACTGAGTAAGTCACTTTATCTCTCTGTTTCTTCATCCGTGAGATGGTAGAGGAGCAGGGTTTGTTCAGCTGAGGCACCTTCTAGGCTTCTTAAGTGAAGTTCTTTGTAGAAGACGGAATAATGCTCCCCAAAGTTTTCCATATCTGAATCCTTGGAACCTGTGACTGTGTTCTGGCACATGGCAAAAAGGACTTTGTAGATGTGATTAGGGTTAAAGGCCTCAAGATGTAGAAATTATCCTGGGTTGTCTAGGTGGGCCCTAAAGGTAATCACATGAATATCCCAATTTCAGTTCGGAGAACCTTCCTGGCTAC
Organism: Canis lupus baileyi; assembly: GCF_048164855.1. NCBI lineage: Eukaryota > Metazoa > Chordata > Mammalia > Carnivora > Canidae > Canis > Canis lupus. The sequence goes on along the minus strand of NC_132859.1, from coordinate 23,990,299 downwards.
AAGAATAGAAAAATTTTGCAAGACAGATGTAACGTGGAAAGGATACAGCCTGCCTCTGCTGGCTTGGAAGATGGAGAAAGGAGTCCACATGGCAAGGAATGTGAGTGGCCTCTAGAAGATAAAAAAGGCAAGGAGTGGGTGCTTTCATCCACAAATGAATGCAGCCCTGCCAACACCTTCAGATTAGCTCAGTAAAACCTGTGTTAGACTTCTGACCTCTAAAAATGTCAGATGATAAATTTGTGTCTTTTTATGCCACTAAGTTTGTGGTAATTTTTTATGGCAATGATAGAAAATGAATATAAACCTTTAAGCCCAAAGTCCTAGATGCTGGTAATTCATAGAATAAACAGACCTTGATTTTGGATCTTTTTGGGATATGACAAAAAGATAAAAAAGATAAAAGATAACTTGTATTTTCAAGTTTACTTTTGAGTTTGAGAAAAATAATTCTGGGGAAGAAACCTCATATCCATTGCTAATTGCATTATTTTGTACATACATATGTTAGAAATATTTATTGAATATCAACTATAAAATATATAGTGCTTGGCACATAGTGGGTGCTCGGCAAATATTGGCTGGCCTAGTAAATGAATTTGAATCACACTGTACTAAATGCAGTGATAAAATAGTAATAAAATAATAATGGTAATGCCTGCTCTTTAGGGGGCATTTTACATGCCAAACACTGGGCTCAGAATAGATACCGTCAAGATTGCTCCTGACAATAATGAAGATATGGTCACCATTTTACATTTTACAAGCAAGACAAAATAACTTCAGTCCTTAAGGAGCTTACAGTACAGCAGGCAAGGCAGGGGAGGTAAAGAACCAAAATGATAAGTGCCAAAGTAAAGGTATATGTACAAAGTTCCCCAGGTGGGATACAGAGAAGCTAATGTCTGAATTACACTTGAGAGGAGAATAAGAGTGCACAGAAACAGAGTAGGGAAAGGACATTCCAAGTAAAGGGAACATGGTTCCAGCTACTATTGCTGAGTAATAAACCACCTCAAAGTTTTTGGCTTAGAACAACCACCACTTTATTACTTGTGTGGCTTCTGCTGGTTAGGAATACAGAAAGGGCCCAGTGGGGATGGCTTGTTCCTGTGTTTGGGAGCTCAGCTGGGATGACTTAGAGACTGGAGGTGATGTCGGCTGAGGGGCTGAAATCATCTGAAGGCTCATTCGTTCCATGTCTGTTGCCTGATGCTGCCATCATCCAGGACCTCAACTAGGCTGTTCTCTGGAATATCTATATATGCTCTTTCCATGGGACTGCTTGGGCTTCTTCATAGCATGGCGGCTGGGTTCCAAAAGCAAGCATCTCAAGAGAACCAGATGTAAGCTATGTCGCCTTTTATAACCTACCTTCCTAAATTACATGGCACCACTTCAGATACAAGTCAGCCCAGATTCAAGGGGAAAGAACATAAACCTACCCATCAGTGTGAACATGGCAAGATCACCTTGTAGGAAGAGCAGGTGGGATGGGAGACATTGTTATAGCCATCCTTAGAAAATATAATCTTTTTGCAAACACCATGTGCATTTAATTCCATGTGAAAGAAAGGAAGGCATCTCAGTAGTTGTAGGAATTGACCAGTTGCTGACACATTTACCATGACAACTCTACCCTGTAAAAAAAAAGGTCTAGATTATGTCTGGGTTGTTTTATAGGAAAGAAAAAGGGTTTATTCCAGATTTTCTTCTGCTCCCTAGTACAGCTTCTGGGTAAGTGTCTACTACATCCTCCATTCAGAGAGACAAAGGCCAGGCTTGTAGGACTGTGGGTGCCCAAGAGAACTTGAATATGGCCAGCGTGAACAACACACTCTGGAATGGAAGGGGAGACTGACCATCCAACAGGGTGAGCCACTGACCCTGAGGGCCATCCAGCTGTGCCTGTGCCCCCTAGTGGCAAGGACTGGGCAGCGAGTGCATCCAGGAGGAGAGGCAAACTGCAAGGGGCAGGGAGGGCCCTGACAGCCTGACTGCTCAGGAGTCAGGAAGTGACAGCCGTTCCTCTATCTGGTATTTCTACTCCAACCAGGCCTGGCAGGGTCGTCATGGCAACTCGCCTGTCTGCGCGGCTGAGCTGAGCCAGGATTCCCTTAGTAACCGAGGAGCCCAGGAGATGATGCTTAAAATAATCTTCGATGCCCAGGCAGAAATGCCTTTGCAGTTTTATTAGCCACGAAGCATCACGGGGCATGGCTTTCACTCCCACTTTATTTCTAAATGGAACAAAATGGCTTTTTAAAGCAGGAATTTCCAACCCAGGGCCAAATGCTGTCTTCAGTCCACGAGGCGCACATCCCGCTGCAACCAATGAGCGTCCCCGCCGAGTTTCTGAGAGGAGCTGCTGGTCACTATTACATAAATTACCTTCAAATAGAGCAGGCGATCTCTCGCTGAAATCACTGGGCTCCATCTAATCTCTTTTCTATTTCCTATTGAAGTCTCACACTGTCTTTCAGGAGGGCACATAGTTACGCTTGGCAAGACTTGAACACTTGGGCCCTTTAGCCCGACAGCCCTTACCTCTGACACCTTCCCAGCTCATGCGACCTCTTCCATTTTCCCTCATCTGCAAGGTCTGCTTCCCGCCCCCCCCCCCCCCATGGTAATCTCCTCCTATGGGCAGCCGTGCCTGTGAATTCCTCTCCTCTCTTAGCATCGACCATATGCACACGTCTTCTTACACGGTATTGTTCTCTTTATTGGTATAAGTAGTGAGAAGCCTCAAGTTAAGAAACCAGGTCTTCTTGACAAGACTGCAAACTCTTTAAGGGCAGGGTAATGGATATTGTCTCAGCTCTCCCAGAAATAGTTGGAAGTTTTAGCAATGAGAGTTGCAAAACTTTGTGAATAGTCCAAAGTGGACTGGCGTGTACACTTTGAAAGGGAGAATTCTCCCGTATGTGAACCAGACCTCCTGAACAAGAAATTGAAAATGTATGGAAATCTGATGTGAAATCCTGAGAGTGGACAGAAATCTGAGTGAAATTCTGAGAGTGGACACACAAAGCAGAGTACAGGCAATATCAGAGCCATTATTTTGTCCTGGCGTGCACAGCTGGGGTGAAAGAGCCTGAACTTGAGTCACCAAATGTCTAACAGGAGAAAAAGGGCTCTGGCTTGCTCACAGACGTGTTCCTTCTGCTTCCTCCTCCACTGGCAAGAGGAGAAGCAGAGGACTTGATACACCTGCATAATGGCTAGCAACAGTCTTGTTTGAGAAGTCGGACAGTCTGGGTTCAGATCCTGTTGCTGCTACTATTTCCATACACCCGGGGGAATCACTTGGATCCTCTGAGCTTCCTCATTCATAAAATGTGATTTAAAAAAAAGTGACTTCTTCTCCAGGCCACAGTATCAATTAAATGAAATGATGCGCAGGGTGTGCTTAACACAGTACTTGGCACAGAGTAACAACTAAACAAGTGCTGACTACTTATGTTATTAAAAATGTTATATTCACTTTCTGTTAGATATTACAGTAATCGTGAAAAATCTTGACTCATCCTTTTTTTGACTTTCTCATTGGCATTTTCTCCATGAACAATTTCATCTTGATATGATCATGCCAGATTCCTAACAAGACATTAGGGGATCTCTTCATCATTCTTTGACCTCAGGTTCCTTTATCTCTATGTTTGCTGATGTCCTGTTAATACCACAGAGGTGCAACATGTATAAGAATAGTGTTACTGGGGATCCCTGGGTGGCTCAGCGGTTCAGCGCCTGCCGTTGGCCCAAGGCATGATCTTGGAGTCCCGGAATCGAGTCCCACGTCGGGCTTCCGGCATGGAGCCTGCTTCTCCCTCCTCCTGTGTCTCTGCCTCTCTCTATATATGTCTATCATAAATAAATAAATCTTAAAAAAAAGAATAGTGTTACCATTATTTGAAGACAACATCGTCGTCATCATATCAACACCGCCAGGATGGAACCAGGACTCCTTTCTGGACAAGACGTGCATGCTAAGCTCACTCCTCTCTCCTCTTTTCATCTCCTTCTATTCCTTTCTTTCTTCTTGGAATTTGCAATCTCCAGTCCAGGACACTGCAGAGAATGCCAGGGGTAGGTCTGCAAACTTTGCCTTAAAGGAAAACAGTCTCCTTGAAGGGAGTCAGTCATGACGGAAACAGTCATTTGTTTGAGAGAACATGTGTCCTCTGGAAACTAACTGCTGTTATACCCTAACAGTAGCAATACTAGGAATGAAAGTGCTCTTAATAAATTTATTTTAAAGCTGTTTATATGGTGTCTAGTGTGACACTAAATTTTTTGCAAATATTATTTCATTTAATCCCCAGAGTAATCTATGAGGAAAGCACTGTGGCCAGAGAGGTTAGGTAAGTTGTCCAAGACCACATATGTAGTAAACATCCCTAGCAAGGCATGCACCTAGTTCAGTCTGGTTTCAGACCCAGGTTTCCCAATTCCCATTCTATTTTTCTAGTCTACATGATGCTGGGCCTTTGTTTTGATGTTTTGGATGAGTGAAAGGAGAAGTTATTTGTAAAATGTCTCCTTGCTTAAGTTGTGGCCAGCAGGATGGGGGGAAATGATCTTTAAAGTGAAATATCAACAGATTGGAAGTGTCTAATGTAAAATGTCATTTCAAGTATACAAGTCCTCTGCAAAAGGGAGTTTGGGACTTGGTCAGGCAACCAAATGGAATATATTAGAAATGGATTCCTGGGGGAGTTGATTCTGTGGAGGGATCTTCAGGGGAAGATCCCTGTGCTGGGCAGTAGGGAGGCCTCAAGCAGTAGAGCAGTTGCTAGTCATAATGGATACTTTCTTCGACTCACAAGTAAAGTGGCCTTCCTTGAGGAGAAAAAAGCCAACTTACAGGACAAGGAGTCATTCTCCCTCAAACTTTCCTCAGTTCCCCCCATCCCTGACTTCAAACTTCCAGCAAATTCAGAGAACACCTTCTTTACCATTTCCCTCCTGCTTCCAAGAATGTGAGAGGGATTTGATCTTCATCTCTCCATTGTTCCATGTATATACATCCAAGTAATCTCATTCCTAGTCTTGAAATGAAAAATGCAGTGACTCATCATATAATGAATGTCAAAGGGAAATTGTGAGTCGTGGTTAGAGACTATCAGGAAGGAACACAGTGGGTTTCCCAGAGATGGAGGAGAGACAGACACTATAATTGCCTGTCTTTTTGCCCTTTCCCTGCGGTGGCAGCTCAAATCATTTTGTCCAGTCTAGGAACAATTTATCTGTATCTCCTCTGTTTCTTTTCCATCTAATATAAGAAGGGCAGGAGAGGCTGGTTGAATGTTCATTTCATCCAACAAATATCCAAATACTTTCTATGTTCCATCTGCTATCTGTGTGCTATATCCTGCAAGGAAATAAAAGATGAAGTTGTTCTCCAAGGTCCTAAGGCAAATACTGACAATAAAATATTAATAGATAAGTAATATATTAATTTAGATACCTCTCAGCTCTACAAGAGTTCAGCGACCAGAAAAGAGTCGGGGAAGTGGGCTCTCTGTGTGGCTGGTAGGAAATAGAGAAGAATGGCCTTGTAGCACTGCCTACCCCTCCCCATGCCCTACCATCATTCCTGTCTGCCCAAGGTCGAGCTATGTTAGAAATCTTCAGTTGAGGGGCGCCTGGGTGGCTCATTTGGTTAAGTCTCTGCCTTCAGCTCAGTTTATGATCCTGGCATCCTGGGATGAGTCTTGCATTGGGCTCCCCGCTCAGCGGAGAGTCTGCTTCTCCCTCTCCTTCTGCATGCCACTCCCCCTGCTTTTGCTCTCTTGCCCTGTCAAATAAATAAATAAAAATCTTAAAAAAAAAAAAAAAAGAAAGAAATCTTTGGTTGCAACAAGAGAAATCCCACTTCAACTGAATTAAGTGAAAAGAGAATTTATGGACTTTGGTGGCCGAAAATTCCAGTAACAAGGTGGGTTTCAGTGGCTGAGAGAGGTTATCAAGTGGATATCTTAACTCTTTTTGTTATTTAAGCTCTTAAAGTTTCCTCTGTTTTGTCCTCATTCCCAAGAGGTGGAGGGAAGGCATCCTGCCCCTGCAGATTCATGCCCTCGAAGTGTAGCCACATCAAATGAAAGCTACTCTCTGCTGAGATCTCCAGCAAGTCCTGGGTTTGGATTTTCTGGCCTGGTGCAGGTCACATGCTTATCTCTAAGCCAGTCACTGTGATGAGGACCATTAAATGCTGCAGGGTTTTGCATTTTTTCAGCCTACATTAATTATTAACATTATTATTATTGCCATGCTTTTGTCTTCTAGCCTACACAACTTGCCTGGTATGCTACAAATAATGACTTGGCAACCACTTCCTGTGTGCCATCTACTGAGCCCGATGTCTCAGAGATGATCTCCTTAAGTCTTCACAAGCACTTTAAGTGGTAGAGGGTATTGCTTCCATTTACAGGTGAGGAATCTGAGCCTCAGAGAAGATAAACTCCATTTTATATTCTCTGGGAAACATATTTCTGCCTGACACCAAAGCTCTTGCTCCTAATCATCTGCCTTCTTTAGGAGGGTCAGGCCAGCTTTTTAACTCTCCTCGCTACAATGGATAAACGTACGTCCCAGGATGAACTGAGGTCTACACAATGGCAGCTCAGCTAAGCTGGTTCTGATCCTGTGGATATTAAATAAAGAGGCATAGACTGAATGTGTTGGTAATTTCTGGGCTGCAGCTTTATTTAATGATATTTTTAGTCCTTTCAATTCATTTGATTCCTATTAAACTCTAAATGAATTAGTTTCAATTATGAAATTATTTTCTCAGCCTAATCCAGTCTCTCCGGGTGTACATATTTTTCATATCCCACACTCCGGTCCACCTGGGTTTGACATTTGGTGCTCTGATTGCTTTCCGTGATGCAAGGATTTCAATCCCAGTGGATCCCAGCGTGTTGCCAAGGATTTTCCTTTGGATCGTTAATGAATGCAGGAGGTCCTTCCTAGCATTTTTATGTTACTCAGAAAAATCATTCGGTATGTGAGAGAGAAGACAAGATCTTCCTTTTGAAAAACACCATGCCTTTTAATCATCTGCGAGAAAACTTCCTTTCTTAGTAATCTCACCCTGGCCGCCAGGATGGGAGCAATACAGGGGAAATCGTGTTTGTTCATTTTAGAGCAAGCCTGCCAACCTTGGGTTCTGCTTTCAATTTTACAAAAGGAAAGTTAATGAATATATGTACATATATGCATAGAGGGAAAGGGCACCCCATATACTGTAAGAAACCAGTGTTTGTTTGAAGCTTTTTTTTTTTTTTCTTTCAGAAATTCTTGTCTAAGACTAGAGACATTATTCATCATGCCAGAACTTGAAGCTGTATTTACTTTCTGGGGAAAAGTATTTTTGTGTTCTGTCAACAATGCTGCAGTTTTTGGATACTCTTGTGCTCCCAGGAATTAGAGACACAGAGAGGAGTAGAATGGCAGCCTGGTACTCCTTTGTGAATCCACATTAGGCTTTTAAAATAGAAACCACTGTAAGTTTAATCAAATAGGAAATGCATACAAAACCTCAGTGTTCTTGGGCAAAAACTTCAGAGTTACATTATTCACCCCGAAGACCTGAAAAGATCAGGATCCCAAGCATAGTTACAAATCCCAACATTTCTTTGTGGTGCTCTGAGTAACTGCAAATGGCAGAAGAACTTTAAAGCCACAATGTGAAGAAGGCTCAGATGTATTTTGACACTGAGGAAGAAAGGAGAATGGGATTGTGGGTATAAATGCATGGCATTGTTAGTGAATATGAAATTTTTGTAAATATTTAATGAAGTGTTTCTTTTCCTCCAATGAGTTGTTAAATTAATGATGCATTTTATAATCCGTGAGTTCTCAGCGCAAACAAGGTATCCAGTTTTAAGTGTATCTCCTCGTTAAAATTTCCTTTGTTCAGTTAAAGTATTCAGGAAGGCTTCTGTTAAGTAAACTGCTCTGTGTTCTTGGCTTGACTTCAGGGAGTTCAGCGAGGGAACTGTGTCTGTGATGGGGGACGTGGCAGGGGGTGAAGTATGATTTAAAGAAAAATTCAGCAGCCCAGAAATGTGTTAATGAGATATGAGTGGCAGGAGGTGATTAGCAGAAGAATCTGGAGCCTGGTCCAAAGTAAGAAGTGAGGCTGGGTTTGGATGGGAAACCTGGTGAATGACTGGACTGCCTGGTAATCAAATAAGTTGGGGGTATTAAAGCGTGTTTTGTTTTGCTTTAAGCTGGGGTGAAATGCACATAGCATAACACAACAGAAAACCAGCCATCCTAAAGTGGACAACGCAGTGACATTCACACTGTTGGATACCACCATCCCTACCAGTTCCAAGACGTTTCCATCATTCTGTCCTATTGTGGGTTTTAATGAAAAGCTGAAGAAGATTGGGAGACATCTGGATTATGGAATTATGGAATTATGGCACTGGCTACATTCTGTCATGTTCTAAGTTTGTTGTCCTTAATGGCGTTTGCCTGAAAATCTTTGTGTTAAACTGAGAATTTCGGTGTAATGGAAGTTAATGCCCTGGAATCTGATTTGTGATCAGCGGCTGCATTTCTCAGGAGATGACAAGGTTTTATCATATACCTCACTCCCTCCCATCAGAATGTACCCCCCCGCTTCCTGATATATTCCTGCACATTCTCATCATGAATCGAGTGCCAATAGTAGGATGAGGAATGAAAAGGTGGATGAGACAGGGCTCTGCCCTGTAAGAGAGACTTAGTTCTAGTTGGAGAGAGAGGTTCTGACAGAGGCATGTACAGGCGAAAGGTGGGACTGGAAGGATGAATACTTGGCTGAGTCCAGAGGCTTCTGAGGGGAGCTGGAATCTGAGCTGAGACTTCAAAAATGAGTACAAGCCAACTGAGTGAAGGGATGGCAGGGGATATTTCAACAAATGCAACAAAACAAAACAAAACAAAACAACAACCCACAAACCCCAAAAAACAACCAAAACCCAAAAAAACCAAATGCGGTGTGAAGAGGTTGTTAGATCCCAGTGTGAGGTGGGGTGGCCAGAACAAATGGGCAAGGATTGGGCAGTGGAAATCAGATGTAAGATGTGTTCACACATGGAAAAACAGACTCGAGAGATAATCCAACCCTTAAGTAGCAAAGCTTGGATTTGGATCCACTTATCCTGGCTTGAAAACGCTAGGTATTTCCACTGAACCATGCTCAAGAGGAGGGTGCAGGGTATGGAAATATTTAAAAGTAGAATTGTTGAGGACTAATTTGGAGATCCATTGCATGGTGGGGCAAAGCAGGGGATGCTGCTGTGAATGGCTGGCAGCCTTGCTGTTTCTTTTCACATGTGTCCCTACCTGTTACCTGTCTCCCTTGACTCTTCCACTTTCAATATTCAAGCACATCTTCTTGAGGAAGTCTTTAGATATTCTATGTCTTAAATGCTAAGGCATGTGTAATATGTGCAATAAGATTCCAAAGTCCTAGAATCAGAGAGCAGCTCTAGGTTGCAAGCAGAGCAGACACCATGTATTTTTTTTTCCTCCTGCTTCTTCCAAGCCTAATCCCTGCCAACCCCCTCCCACTCCTCATCCTCATCCTCAAGCCTAGTGCAGAATTGGTATTTAGCAAGTGCTGGAAAGACTGAAAAAGGGAGGTATTCAAACAGATGTAGAATGAGCTCTCCCGGGCAGAGATTTGGAATCAGTGGATATTTTTACCACCACTCCTTGACCTCACTTATATTCTCTGTCTCCGTGGGTAGCCCTTTTACGGTTCTTGGACACACCACATTTCCTTTTAGAATCACCTGGCAATATGCTGCATTCTCTCTGTGGCAGGCAGAATGGCCGCTCAAACATTTCCAACCGTTAATCCCCTGGAATCTATAAGCATGGGATATTTTATGACAGCAGGGGCTTCCCTCACTGCACTCTACTCCTTTGAAGAAGGTAAAGGAACTGATCTCAGGCTAGTGAATCCTGGGTTACCTGGGTGGTCTAGTCTAATCACGTGAACCTTTAAAAGCAGAGCACTTTCTGTGGCTGGAGTCAGAGGGATGCCATAGAAGTCGGAGAGTTTCAATGTTTAAGAGGTTTGGGACCTACTAGTGCTGGAAGGGCCATTTGGAAAGCATGAAAGGGATGTGGAAAGTCTCTAGGAGTAAAGACCACTCCCCCTCCTGCAACTGACAGCCTGTAAGGAAATGGGACCTCAGCTCTACAACCACACCCAACCCCCTGAATACACTTGGAGGCAGATTCTTTCCCAGAGCATCCAGTAGAATGCAATCCTTGATTTCAGCTTTATTGAGGCCTTAGCAAAGGACCTAGCTGTCTTCCTGAACTTGCGACCTACAGAAACTGTGGGATAATAAATATGTGTTGTTTCAAGTCACTAAGCTTGTGGTAATCTGTAATGCAAGAAATAGCAGACAAACACACTCTTTGTAAGCGGTCTAGAGCAAGCAGTTCTCAAAGTGTGGTTCTCAAAGGTCTCTGAGACCCTTTTAGGGGCAATGTGAGGTAAAAACTATTTTCATAATAACACGAAGATGTCATATACTTTTTTGCATTGTGTTGACATTTTCTCCAGTGGTGCTAAAGCATTGGTGGGCAAACTGTTGGAGTTTTAGCTCACATCAGGAAGGTGGCACTACACTTTACCAGTGGCCATTTTATTTTTCACTGCCACGCTTTTACAGGAAAGAATATGTGGTCTCACTTAAGGGTGGTCTTGATGGAGCAGAAAAATTAATACTTTTATTAAGTCTTGACCCTTGGGTCCATGTCTTTTTCCTAATTTGGGTGATAAAATGCAAGGCACCCATACAGCATGCCTACTGCAGTCCAACCAAAGATGGTTGCCTCCAACAAAGGCACATGTGCCCTTGTGTTGTGACATAAACTGGTTGCTTTTTTGTTTTTTCACAGAATACCATTTTTATTTGGAAAAAAGACTAATATAAACTAGTTATTCCAATGTGGGTATCTGAGAGATACTTTCTTGAAAATGAATGAAATGCATCTGTCACTTCAACAAAAACAACAAACAGTATTTGTTGCCAGTGAAAACATCTGAGCTTTCTAGCAAAGATTAAAAGTTTGGAAAACCAGAGTCTGCCACTATAATTTGACAGATTCTCAATACTTTGTCTGATGAGATAGGCAGTGATATTATGCAGCAAAAGAATGTGAGTTTTTTGATATTATAAAATAAACTAAGGACTTAGAACATCTAAATAAGTGAGTGGATCAATATTTTCCAAGTGACTAGTGCATGATGTTACAAAGTCACGCATGGGTAAAAGCACATTGAAAAATGCCAAGAAGGGTTTACTGATATGATTTTGTATTCCACATTGCAACTAACCTCTAAGAAACTTGTCGAGATTTGGTGCAGTGGAAAGAATTAGCACAATTGTCTGAGAAGGCTGAAAATACTCTTCCCCTTACCATACAAGGCTAGATTCTCTTCATTGTACTTCAACCAAAACATCATTACACAACAGGATCAATGCAGAAGGAGATATGAGAATCCAGCTGGCTTTTATAATGCTGCTTGCCTCGTTATTTTTGGTTTTGAAAATTCATTCATTCATTCATTTGTAATCTCTACACCCAACGTGAGACTCAAACTCACGAACCTGAGATCAAGAGTTTCATGCTCTTCTGACTGAGCCAGCAGGCACCCCAGAAATATAGTTTTTAATTTAATTTTATTTTGAAATGTAGTTTTTTAAAGTAAAAATATTATATTTATGTTGGTGTGCAATGGGTTTGTTATTGTTAGGTAAACGAATTAATAAATATTTTCAGCTTCAATTTTGAATACAGCAAATATCGGTAGATATAAACCACAGAAATAAAATCTCTTTGTGATCCCCAAGAATTTTGGACTGTATGTTATCTACTGAGGCTCCGTGGAGGGCAGACCACACATAGATATAACTCAGTGGTTCCATATTTGCCCTCTAAGCCAATTTAAGCTCAGAGGTATTTTTTCTTTGGCCCTTGTGATATTTAAAACAATTGTTGAACTCTGAACGAATTTACCATATTTACAAATTGGTAGGTTTTATGTGAAATACCACATTTCCCAATTCTCTTGAGAAACTCATGGGCTGACTGCATTGGGCCCACACTCTTGCAGGGCCCCCAGAACTGGACCTTCTTTGGGACACATGCTTTCTGGTTTCTCTCCATCCTCACTCCACTCTACTCCTTATGTCCCTTGTTGAAACCTAGTCCTCCTCAGTCGCTCATATGGCTCACTCAGCTCCTGGGAGCATTGTGTTTGTAATGTCTGACCTCCTACCTTCATGGCAGGAAGTTGGGAAGAAATGGTTGAATTCCGGGGCTCTTTCCCTGCCCCCGGGGGGGTGTTAAGTCACAACAGGCCAAGAGCCCACATCAAAAAGCTGAGATCACCAGGTGAGAGAGAAATTTCTGAAATGGAGGCAAAGGTCATGTTTTAAGCCTCATTCTCTCAAATGGCCTAATTGTTTACTGTTTACTATGGCAAGTAGATGGGTATCGTGTCAGGAGGGCAGCTGAAATTGGGATTAGGAAATGGGCTCAGGAGCCAGGGTGTTCAAATTCTCGCTATGGCTTTTGATAGCTGTGTGACCTTGGGTCAGTTAACTAACCTCTCTATGTCTCAGTTTTCTCATCTGCAAAATGAGACTAATAATATTATCTACCTCATAGGGCCATTGGGAAATTAAATGAGATGGTATATAGCAAGAACTTGGAACAGTACCTGGCACCAATAAGCCCTCAATAATTATTAGCTACTATTTCTGTTATTCTTTGAGCTGGGCTTCAGTCTGGGTATGAAAAGTTAAGTAATCTGCCATAAGGTTCTGGCCAGGCAAATTGGACTCTGTCTGTCACCCTATCTCACAGATCCCAGGGATCCTGACGTGAAAGTAATAGATCCCAACAAATATTTGGGGAATGACATAGTGCATCATTTTGATTGGCAACCATACACTTAATTCACCTGTTAAATCTACAATAGATTTGAAATCAATCATGAGGGACATTAACCACTCTACTCATTAATTAATTCACTTAATTAGCCATCTCTTTATTTTTTAAATACCTATTGAGTGCTTACTATGTTCCAGGCACATTGACTTGGAAACAGGTGTCTTGGTTTGGGATTAGAAACCACCATCAGGTAATTCTGTACAAGAGGGTCTAAATATTTTAATCCCTTGTTCGTTAAAAACAATATCCTTTTGTTTCTAGGGGACTGTGAAAGAGCTAGTCCTAATCCGAGGTCATGTTGTCTACATGAAAGAAATCACTATTAGTGAATTGCCTTGAAAAGAGAAACAAGACTATAACTCTCAAAAAAAAAGTTCTGTAAGTACCCAATTTATTAATAAAACAATACAGTTTAAATATTTATGATTTATTTTGGTCATACATTTTTTTTACCATCATTCCCAAAATGTTGTGCATTTGGCTGACATGTATTTGCAAGGTTAGGATCTATAATTATAACACTGGAAACCATACAAGGCATTTGATTTGCTTATTAATACTTCCTCCCACAACAAACAACAAACAGATCTATTTTGCCTTGTGATTTACTTCCCTATGTCTCTAAAAATAAATTCCTCCTAATGCCTTTTATACTTGCAAAACACTTGTCCATTTCTCTGTGAGAACACTATAAAAGCGAAACATTCATTCTTCTGGTTTAAGACTGGCCAGTTCATATCAAAATAAAACACCTCCATGCAAAACAATGATTCTAGGCATTTCTGCTGATAGAATTTGCTCTCAGGAGTGATACAAAGAGGCAATAGGAAGCCCCACGCTAAGCTTAAAGATCAACTTGGTGGACCAGGTTTCTGGGGAACCATACTGCATGGCCATTTGCCACTGACAAGTTTCTGTTGTTGCGATCCCACCAAAGACTCTTTGAGGTCATTCCTAGGGATTGACATAAAAGTGGGACCATTCCACTAGGGTTCTGTGATGCCTCCTTTAAGAGAACAGAGGCTGGCCAGGAGGAACACTCCCTAGTCTGTTTAAGGAAGAGGTGTGACTATAAAGCAGTGATACTGATTTGGGGTATGCAGCTTCTGGAATCAGTTTCACTACTTTCTATTCCCACCTCGGAGACTGGCGGGACTTTTGTGCTATTGGCAGGGGAGAAGTGCCCTTCTCAAGCAGACTAGGTGCTTCCCTGTGTCAGATGGTCTCTGGGGTGGTACCCTGGAGTCTAGAACCTCAGGACTCTTAGATGTGGACTGCAATGGCATCACCTGAGACCTAATTAGAGATGCGGAATCTCAGGCCCATGCATACCTGTTGCACCACAGTCCAGATTTTTAACAAGATGTCCAGGTAATTTGTGTGCACAGTAAAGTCTGAGAGGTACTGGGCTAGGTGCCCCAGACCCACTTCTAGAAGACTATGTCTAGGTGGATAAACCTCTTCTTCAATAAAGAGACCATTCTTAGCAGGGAGGGATTATAGATAACAATTGCAAAAACAGTGTGGGTTTTTTTTTTTTTATTTTAAACATGCAAAATACAGTCCATGCATCTGCCATTTTGAAAAGTCTCTCATCCTGTAGCAGATAAAACCAAATTATGTTTTGGCTATCAACGTTCAATAAATGTGTCAAAATGCTTTACAGTGTAAAGATAATAAGAAATTTAGCAAAATTTCAACAAACCTGTATAAAAAACGGATACAGATAACATTTTATTTCAAGGCGACATGCTGTAATGTAAAGAGTAAGTTATAATTATCCATGTTTCTTTGTAAAAAGTCTTTAACAGTACAAGAGCTTAACAGATCCAGGCCTCAGGGCTACACATGCAAAAAAAATTGTCAGTTAGTTAAAAATCACCAAAACGTGCTATTTTTTAAATATGTATGTGTGTGTGTCTTTTTAAGTACAGGAGTAGTAGAAGTATTAAATATTAGCAGGTATAGTATTTCAGAACTCTGTAAAAGTATGTGGAGTTCATGGTGCCAGTGTCCGGGAAGACTCATACATTTCTGATGAACATTTTGGCTTAATCCCTTTGCCATTGTAATAGTCCACGACTTGATTTGGGACTTCAGCCAACACGCTCTTTGCCAGGGCAGCTGGAGATGCCTGCAGGGAAGAAGAAATCACCGTGACTTTGGCACCTGGCCACAGGAATCTGATCCAGAGTCAGCCTAAAAGACTGCAATCTTGCTCTGAGCACCCAGCCTCTCTCTCTCATTCATTCATTTAGTCATTCGATATTTGTTGAGCATCTACTCTAAGCAAGAGTTGTCAGATTGTTGGAAAGCGAACTTTTAATTTCATAATTATATTTTTCAATGTCTGTCTCAGAATATAAACTACTCACATCTGGGATCCCTGGGTGGCGCAGCGGTTTAGCGCCTGCCTTTGGCCCAGGGCGCGATCCTGGAGATCCGGGATCGAATCCCACGTCAGGCTCCTGGTGCATGGAGCCTGCTTCTCCCTCTGCCTGTGTCTCTGCCTCTCTCTCTCTCTCTCTCTGTGACTATCATAAATAAATAAAAATTTAAAAAATTAAAATAAACTACTCACATCTGAGGACGGGTGAAAGTTGGAGGGCAGAATGAATTTTCTTTAAGTTTTGTTCCCAATTTGGATTCAATTCCAAGCACTGTGCTAAGGGTTTATGAGTTTGTGGTTCTTGCTATTAAGGAGGGGAGCCTAGTGTGGCCAAGATGAACTTCACTGTGAGATTGATTGAACACAGTACATGCTACAGACCAGCAGTATCACTTCGCATGGGAGCTTAATAGAAATGTAAATGTTAGACCCCTTCTAGAGCCACTGAAGCATAATCTGCATTTTACCTTGATACCCTGGCATGATTCCTATGCATACTGAGATTTGAGAAGCACTGCTCTAGAGTCACAAACACCCTGGGACCAGAACACAGAAAATGAAAAGATGGCATCATTTTAGAGAAAATCACAGCAGGCTTCCAAGGGGAATGGCATTTGATCATTCTCAGCACAGTGAGTAATCTGATGGGGCTGAAGGAAGTGTGTGTGTGTGTGTGTGTGTGTGTGTGTGTGTTGGGGATGCAGGATTGTTGGAGTATTCCAGTTGGAAAATAAGCTTGAGGTTAGGTGATAGAGGGTCTTTAATACCACTAATTAATGTAGTCTTTATCCTATCAGCATTATGATCTCACTGTATGATTTGGGGTAGAGGAAGGTGGAGGTTGGTTTTCTGCATGGACTCTGGAGTCATATAGAGCTGGATCTGACTTCTGGCTCTGGGATTTGGTACTAACTTTCCAATCCCTGGGCGAGTAAAATTGCCGGAGCCTCATTATTAGCTATTATTGAAGTTGAAAACTTGAAACCAAGGAACCAGTTAATGAGTGTCTGAGATTCCTTAGCAAAGAAAAGAAAGGGCTAGACTCAATGTCGAATGACCTGGTTTCTTGCTCTTTCTTTCTTTATGTGGCTTGCCACTCAGCCATTAAACTTGGCTAAGCCCCAATGTTCCTAGAGACAAAATAGCAAAGGATAGGGATTGAGTTTATCTTACACAGTTTCTAGGAGGCTCAAAAGAGAGACATGTATCTTAAAGACAATCTGAAAACACGTCAAGGAGTTTTTCTAAAGTTACCTCTCACATTTTGAAGATGTCATGACATGTTAGGCACTTGGCATCCATGAATGCTCTTTTAGTTTATAAATGTCTATTCAGGGTTGTGTGTTAGAGCATGGTCCACATGTACACTGGGGTAGCTATGAAAGTCATTCCTATCGTTTTCTCTGGCCACAGTTCACATAAAGGCTAGAAAGTCAAATACTTAATTTCCCAGCCTCTCATGCATCTAGGGATGGCCATATGACCCAATTTCTTTGTTTCTTTTTAAATTTTTAATTTTAAATAAGTCCCATGCCCAACATGGGGCTTGAACTCCTGACCCTGAGATCAAGAGTCACATTCTCTGCCAACTGGGCCAGCCAGGCACCCCAATATGACCCAATTTCATCTTTGAAACATAAGGATTGTTTCTTGGAAAGCTTTTCTTTCATGGTTAGAGGGGACAGACATGTCTCCCTTTCCTCTTCATTTCTTCCTTGAACTAGAATGTAATTCTTGGAGCTATGGAAATTGTTTTATCATCTTGAGTGAATAGCAAAGAAAATCACCAAGTGCTGATACCATCAAATCTCTGAAAAAAAGATGTGGGCAGCTGCCAGTCCCTAACTTCTAGTTGCATAAGAACAACATATTTGTATTTATACAACCTAGGGTTTCTCACTTTTGGCTCTATTTCCATTTTGGGCCTGATAATTCTTTGGGTGGGGAACTGTCCTGTGCATTGTAGGATGATTACCAGCACTCCTGGCCTCTACCCACTACACGCAAATAGCATCCAAAGCTGCCACCATCATAAATGTCTCCAGACATTGCCAAAGTTGTCCCTGGTAAAGAACCACTTGTGCAATCCACTGTAAGATGGATTGGTTCTTAGGTGAAGCCAAAGATAACCCTGAACAGTGCTGTCAAATAGAACTTGGTATAATAATGGAAATCTCCTACATCTGCCATGTCCAATGTGGTAGTCACGAGACACGTGTGATTATCCAGCCCTTGAAAGGTGGCTGGAGTGACTGAAAAACTGAACTTTAAATTTTATTTAATTTAAATAGCCACATGTAGCTATTTGTTGCTGTATGTAGATGGCACATACATACAGTCCTTCTAAATGACTCTCCCAATTCCTTTGCATTATCTGGGTTGGTGGCTCTGGTGAGCAATTAGAGCTTTGGGGGCATTATCTGGTTGGGAAAGGGCCAAAAATGTGAAGGCAGCTGTGTTTATTAACCCCCTACAAGGACCAGGTGCTGTGCTAAACTTTCTATAAGACCACCTTTATTCTTCCAAATGTGTGTGTCATCTGCCTCATTTTACAGACGAAAGTCTGTGGCACAGTGAGGTTAATTAACTTGCCTGGAGCCACACAGCTCAGAGTCTGTGCCCTGCCCCCTTCCAAGATCTGAGTTATCATGTAAAGGGAGGCAATTCATGGGTTACTCGCTCGTATGAAATGATGTCAGCTTACCTTCCATTTCGTTTACTGTGTATGAATTCAGAGTAGATACGTTCGGATAATGATATGGTTTTCAAGCTCTAATCTGAAATCCATGAAGATAAGGGGCATGATTTGCTTCTGGTGTTGTCTTTGTAACCCACAAAGCAGCTGGAGACCATGCAGCAGACACGTATGAGCAGTACCCCACTCCTTTGACCTGGTTAGCGCGCTTCCTTGTTTCTGAGGCCCCTTCAATTCCCTGCCCACTATGGATTTGTCCTTCCTCTTACCAGCTCAAGCTATGAGGCTTTCCTCAGGGCTGTTCCTCTCTGCTATGAAGTCCTACAGTGTAACATTTGAACCCCTTTCAACCACCCGCAGGTTGCTTAGCATGGCAGTTTCCTGCTGCCACCTATGTTCCAAATGTGTGATACTCCAGTAAATTCCTTGAGGCCTGGACCCGTGGTTTTATCATTTCACTGTGGTCCCAGTCTAGCATGTGCCGTACCCACAGCAGGTGAACAGGATGCGGCTGGGAGAGAGGCAGGAACTTGCATGGCTCTGTGGCACTGCTGTAGCACACAGATGTGTGTGTGTTTGCAGGTGTGTATGTATGCAGGGACAGGAAGAGGGTGGTTTGGGGAAGTGCGTGACTCTCCTAGGGGATGAGCTCTTTGACCCCTCTTCACTCGCACAAAGTTATGGGTGGTGGGCAGTAATGTGACTTTTTCAGTCTGGCTGACAAAATGGGGCAGGAAATGAAAATCTGGAAAAGCCACCCCCTCTCCCCACCTTGGGCAGTATGCAAGTAAGTAGCTTCATTGATGATCACAGTGCAGCAAATTGAGCCTGTTCTAGCACATTCGTCCAGGCAGTAGATACCACTTCTTGCTGTCTACATGCAGAACACCTGAGGGCTTGGTGAGCCTTTTTTATTTAGTAAGTGGTTTCATTTGGAAATACCCTCCTCAGGCAAACTGAAGGGGGGCTGTGGTAGCACAGCTAGCCCTCACCCACGCTATTGCCCATGTGCTTGTTGGGGGCTTGGAACTCCCTTTCCGCTCAACACTATAGCCAGGGATTGATTTTAGGCTTCTCTAATGATTCTAATTACACACAGTCCTCCTTAAAAAGAGAATTGCAACTGTGTGGCAGTACAGTTATGAGCAATACCTTATTGTGTGGGGAGCCCTGGCGTGTTCAAGGATCTCACTAAGTGGTCCCAGCAGGCCAAGAGATGTAGGGTTCACTGGAGGCTGCTGGGCTCACTATTTATCTGAATGTTTGCTTTAAAGCCTGTCCCCAAAAGGTGGCAAACAGCAGTTTATGAGAAGTATATGCCAAAGGCTCTGACACTGGCACTGGGACGTGTCGATAATAAATAATGATCCATCCATCCTTTCACTCCTATACTTGCCTTACCCAGTGTAGCTGGGGTCCCAGTGTGAGCCCAAATTGGGATTCAGATGTTTCTGGACATACCTGGTAAAATGGCTAGGAGAGTGAAAGCAATGCATCTGAATGAGGGCTTTTGGCTTGAGGAGAAAGGCTTTTCCAGAAAATGTCAGGAGGGAAAGCTCAAAGTGGATGGCACAGTGCCTATTCCTTCCTCACCCTGCCTCTAATAACTGACTTCAGGCCTGAACTGGACAGGAAGCTAAAGACACTTGTAGAAGGGATCCTGCAGGTGTAGGGACACAGATTTCACTGCATTAACGGTCCAGGTGACAGAGGGGTCTCTGTAGCATGAAAAGGAGGGGACTCCTGTCATTCCCAAGGGGACTGCAGGGTATTTGCAGGGCACTGAGGATTTTCGAGATTCCCTCCTGCTGGGGTAGCTCCAAGCCCTGGGAGCAGTATCACTGGCACCATACACACAGCAGAGGGCAAGGCCTCAATGGATAGCAGGGGGCAGGGATGCTCTGCCCTGGAGTGGCTTCCACAAGGGTCACAGAACAAAAGAACACAGACAACTGTCTGTGACAACCTACGTGAGTCACAGATACTGCTGGGGGAGGCTCTGAAGGGTTCCTCAGGGCCATGACCAGCACAGAAGGAGACTTTGTGTGTGAATCAGAGAAGAAAGCGTCACTTGGGGCAACTGCAGCCCTTCCAGGTACAGGGTTTGGTTATATTTTAAAGGTGCCTCTTCTTCTCTGCAGTTGGTAATTACCCCAAATTTGGAAATGCTGAAAAATTGGTACGGAGCAATTTCTCGATGTCACGCTAGAGCATTGTCTGATGGGCCTACTTTAGGGTCATCTTGGGACTGTCACACTGCTTGACCTACTCTTTGTTACTGGTGGAAATCCAAGAGTGTAAAGCTAAATGTTAACTTGCAGAAAACTAGTAAGATTTCTGCCCTGTAGAGAAGGTAATCTAAAGATGATGATGAAGAAGGTTTTTTACCCTTTGGGTCATTAACCAGTTTCAAATCTGCCTTAGGAAACCTGGTCTAGTATTCCCTCCCACTGACCATCAGCAACTATTTTATTATCCTCCTTTGAAGCAGCTTTGCCATCTTTCTGGTTCCCTCATTAATAAGGTAAAGAAATCTTTGATGCTGCTTAGTGTATACTTGTAGAGGATTTAGGTTTCTATCATTTCAAAAATAGACTTTTCCAAGGCAAACACAGGCTTCTCCTGGGGCACATGGCTTGACAAGGAGAACCTGGGCTGAATTTCAGCTTCTCTTTGTCACTTCAGCCGGGCACCCTTAAGCAGGGAGCAACCTGCCTAACTGTACATGGCAGCCCTGCATACACCAGAAAGCCTAAATTATACGGATGAGGGCAGTGCCAGTGAAATGCTGGCTGCCACAGTTAGCATGACTCCTCAGCCATTGCTGGAATTATGCATCTTGTTCCAAAGAGTGAAGCTCTCTACATATCCTGAGTGTGAGATGGCCCGGCCTGGGCACGGATGGCTGGCATTGCTTCCCCCCAGACATTGGTGGGAAGTGTGGGAGGTGCTCGCTTGGGCTCTGCTCTCCCACGGGAAGCCCCAGAGATATGCGTACGTGTTTGAAGTTCCTGAAGGGCACGAACTGGACGATGTCTCGAAGAACAGGCTCTCCCTTCGGTGACCTCAGAATGCCATCGTCACCGTCCAGCATCTGCATGTCACTGAAGTCAGCGTTGCCCACCCCGACGATGATGACCGACATGGGGAGGTGGGAGGCGTGGACAATGGCCTCCCTGGTGTCAGCCATGTCCGTGATGACACCGTCGGTGAGGATCAGCAGGATGAAGTATTGCTGCCATTGACCGGAGACCAGGTGAGCACGGGGACCGAGGGGTGGGGGAGACAAGGACAGTACCAGTTATGCACCGGGCTGGCTTCTGTGCATACTGACCACGGTGACAGTGCTGACAGACTTTTAATGAGTCCTGTGTTGACGGCCCTAAAGACTGGAGGTGACAATGAATGGAGCTTCGATGCAGGGATAATAATTGTGGGTTAATTCTAAGAATCACCTTAATGGCAGTTACACAGTACAGTGTGGTGGACAGAGCAGCGGAGGGGAGGCAGGAGGGGCCGGCCTCGAAGCCTCCACTCTCTGAGCTCCTGGGAGAACTCCTTACCTCCTCTGGGTCTACACCCCTTCACCTCCTAGACTTCACCACTAGACTGTTTAACCCACCCTCTTCAGCTGGGGGATTTTTCAGAGCCTGTAGCTGTACTGCCCAATACAATAGCCACTAGCTCCACATGACTACTGAGCCCTTGAAAAGTGGCTAGAGTAATAAGATTTTAGTTTTATTTCATTTTAATGAATTCAAATTCAACCTTCAAAATGAAGACTTGATTTGGTTATTGGAAACCTTTTAAGTACGTTTGGAACAACTCAGGTATGTGAATCTAGTTTCTCAACTATTAATCTATCAAGTATTTGCAGTGATTCTAGATCTACAAGTATTCTAGATCTACAATCTAGATCAAGTATTTGCAGTGATAATTTAGTATCCAGCTTAAGTTGATGTCAGTATAAAATACACATGGGTTTTGAAGACTGAGTACAAAAGAAAGAATGTAAAATATTTTATTAATAACTTTTTATATGGAACACATATTAAAATGAGGATATTTTGGTTGTATTGGGTTAGATAAAAACATATGATTAAAATTAATTCCCTTGATTCTTTTAACTTTTAAAAATGGGGCTATTAGAGAATTTAAAATTGCATATACAACTCCGTAACATTTCTGGTGGACAGCACTAGTCTAAAGCATTGCTAGCAGAAGGTGTGGGTTGCTGCCTCTTCCCCTGAAGGCCATGCACCATGGTCTAGTTTGAGTGTGCTTGTGGGTGCTGAGCTCCTGTGGCTTCTTGCTCCAAGTCCCAGCTCCCTGCATGCAGCCTGGCTGGCCTCCTTCCACCTGGGTAGGTTGGCAGGTGGCACATCTGAGAACAAGACTGGATAATATATTCTGTATTCATCAGCACAGGGAGGGCTTAGGACTTGCTATGGGGTCTGGAAAAGGCAGGCCATCAGAAGTCATCACTATTGTTAGTTGTGAGTGGTGTCATAATAGCATCTGCTGTGAGATGGGGGGGAAGCAGGGCACTGGGATGCTAACTCATGTCAATCTAATGTAATTTTTGCAAGATGCCCAACATCTGCAGGGAGTAAATGTAGGATTAGTAAGTCATTCCAAGTTGCCATTCTTCAAAGAAGAGAGGCTGGATAGAATAGCCACATTATGAAAACACCTGGTTCTGAGAATCATACTTAAAAGGTTGTGCATAGATTGTTAAAGGTTCCCGCTTCTCTCTGTAAATCTGAAAAAATATTTTAAACAAAATAACATGTCAAAAGTGCAACTGGAGGCACTGAACAGCAATTCACACTATGATGAAGATGGTCACATGTTCTAAATGTTTTCCATGTATTTAATATAAAGACTAATTCTGTTCCATGTCCATTAATTAACTACCCACCCCTAGTTCTAGGTGACCAACCAATTTTCAAATGCATTTGAGTTGTACATTTGTATCCATACCCATGCTCTTTGAGTCTTACATAGTCAGAAAAAAGGTGGCCTGGGAGTTTGGAGGAAGGTTTTAGTAGGATGACCTGATGGTGCAGCTAGGGGCAGTAGGAGGCAACTTGATGGTTGGGACAGAGGGAAGGAGTAGAGAATACACCAAATCATAAATCAACTCCCTAAGTTGTGCCCTGGAAGGCCAGGTGGATGCCACACTTGGAGGGAGACTGTTTCTGACTCAAAAGCAGATGGGCCTTTGTGTGAGTCACACTTTTGTGTCCTCCTCCTTCTTTCTCCACATCCCCCAACTCCCATTTGATCTGATCTTTGTGGACCAGAGGTTGGACCCCCCTACCTGCTCAATGCCTCCAGGAACAAAAACATCTGATAGCCACCTTACCACATCAAGAAGTTTTAGAGTTGAAATGGTCTAGAGACAGGGTTTGGAAAATATTTTCTGTAAAAGGACAATAATTAGTATCTTAGCCTTTGCAGGCCACAGTGATCTCTGTCCAACAACCTAACCCTGCTAGTATAGTGTGAGAATAGCCATATAGCCATATTCAATATTTAATATGAACAGGCATGGTGATGTTCTGATAAAACTTTATTGATGGATACCAAAGTTTGAATGTCATATAATTTCCCTGTGCCATGAAGTTATTCTTCTTTTGATTTTTTTCAACCATTTAAAAATGTAAAAGCCATTCTTCGCTTGTAAGTCATTGAAATACACTGCAGAATGCAGTTTGTTGACTTTTTATATAGAGCAGGGATTTTATTTTATTTTTTAAAGATTTTATTTTTAAGTAATCTCTACACCCAACATGGGGTAGAATTATACAATCCCGAATTTACAACCCTGAGATCAAGAGATGCATGTTAGAACATGCATCTGAGCAAGCCTTGGGACCTTAGAGCAGGGATTCTTAACCTGGGCCTGTGGACTGCTGAAAGACTTCAGACAGTTTGTGAACTTCGGATAAATTACATTTTAGTTTCACCAACCGAAATTTATAATTTTTTCAATTATAACCAACAAATAGAATTAATTTTAACTGTACTCATGACTTAGTCACCAAAAGAAATCACAGAATATTTTCCTGTCATATTACAGCAACTGCAAATATCTTACTATATCATTTATATCAACACTACTTAGAATTTACAGAATTATTAGACTAGTTATTGGTTCTCATAATTTAATGTTAATAAAAGAAGCATTTTATTACTATATTTATCATGCTTCTTAGCCACACTTAAAAAATTTTGCTGAATGCATTTCAATATATTTGGTTTATTTTAATATATAGTTTATTTTGTGTACTCAAAAGCATTTCTGAGGAAGGGTCCTTGGGCTTCTCCAGCTGTTAATGGTGTTCAGGGAACAAAAAAGGTCCAGAACCTCTGATCTGAAAAGATTGTCAGGATTCGAGAATCTGATCCTTCAAGGTTCAATCTAGCTAAAGGTAATAGGCTGAAGACTGCTGGATCAAAATCCTGATGGAAATTTCCAATAAAGCAAGCAGTAGTTTCTTCCAAAGTCAGGCTAGAAAATGTTCACAGATGAAATATCATAGTCTCTGAATGAACTTGAACGAACTTTGTAAGGAGGGGATTTTTTTTTTTCAATTTGTGTAAGAGTTCCATAAAATTGAGAAGAAAGTCTGACAGCCATGGACTCCCTGCACAACTTGCCAAAGAGGTTCAAGGTTAGAACCCTTAGCAATCAGTGATAACAAGGGCCCCTAGACCATGCACTCTTCAAAGAACAGGGAAAATCTCTGGGAAAAAACATCAGTTTTTGGCCTATAGGATAAATTATTTGGGGCTATATGGATTAGATGCTTCCTCCACTGATTCATTATCTGTGCTTTCAGAGCAGACCCACCTGACCTTGGGAGAGTGAGTCATGGTCAAAAACTCATGCTGGCTTATATCAGGCCCAAATCCTGACCAATGTCAGTCATGTTCTCTTTTTATTCTTGTAGATCTCAGTATTCCAGAGGAGCTGGGATCATTACGTTTTCAAACTGGGCTCTGGGGAGCCCTGGGGATACCTTAGATGTTCTTGGGGATAAGGAGGTAAAGGAGAACAGACAAATTTGAATTTCATCCCTTAGTCCAGATTTAGCAAGAATAATCTATTTTCTTAAAATCTATTTTAAATGTTGGGTTTCTGAACAATTATCATTTGAAGAGTTTGAATTTGAAGTTCCAGTGATGAAAAAAAGTAAAAAAAAAAAAAAGAAAAAAGAATAAAATGATATTACTCAGCCATTAGAAATAACAAATACCCACCATTTGCTTCGACGTGGATGGAACTGGAGGGTATTATGCTGAGTGAAATAAGTCAATTGGAGAAGGACAAACATTATATGGTCTCATTCATTTGGGGAATATAAAAAATACTGAAAGGGAATAATGGGGAAAGGAGAAAAAATGAGTGGAAAATATCAGAAAGGGAGACAGAACATGAGAGACTCCTAACTCTGGGAAATGAACTAGGGGTGGTGGAAGGGGAGGTGGGCGGGGGGTGGGGGTGACTGGGTGACGGGCACTGAGGGGGACACCTGATGGGATGAGCACTGGGTGTTATTCTATATGTTGGCAAATTGAACACCAATAAAAATAAATTTATAAAAAAAAGAATAAAATGAAATACTGATCCTGTCCAACCCTTATACTTAAATCTTGCATCAGTGAGAATTCAAAATTGCTCCATGGCCTCTGTATGTTTGGCAAGATGGAGGTGCCATTGACTGTTAGAAGTATAATTTTCAGATGAATGTTGAGGAGGAAAGTCTGACTGGCATGGGTGGATGGAGACAGTGAGATAGATTCCCTTTTGCTTTGAAGGAGAGTAAAGTAAGGGACGGTAGCTAAAGGGTAAAGTAGTGTCAAGGGAGAGATTTTAACTCAAATAGATATAGTCTGTTTTATTTGCTAATGGGACTGAGTCTGTTTTATTTGCTAATGGGAATGAGCCTTCAGTAGAAAGGGGAAATAGATGATAAGGAGAGAGGAGGAACATAACTGCTGGGTCAATGTCCTTGGATAATTGAGAGGAGATGTGTTCCAGTACACAAGAGGTTAACATCAGATATGAGCATGGTCCTCCAGCTATTCTAATATGAGGAAGGCTGAGAACCTGGGTACAGTGCAAATAGCTTGGATGAGTTCATGTCAGCAGTATATGATATCTTCTTCATGCAAATGCAGTATCTTGGAACCCAGGATAAAATTAGAGAAAATTTCAGACATCAGCAACATTCTACTAAATCTGAAAAAAAAAATTAAGAAAGCTAGAAAAGAAGTATATTGGTATCATCAAAAATGATATATAGAAAAGTTATTATGAAAAAAAAAAGAAAAGTTATTATGGTAATATACTGAACTCTAAAATTTTAGGAGAAGAAACCAAATTCTGTTTGGCCTTGTTACCTTGATTTGCAATTTTCTTAAGAAAGCCATGAATAGAATGTGAAACAAATATTTGCCATGATATTTTGTGCTGTTGCATTTGACTACCAGGGTCAGATTTATCCATTGTTTTACTTCTGTTTTGCTTTTCTTTGATCTGTAGTATGGGTAGTATGGGTATATGGGGAAGAAGATTTTTGGATGTCCCCCACCCCCACCCCACCCCCAGGATCATGAGGTGGCTAATGACCCGTACTCTGGTGACTATAGTAGCTTCCACTGTTGAGTGTCTCCTGTGTTCAGTTCAGGTAATGTTGCAGACATTTGAGATGTGTCACCTCTAAGCCTCACAATAACCCAGCAGAGATGGGTATGATTATCTCTATTTTTCAGAAAAGGAGATTGAGGATAGGGGAAGGTTAAGGCATTTGTCCAAACTCACACAGGTAGAGAATGTTTGGATTTGTTGCCAGAGTGGGATGGATGCGATGGCCAATATCCAGGTAAATGCCCATTAGCAGGAGGACCAGCCCTCTCCTTACCGATGCCTCCTTGGTGTTAGTCTCCTCTGATGCTGACTTGGCAACCTTCTGAATGATGGGGGCGATGTTGGTAGGACCGTAAAGCTGGAGTTTAGGAAGGCAGCTCTGATAGGCTTCCACAACTCCTTGAATTCCTGAGGTGAAATTGGCAAAGATCAGAAGTTCAGTAGTCCTCTCAAATACATGTGTAATCAAACACACAGAGAAATAAAGCGTTTAATTGCCCCTAGTCATCCTTATCAACATCACATTTATATCCATGAGGTAAAAAAGAAAACACCACATCCATGGTGGTGTTGCCTATCCTCCTGCCGAAGTCATTCTCTTTCAAAGCTCAAGTCAAGCAACCATTTCCACAAACTTTTCCCTAATGTTCTACTTCACACATACGATTTCATTAGATCCTCATAGCACAATGAAATAGATATTATACCTCTTTTATATGTGAGAAAACTGAAGCTCAGGGAGGTTAAATGATCTGCCTTAGGTCACACAGCAAGTGAGTTGTAGTCTTAGGATTTAAGACCAGGTCTTGTCTGGCTCTATCTAGGGGCTGAACTGTTAGCCACTAGGCAAGTCAGCTTTACTGTTTCTCTAGTTTTCATACCACCGACTGACTCTCCTCTAGTATACACCATCCTGGGCCACCCCTAGGAGTCATGTGTACATGGTTTCATCATCATTATTTAATGTAATATGCTGAGGAATTTTTGGCTGGAAATAATGCAACACTGACCAAAGCCTTTGAGAAGGCTCTTTCTGGCACAAAACCATAAAGGTACTTGTTTGAAGTCACTGAGGTCATATCCTTTGTCAGCACGTTGATAGTATCAAATGATTTCCATGTTTCCCCTTCTCCTTATTCTTTCACGGAGAGGAAGTTTTGAAAAAAAAATACCTAATGAAAACTTGGAAAGCAGAAAGAAGGGTAGCTAATCACTGCCCATGGGGTAAATTTCTCCCCCCTGTTTTTGTTTTGTTTTTTTTTTGGCCAGAGAAATCCAGAATTGGCATCAATACTCTTGGTGTAAGCTCAAGATCTCTTCTGCATTCTGTCTTTTATAACTATTTTTTTTTCTCTGTTATTGGCTTTTCATTGTCTTTGGAGTAGCACAGTTTATTTGGAACGAGGGAGCCTACTTCTCTGCTGTGGACAGATGACTGTGGATAACTGACACACTGCATCGGAGCAGAGAGACTAAAATAGGAAAGGTAAACACAGAAGGGCTGTGAGACCTCAGCTTTCTTTTATGTGTGATTTACCTGCACATTCTGGGTTGTCTTCATTAAAGTTGATTGCAAAGTCGTGAGAGACCTAGACACCAATTAAAATTTTAAAAAAGGAAGAAAGGAGAATTACAACTTTAATCCAGTAAGGAGGCACTGGGGTTTAGAGTTTGCAAACAAATGCCCATTACATTCATTATGTGTTAAGCAGCAGGAACCATTTTAAGCCTTTACACAATCAATCTGAGATGGAGGGTGAATTCTAAGCTCCCTGTGGTGTTGAGGTGACAGGAAGACTTTCCAGAATCAGATAAATGCTGGCAGGAGAGGAGAATAAGGCAAATAAAAAAGAAATCGAAGAAAAGATTTCTGAAAAATGTAACTCCAAATAGCTTCCAGATTGAACTGGCCACAGCCTAGAGGCTTAGATTTGGCTGAGCTCTATTTGGACCCAGTGATAAAAACAATGATAGCTCAATAACGCAAGCTGTCTGCCCAACATGGTGATGGTTATGAAGTCTCCAGCTAAGCTGTTGACATTTAAGAATCATTCTAACATGATATGCAGAAATATAGGGCAGGAGGATTTTCACATATACACAGTTAAAATAGACTCTACTCTTGGAAAAGTAATAAAGCAATACTTTTACTTTTCCAACACAAATTCCCTTACCTGGCAGGACCTATGCATAAGTCCGAAAAAGGTATTGTTTCCTTTTTTGTTTCTAAAACCTGATAAACAGGAGGGATGTTCTGGCATCTGGACATTTTTATTGGATCTTTTGAAATTATACAGAGATTTCCATTTCAAAGGTGATTTCCATGCCCTGACTCTTTTGGGGGCTAGAAGATAGGTCATCGTGTTAAAAGATGCCTCTTTTCTTAGTGTTGGTGCCCTATCCCACATTTCCTTGTCCTGAGCACATCCAGGCAAGTCAGCTGACTTCCAACCATCTTACCTTCTCAGGCCTCCGGAGCCTGCTTTGGCTGCCTAGCTGAAAATGTTGAGAAACTAATGTTTTTGGGGAGCAGCCCTTAATCACTCAAGGGATGACAGGACATGGTGTATCAATACCCCAGCTCTCTTACCCCTTAGGGTCTGTGCATGCCCTACATTGTCTCCCTGGGGCCCCCAGAAGAATTAAGCTCTAGCTGCCCACAGTGGTAACTGGCTTCTTAGCACACCCTATGTTGACCTCCCCCCTCCATTCTTCCACCCTCTGTTGAGGTTTCTTCCACCTCTCAAATAAACAACTTGCAACCAAATCTTTCTTTCAAAGTCTATCCCCCAGAGAGTGCAAGCTAAGACATTAGTGCTTGTGGCTCAGTTTCAAGGCAAACTCAGATTTTATCCTAAAGAAGTCAATTGTGATAAACTTGCTGGATGTATCTGACAGACTGAGACCATTGGTGCCTGTCAGGGCAGAGGGGAAATTAGGCATGGAAAAGGGGCATTTGCATGACTTTTTGAGAGCAGCGATGAGGAAGTGAGAGGGATGCTCTTTAAGACAGCAGGAAGAATAAGTTAGCTGACAGGCAGTGTGGAGCCAAGGGATCAAATGAGCATGAGGACTTCAGGAAACAGCAAAAAGGATGAGTTACTCCAAAAGGGGGGCCAGGCAGGTGTCACAGATGAGAAAAGGCCTGAAATAAGTGTACTGCATACCTTTGGCCTTAGTCCTGCTGGCCAAGCTGAGACCAGAAGACTACCTGGTGGGGATGTGGTGAAAGATGCTCAAGCATCTCTGGATAATTGGACAGGTGATTGTTTTTTTGTTTTTGCTTTTTAAAAATATATTTATTTATTTGAAATAGAGAGAGGGGGGGGGGAGGGCAAGGGAGAGAGACACAGAGAGAATCTCAAGCAGATTCCCTACTGAGTGTGGAGCCTGACACAGGGCTCTATCTCATGACCCTGAGGTCATGAACTGAGCTGAAATCAAGAGTTGGACGCTTAACCAACTGAGCCACCAAAGAAACCCATGGATTGGTGGTTATTGAGGCACATCTCATTTTCAAAGCTCAGGAGCTCTGGGAAGAAGGTTGGTACCCATTTGCCCACATTCTGGAATTGATACCCCACTGAAGGGGCCAGCATCCTCAGTTTTAATTCTTGCATTTGTCATCTTTTAATCTTAGTGTTGCCAGGTCTTTTAGTTTTTCCAGAGAGGTGAGAAATCTGACATTGTATATGAAATTGTTTAATTCTTTAAAAAATTGTGTCCAATATAATACATTTGTGGCCTGAATAATGTCTACAGGTCACCAGCCAGTAACTCCTGTCCCATGTTCTTCCTCCCCATGTGCTCAATTTCCAACAAATACTTCTATAATTTTGTAGCCATGGCTAGCAGGGAAGATAGTGTGGGATATAAGGCAAACAAGAAAGAGGACAGGTCAGAGAGACACACCACTCCATCCACTGCTCTTCCAGCAGTAACAGGGGTATGGATTCTTTTCTTTCAAAAAAGTACACAAAAGGGAAAAGTGCTTGGTCTGGCAGCTCTGGTGTGGGAGAAAATGTCAGCATTTTTCTCCTGCCCTGTGACTCAATCAGTAAAAGGGAAACTGATGACTGAGCAGTATTGCTTCCACTTAGCTTGTACCTCAGAGGAATTGGTAAAGCTGGGGCAGGGACTTTTCTGTCTCTCCAAGGCCCTTCTACTTGTGGGAGCAGAGTTCTCTGGGGAGAGTGTCCCACAGGAGCATCTGGTATACCACAGCACAATGCCTCAGCTCCACTGCAGTGCAAATCTCTCTTCACAATCTTTGCCTTCCTTGTTTGTGAGAAATGACTATCAAATAGGACTCCAGTGTTTTCACAGAAACCTTTCAGCTTCCCAATACTTGAAGCCACAGTGGTTATCATTGGAACTTTCAGGACTTCTCTGTGTCTCTCCCTCACACAGGCCTGTTGCTCAGAGACTTGGAATGAGGGGCATCTGTAGACATTATTGTCACAGACTTTCACAGTTGGCATTGTTGGTAGGACTTTTATCTGGGGGATATCTGAATAGATAGGTTCTGAGCCAGTGGAGAGCAACTACCTGAGTGTTTTCTCAGTCTTTGACCATATCTGTTAAGAAGCTCAACATGACCCTTCATTTGGACCTCTGAGAAGACCTATCCAGAATACCAGGAGATTGAGTTTTATCAAAATATAGGCTCCAGTGAGCTAATCTCACTAGTTCTGAAGACCATTTCTGAGTTTTGGGGCTCTACTTACATAGTTTTATCAAGGGCCAAAAGTGAACTCCTGTGAGAAAAGTGCAAGTTATTCTTTGGCTACAGCAAAGGATCTGCTCACTCACCGTGTACTCTGGGGGTATCCTGGCACCAAACCCAAAGGCTGGGAACATCTTGTCACTGTAAAAAAAAAAAAAAAAAAAAAAAAAAAAAAGAAGTTGCTTCATTTGTTCATCTAATGAGGAAGAAAAACATGAACCTTCATTACCTCACTAGGACGTTACTATGTCAAATGCTGACTCATGCTTCTTGATTATCTATAGTAAAAAGGGATAGCAGCAGTAGCACGGGTAATTAAAATCAAGAAGGAATCCCCAAAGTTCATTACAGTCATTAGTCTGCAATGTCTTCCCATAACTTTTTGCTAGATTTGTTACTATGGAATAAAATGGCCCAGGATTGCCTCAACTCTCCTATGCCAATTTTCTTGAAAAGTGATCATGAGTTACATAACTCCAGTGGTTGACTGTTAGGGTTTTGATATATATTATCCTTTAAAATCTTTGTAGAGAGATATCATTATTCCCATTTCCCAGGGTGGGGAAATGCCTTGGGAGGTAAAGTGATTTATCCAAGATCAGGCTGCTAGTTAGAGCCAGGGTTCAAATCCAGACAAGTCTAAATCCAAAGAGATATTAAAAAATCAGTGGGAAGCTTGTAAGGCTAGCTAACTGTCAGAGCTTGGTTCCTTCTACAGGACTCATTGTGTCCATTACTTTAACTCATACAAACAATGATACATTGTTTACATTTTTTTTTTGTCACCTGAATGCAAAAGGATGCTGTTTCTTTTGGCATTAATATCTTTACATCTCCACTGCCTTTCTGTCTCAAACTGTCCCTTGCCCCTCTCTTCAGCATAATACTTGCCATAGAGTGTGTGCACAATAAATATTTAATGACTGGATAACTCATGATTTGAATCATGGCTTGGTTTATCTTATGCATATTGAAATTCTCTTAATTTACTCATTCATGTATGTTATATTAATTCCTTACTATACTATAGGTGAGATGATGGAGAGAAGAATTAACCTTAATTGCACATATAATGTGCTGGGTATGATGGTAGGCAATGTACATTTTTATTTGATTCTCATGCAATTCTTGAAGTTCCACTTACTTATTATTCCTGCTTATAGGTGAATAAACTGAATCTTGAGAAGTCTAAGAAAATGGCCTAAGGTGTTTACCAGGGAGGATTGTGTGATTCTAAAGGCCATGTCTTTTATGCTGTCCCATTATGGTTTAATGATTGTATATAGCATTAAATGTGACTTCCTTCTAGAACTTGCAGTAATGGGGTCCCTTGGTCAAACTATAAATAAGACTCTCCTTAGGCAAATTTTGTTTCAATGGGGCTCTGGAATTTTGCTCTTGGCAGAGGCATATCCTTCTCATGCCATCTTCCTTTTATTTTCTCTCCCATTAAAAATACAGCTGAGATTTATTCTTGGAACAATCCCTACATTTCTCTGTTCTTTGCAGAGTTAGCCAAAGAAAAAAGGAAATTCAGATTAGGTCTCACGGTCCCTGAATGGCTCTGTCAACAAAAGGGGACCCCCTCAAGGCTGACAGAGAAGTCAAAGTACAAAAACCAGATTTTTACTCATCACCATCAGATTTAGAGGTCTTTAGTAGCCAATGAAGGCTTTGATAAAACTTCACCAAAATGCAGCCAAGCTGAGCAGATTTGGGGTAAGGGTTAGGAGATACAAGGAAGCAAACATTCTTTAAAATTAGTCAAGTTTGCCAGAAAACCACCAGCTCTCTCTTTTCCTCACTGTTGTGTAGATACGAGCTTTGTGGTACATTGCATCTGGCATATAGTAGAAAAGGTATTAATACTGGTAAATAGAAAAACACAACAGCTTATAAAGGATTAGCCACAGCTCTGAGAAAAAATACTTCCGGTCCTTGGAAATACTGAAATACATTGCCTCAATAATTTCTCCTTAACCAAGACAAGGGGAGCAGGTATGGATAGGAATCTGTGAGGGAGAGTTCAGAGGTACTTTTGGGGTAAGTCTGGAAGAAAACTTTCCAGGGTG
Organism: Canis lupus baileyi; assembly: GCF_048164855.1. Taxonomy (NCBI): domain Eukaryota; kingdom Metazoa; phylum Chordata; class Mammalia; order Carnivora; family Canidae; genus Canis; species Canis lupus. The sequence goes on along the minus strand of NC_132859.1, from coordinate 23,956,780 downwards.
GCGAATGGGTCCTGGTTCTTCCAACCCGGAGATGTCTCAGAAGTCAAAACAGAAACCTGAGTCTCCACACCTTTTATTTTTTTTTCTTTGATGAGTTTAGGAAGGGTGAGATCTAATATTCCATCCCTTTCTAATCACCAAACCAATGTTCCAGCCTTAATGATATTCTTTTTATACCTTCTAAGCCACCCTTGGGGATTTGAAGTTTGCTGAGCATGATGCACTGTTATGTAATTGAGTTTCAAGAGCAAGGAGGTAGGGAAAATGCCTCACCTACAAGAAGAATAATTAATGACCCAGGAGGACATCAATTCTCTGAAGTTAGCCACCACAAAGTCTCTAACTAACAAACATACCAAAGAAAAAATTTTAAGCCTAAGCACAATGGATTTAAACATTCATTATTCCTGATTAAAAATAAAGTAGGTAAAAAAAATAATAAAGTAGGCAGATAGGAGTCTTATGCAAAAGGCAAGAGAAGGCAGGTTGAGCACATAAGCAAGCATTGGTATGCCAGCACATCAAAGAACTTGAGATTGAATCCACCTAGCACTGAGTAAAAGGGACACTCAGCAACTACTGGGAAAATGATGGGGGGAACTTGCCAACTTGGAAAATTCAATATTACTACGTTGCTAAAGGCAATATTTCTTACTATTAGAATAAAATACTATAAAATACAATAAAAGAGCCCATGTTCTTCAATGGTAATGAGCATGTCGTCCTGAACTTGTTAGTTCAGGACTACTGGATACATGTTAGAGAATGACCTTGGTCAAATGATCACCAGATGGAAGATTCATTTTCAAATACCATTTTTACCCTCCTGTTAAGGAAGACTTTGAGATGAAGAAAGAGAGTAATAAAAATAAAGACAAATTACCTCATCCATAAGGGAACAGAGGCTGACTCATAGCAAAATGGCATTTCAGAACACCTAGACATTTAATTAAGACTATTCTTTAAGACAGTGGTCCTAACACTGGGGTAAATGGAAATACAAAGCTCTTCTGGGGATAGGAGATCTGGTGTTTTTTTTTTTTTTTTTAAAGGAAATCAGTATTCAGTTTCTCTACTTTCATATATATTCTCTGTTAAAATTGATCTTCTGGGAACACCTGTAATAGAAAGACCTGCTCTCAATTCACACCTTCCCTTTCACAATTATCCTTCTCCTTACCCATTCTGAATCTTAACCACAATGGTGCATTGTTCCAGAGTATAAAAACTCTGCAGTAGAAAATAAGAGAATTAGGAAACAAATCCTTTTGCAAGTCAGGTAGTTGCCAGTTTTTGCTTTGAAAAATTGTAGGAAGTGTTGATATTAGCTGGTAGATCATTAAAAATACATTTTGGTGATAAACCATTATGTGATTTTTTTGATCTATAAATTAGAACTGAAAGAAATGATAATACTGCTAGTCAAACTCTTTCCATTACCACGCACTTATTTACAAGAACAAGTTTCCTAGAATTTATATTTATAAAAACAAAAAATTAGATTATAATTGATGCTATTCTATTCTAGTATTAGCATTTTAGCATTTATTTACAGATATGTAAACTACTTGGGGGAAAAACTCCACTATTTTTTTCATTAAAAATTTTTTTTATTTTTCATAGACAATAACTAGATATTGACGTTTCCAATATATTTATGTTATTTTGATCAATTATGCACTAACATTGGTTGTGATACTCAAACAGAAGATTTTTAAAAATATTTTGAAACTTTTCAACACAGAATTTTAGAAATTAGAAATTTTAAAATTTATATTCATATTTTTATTATAGAAATCAATAAAAATTTTGAGCCCAAATCTTAAAGATACATTAGGATGAAATTCTTTGGGGGAGGGGAGTGGAAATACAATTTCATGAAAAAGAAGAAATAATTAAAATTCTCAATTCCAGCTAAAGAGCTTGTTCATGCGTTTTTTAATGGATGATGGTGATTATCACAGAGCTATGGCATTTAGATCCTACTGGATGCATTTACAAGAATTATGTGAGAGTTTTATTTTTAATTGTCCATATTTACAATACACCAGGATTTTCAGTCTTTGTCATTGTTTAAACTCATGATAGAAAACACTGGATTTCAATGTAAGAATGTGTGAGATTACACATTTTTATAAAATTCTTTTCAGGGCTATGTGCTCAGAACCAAAAAGTAAAGGTCATTGGTCTACAATGTTCTTTAGATTCGACACTATAATCCCTTTTTCCTTTTGTGTTCAGTTTATTTTTTATTTTTTTTATTTTTTTTATTTTTATTTTTTTTTGTTCAGTTTATTTTTAAAACTAATTAAGAGTATCCAAGATTATAGCTTCTATCATTTACTGACCATAACAGGCAGAGCATGTGCTAGCTAGCCATGTCATGTCTATCCCTACAACTGCTCTGCAAGGCAAGTTCGATAAATCTTCCATTTGAAATCAAGGACACCAAGGCCCATGGAATGGAAACCTCAGAATAGAGGTAGCAGGGCTGGGGGCTGAAACCAGGGTGTTCCTGTCACTAGGACCCCATGTTCTTTCATATTATTTTTAATAATTAATTAATTAAATAAATCAACGAGAGAGAGAGAGAGAGAGAAAGCAAGAGAGAGCACAAACACAAGCAGTGGGAGCAGCAGGTAGAGGGAGAGGGAGAAGCAGGCTCCCCATGGAGCAGGGAGCCCGATGTGAGGCTTGATCCCAGGATTCTGGGATCATGACCTGAGCCTAAGGCAGACACTTAACCCACTGACCCACCCAGGCACCCTAACCTGATGCTCTTTCTATTACCCCTGTTGACTCTGCCCTTCGTAGGAGGCTGGTCTGGACTACAGATTAAGAATAATAAAGGTAAGTCCATCCAAGTTCTAATGACAACAAAGGACAGATTCAGCAAAACTCTGAACATCCCAGAATTTGCCATCCCCAGAAGGCCCCCACCTTGACTACCTCTTCTCCCACAAAGGATAAAGTTTAATCCTTCTCTCTTGATGCAGTCCCCATCCTTACACAGGGCAAGGCTACCCTAACCTTGCCGGGCTGTGATTTATTTACATGCCTTTTTCTCCCTGAGATGGTGAACCAACTGGGGGAACATTATGCTTTATTAATTTATCTCTGTCTTTACCATGTGAGGTGCCTGGCAGCCAACAGAGGCTACATAGGTCCTTAGCCATTCCATCTCACTCATCTCACTGATTTAACTCTGGATCTCACCTTGGGATGCCATTAGAAAAATGCCCATGAAAAAATCCTGATTCCTCAGGATGTACACCAGACTAATTAAATCAGGCTCTAGGACGGGGCCCAGGCATTGGCATATTTTAAGACTTCCCAAATGAGGGATCCCTGGGTGGCGCAGCGGTTTGGCGCCTGCCTTTGGCCCAGGGCGCGATCCTGGAGACCCGGAATCGAATCCCACATCGGGCTCCCGGTGAATGGAGCCTGCTTCTCCCTCTACCTGTGTCTCTGCCTCTCTCTCTCTCACTGTGTGCTTATCATAAATAAAATAAAATAAAGTAAAAAATTAAAAAAAAAAAAGACTTCCCAAATGTTTCCAGGGTGCAGCCAAGGCTGAGAACCACTGACTGGTGTTGGTAGAGTGGAGGAGGTAGCACTGTGATACAAACCTATCTTCTGATTCTAAACCCAATACCTGTCAGATTGGGCATCAGACCTAAGTCTGCCTCTTAGCACACCATGCAGGAAGACTCCTGCCTCCTTCACAGGTTGCTGACACCTGGGTGTCATTCTGGGGTGGCCACATCCATGAAATGGCAGTCTGTGCTTCCAAACAATGCATTCAGTATCTATACTCTCTTGAGAGCAGATAGACCAGCCTTTGGTTGGAGGATGTGGCAGGTGGTCAGAGACCCACATGTCTGCAGGGCCCAAGGAATGGATGTCACCTTGATCTTGAGCAGCTTGACCAGAACGTTCACGGGAGCTGGGCAAGTGCTACAACCAACAGGGAATACATGAGCTTGTGTGTGTGCATGTGTGTGTGTGTATGTGTGTGTGTGTACCTGTGTGCATGCTTGGGGAGTCCAAGGGGAGAGTATGGGCAGCGTTCTCTTTTTCAGAGGCTCAGGGACAGAGCGGGACTGTCTTCTAGGCTTAGAACCAGGTATTGTGGAAAAGCTTCCCCTTCAAGGCCACCCTGAGAGGGGCTTTGTGCATCTCACCAGCTGTTCTACTCCATTGATCACCTCGTGCTGACCCCTCAGCAATGACTGTACAAGGCAGAAAGAAAAACCCTGGGCTGTCAGAGGCTGGGAGCCATTCTAAGGCTCACGGGGATTAAACACCACGCTGTCGCTGCAGGGGGGGGAAAGACGCCTTCTGTCAGTTTTTATTCAAGTGTTTCTTTTGAACATCAACCTCAGTGACTTTGATGTGAGAATAAATTAATTCCAAAGCCCCAACTTGAAATTTCCTGACTCTGCCTGTCTATTGTCTATCCACCCACGCAGGGGGGGAACTGCCCAACCTTGTCAGTTCTCAAGCGAGCAGCTTGCATTACACGTTCTTCCTGGGAGGCTTTCACGAGAGGCCTGGGCTTCTCAGGCCTGGGCTTCCTTGGCTGTCTCCCCCTTTTAATGCTGAGCTGCCTTCCCTATACATATATGTATACGTATACGTAAAGCTCCACTGAGCCGCAGAAGCCTGATTTTCCTGGACAGTTGGGCTGATCGCTTCGGTATTATCCTATTAAAAAATTTTAAAAGAATCATTTACAATAATTCTTCATGTAGCCCCCAAGGTGTCAGATCTCATTTTTATATCGAATCTGTATTTCTGCATGAATACAAAATGCTCTCTAGGCTTTGCCTGGCTTTTGTTATAAGGAGACAATAGCTCTAAAAGATGCACGGGTCACCCGGATTGTAGTGTCCGCATGTTGCATGTGAGGTAACCAGGAAACGGAGGAAGTTCAGCAGCCAACTCGAGATCATCCCATAAATCTGCTGCAGAACCACAGCCAAGGCTCCGGGCTTTGGCATCTTAGTTTCTGGTCAATTCACCAATCTTTTCTTTGGAATTCAGCATTACACTGCCTTCTCCCCTGAAGAGTCAACTTTATTATTAAGCATGAATTTATTGTATTGTATCAAGTGATTTACCTACTTTATTTCTTTTATGAGCATTTCAAGATATAAAAGTTATTAGTAATCCAGTGGATATCCCTCCACTGCCTTCTTTCTTGCTTCTTATGCATTCACCAGTATACTAAATCATTTGTGTGTGTGTGTGTGTGTGTGTGTGTGTTAGAAAGGAGAGAATGACTGTTTTGGTGTCTTGTGGATGTCTGGAGAGTTTCTGGCAGTGGAGATGCGATTTGTCAGTTTTTTTCTTTCCTTGGTGGAACTCTCTATATGATATATACCCTCTCTAGGAATACTCCCTGTATTTGGGCCAAAAGAAAGCAGAGCTGAAATTCAAGTTGTCTTCAGGGTCAATATCTCAAGGTTAAGTCTAAGAAGTATCACTTCAACAAGGTAATTTAAAATGCTATTGCCCTCTGTTCTAAATTTTTTAAAAATTTTTATTTATTTATGATAGTCACACACACACACACAGAGAGAGGCAGAGACGTAGGCAGAGGGAGAAGCAGGCTCCATGTACCGGGAGCCCCACGTGGGATTCGATCCCGGGTCTCCAGGATCGCGCCCTGGGCCAAAGGCAGGCGCTAAACTGCTGCGCCACCAAGGGTTCCCCTGCCCTCTGTTCTAAACATACAAGAAGGCAAGTGTCAGCAAGGGCCTGAGTGTTTAAAGCTGTTTGACTTTACTGGACCTGTTCATTCAGTCCCTGGTTGCCCTCATACCCAGTTGAGTTACTGGCAATGACCGAGCCGAATCCAGAAAATCACCAGCAAGAAGGATACTGATGAGACCTTGTGCATCACCTGTCCTGTTGGTTTCTCTGCACATTGTGGTCACTAGATTGTCTCATTCCTTATAGTGCCTGGGGCAACAGGTTTTGAATATAACTCCCACTAATCATGAGACTAGAAAAAACAGAAATCATGCTATCCCATACAATTTCTCTGAAACTGGAAGACAGAGCCACTTAATTTTCCTGATTTAAAGGGTTAGTTCGTTGCTTCTTATCACTAACTAGCCTTGTTTTACAATCATACTAAGGACTCAACTGAGATTTATCCATATTTATATTTACATTTATATTTACATTCTACCTCAAAGAACCTTCTCAGACAGGTGAACAACTTCACCTCAACCTAGAAATATTGAAAAGGCAAAGTAAATTCAGTTTAATGTAATTTATGTAAATCACAATTCTCTTGGTGGGAAAGGTCAATATTTACCATCAAGGAAAAATAAATGTAATACTTATCTGATCTCAAAATCATGTTTTCTGTATACACACCCCCACACACACATACACACACATACTTCCATGGGCACACACACACGCACATGGGCAGACACACACTCTGCTAGTATTACCAATAGCTTTGAAGTCAGTGAAACACTGTGGTTATGAGATTAAGCAGTGGAATGAATTAGATCTGAGTTCAAATCCTACCATGGGCTGATGCACAGCCACAATGCACAGCCACAATGCACAGCCACAATGCACAGATTACTTAACCTCCCTGTGCAGTTCTTTTCTGTTAAATAGTGCCTACTAGGTAAGGCATAATGTGAGGGTTAGATTCAGTACTGTCCAATAAACTGGTGCTTCTCAAACTCCAAAATACATACAAATCATTTGGGAATCTTGTTATCATGAAGATTCTAATTCAATAGGTCTGGGGTGGGGCTCACAATCCTGAATTCCTGGGTGGTGCTGTGCTGCTAGTCCATGGACCACTTTGAGTAGCAAGACATCCTGAAACTTCACAAAATGTAAAGTGGTTTTGCAAGCCAAATAAGAAAGTTGAGAAAGGGTGTGTGTGTGTGTGTGTGGTGTGTGTGTGTGTGTGTGTGTGTGTGTGTGTGACCAAGGTGAACATGGCATGAACTCAAGTTTCTCTAGGTATGGAGAGGATAAAACATCTGGGGCAGCTTTTATCCTGTTCCTTCATGAGCCTCAGTATGGGTAGCTGCTGGGTTTCATTTCCGTTTTTCTGCCGAGGATCAGCCAGGGAACCATCAGAACCCACAGAGAGATGATAAGGCCTGAGCCAACTGGAAGTCTTGTACCTGTCATAGTCTTGGCAGATCTCCCCCACAGCCACCAAGGCTTTCAGATACTCGTTGGGCTGGTAAGGGTGGATGTAGTGCAGGGAACAGCTGTTCCTGGGGTCTCCGTTTGAGGCTGTGAAATCTATAGCTACCTGGAAGAGAAAATAGGAGAATGGGCGGATTTAAAGTGAATGCATCCTATAGGAATTGTAATCCGCCAACCACACAAAAGACATGGCTTGAGATGGAAAAAGCAGCACATCACATACCCTGCCAAGAAGGAAAGTAAGAGAAGTTACTAATTTGGTTGAGGCCACTTCTGTAGTCTTCCGTTCTCCTCTCCCCCAATGCCAAAACAGAATGTGAGATTGACACGCAGGTCAGAAAGCGCAGCCACTGTTTATCCACATCACCAGGCAGCAGGAGTAAGGGTGGAATATCTGCTCCCCAGGTCATAATTCACTAAGAAACCACTTCTCTGCTCTTCAGGCAGGACAATTCCATCTCAGAGGCAGAGGTAAAATCCCTTAAAACTAAATTCTGTGATAAAGATGTGGTCTATATAAAAATAAGCCATTGTCATGTTTTCATGTGTGGTGAGTTGCAGAGCAACGTGCTGAAGTGGTTATAATACATTTTCTGCAAGAAGCAGCTTCG